>NC_061146.1:8638634-9278790 GCF_905220365.1 Vanessa cardui
GAAGTAGTGTTGTGTTATAAATAACTATATAATTGCCAAAAACAGTTAATAGTACACAATACAGCTTAGCTATTAGCAAATGTCAGTTATATGAATCAAAGTGTTTGTTTATCTTTATTTCTTTTTCAATAGGAATAGATTATATAATAATAGGTTTTATTTAACGGGATCTAAATTATAATACAATACTATGAATCAAAGATGTAATATTTCAAGTTACTTTGCAAAGAGTAAAGTATGATCTAATATCAAAATGTTATTTATAAAATTATTTCCAGACAAAAAGAAGAGGAACTCCGTAACTCTCTTGATCCGAAATATGCCCATTTGTCCGATGAGCTGCATGTAGAAGTATCTGCAATGGCGCCGCCCGCAGAAGCTCATGCCAGAATTGCATATGCACTGGCAGAGGTCAAGAAATACCTTATTCCTGATGCCAACGATATGATCCGACAGACACAGATGCGGGAGATTATGGAAAGAGGTTATTATTTATTTTTACATATAATTACTGCTAACAATGTGAGGATATATACGTGTGTGTAAAATATTTGGTAAAAAGTTAGTCTTTGGATATCATCATTGTATGTGCATAATGAGACAGCATTTGGACATAATAAATATTGATTATGTCTAAATTTCAAATTGTCATAATTTAAAAAGTTACATAGTAACTACATTGAAAGTACGCCAATCCAACTGCACTAAAAGTTTCACTAGTATTTTGCTTCCAGTGATAAAAAGTAATGCAAATTAAAGCTTTCATTTGAAATGTTTTAAACAATATTGTCGTCATTTCAGCCAATTCAAAAATTTAATGAAAATGGCATAAAAAATTCGGTAGAGTGAGATACAGCATTTATTTAATAATATATCTAAATTAAAAAACCTTGCAGCAATATTGCATTCATTCATATTCGAACAATAAAATTAAAGTTACGCAGCTAAATCATAAATACAAGATTTAACCCTCTCCTTTTCATACACAATGCAATCAATATTATATAATTAACAATACACACACATTTAGATAATGACCCAGAAAAAATATTGTAATTGAAATGTCTGTAGTTGAATATTTGTGTAACTTCCGTCCTTTCACCTTAGTAATAAGCTACATTAACAGTAACTACTCTACATCACATAAAGTAACATTACAGTCAACTCTTGAAACCGGCCGCGTTCCTTGGTCAAATCAAATGGCTTGCTTATTCCACTTGCTGTTGCACACATCCTTTTTTATAAAAGCAAAGCCACAGATCGCATTGAAGAGATTATATACAAAACAGTTCTCAGAACTCTTAAACCTATCATTTTGGACAACAACAACAACATACAACAGCAGTCTGTAAATTCCCACTGCTGGCTAAAGGCCTCCTCTCCCTTTGAGGAGAAGGTTTGGAACATATTCCACCATGCTCTTCCAATGTGGGTGGGTGGAATACACATGTGGCAGAATTTCTATGAAATTTGTCACATGCAGGTTTCCTCATGATGTTTTCCTTCACCGCTGAGCACGAGATGACAACGGTGCTTGCCTGGGTTTGAACCCGCAAAAATCGGTTACGATGCACGCGTTCTAACCACTGGGCCATCTCAACTCACTGGGCTATCTCAACTCAATTCTCATTTTGGAAAATTATTTAAAATACCAGTCAAGAGCTCATCACATCAACATATTATACAATTTTGACTCACGGACAAATCTGTCCGCCAGATATGGGATTGCCGAAGCGGCCTTTGCTAGATGTGCCTGATAGCAAGAGCGTCGTATACAGTGCTTGCACCGTCACCAAACATTCCTTCTCCTACCAAGATCCCGTGCTTAGGATAGCAGGTCAGGTCTATTATTGTTCCATTAGGGGGAAATTGAGAAAAAGAGGGGTACATGAGTTTGAAAATCGTATTTCTGACCTGGTATAGTATTATTTTGTTGCTTTTAATTATCGTGTGTATATGACGCTCTTACTTGTGAGTATAATTAGGATAAATGTATGTGTAGTATAATTTTATTGCCTGAGAGTCTGTCAAAATATTGTAGACGTACACAAAAAATCTAAATGTATATAACACTACACAAAGTATTTTAAAATGTTTAGTTTGTATGAATATTTGTTTATTAATTTTCTTATGTAAATAAAAATATTTATAGAAATTAATTGTCCTTGTTCCAGGCGCCCCGCCCCCTCCACTGGCCGCGCCCCGCTCCGCGGCTCCCCGCATGCCCCCCGCGCCCATGCGGCCCATGCCGGCTAAAACAAAGGTCTTCAGCATACTGGACCGAGCTCGCTCCGCCATGGAGTCGTCATATTCGTATGAAGATCCTTACGCAGCACCAGAACCGCCGGTAAGATGTTTACATTTAGTTTAAAGCTTAAAGATGAAACAGATATATCTTTACCCAAGATTAAATTTGTTCAAGAATCACTCGATACTCTTATAATTTTATTTAAATATATTGTTGTAAATCTTTGTGGATTATGTTAAATTTAAAACATATCCCAATCAAATTTTTTGTTGATCTTCTATATTGTAATATGATAATAAAAAATATTGTTTTGCTACTTTATTTATTTTTATGGTATAGGTTGGCAGACGAGCATATGGGCCACGTGATGGTAAGTGGTCACCATAACCCATAGACAATGACGCTGTAAGAAATATTAACTATTCCTTACATCGTCAATGTGCCACCAACCTTGGGAACTAAGATGTTATGTCCCTTGTGCCTGTAGTTACACTGGCTCACTCACCCTTCAAACCGGAACACAACAATACTAAGTACTGTTATTTGGCGTAAGAATAACTGATGAGTGGGTGGTACCTACCCAGACGGGCTTGTACAAAGCCCTACCACCAAGAAAAAATATTGAATTTAGCATCTAAAATGCTATTAATTATTTTATGATATCATCAAAACCTTCTTATGATTATATAATTCACATATTAATAAACATACTCACCAATCTCAATCACACTAGATATACACCCGGTCAACGCAGGTGCCCCGGGGGCCCCGCGCGGCGCCCGAGCCGGAGTACTACTACGAGCGCGGCCAGGAGCGCTACTACGAGGACGACTCGTACTACAAGGAGGAACCGCGGGAGTACAAGGCGTCCGCGCGCGACGTCGGCACGCGCCGGCCGGGCCCGTCGCACGCGCCGCGACACTACGCGCGCGCCTCGCCGTACGCGCGCGCGCCCAAGTAGTACCGCGCTGTTCGTACTTTGCTAGTGTGTGACGAGCTCTGACGATTGACGACTGACGACTGACTTACATACGCACAGGGTGTGGCCTATCACGTGACCGTTTGCGTCTTGACAGGACACAGTCTTAAATTATTTTCATAAAGATAAACATACCCAGTACATACATAACGAGTATTAGACAACTAGAGAAAAAGAATTATAAAATTACTCAATGCTATGCTTTTACTAAATCTGGAACAAACAAGGGCTTTGTAAACACCATGCAATGAAATTTGTACTAATGCTGTTTACATCACTTAAATTATATAAATTATCATTATGTAAAATTCTTTATTAATTTGAGCAGAATATATAGCATGCCGTAACATAAGGTTTTGAATGCTCATTCAATAACATTAAAATAGCATAATTTCTGTTCCTAAAGAGTAGAATGATGGCTGGTCTTATCTGAATTTATGGTCACGTTAGATATCCACTTGTGTAATTGACCTTACTGTTATAGAAAAGGACTGTCCAAATCTACTTCGAAGTTGTCATTAATGTTGCTAGAGCAATGTGTATGTCATTATATATGAGGTCCACATCCAGACTTATGTTTAAAATTAATACAAATGAGGAGGGGCATTACGCGTTAGTTTTCAAAATACCTCAAAATGCTTCTTGTCTAAGTAAATAACTAACATTCTTAGTTTACATTGATAACTAAGTCCAAAAAGTATTAACTTTAGGGACTTCAAAGTAAAAGGTCCAAACTATTGTTGTACATAGTACATATATAAAAGGAAAATAAATTTCCTACATTGACCATCATACAAAGACCATTGATACTTGATATGAAGAGATACAATATTTATTAGGAATGACAGTCATGACCGTTACTAATCTGACTCTAGCTCGACTAAACATATAACAGCTTTTATCGTAAGACTCTGATTCACGCACATATTTTTTGTTGAGCTTTTTTTAAATAAGATATCCAATTAATTTTATTTTGCTCGTATGTTAAATTTCGATATGATTTGAAGGAATAATGAGAAAATCTATTATTTTGCTATTTAAACATATTCATATTAGGATGATAAATTTTCAGGACAACACAGAAGAAACGTTCACATAAGATTGGTGAGTACATAACAACAAAAACAGAATGGCAAAAATAAGCAAATAAAAATGGACTCAAAATTCAAAAAAGTATTTATATGACAACACTGTTAATAAAAGAAAAACTTATAGTTTGACAAAAATACAATAAATATAAAAATAGGTATCAAAAAGATATAATTGTAAAATATATTGATTATAATATTTATAAAAGAAATAAATAATAAATTGTGAACTTTCTGTGTCAATATAATGCGTGGGGCATTATTTAAAAATCATTTGATAGAAATTAGTTTTGTTAAAGGAACAAATTCACTTTTTAAATAAAAGTAGTCTTTACTATAAGTCAACTTTCAATAATGTTGAACTTTTTAAAAATAAATATTTCAACAACTTTTAATCTAGATATTAAATAATAAAAACTAGAATTAGTTTAATCGTAGGCTTACTAATCCTTAAATTATGTAATACAAGTCTTAACAAAACTATTCCTTAAATTCCGAAACAAGAAGATAAAATAATATGTATTGGAAAATTTGTGTGACTTAGAAATAAAATTACTTCAAAGAAAAAAGCGTAATTTTAATTTATAAAACTGCGGAAAATCTGCAACCCTAACATAATAATATATAACTATAGTTTTATTTTTTTATAAATAGAATATGAATATAAAGTTTATTGATCAAATAAGTAAAAAACAATTCTAGTCCAAATTTACTTCACATCATCTGAGAAAATACAAAATGTTTCTTGAAATGTGGTGGAAACATGTGTGGAATATGAAAGACTAAAATCCTATAACATTGTTTGGTAAATAATTCAAAGAAAATAGGGTATTAGCATTTTTTAATTATTTTAATTTTAATACTGTATATCATATACAAGGTTTCAATGATTAAAAAAAGTAATAATCTTTATTTAGCCAAGGCAGAAATCCTTAAAGCCTAAAAATATAAAACAAGTAAAATAATAATGATGTTGTTTTTTTTTTAATTTTTGTAAATTAAAAAAAATATAATAAAATTATAAGGCTGTATTATGAAGCATTAAAAGCTAAGCATCGTGGTCATCAGAGGAAAATCTAAACATGTTTAAATGTTTTAAATGAAAAGGTAAGCTGTGACATTTTATGTATTACAGAGCAAAAATAAAAAATAATTAAACACTTTTAAACTTGACTAAATTTAAATTTTCATTTAATAAAAATTAGTAATTTTTAGAAAACAAAAATGAATTATGCCACTAAACACAAACAACAAGAAAACAGAAATCTTCATTACTTGTAGATGAATCTAAAATTCAAAGCTTTTTGTATGAGGAATAAAAATAATTACTATATTTTTCTAATTGTAACATGTGTAATAATATGTAAAAGCAATTTATATTCGAGAGTTGAATGAAATTCATAAATAAATCAAAGAAGAACAAAGAAACAATGAAAGATAATAATTATTACATCAAAATAAAAATGTATACTTTAATTATCCCATAATCTTAACACAAATAAGGTAAGTAATTAATAAGAAAACTCAACTTGCACATGAATCAAATCCATAATTTAATTAGATTCACTGTGAATACAAAGTTGAAAACGACTGCTTTTAATTATAGTGCAATTTTGTCTTAAAATCTTTGAGCTGGTCTTTGAAGTGATCCTGTGTACACTGGTAAGAACAAATAAGTTATCGTATTTCATTTGTTTGGTGGTGAAGAAAAACAGTCCTGAGGAAACCTCCATGTGTCAATAAAACTGCCAATGTGTACCACCCATATTGGAGTAGTGTGAGATAAACTATAAATTGACATTAGAAATTAAATATTCACAGACGTTTATACATAACATTACTGGTATTTATAAAAGTCAGTTCGGTTACGTGGGTTGTTCTTCGATCAACAATACCATATCTTGCTGATCGGAGGTCCTAGTAGTTCAAAGCCCCATTACATCATCTAACACAAACGCCGAGATTTCATCATTTGATATGTTAATAAAATTAAATAAATATATTTTTATAAGAATATTATACAAAATAATTCCGTCTAAATTTATTTATTTATATATTTTTAATAAAGAAGATTTCTATAATTTGTTGTTTTATTTACAGTCCAGAATATAATTTTTGTAACGTGATACTTCCTAGATTTGGAGCCTGCGGCTTCACAAAATTGCCATTTTTGGCTTACAAAGCTTCGTGATTCTAGATTTTTTCGCATTACATTCTCCTATCATTGCTAATATTGCTATTATCTATAGCAATAGAAAAAAATGGTAGGGACACATTAAACACAAATTCCATATTATGATGCTCAGCTCAGCTCAGCTATATTATGCATTACAAATAGTCCTAATAACTATTGCATCGGTCCATTCAAAAGAATAGCATGCCAAACCGTGGCCGCGACTGAGCGATACCAAGTGCGTAGGTTGTTTTGATGAATCCCTCGATCGCAGCGCCATCTGGATTATCGTTGACAGCAGTTCACTCTACAGCTATTATAATCCTAGTTACAAGACATCCTTATGCATAACTTTACTTATGATTGTCATCAGCGCACAGATTATATCGCCAACGCCACAAAATTTAGAGAATATGTATAAACATCGTATTTGTTTACAATCGTTTTAAATTTCGAATCTCACCTAGACTTCATGTAACATCTGTCAAAGTTGTTATTTGTGCCATTGAAGAAGGCTTATGGGACTGACATACTTGTGTATGTATCCCAAAATAAAATTAGTTTTAAAAAAAAGTAGGCTTAAAAAAACTGAACTCATTTTATTTAAACTTATTTATTTGAAATAATTAACTTATCCCCTAAACATGAGAACATAAATTAATGAATATGGAAATTTCTATACAAATCTCAATGGGAATATAAAAAAAATCAAATACTTTTTTAATAATATACATTATAAAATATCTTTGTTCACAAAAATATTATAACGCCTGCCTGCCTTGTTAATTTGAAACATAGAGATCTATTTTCCCATGTCTGTTTTGTAAACAAGGTATTTAAAAAAAAGACATATTGTTGGCACAAAAATGCACAGAAAATAAATATATTTTAAATCATTTATAAAGTTACATTGTTGTTATAATGTATGAAATCTTAGTATTTTAGAAAGTTTTTTCTTATTACTACACTCAAATAGCACTGATCTTTCTGAGTATCTTGGCTATTGAGATGTACATGTGAAAAGCAGAGAATACTCAATCATTGCAGATAAAGCCACCATAAGTAATTAGTGTTGCATTATAATGGACCACAAATAAATAATTATCTTCAGGTAATATCAAGTGGTCAGACAAGAGACTGTGACTTCAGAATATTGGTGCAATACTATAATTGCATAAGAAAATTACATTTAAGCTTAACTAATCTTATAAATAAACAGACTAGTCTGATGTGCTCTGAATGACGATTAATATAAACTCCCGGTCTGGTGCAATCAATATCTCATGCTTTCTACTTCTCGCTCTTAAAAATGTCAGCTCATTTGTGGAATCCTGAAAATTGATGAAAATTGATTTTATCAGCAGTGATTTTTATTTGGAATTTCGGTAACACAATTTTAAATATTAATAAGGATAACATATAATTATAAATCAAGCATTATAATAAAATGTTAAGTTACCATTTCACGGACAACATTTTTAGCTTTTTCTGTAAGTTGACCGATTAGACCCGCATATAGAACTGAAGTTGCGTTATCCAAAGAACTCTTAATTGGAATGCCTGCGAAAAGCATATGTTTTAATGATAAATTAAACAGTATTTAATTAAGTTAGTGAGATTCAGATCAATATTATGACAAGTTACTAAGGTAGTGAATAAATTGATCAAACCTTCGTGGTTTACGATGACGACACCGATTACACTTTTGTGGGCTTGAATTCTTTTGATAGTTTCCTCTACTTCTGTCGCCTGAAACATAAAATGATATATTCACATGTACAGAAAAAAGTTATAGAGATAAGTAATGTTTATACCATTTTTAGATATCGTTTTCAGTAAAGCTAAAGTTATGTTTGCAATTTGAGCGAGGGCGAGACGACAACAACTGTCACTTGCTTGACAGACAGTCTCTTTGGAAAGTGACAGTGTTGCTAGACAGTATTATTTGCGTATTTCAAGTATCTTAAAAGAGAAAACAAAATGTAATATAAACGATTTTCACAAAAAAATAACACATTCAATCAACGGGTAAAAATAGATTAGACAAAAAAAATAGTGTAACCTGAGGTAATTACAAAACTATTCATCACAAAACAATTTAAATATAATTCAAGTGGCAATAAATTGAAAGTTGACGTTTACCATAGATTATAGACAATAACAATAAGCAAATCCGCAGGCGGAACGAGGCTTTGTATATTAATTTTTGTGCCCAATATTCGCTTTTTAGCGATGGCGTTTAGAAGTTCCACTGAACAAAAGCAATAAACCGTATATAAAGTTTTACATTGAATGTAACTTGGGCTAAAATGTATGTAATTTGAGAGACAATGAGCGATAGTGCCCCTGAATGCTCTGAAACACTAGATCCTCGAGTACAGGTAAAATAATCGATAGTATAAATTACTTTAAAGTACTGTGCAAAGAATAGATTATTTTTTATTGTAGGTGGTCATCATGATCAATTGATATAAATACGCGGAAGAAGTTAGTTATGATAAAAATAAACTCTGTATAAGAAAAAAATAACTTGTTATGCAATTGTTTATTTATTTATTTATGGGTATTTTAATTTGTAACGAAATATTTGTTTATAAAACTTTATCTTCTTTGTTTAAAATCGGTGTTAATATAGCAAAGTTTCATATTTTATTAATTTCTTATTGGATTAAAAAAAAAATTACCATTAGCACAAATATTATTAATAATAAAAAAATGCAATATACTATCGCAAATTTCTCTTATATACTAAATACTGTAACATATACATTAATTGTTAGGAATTAAAAGGGTGGGTTGGATATTTGTGTTAATAAAAATAAATACGTAATTTTTTAATTTCTTTAATGCAAAAAAATATTGAGTACATTATATTGAGACAAGACTTTATAAGCACCTTTTCAAATTATTACAAAACTTAAACTAAATTGATTAGAAATAACTGTTGGATTTAAATAAAATAAAAAGGATGTTACTTATTACTTTACAGTCATAAACGGCTTTTCCTTTTCAGATTGAGTTAGAGAGGCTTAATACAGCAACAGATGAGATAAATAGACTCGAAGTTGAGTTAGACGAGGCACGTCTTGCCTTCCGTCGATTGCTTGCAGAAGGCCATCTGCGAATACAGCAACTAACTAAGAAACTTGGCACAAGTGTACACAAAGCACGGCCTTATTATGAAGCTAGATTTAGAGCTAATATTGTAAGTATTAACAATATTCATACATACACTTTATATTAAAATTTTAAATGCGAATGTATATAAATAAAGAGTTTATTTATCTGTCAACTACATTCAAAAGAGACTTTGATGAAATTTTACTATAAAGCAAGCTTAAAAAATTAAGGATTCGTTTTTATATATGTAAAACTTAAGACGGCTCACTCAGGCTGGAACTAGATAATTATATAATGTTATTCTAAATTTAATTATTTCCTTTTCTCAATCTTGTTGTCTATGCTAGTGCACAAAACATTCTATGAACATTGCATATAAAACAGAGGACATGTGACACAATAAAAAAAAATCTGTACAAAATTATATAGCACTCAAAACAATGTCTAAAATGTTATAAAGATATTTAAGAGAATGTACTTGCATATTATCCTTTTTTTCATAGCTTGTATCTAAGCTGTTGAGTCCAATAATAATGAACTTATTAATTATTTGATTTTTTAAAACCATAAACAATAAAAATATACAGAGATAGAGGGAAAGATCACAGATCTTGCCAAGTTCTCTATACTGTAAGCCGTGTGAAACTCCACTTAGTTGGGGTTCATAATACAAGCATTCTTTTTTTAAATTTGAATCATCGTTCTTCAGACCTCACAAGAGCTGCAAGCAGCCAACCTCGCGTATGACAAAGCGAACAGTGCCCATGCCGCGGCTCGTGAAATGGTCTACTTGGCCGAGCAAGGCTTGGCGAGACTCGCGGAAGGCTCAGGTGGCCTCACCCTCGACCCAGCGTGGCAGGAGATGCTCAATCACGCAACGCACCGTGTTAACCAGGTACTAACAAACTACCTTATCTAATATCAAAACGAATAGGCTATTTGACTGGTTTTAAAAATCCATTTTATATTATTTAGTAGAAGTTAAGGAACCCAGTAAAAGTTGTGCTTTTTATTTCTAGTACATATTTGCCGAAAAATATCATATTAAAAATTCCATATTTAAATAGCGCGCAAAAACGCTACCTGTGGACTATATGGTGCTGCAATGGGGTCGGTGACGTCACTTTCCTGTATTTTAATCTGTGGTACATATAGGAAAAGCAAAGTTTACAAGAAAGTGACTTCATCATAAGCCCAGCCAATGGCGCGCTCCTGGCGTTTTGTGTCACATATCAAACGTTTGAAAAAATGCATTTTTATTTATAGATTTTTAAATAAATTAAGTATTATTTTCAATTTTCGTTAGTAAATAACCATTTTTAAACTCATAATATAAACTGATTACAATAATTCACTATTTATTTTTCGCATTGTCAAATAACCTATTGTCTGGAACAGTTGAAACGGTACCAAGATGGGCTTTTACAAAGTTTTAGCACCAAGTATCGAATATAACAGTAATGGCCAGGGCTAGATTATCTAGTATACCGTGTAGCCCATAGCCCCTAGAAAGTGGATTATGATCCATGATCTGGAAACCCCAAGACAGGCCATAAATTAGGAATTATTGTAAAAGTCAAATATTTTTGCCAATTACTATTACTATAAAAAAAGTAATAATTACCAAAAAAATTTACTTACGATATTTTTTTTTATTATTAGTATTGCCCATAGACAAAGTTAATCCGGCCCTGTTCCAAAAATTGTCATTATAAAACCTTACAAGATATTTATTATAAAGGCAGAGTCAGACCGTGCGTGCGCCACGGTGACGCAGCGGTCTAAAGCCGCGACACACAGGGCGGCCGCTACGCTAGTGCAGCAGCTGCAGAATGGCTTAAAACGACACATAGCCAAGTCACGGTAAGGATACTGATACACGTAGCGTATTTAGTCTCTAATGCTAGTTTGATTCTTATTAAACAGAATAAAATACAGCTTAAGCCATTTAAAAAAAAAAATTAATATTAATTCGAAGTTACACAATACGAGCATGTAATTATAATATTCACATGCATGAATATTGCTATTTAAAATAACAAAAAAGAAATTAAAGTCTGTGAAAATAAATAGATAGCATTCGTTGTAGAAATGTTCCAACACACGGAACCACTAACGACACCCAACTATAATTGCTTTTTTCTTTATTTATTGTGACCAATACTTATGATATGTAACAAGTTTCGCCACTATAAAAAAGATTTTGAAAATTTTACTAATAAATAAAATATTACTTTTTCAAGTTCTTTTATTAGATTGGAATATTTCTGCAAATTCCAGTCGAATTGTAAGCTATTATTTTTTCGAACATAAAATTTAAATTCGCATGTCACAGCACATATAATTTGTAGCTCGAGAAATGACAAAGAAGCTAAAATAATAATGCATCTATATTGAATTGATATTTATAGTACGACACAAATTAGATGTAGCATCGGCAATTTCGTTAAATCGATCACATCCGAATTAAGTACGCTATCCCAAATTATCAATATTTATTTCTTATTTGAATACGACCTTCATCGTAATAACTTGTAATATCATATGATCTAATATATTCGTCAATTTGACGCGTCGATTTACATGCACTTGCTTTCTCGGGTTGAACTGACGCGAGAATCTATAGCGACGAATAGCGTCGAATGGCGCGATAGGGAGCTGTTTCAATTGGTTGTGTAAATCGGTAGTAATCGGTTTTATTTAATTTGCCGATGCTACATCTAAGTTGTGTCGTACTCTTAAGTCTCGCTTCATCAGTAGTATAGATTAGAGCACTAATACTCATTCTAAGCCGATCTATTTCTTTGCTTGTTTAGTTTGCACATTTCTCTTTCAGGCACGCGGCGACATCGCTTCCAGTTTGGTATATTCTTTACACATTTATTTTGCATATAAGCACATTTCACCTTAATTTGCTTGTGATTAGATGATTGCATGAATTTGAAAATTTCATATTTTTAAATTTAAATGAAAATAAAAAGTAATTTATTTAAGATTTATTGATGATTGTGTATAAATAGTTGATTCTCTAATATTTTGGCCAATCAGAGCATCAATAGATGTGAATGGCGTATAACAACAACAGCCTGTAAATTCCCACTGCTGGGTGGGACACCAGAATTGTTAAATTTTAGGTCAGAGTATACGCCATTGTTCCAAACCTTCTCCTCAAAGGGAGAGGAGGCCTTTAGCCCAGCAGTGGGAATTTACAGGCTGTTGTTGTTTTCGAATGTTGTTACTCCAAATAATAATGTTTCTTCCATTTTACTGCATCAGTATTATATACTACGTAAATAAGTATCTTACAATTATCGACAATTTTATTAATCTATATGTTATCTATAGTATATTCCAAGTAGATAATGAAACGTTTTATTTCAAGGTCAGAGCTGTTTGTTTGGGGTTTCTCCTATTGGAATTTACTATATACCCTTTGTCCCATTAATTACTAACTCTTTCAGACCGTACTTCGAAGAGAAAGCTCGTATAAACGCAGCGCTGGAAGCTCAGAAAGCGAGGATCCAGACATTGGAGGAGCAAGTCGCTGAAGCGAAGCAGAAGTATTCAACAGCTCTCAGAAACTTGGAGAGAATATCTGATGAGATACACCGACATCGGTCTAGAAGACAGTCGGCTAAGAATGGTATGACTTTTGGATTAGTTAGTTATAAGTGATCCTGTATAGTTTGGGGTGAGTGATGTCATGATGCTTGAGAGATGGATTGGGTATTGCTGCTTACTTAGTGCAGGCAAGCACCACTGAATATTCATGTGCTTAATTTATGTTTGTAATTCATCTCGTGCTCAGCGGTGAAGGAAAAGATTGTGAGGAAACCTCCATGTGACAAATTTCATAGAAATTCTGCCACATGTGCATTCCACCAACCCGCATTGGAACAGCGTGGTGGAATATGTTCCAAACCTTCTCCTCAAAGGGAGAGGAGGCCTTTAGCCCAGCAGTGGGAATTTACAGACTGTTGTTGCTGTTGTTGTAGTAGGTATTCTGGTTTGTTGGGGAGCACCAGGCGTTTTAAGCTTTGCCAGTACGAAACCCATATATCCCCATTAATGTAAGGAAAACGCGTAGGTTTGTCCAGCGAGTAACATCCGGAAAAACATCGGCATCGGCAAACATCGCCAATAATAATATCGTAATTAACTGAATCGTTTTGAATCGAATTTGTTAGAATGCGTGCATCTTAACCGATGATTGCGGGTTCAAATCATACACCGCTGATTCATGTGCTTAATTTGTGTTTATAATTCATCTCGTGCTCAGCGGTGAAGGAAAACATCGCGAGGAAACCTGCATGTGACAAATTTCATAGAAATGATGCCACATGTGTATTCCACCAACCCGCATTGGAACAGCAAACTTCTCCTCAAAAGGAGAGGCGGCCTTTAGCCCAGCAGTGGGAATTTACAGGCTGTTGTTGTTGTTGTAACTGAATCGATTGTCAAACATTTTAGGTCCCAAAAGACTGTAATTTTAACTTTATATTATAGACTAATAATTGCCGTTTCTAAGATCAGCACCTTCACAAGTAAAATGACGATTCGAAATGCTTGAGGCTTACTATAAAGAATATCTTGATTGCTGATAAAATGCCTTCTCTCTTCGTGGCATTAATGGATACATATGTATCAGAATTACCTTAATCTAATGGTTTCCATACGACATTTTCCGTTCGAGCACGAATTATTTATGATGACAAACCTAACTCTCGAAAACTGACACCTTCCCTGGGTTTAGTAATCTATGTTAAGATTCTAGTACATTTTGTTCCTCTCCTTACTTTCCGTACTTGGTGGTAGGGCTTTGTGCAAGCCCGTCTGGGTAGGTACCACCCACTCATCATTTATTCTACCGCCAAATAACAGTACTCAGTATTGTTGTGTTCCGGTTTGAAGGGTGAGTGAGCCAGTGTAACTACAGGCACAAGGGACATAACATCTTAGTTCCCAAGGTTGGTAGCACATTGACGATGTAAGGAATATTTAATATTTCTTACAGCGTCATTGTCGATTCGAAGTGATGGCGACCACTTACTATCAGGTGGCCCATATGCTCGTCCGCCAACCTATAGCATAAAACAAAAACAAAAGCTCCTTCTGAAAAAAAAAATCAGATTGCTGATGATGCTCATATAAACAGGCAGAACGTCTGTGAAAAATTTTATTGTAAATAAAAAAAGTTATGCAATATTTTTTTCCTATTATCGGTGTCGATATTCAACCGAGTTTTAGACATTCGTGTCCGTATTCCAGACATCGACTCGACGATAACGGACACGGCGAGCGAGTCGAACGCCAGCGAGACGCTGGAGGAGCTGTGCGCGCACAACAACGACGAGCACGTGCGCGAGTGGCTGCGCCGCGCCGACCGCAGCGACCCCGACACCTGGACCGAGATCGACCTCGACTACTCCAGCCCCGAGGAGGTCGGACCATCTCACCTCCATAACCAACACCAGTTGTCTATTGCCGGCTGTTAAGTGTCAAGTGTCGACTACTCTAGCCCACTACTCTAGTTCCGAGGAGGTCTGCTGTCTCACCTCATAGCTAACGCTACTTGTCTATTGCTGGCTGTTAAGTGTCAAGTGTCGACTACTCTAGCCCACTACTCTAGTTCCGAGGAGGTCTGCTGTCTCACCTCATAGCTAACGCTACTTGTCTATTGCTGGCTGTTAAGTGTCAAGTGTCGACTACTCTAGCCCACTACTCTAGTTCCGAGGAGGTCTGCTGTCTCACCTCATAGCCAACTACTTGTCTATTGCTGGCTGTTAAGTGTCAAGTGTCGACTACTCTAGCCCACTACTCTAGTTCCGAGGAGGTCTGCTGTCTCACCTCATAGCTAACGCTACTTGTCTATTGCTGGCTGTTAAGTGTCAAGTGTCGACTACTCTAGCCCACTACTCTAGTTCCGAGGAGGTCTGCTGTCTCACCTCATAGCTAACGCTACTTGTCTATTGCTGGCTGTTAAGTGTCAAGTGTCGACTACTCTAGCCCACTACTCTAGTTCCGAGGAGGTCTGCTGTCTCACCTCATAGCCAACTACTTGTCTATTGCTGGCTGTTAAGTGTCAAGTGTCGACTACTCTAGCCCACTACTCTAGTTCCGAGGAGGTCTGCTGTCTCACCTCATAGCCAACTACTTGTCTATTGCTGGCTGTTAAGTGTCAAGTGTCGACTACTCTAGCCCACTACTCTAGTTCCGAGGAGGTCTGCTGTCTCACCTCATAGCCAACTACTTGTCTATTGCTGGCTGTTAAGTGTCAAGTGTCGACTACTCTAGCCCACTACTCTAGTTCCGAGGAGGTCTGCTGTCTCACCTCATAGCCAACTACTTGTCTATTGCTGGCTGTTAAGTGTCAAGTGTCGACTACTCTAGCCCACTACTCTAGTTCCGAGGAGGTCTGCTGTCTCACCTCATAGCCAACTACTTGTCTATTGCTGGCTGTTAAGTGTCAAGTGTCGACTACTCTAGCCCACTACTCTAGTTCCGAGGAGGTCTGCTGTCTCACCTCATAGCCAACTACTTGTCTATTGCTGGCTGTTAAGTGTCAAGTGTCGACTACTCTAGCCCACTACTCTAGTTCCGAGGAGGTCTGCTGTCTCACCTCATAGCCAACTACTTGTCTATTGCTGGCTGTTAAGTGTCAAGTGTCGACTACTCTAGCCCACTACTCTAGTTCCGAGGAGGTCTGCTGTCTCACCTCATAGCCAACTACTTGTCTATTGCCGGCTGTTAGTGTCAAGTGTCGACTACTCTAGCCCACTACTCTAGTTCCGAGGAGGTCTGCTGTCTCACCTCATAGCCAACTACTTGTCTATTGCTGGCTGTTAAGGGTCAAGTGTCGACTACTCTAGCCCACTACTCTAGTTCCGAGGAGGTCTGCTGTCTCACCTCATAGCTAACGCTACTTGTCTATTGCTGGCTGTTAAGTGTCAAGTGTCGACTACTCTAGCCCACTACTCTAGTTCCGAGGAGGTCTGCTGTCTCACCTCATAGCCAACTACTTGTCTATTGCTGGCTTTTTAGTGTCAAGTGTCGACTACTCTAGCCCACTACTCTAGTTCCGAGGAGGTCTGCTGTCTCACCTCATAGCCAACTACTTGTCTATTGCCGGCTGTTAGTGTCAAGTGTCGACTACTCTAGCCCACTACTCTAGTTCCGAGGAGGTCTGCTGTCTCACCTCATAGCCAACTACTTGTCTATTGCTGGCTGTTAAGTGTCAAGTGTCGACTACTCTAGCCCACTACTCTAGTTCCGAGGAGGTCTGCTGTCTCACCTCATAGCCAACTACTTGTCTATTGCTGGCTGTTAAGTGTCAAGTGTCGACTACTCTAGCCCACTACTCTAGTTCCGAGGAGGTCTGCTGTCTCACCTCATAGCCAACTACTTGTCTATTGCTGGCTGTTAAGTGTCAAGTGTCGACTACTCTAGCCCACTACTCTAGTTCCGAGGAGGTCTGCTGTCTCACCTCATAGCCAACTACTTGTCTATTGCTGGCTGTTAAGTGTCAAGTGTCGACTACTCTAGCCCACTACTCTAGTTCCGAGGAGGTCTGCTGTCTCACCTCATAGCCAACTACTTGTCTATTGCCGGCTGTTAGTGTCAAGTGTCGACTACTCTAGCCCACTACTCTAGTTCCGAGGAGGTCTGCTGTCTCACCTCATAGCCAACTACTTGTCTATTGCTGGCTGTTAAGTGTCAAGTGTCGACTACTCTAGCCCACTACTCTAGTTCCGAGGAGGTCTGCTGTCTCACCTCATAGCCAACTACTTGTCTATTGCTGGCTGTTAAGTGTCAAGTGTCGACTACTCTAGCCCACTACTCTAGTTCCGAGGAGGTCTGCTGTCTCACCTCATAGCTAACGCTACTTGTCTATTGCTGGCTGTTAAGTGTCAAGTGTCGACTACTCTAGCCCACTACTCTAGTTCCGAGGAGGTCTGCTGTCTCACCTCATAGCTAACGCTACTTGTCTATTGCTGGCTGTTAAGTGTCAAGTGTCGACTACTCTAGCCCACTACTCTAGTTCCGAGGAGGTCTGCTGTCTCACCTCATAGCCAACTACTTGTCTATTGCTGGCTGTTAAGTGTCAAGTGTCGACTACTCTAGCCCACTACTCTAGTTCCGAGGAGGTCTGCTGTCTCACCTCATAGCCAACTACTTGTCTATTGCCGGCTGTTAGTGTCAAGTGTCGACTACTCTAGCCCACTACTCTAGTTCCGAGGAGGTCTGCTGTCTCACCTCATAGCCAACTACTTGTCTATTGCTGGCTGTTAAGTGTCAAGTGTCGACTACTCTAGCCCACTACTCTAGTTCCGAGGAGGTCTGCTGTCTCACCTCATAGCCAACTACTTGTCTATTGCTGGCTGTTAAGTGTCAAGTGTCGACTACTCTAGCCCACTACTCTAGTTCCGAGGAGGTCTGCTGTCTCACCTCATAGCCAACTACTTGTCTATTGCCGGCTGTTAGTGTCAAGTGTCGACTACTCTAGCCCACTACTCTAGTTCCGAGGAGGTCTGCTGTCTCACCTCATAGCCAACTACTTGTCTATTGCCGGCTGTTAGTGTCAAGTGTCGACTACTCCAGCCCCAAGGAGGTCTGCCGTCTCACCTCCATAGCTAACACTAGTTGTCTATTGATGGCTGTTAAGTGTCAAGTGTCAAGCCAAAAATTGGCCTATGTCCTTTTGTGGAGTTCAAGTTAGCTTCACACCAAATTGATGAAATTTGAGCTATTAGTTTGGTCGGGAAATAGTGACAGACAAACAGTTACTTTCACATTTATAACATTAGTATAGATAGTTAATTTGCTTAGGATTGACATATGATGATACATTTAACATAAGGCTTGAAGGATGGGGGGCTTGTTTACTTTGTATATTTATGATGACTCAAGTATCATAGGATATTGATATATACATATATATGTCGAAGCATGAAAAAGTTTAATTATCGTGTATGTTGGCGACGTCAGTATGACGTAGAACATATGATAGCCGAAAAGTGATATTTCAGGGAACATCGAAAGAAAGATATTACGAACATGAACGACTAGTCTTATATTTCTGATAACGAGCATATTTTTAACCCTTCGTTAACAGATATAATATCAACCATAATCCTATGACTCTCGAGTCATAATCATCATAATATATCATCATAATATATATACATGCTGATGTGGCTTGCACTCCTCATCCTATGACTCTCGAGTCATCATAATGTGGCTTGCACTCCTCATCCTATGACTCTCGAGTCGTCATAATGTGGCCTGCACTTCTCCGCAGATAAGCTTCGAGAAGTGCTCGCTGCGGGCGCGCGACGACAAGTCCCCGCCCAGCCCGGCGTCGTGCCGCGCGTCGGCCGCGTCGCCGCGCCGCATCATCCCGCGCCGGGACGCCCGCGACGCCGCCCGCGACGCCGCCCTGCGCGCGCACCTGCAGCGCGGCCGCCGGCCCAGCCTCGACGCGCTGCTGCACGACACCGGCGAGAAGGTCAAGGAGATGTTCCAGGGTCAGTTATACCTTCAAGACTCTTGTGTTTTCTTTGTGTCTAAAATCAGTGATTGTAGTTTGTAGTGTAGGTCAGTTACGCCTTCAAGACTCTTGTGTTTTGTTTGTGTCTAAAATCACTGATTTTAGTTTGTAGTGTGTAATGGATTTTATTTTTTTTTACAAATATGAGATACATCTTGGTAATAAGTTTTGGGCTCATAACAGGGATTTCAGTTCACAAACTTTATCCATAGAATCCCCAAAGTCCCGGGTTCAAATCCCAGGTCGAGCCGATAAAAATGATTAAGTTTTTCGATTAAACAATACTCAGTAATGTGTAATGAATTTTATTTTTTTACAAATATGTATGAGTTAAACCTTAATAATAAGTGTTGGGCTCAAAAACAGGTATTTCAGTTCACAAACTTTATCCAAAGAATCCCAGTCCTGGGTTCAAAGCCCAGGTTGAGTTTAAAAATACCCAGTAACAGCCCGAAGTCTGGAAGTTGAAAGTGTGCACACTCCCGTTGATCTGCCGTTCCATTGCATATTGAGAGTGTGACACACGTTAGCGCGTACACCCGCGTCATATAATACTCCCCGCGTCACGCGTGGCGGAGACTCTGCCCTCGTGGCCCGCGAGTGATCCGTGCGTAACCCGCTCGGCAGGGCTGTCGCTGTTCGGCGAGCGGCGCGGCTCGGGCTCGGCCCCGCGCAGTCCGCGCTCGCGGCGCTCGCCGGCGCCCGACGCCGCGTCGTCGGCCTCCGACGAGCGCTACTCGGACTCCGACAGCCTGGCCAGGTGCGCCGAAGCCCCCCTTAAACCACGCCCACTTACTCTTTCGTCTACCATACCACAATTTGCCTTAAACACTGATATTAATACCTGGCTACCCTCAAAATTTATATTTGTGTTGTAATATATCATCATAGCTATGCAAGAAAGTATAATTGCCAAGTTAATATGAGAGGCGAGATGGCCCAGTGGTTAGAACGCGTGCGTATTTACCAATGATTGCGGGTTCAAACCCAGGCAAGTACCACTAAATATTCAGGTGCTTAATTTATATTTACAATTCATCTGGTGCTCGGCGGTGAAGGAAAACATTGTGAAGAAAAATATGTCAAATTTCATAGAAATTCTGCCATATTTGAATTCCACCCGCGATGGAACAGCGTGGTGGAATATGTTCCATAACCTTCTTCTCAAAGGGAAAGAAAGCCTTAGCCCAGTTGTGGGAAATTTACAGGCTGTTGTTGTTTGTTGTAAGTTAATATGATCATTTGTCTAGCACAACACTGCTTTGCATGCTTTTACTAAGTTGGTATACGCTACCATAAGGTACATAAGTCTCCACCCCACGGTCCAACTGACGTCCGGTGCTCTGTTCCAGCGTGGAGATGCTGACGGATGACCAGATCGCATCCCTGATGCTGGACGCGCAGTTGGAAGCTGTGTGCGAGCGGTTGGCCGGCGTGTCGCGCTCGCCGCACTCGCCCGAGGCTCGATTTTGAACCTCACCGCCTTGTAATAAGGTATCATTTGCAACGTCACAAACACCGTGTAGTAATTGATGCAATTGTTCGAAGGAAAATGTTATATAACCTCTTTAGTATGTATATTGTGTACGTCTACTGGAATTTTAACCCTATTTAGTTAAGAATAAAGTTCAATTTGCAATGTTATAAATTTGACGTTTAAATGTATTTGTACATTTATTATAATATATACGGGATTTTGAACCTTATAGTTGTGGAATAATGTTCAATTTGTGTTGATTTAAAATGTGGTAGAATGTGTATAGTTGTCTGAATCAAAATATTTGAAAATTGATGATACTATAAGTTGTGGAAATTGATCCGGGAAAATTTTTAGAAACTTTTTTTAAACGACTTTATACCTTATTGTTTAAGTGATAAGATAGCGATTGCCTTGCATTGTTACGTCAAAAACGCGTTTGCTTGCAAACGAATTAGCCTTATTGATCGATATTAAAAATATAATGAAGGAATTAAGCGCGTCCAAAATGTCTATAACAAAATCATCATTGTTGATAGAAATAACATTACTTCCAAAGCATATCAAATATTCCCTACTAAATATAACACTGGAACACTATATAATAATAGTATTATGAACACATCTTGTTTGAGCTGAATCAGTGGCGGATTTACCAATAGGCTAAGTAGACTGGAGCCTAGGGCGGCAGATTTAGAGGGGCGGCAAATTGAGCCCAAATTTGTTGTTATCTTACAGTAATTAAAATGATATGTATACACATTACGTCCGTAATCCGTATACTCGTCACTACATAGCAGGTTCGAAAAATAATCTAGTTACTGACAGAAATATCAGCTAGTTTATAATCATACTAATATCGGGAAAAAACCGATGTTATGAGGACGATAGAACACAAATCATAAATGTTGCAAAATAAAAGTAAAGCGGCAAAAATTTAATAGCCTACTGGCAGATTTGTAAATCCGCCACTGCGCTGAATAACATAACATAAATATTAAATTGTTGTCATTATCAGCTATAACCTTGTAAACACAAACACAAACATACCTACAAAATATCTATCAAAGTGACGTCATAATAGAAGTTTTTTTCGAATAAATAAATATGGATATTGCATCAACTCCAAAGCAATAACACCTACTTATGAATAAGTTTGCATGTATGCAATGTAAATAATAATGCGCAAAGCTGATTGGTCGATGCAAACGCGACAGATGATTATTGTTTTTTTTATGAGATAAACACAAAGGCAATTTAAATATTTGATTAAGATTTACGTGTACAGTATGTAAGTCTGTAAAAGTGTCGAACTGCTGTATTTAATCTATATATCCAGTAGTGTGTTATGCAAAGCAACGGCGGATCGCTAATATAGATCTATTCAGTTCTGAAGTTACTCAAATAATCGTCACCACGCGTGCATCTTAACCGATGATTGCGTTTTCAAACCCAGACAAGCACCACTATATATATGTGCTTAATTTGTGTTTATAATTCATCTCGTGCTTGGCGGTGAAGGAAAACATCGTGAGGAAACCTCCATGTATCTAATTTCATCGAAATTCTGCCACATGTGCATTCCACCGACCCGCATTGGAACAAGGTGGTGGATTATGTTCCAAACCCTCTCCTTAATAGAAGAGGAGGCCTTATCTCGGCAGTGGGAAATTTACAGGCTGTTACTTTACTTTTTTATCGTCAAATTATTATAGACGTTTAATAGTATGAGTGCGTGTCATACGTACTTTCAATGTCTTAGTGTGCGTTGAGCGACTAAGAGTAAGGTCAGCAAAAAAATATGACTATATTTGTTGAGTTTATTTTATTAAAGCAATTTGTGAGTGAACCCTTGGGGGTTGATTTCACTAACCCTTTATGGGTGTGAATGAATAGATCTATAACTCATTAATTGAGTCCGCTATCATTTAGATTTTGTTTGCATAATTATGATGAAAAATGATCTAGAATACTTAAAAATCTCTATTAAAACCACCGTATGCTTCTATTAAATAATATTATTCTATATGTATTAAATTAATCGAAAACATAGCCACGCATTATATAGGATAACTATACGAAGGAATTGAACGCTTATATCAATGGAATAAGGTACATATTAGCATCACTACTAGCTTTAGTAATCGCAATAAATTTCGATAATAATGCCCAAGCGTCGCCTATACTTGCCTAGTTTATTAACGCTAGATTTAAATATAGATAATTAAGGGAAATATATTAGAAAACTAAATTAGATAATTGAGTTCCTGTAACCTCTCCGTCTTCAATGTCAAATCAGCTCATTAATAATTAAATTATTTTTGATTTAAACTTAAACAGATTAACAAAATTAAGTGTATCAAAAAATTTAAAATACGTACAGTATGAAACAACTTAGATGTAGCATCGGCAAAATACGTAAAACCGATCACATTTGAATTAAGTACGCTATCCCAAATTATCAATATTTATTTATTATGTGAAAATGATCTTTACACAAACGTAATAACTTCTAATATCATCGCTGTCTCGGGTTTAACTGACGCGAGAATCTATAGCGACGAATAGCGTCGATTGGCGCGATAGGGAGCTATTTCTATTGGGTGTATAAATTGGCAGTAATCGGTTTTATTGATTTTGCCGATGCTACATCTAAGTTGTGTCGTACTATAAATATTTAGCATTAAAACAAAACATGTGTTATGTGTCTACCTAAAACACACAGTGTTTAAGATGAAGGATGAGGCTGCTTGTGAATTTTCCGCTGATTATAAATTGACGAAATTCTATCTAAAATCGGCTATCGACACCGACATTTAATACAAATATTCGATACAGTGCTGGTAACTAAATTCGGATATCGCAAATGCCTACCGCTTGCTGTTGAAGATGCTGTGACAATTAACAATGACAGCGTTTAGACATAGACTATGGACGCGTTATTCAATAGGAAACTTCCAGGAGACTTTACAATCCAAAGACAATGTAAGTTTGTCAATTTTATAATTAAGGGAGAATTCATAAGCAGCTTCTTCATCTTAACACTGTTTTAACACACAATATATGTTCATTCATTCAAAGTTAAGTTAGCAACGAATGAATGACAAATGTAATTTATAGATAGATGTTATCTATCTATATAGACTCATTTTATACACTAGATGGAAGATTATATATCTTAATTATCAATTAAAAAAGGATTTATCTGAAACCGACGGTTAATTAAGGATTAGTAAGGAAAGACAAATATATAGTACAGAGACTGGCTTTGTTTGGTTGACAAGGCTAGCAATGTTATTAATGATAAAAATTCGATTAAAAAACAGTGCAGTAAGAATACTCATTTGTTGTATTTATATAAAGATGGTGCCTAAAATAATAAATATTAATAAAACTGTCATCTTTAAGCTTTTAATCGCAATCTTAGGGCATTTGTTTTATTAACAAGCATGCTACTTGTAAGCCTTGCTCTTTTCGTGTCATTACTATATTAAAAATATGTAATTTCAGCTATTGTACATGGGTACACTTTCTACGTACATGTAATTTCTATTGCACTTCTTGTATGATTAATATGAAGTTTAATAAATAATAATAAAATGTGATGTAGGGCAAGAAATATAGTAGATATCGCTAGGTCGTTTAAGTGATAGCTTTATAATTATTGAATACAAGTTGTCGCCTGCGGTTTCGCTCGCGTTTTAGGCTGGCTATCATGTGGTAGGCAAAAAACGTAGCGTATGTCCTTTATTAAAGTTCAAGTTTGTTTCACAAACAATTTTATCAAATTTAGTTCAGAGTTTAGTTGTGAAAATGCAACAGACGCAAAGAGTTACTTTCATATTTATAATATTGGTAAAGATTTCGGTCAAATTTCATTAATATGTATAAGACAATGTAATAATTAAATGCGTGTGCGTCTCAGGATGCCTGACAGAAGTGACAACTTAAAACGTATGTCCGATTAGAGTGAGAGAGCATGAGCCTGCCTATAGCTTATGTCTGCGTAAGAGAAAGGGAGGCCAGACTAATGACGTAACGCGTTACGTAACGAAGCGGTTTACCCTCCCAAAATAAGTTGTCCCAAAATAAATCGTTATCTCTGTTTTCGAACAGGTTTAAGTAATGTTATGACAAGTAACTTCACAGCGATATTATATTGGGCCTATTAAAAATATTTATGACAACTATCATGTATAAAAACAATAGGCCTCTGCTAGACAAACGCGCTCTGCCTCTGTCATGATCATAATTTTTGATCAGGTGTGATAGCAGTCTAGTTATAGACTATATATATTGTTTAAAAAATTAAAAATACTCATAATTTCGTAAGCCTTAATTTTTTTCTGTATTTTTATACTTTCAGTATTATTTTAATATTTAGAAACTTACTTTTAAGTTGAAATTTTAATCAATTTGCTGTTAATTATTTATTTCGATTTTTGTCGCTTATTTCATAATTGAGAATTTTTTTCATTATTAAATATTTAGCTTTGTCATAGAAATACATAACATTAAACCATCATATACAAATAGCGCTGGCTTTGAGGTAAAACTTCGACGTTTAAGATACTGTTATTGTGTCTATTGACAGAGAAAAAGCTATCAGCCATAAGTACGTTATAATTTTATATGTCGGTCAGAGGAAAATACTCAAAAATTAATAAAAAAAAAATGTTAAAAATATTTTAACTCAGGTCAAATAAACCAGTGCTGTTTCAAGAAAAATAAATTACCATTGACTATTAATTTGATATGTCAAATCCATGATATATTATATATATTATGACATATACATATATACATATTATTTATAATAGTACATTGATTACAATTGCAATTTTGATACTGACTTTTCTATTTAAAAATATTTTTAAAAACAATATTTGTGATCAAAAGTTAACTCATATATAAAATTATGTATTAATAAAAGGATTTGTTACACATAAAATCGGATCTTATCGAATAACAAGCAATAATTAAACTAGTAATCAGTTGGAAACTATAATTGATAGAATTTTAAGATTCTGTAACTAGTACATGACAAACTTATTGGCAATTAAAATATGTAATGTAATGTAGGCATTAACTATATACAAATAAGGTTTTAAAATGCCTGTACAAATAATGGTAACAAGAATGCTAGCAGCATTTCCACTTTTAATGCAAATTCAGATCCTGATTTAAATTTAATTAAATTCTTTTAACATATACAATTCACTTGCTATGTATAGTATATTTAATATGTTAAATCGTTAGATTTTGTACTCAGGGAAGCCAGATCAGATCCCCTTAGTCTGGTCCTGATAATTTATATTTAAATAATTACTATAAGGTCATCTCAATTATTATTTTATATAAAAAGATGACAAGCAAGATAAACGAACATTTTGGGTTACTTGCAAGCCTAGGTTTTACCTCCCAGTTAACACATTCTAATTATTGCTGATAATTCTAGACATGCAGCATTGTTAGGATGTGTTATGTTCCAATTTTGAAAGGTTACTTACCGGAAATTAAACACATAATTATCTAATTATTTTTTTAATTAAAATTAAATTTTATACGGCACTGGTATTATGTATAGAGCATAAAAATATAATATATTTTATTCAAATAACTGAATGCCATGGATTATTACAATTATGAAAAAAAAATGTTATTTATAATTTATTCCTCTTTCGTGATCATTAAATACTAAGCAAATAATATTTTAAAGTACAAAATATTTTTTTTTTTATATATAATTTGTTTTTTTTTTCTTGATTGTCTTCCAGATATTTTTTTATTTATAATACAAATAATAATGATGTTTCATCTAAAATAAATATTTAAAAAATCGAAACATTTATATGTATATAGAATTAAGTATATAATAGATATAAGTAAATCAGTTTTGAATATATTTCTTAATTTTAGAAACAGTTGCAATATTAAATTACAACATTCCATAGATATAATAATTTATTTATGTATGTTTTTTTTAAAGATGTCCTTTTAATTCAATTACATATTATTTTAGTGTTGCCACATAAAAATATTCTTTATATAATATTTTCACACCAAAAACCGTTTATTAAATGATAT
Organism: Vanessa cardui; assembly: GCF_905220365.1. Classification (NCBI taxonomy): domain Eukaryota; kingdom Metazoa; phylum Arthropoda; class Insecta; order Lepidoptera; family Nymphalidae; genus Vanessa; species Vanessa cardui. The sequence continues at coordinate 8,665,354 of NC_061146.1, forward strand.
TTGGTTGTTGCAACACTGGGGTGATTTCACATTTTGAAATGCATTAGTTAGTTTATTTTAGTTAACTTTTTTTAAGTAAGTTGAAATATTTCAGTCATTAATATTTACATTTGAAGGAAAAAAGAGAGATATATTCAAAACATTTTAATTAAATCTATACGAAGAAGGAAATCAATTGTTAACTAATAAGTAAAATAGGATACATTTAATGTTCTGACACACCTGTTGAGCGAAACGCGATGTATATGCTACGACCACACTTGTGCCTCTGGTGTATTCAATGTTTATTTTTATTGGTGCCATGTTGATAGAACTAGACAGCTAAAAAGACCAATTTATGAGAATACTTCAAAGTATCGTTCAAATTCTTCAAATTTTTTATCTATTTTCTTGGATTATGATATTTAGACGGTAGGAGTTCGTTTAAGCCCCTTTCGTTATATACCGCTCACTCATCAAATTCCCAACAGCAGTAAGTTTTGTTTTTTCTAGTTTGAAAGGGGGGGGGGGTGAGTTAGAGTTACACAAGGTTTGTGGCGTATTGGCGATATAAAGTATTGGTTTATGTTTCTTGCAGTACAAATGCAAGTTAAGAAATAATCTATACCGGCGAGTAGTAGTATAAAAAGAAAAATATATTGGTATTTATTTTTGTATTTCCAGTTAAACAATTATAATTTGTTTTACTGGCAATCCATGATTTTAAGTTTTTTTAAGAGAACCAGTGCAATCAAAATCATTTCCTCTCAGTGACACAGGTGTGGTCGTAGCTTTAAAGCTTCTCCATGTGTGTGCCCTAATAGTAAGGATCGCTTCATACGCTTTTTAGATTGTGCTAGCACAAATTGTAATGGAAAAGTGGATGCTTTTCATTTTATAATTGTTTTTGTAAGGAAATAATTTGATGGTTAGTGAAGGATTATGTGTATTGAAAATATTTTGTTTCAAAATTGTGACGTAATTTTTGTATTTACAAAGTATCCTTTTTGTACGGAATTGATTCTTGATGTTTTTTTAAGTATTTATTTGCTCAAACTGTTCGATTTTTAATAAATGAAATTTACATAGTACTTTTTTATGTATATATATATTCAATGAAATTTAATTATAGATGCTCCAAAATTTCAAATAATATGGAGTTTGTATTATGAGTTATTAAAGTTTTATATTAAATAATATATAACTCGGATGGCACTATTCACTCTTCTAGTAGTAGTGTTTATATTTATGTTTCTGTGGTCGGTACAAATTGAGCTTAATACCGATCGCAAAACAATTACTTATTTCAATTTAAACATACATATACGTATATTTCGTTTTATATATGTATATTGAATATTCATAATTAATATTAAAATTGTTTAATTTTAAAGATTACATATATTTCATGACATCATCCATGACACGGCTGTGATGCCAAAATTACAAATATAATATGCATTATTAATGCAATTGTTATTATAATTGCGAAAATGTGTATTTTTTTATTATTTGCTATTAAGCTAGCTGTGTGATTTATGTATTTGCAAGCCATTTAAGTAATAAGTAACAGCTTCCTATTTAATTCATTAGTGTAGTATATTTCTAAGTTAGACATATCCCGATAAGTTACAATACTTGGAAGTATTCTAAGCAATACATTAAGTGAAGCTAACAACCTACTTATAATATGAGCAATACATGACCACGCACACATTAAACATTAACTTTTCTCGGTGTGCGTAGATGTCGCATAAGACATTTCAGATTTAAATATAACGTTTCTGTGTGCAGGAGTACTGAACAATTTCGCTAGATGGCGCTCATTTCAATTAATACGTACGTTTCATTTAGCCCAAAAAACTATTAGATAGGCCTATTCGGTAAGTCGAAAGATAATATTGTCAGATGTAAAATATTATTAACAATTTATTATATTCACGATGAATTCGAAAATCATTTTGTTTAATTTTCGTATGAGATATAAATTTGTATTTAATTGATAATGTTTAATGATATGTACGCGAAGATAGTTTTAATGTGTTATTATTTTCGCCGTTGTGATATTACTCTGTACAAACATTAGCCATAATACAATAGATTAGATTATAACATTCATGTGTTGTGTACATATTGAGTTGAATGACTTGCCTTCAGATGAATAAATATCAACATGTAGTTAAGAATTGTTTTATTTCGTGCTGTTTGTTAACCTATATACTACCTGGTATCATTTTTTTCTCTATAACAATGCATCATACGTTTATATCATGTGAAGTGGGGGGGGGGGGCTATGTGTGACTTGACTATGTGGCCAGGGCGCCTCGTGCACCCTTGTAAACGATACCCTCTTCGTCCCTTCGGGGGGCGCCACGGGATCACTTTTGCATCCGTGACGAAACTATCTGGGTACGTGTGAACCAGGTAGTACATATTGTGCATATTGTACCTCTAAAGCCCATTACACAATGAAAAAAATAAGGTATAAGAGATAAGGAATAAGAAATAGCACAGCAATCAAAACACAATAGGCGATTGGCTACAATATTCAACCAATCACAGCAGTTGAATATCTGCTACTAATTACGTGCTGCTGTTAGTTTTACGACACTTCCTTGAAAAAATACCCTGCGATTGGCTGGCTATAAGAAATAAGAAACAAATTTCCACACGGAAATGTTATTCTTATTTATTATTCCTTATTTTTGAATTCTGAATTGATTAACGGGGCTGCCATCGCTGGATTCCGCTATTCATAATTTCTTGTTCCTTATCTCTTATATATTATTTTTTGCATTGTGTAATGGGCTTAAAAGCAATAATCAGTATTGTTGTGTTCCATTTTGAAGGGTTAGATCCAGTGTAACTATAAGCATGACATGATATCTTGGTTCGCAAGGTTGGTGGCGCATTGGCGATGTGTGGAATGGTTAATGTGACTTAGAGCGCAAATATCTGTGGGCGGTGTTGCCCTCTTACCCTGTTGCCTGGTCTCGAAATATTAATCTAAGTAAACTGTATAGAACAAAATATACTATAAAAGGAAGGAATTCTCATTTGTAAATTCTATAGTTTCTTAAATAGTTCATACTTTATAATAATTAATTGACAACAAATTTAAAATCCGAATCGACAACCATAGACAATTCTATACTATATTCAAGTACAGGGTATGTTCATCATGTGAAAAATATGGAACTTTAAATGTCCCATTGTCGGACTAAGACTTCCTTTATAAAGTTTGGTTCTTGTAAAAAAAACCACAAAAAATATTTCACATGTTTTTTTATTCATTACTACATTTATTACAACAGATTAATTACACGGACGGCAAATACATTGACATATAACGAAACAGCTAATAAATTAAATTAACAATATACACATCGGTTGATTCCATAGCAATAGCAATTTTATTTTAACCAACATCTTAGCAGTAATGTAATAACTACCCATTTTGTATTAAAGCATAAATTGCATTTTAAAATCATAATTTAAATAACAGTAAGATTTAATAGAATTTTATGATAAACAAAGATATAAAATAAAATAAAAATTGAATATATTTAATTAAAATAACTAAAGATTTTTATATATAATAAAATTATTTATTTTATTATTAATAAATATTATTAATTCGGTATGATGACAATTAACTAAGCGGTGTCGAATTATTTTGTGACATGTATTTCATTATTATTTCATGTTTTATTAATTTGAAATTATTGAGACATCATAAGTACAGCGCCTTTTTGTAATAAACTCCTTTCCAGCATCGTAACTATAAATTAATTGCATCCCAAAATAATCAAAAATTAAGATTAAAGAATTTATGTACAAACTGTTCTGAATGACATATTTCAATTCAAATTTAATTTTATAGTTCCTAAATTTTTTATACCCATTTTATATAATAAAGATGTTGTTATGACTGTCTTTGGTATACAAAGAAAAAGCCTTAATAATTTCTTGTCCGTACCCACGATCATTCCGCCGACATCAAATACAAATATATAACAACTTTACTTGTCATATGGAAGTTGAACGGTTACAACGAATTGATGACGTCACTAAATGTCATATTTGTTTTAAGGAATCAGGAAGCGAATTTGAAAATATGGCCGCCTTCATAAGTCGTGAGAATAATTATCATGTCAATCATTTTTGAAAAACCTATACATTAAATACTTTATAATAACGTTTTTTTTTTTCAAAACGCGCAAACGTCTACCTCTTACTAAAACTAAATACAATAATACCTATAAAACTATCACAATAAATTCACTATTTGAGCATGTAATTGCGTTCATTTATGTTTTATTATAATTTAGATACAATTTGCAAATATAACTTAAGATTAGACAAAAAACAATGTATTTATCTTTGGAAAATAAATAGTCTTATATCTTATATTTACAGTAAGTGTACAATTGCAAAAAAAACTTTACATAAATATACATATTTTTTATTAATTTTACTGCTATACATTATAACCTTGCATTCTTTTGATTCTTCTTTAATACTGAATGACATTTAAGAATATTACATACACATTTTAAAGTAATTGTTAATTTCGAAATACAGATTAAAAAAATAAACATCTGTCAAATTCACTATGACAGATTTTCGCGCCTTAACATATTTTTAGTGTTCCCTTTTTTAGAACCGGTGAAATCATAGCAAAGACTGACGTTTATTAATTTTAATATCTAAATCTGTTACAATAAAATGCATATGTACTTATTAGACGGTCTCAAACATGTTATTAATAATAAAAAAAAGAATATATTATTAAAAGTTTTCAGAATAATTTAACAAGCATTCATATTTATGACTTTGCCTTATACTGATAACAATGTAACCATAACATATCGAATACGAACGCACTATTTCGACGTTAATATAATAAAAAAAAAAACACAAACCATTAAATAACATTTTGGTCGAAATCTTTGTACAATTTCATTACACACTTAAAATTCAAAATATCTAATTAAAACAATTAAATAATACAGAATTAACACAAACTAAATAATATCATAACATTAAATACTTTTTTAATTAAACTGAAATTTGTACAAAATAATTAAAACTATGAGCAATATTTTCTTTTTTTAATTGTATGAATGATGTTCAAGATTTGGACTTCCAATGGGGGGGGAGGTATTTGTCTGGGGTGAGATGTAAGATATGAATGGGTCGATTTAGGATAAGGGGGTGAAGGGATGTGACTAGAGATAGAGATGAATCGAAGAATCAAACTTTTATAACGTTAAAAAAAAATTAAAAAATCAATTCACACTAAACGCATTAAATAAACTATATTTACACAAATAATGTACTCGTGAGCCTCGCGATCAAAATTGTGCGTTCTCATTACCCACTAGAGAATATTAACATTTTAATAATTCAAATATAACTAATTTACTTAAATCTAAAAATATTATGCGAGTCAACAAGTGTCTTTATATTATAACAAAGCTTCATTAATCGAATAATTATAATCGACCATTTCATTAAACTTATCCTAATTATTCATAATTTAATTGTCAAATACATAATCTTTTTTTTTTATAAACTTTGGCACTAGAAATACTATAGGGGGTCGCGCTAATCTATCAATGTTTTATCGACGTTTTTCTTGAACCAGGATATTTTTGACATTATATACAAAATATAATCTTAAAATGTCATATTTTTTATTATGTCAAAGATTTACTGATGAACTGTCAAAGACAAATGACGTTTAAATTAATCGCTGTCAAGACTGACAGAAATTTGACAGCTATGTATCAAGACAGTTGGGCAATTGTTATGAACCAAGAGCCAGTTACAAAATTTAGGTGATCTTTTTAAAAGTCACGAATCTTTTCATAGTATAATTTCAATAGCTACAGATTTAGGGTAGTCCTTGCCGGCCACACAGGTCTGTCAGAAGTGGCTTTCCATTATCACACAAACACTTTAGTGAAATTTTAATACATACAGTATTAAAACTTCACTAAAGTGTCGTGAAATGACCACTTAAATTTGGTCTCTGAGTCTCCCTCTACAACGATTGTTGTTTTATAGCAATATCGATAACGATTTATCAAAACTGTTGGACACAATTTCAAAAATTATTCGACACGACTAAACACACGTTATCTTTCTCTATCACACGTAATGCAATCATATTGTTATCTCTTTCGCACGTTACGTAAATGTTTTAAGCGTGTCGAATAAGTTAAAAACTGAAATGTCATATCTATTGAAACTGTTAATAGCGTAGAGTAAAAATAAGCAAGCTTTAGAGCGTAGGTAGAGGGCAATGTTTCAGCAGATGTTCTACTTGAGAAATGAGCCCCTGATCGAAAATTGTTGTAAAAAACAACAATTATAAAAGATACGGTGCTTTCTTTTAAAAAGATCTTATGTAAACACACCCATTGATTTGCACGCTATAACTTACTTATTATTACTCTAAGCATTGAAGAGAATATTATAATATATAAATATGACATACATATCACGTGACCAAAGTATGACAAACCGTTGACGATGGAGAACGCTTAAACTTTTTGCTTTTGAAAGTCATCGTACCATATCAGTCAAAGATCTAAGCGTCCTAATATAAGCTACAACTTAGAAATCGTCTTAACGCGACCGCACTATTTACAATTATAAACAATTACAAATTTACTTTTCATATAAAAAAAAAATTAGCTTCATTATGTATAAATAGATATTTAAAGCAACATTTTCACTGCACAAGCGGTTTCTATATTTTTTATCGCGACTGTCCTTACAAAAGGTCGTATGTAACATTGATTTGCGATTAAAGTTATAAGGTCGTATGTTACAGTATTCTTTATCTGTAACAAAGCTTCTTTTCATACATTAATTAATATTTGAAAAGGCCGAAACAAAAATAACTATATTATATAAAAAATAATGATACTGAAAGAGACTCTTACTAGTCCTTTTGAAATATTTACTAATGTATAATATATTAATACATATACCTTCTTTTTATATGTGTATATGTATTAGGTCTTTATATAAGTTTGTAAGTGAATGACCGAATCACTTCCCCAGCGTATATATTTAAGTTTTAAACCCCTTTCATGGTAGGTTGTCTGGTTCCCATGACTAATTAACCATGACCTTGAAAATTCAACATTAATTAATAAGATCTACACAATTCTGTATTGTAAGTATTAGGCATGAGAGATATCCGACGTCAGATGTCGCGCTGTCTCTTTTCAACTTTACATATCACGGTATGTGAGAAAGAGATGAAACGAACGATATCGAAATCGGCTTAACATTCGCTACATCTCTTTCTCACAGATGGGTTACTCTAAAGTTAGAAAGAGAAAGGGCGAATATTTCATGAGTTTAATGTTATTGTACTTTTAATGGTCTGACGTTTATCCGTCCGTCCATTCGTCCATCCCAATGACAAAAGGAAACATTCAAAACATACCGTATTTTTCAATATCACAAGTGTTTTGTTGATAATTCTGCTGCATCAAGACGCCATTTTTCGATGACGAACATTTAAAATAGAGGCCTCAACTAAGGATGTTCGCTAAACGAATGTAGACTGAATGAATTTTTACAGATAAAAAATATATGATTTTAGTTTTAAGATTCATTATAGATATTTTTTTTATATATATTTATTTAATTGGTTGTAATATATAATATGAATTATTTATTAGAAAGGTAAAAAGTTACCTAACGATAGATAAAGAAGTAATTTTTATACAGTAAGGTTTTTACATAAAAATATTATTTTTACCAAAAATGTTAAAAGAATTATTTTACTTAAAAATAATCTCTTATCTCGAAATGTAGATCAGTTTTGTGCATAGCAATTTCATAATTTTGAAAATAATACAATGGTAAGAAAGACATTCGTCTCTCATTTTTCGCATCATGTGCACGGATGCTTATTCGGAATTCTCTAAAGTTTTTTATTTCGACCTGGCTTTGTTTAAACGGAAAATTACTTTTAAAATAAAAAAAATATCGTTCTTTAGCATTCATTACCCATTCATTCAATTACTTTCACCTCACTAGTCGAACGCAAATGACATATCAATTCAAGGTCAAAGTTGTTTATTTACCTTTTCTTCTCTTCCCATTGGAATAGACTACATAAGATCGATATCCGATTTTAAATGCGTCGATATATCGAACAAATGCCTAGTACAACTATAACATATAATAAATTCCTGTACAAAAGAAAGAGACAATAAAAGAGAAAGAGAAGGAAAAAGAGGGAAACATCGTCTGTTCGAGTCACTCTAATGACAATTCAATGTACATACGACCTTTTACACGAACAACGTCTGAATACATTTGAAAGCTAATCTTACGACTATTTTTTTATAGTAATACTTTTTGGAATGTCGCCTTCACAAGTGTCATTACTTACAAACAAACTGACCTTTCACGGAACATAGAATCGTTAGAGGCTCCCTTTAAACATTATTCCGGTCAATCTTCTCTACAAGTCGGTTAGTCTGGTAGCGCTCAGCCGCGTTATTCTATATCCTGTAACGAGAAATCGTTGCATTTCATTAAATAGTATAAAACAAAGTCGCTTTCTCTGTCTGTTTTTAATAGAAAGAGTGATTCGAGAATATGGTTATAGGGAATATATAATACAGTGAAACCTGGTTAAGTGAAACTTCAAGGGACCTGCAATGTTGTTTCACTTATAGAGGTATTCCACTAACCCAGTGTCTCAGACACCCAGGTATAAAAAAATATCTGTCTCAGATATAGAGGTACGCTTTGACATTTTGCAAACCTTTATAGGTAGTAAAGCAAAACTAAAACTTGGAGTTATTGATACTTCAAATTACATACATAGTAAAGTGCGGAATTTGCGGGTAGAAAAAGAATAAGTTAGTAAAAATATAAAACAATGTTATCTCAGTTACAAAAGTTTATGCATAAAAAAATCACTTGCTGTCTCATTTGTAGAGGTTATTGTAATGATAAAACAAAATAACAAATCCCAGTTACAGAGGTTTGCTTCGTCCCACTAACAGAGGTGATTCAATGCCAAAGTGTTGGGACCGCAGCAAGAGTTCCAGTTATGGAGGTATTTCACTTATCCAGGTCCCACTTAACCAAGTTTCACTGTACATGGACAAATTCGTAAAGAGGCACTTATAATTTTGGTAGTTTCTACTGTGATATATCATTTCACTCAGGTCGCTAGTTGAAATATATAATGTATTCGTCGAGAATATACAATATCTGTTTGTATGATTGGTTTATAGAAACATCGAAAGCGATTTCTATCAAAACTGTACAAGATATCTAAAATATTGTTATCTCTTTCTAACATAGTGCATGTGTTATATTACTATCTCTTTCGCACATAATGCGAGTATTTTAAGTGTCAAATAAGTTCAGAAGCGACGACACGTTATAGTCAAATTAAATCAAAATATACTTTATTCAAGTAATGTAAGTATGCTTGAGAATAGTGTCCAAACATTCTTCCACGTAACTTGTAACGACGTAGATCGAAACCACGCGAGTCGAGAACTGCCTGTAGTATATATTCTATTGGAGCTTAGATAATAAATAAGAATGCTTAAGTGAGAACCGGGTACACAAGTAGATAAGTTTCTTCGATCAAATTCCGCAGACATTTTTAACTTTGCCGTTCAGTAATCGTTTGTATTAAAATACATTAGTAGAAAAAGCATATTGTTCGATACAAGATTTTATAGATGATAAAAAAGCGTGGAGCTAATACCTGTTGACTTCCACGCAGGATATATTAATTTAAATAATTGTATTTAACTAACATGACAATGTATTTTGTAAATGTTGAAAAAGAGTAACTACTGAGTTTCTTGTCGATTCTTCTCGGTCGAATCTACTTTCCGAACCGGTGGTAGCTTCACTTAATTGTTAAATGACGATTCTAAAGTGTAAAAGCCTACTTGAATAAAGTATACTTTGATTTTTTTTTTGTAAAGAATAAATAAGCATGCTTAAGAGTACGTGTCTTAGTGAAAACCGGGTATACAAGTAGGTAAGTTTATTTTTAAATTTACAATTCGATCGATTGGTAGTGATTAAACGTCAAGTTGTTAGTTAGTCCAATAGTCGTTTGTGTGAGGGAGGGGAGGAGGGAAGGGAGAAAGGTTTACAGTTAAACCTTGATGGTTATTTGATAAGCTGTCTTTATGGTCACTTTACCAACATAACATCGCTCAAAGGACTTGAGCAGCCGGGTCATTTTATGTCATTTATGTGAGTCGAGATGGCCCAGTGGTTAGAACGCTTGCATCTTAACCGATGATTGCGGGTTCAAACCCAGACAAGCACCGCTGATTCATGTGCTTAATTTGTCTTTACAATTCATCTCGTGCTCAGCGGTGAAGGAAAACATCGTGAGGAAACCTGCATGTGACAAATTTCATAGAAATTCTGCCTCATGTGCATTCCACCAACAGCGTGGTGGAATATGTTCCAAACCTTCTCCTCAAAGGGAGAGGGGGCCTTTAGCCCAGCAGTTGGAATGTACAGGCTGTTGTTGTTGTTGAATGGCAATAGTTATGATAGATTCATTTGATTTACTCCAAAATCAGGACAAGTGCTGTGATAGCGTCACAGAACCAGTAGGTAATCGTGTGATGATGGTGCTTACCGGCTAGCGGTTCAGCGTGCACAGGGAAATTTCATAGAAATTCTGCCACATGTGTATTCCACCAACCCGCATTGGAACAGCGTGGTTCAATATGTTCCAAACCTCCTCTTCAAAGGGAGAGGAGGCCTTTAGCCCAGCAGTGGGAATTTACAGGCTGTTGTTGTATACTGATCAGCCCCAACAGTTAGTCGATCAGTGTGAACGGGCAAGGGTATCTAGCGGGTTGATACTTAAACATTAGATAGTTATTTGATAAGCTGTCTTTATGATCACTTTACCAACTCAACATCGCTCAAAGGACTAATGCAGCAAGGGCAGTTCATGTCACTGGGCAGATTAGGACAGAACTATTTGATTTACTCCAGAATCTCTTAGAAGAACCAAAATTGTGTGGTGTTTGTGGTTACCGGCTAGCGGCTCAGCGTGCACAGGGGTCAGGGCAGGGCGGCGGGCTGCTTGCAGTGCTGGCAGGTGCTCATACAGCTCGAATAGCGCTCCACCTGGAACGAGGCGCTCGCCACGCCGAACTGGCTGCGCGCCAGCTGCTGGCAGCTGTGGAGGACAGCCTCCCAGTCGGCCAGCTCATCTGTAAACAAACTAACCACACTGAGATACGACCTTTTTCAAATCATATGACAGCTTCATCCTACTACTATTATAAAGGCGAAAGTTTGTATGTATGGATGTTTGTTACTCTTTCACGTAAAAACTACTGAATGGATTTGAATGAAACTTTACCACAATATAGCTTATACATCAGAATAACTCATAGGCTACATTTTTTGAGGTATCTAATGTGAGGTCGTAAAAAAAACACATTTTTTGCGCTTACATTGCAAACGCTGACTGAATCCTACAAGATAGATCAAAACAATGTACTACAGTATTGTACAACTTCAAAAGGTCTCCAAAAAATTCCGTGATGGTATATGTTTATCTCTTAGGAATAACCCACAATAACCATTTTTTATCCTTTACTTTGTACGAGAAATAATAACTTATTTACGAAGCGATTTTAAGCGATTACTAGACTAGACGGGACGAACCTGAAGTCCACGCGAACGAAGTCGCGGGCAAAAGCTAGTATTTAAATAAATCAGCGTACCGATTGCAACGTGCGCCGTCAAAACGGTGTGGTGGGTCGACAGAGCCCACGCGTGGACAGAATGAACGTGCCGCACACCGTTCACCGCCGACAATGAGGCCACACATTCTCTATACCTAAGAAAAAAGAACATAAATTTAATCAACGTGAATGTCTGTACTTGTTTTGCTAACGCTAGCAGTATGTTATAAGTTGGCGGACGAGCTTATGGGCCACCTGATGGAAAGTGGTCACCATCACCCATAGACAATGACACTGTAAGATATATTACCTTACATCGTCAATGGGCCACCAACCTTGGGAACTAAGATGTTATGTCCCTTGTGCCTGTAGTTACACTGGCTCACTCACCCTTCAAACCGGAACACAACAATATTGAGTACTGTTATTCGGCGGTAGAATAACTGATGAGTGGGTGGTACCTACCCAGACGGGCTTGCACAAAGCCCTACCACCAAGTGTATCATCTGTATCTCCTTTATTGGATTTAAAGTTGGTTTCATACCAAATTTCATCAAATTCGGTTCGTTGGTTTCGTAATGGAAGAGCGACAGACAAACAGACAGAGAGGGTTACTTTCAAATTTATTGTATTTGTATAAAAGTATGGATTTACGATTTTGTACATAGTTGGTAAATATGAGTCGAGATGGCCCAGTGGTTAGAACGCGTGCATCTTAACCGATGATTGCGGGTTCAAACCCAGGCAAACACCGCTGATTCATGTGTTTAATTTGTCTTTATAATTCGTCTCGTGCTCAGCGGTGAAGGAAAACATCGTGAGGAAACCTGGATGTGACAAATTTCATAGAAATTCTGCCACATGTGTATTCCACCAACCCGCATTGGAACAGCGTGGTGGAATATGTTCCATACCTTCTCCTCAAAGGGAGAGGAGGCCTTTAGCCCAGCAGTGGGAATTTACAGGCTGTTGTTGTTGTTGTTTGTTGTTGGTAAATATATTGTCAATACATGTTGCCAAGAGAGTTTGTGAGGTTACGCACCGGAAGTGCGAAGGCACGGCCTGCATGAGCATGGCGAGAGCGTCGCGCACCACGCGCGATGACGTCATCAGCACGAGCACGCTGAACACGAACGTGCACACCGGGTCAACGACCTTCGCGTCAGGCTGCGCACGCGGGACCGTTAGCAGAACAATTAGTAACAACACTATTCTATAGTCTGTTCGCGTTAAGAATGCAGTGAGTTGTCATTGTTTACCGGCCCCTTTGACCAATCAAATCGTTTCAAATTACAAAGTCAAGTTCACTATAAAGACATAAGTTCGAACGTGGTGGTTGTGGATTTAATTAATTATTAACTGATATTTTTATAATTTAAATTAAACTTTTATCATTATTAATTGTTATTTAAAAAAAATGACACCACACCAATTTGTAACAATAAAAGTGCGAGAAATACTGCGACCACGTCTTAAAAGAAGAAATTGCCATGTGGGATTTAGATAATGTTATGGAACGCGCTGCAGAAAATTATTTTATTATAAACACTAACGACGACACTAGTAATAGTGATTAAAATATTAACGACTTAATTTAGATTTTTTACGTTAATGTGTATTTTTTTAATTCATTACACTTAGCCTTTAAAACAAATATAATTTGTTGGAATTTTAACACAAATATATAAACACCTTTACCCTTCTGTTAAAAAGATTTGATTGGTCAGGGGGCGGAGTCAGGCCGGTAAACAATGACAACTCACTGCATTCTTAACGCGAACAGACTATAGTGCATTTTCAACTCATTAAATATAATTAAGAACGTAACACTTTAAATCTGACTTATATTTTGAAAAAATTGCAGAAAACTGTTCAATCCGTCGTTTGTAACTGATTTAACTTTCTGAGTAGACAATAGAAATAAAATCCTCTAAATATAGACTCAGTAGAAAATTGAGTATTTCATTTTGATACTCAACTAGCTACCGACGCGCATTGGCATGAGTGAGTAACGGTTGTGCTTACAGAATGTCTTAGTGTGCGTGAGATGACTAAGAGTAACGACAGCAAAAAAATATAAATTTTATATTTTTAAATCCTCATGCACCATTGTAAGAGAATAAATCTATACAAAGATTATGTATAGCTTACTATGTATTGCATCTATTAAAAAAATGCTAGAAACGACTTTTCCTATAAATATTGTTTAGGGGTGATTAATGGAATGATGCTGTCTTATTCTTTCAAATTTAAAATCATATATGACTGAAAAAGAGCACCAGTGTTTGACTGAATAAGCTACATAATGTTATAAGTAAGATACTTGTTGATTGTTAGTAGAATCTACATTCACACTTACACAATCCAGAATAAATAATAAATAAATAAATATGAGACAACATCACATACATTACTTTGATACCAATGTAAGTAGCTAACGCACTTGTGTTATGGAAATCAGAAGTAACGACGGTACCACAAACACCCAGACCCAATACAACATAGAAAACTAATGATAATCTACATTGACTCGACCGGTATCGAACCCGGGACCGCGGAGTGGCGTACCCATGAAAACCAGTGTACACACCACTCGACCAAGGAGGTCGTCCAAATGAAAAGAAATAATTAATCGATTGTTTTTTTTTTTTAAGTGATGTGTCTTAAAGCCGGGTCTATATAAGCATATTATGTCAAATCTCACATATATTTTGATGAGTACAGCAGCGAGGAGCACCCCGCAGCTCTGGATGAGGTCACCGATCACGTGGATTAAGGCGGCGCGGAGATTGATGTTCCTGGAGACGAAAGCGTCGAACTTTGACAATATACTCAAAATATATATTAGTTTTTTTGAACTATATTTTTTTAAGAGAAATCAACTTAATTAGAGAAAACGTAGTTAGAGACAAGATACGAACTTTGATGCGTATTTAGATCGTGTATGACATTAAGGCTTACTAGCACAATTTATCGATTGTATGTACTGTTACTCTTACTTCTACTTGTGTGTACTGTTAACTTGTATTATTATTTCGTTTACGTTATGAGGACATTACTTTAAATTTAATCATTAATTATATTAAGTTTGCCTTAATTGTCTTGTGGATGATGTAATGAAAGGCAAATGAGTATAGATATATGTATTGTAATATAATTTAAAATATTTAATTGTTACGACGATATTACAATGCGATGTTAGAATGGCGACTCCGCGACAGAACATATAATAATAATTAATTGACAACGTAGCATATCGAATATCGACTTATTTCTAGGTCCAATATGGACAGTGATTTTTGCTTACATTATAAAAAATAATACGTAGGCACAAAAAAATGTTTTAATGCAGAAAAAGATAGAAACAAATGCTGCGGAATGTCATATGGCTTCTAATAGCGTGACGCTTTGAGGTTATGACAACTTAATTTGATGAGTGACGGGTTGGGCAGCGTGTACGCACCTGGCGTGCGTGGCGGGCACGTGCGCGTCGGGCGCGGCGAGGTCCTTCATGCCGTAGTCGCCGTTGGCCAGCGCGCCGTTGGCGGCCTTGAGGCGCGACCCGCCGCGCGCGCACGCCGCGCCGCCGTGCGAGTGGTGGTGCGCTGCGGACGAGATGGCCCAGTGGTTAGAACGCGTGCATTCTAACCGATGATTGCGGGTTAATACCCCGGCAAGCATCACTATATATGTGGGATATAGCTAGATTTAATGCACAAAACGGTTTTTTAATTCATATTGACTTTATTATTTCTTTCAACGTAATGATATCAATCTTAGTGACAGACAATATATAAAAACTAACAGACATTTCTGATATTACACGTGGCCAGTCATTATCAAATACATAATATACTTAAGAATATATAAACTATTTCCACATATATATGTGCTTAATTTGTGTTTATAAATCATCTCGTGCTCAGCGGTGAAGGAAAACATCGTGAGGTAACCTGCATGTGTCTAATAATTTCATCGAAATTCTTGTGCATTCCACCAACCCGCATTGGAACAGCGCGGTGGAATATGTTCCAAACTCTCTCGTTAATGGAAGAGGAGGCCTTATCCCAGCAGTGGGATACACAGGCTGCTCTACTGTACTATATAATGTATCACCACCGGATACTTATTGTTATTTTTTCAATATATTAAACAACTTATATAAAATCAACCCTACCGATGGTATTAAAAACTATAATTTCTTTGACGAAATTAACTTTGTATGTATATATGTGACCGAATCACCGCTTAATTACTCATCACGATATCCGAAGCTATGGGCCCGACGACCTTGAAATTTACATAATTATTTAATTAGTACCGCTTTTAGCGACATAGACGCTCCCTATGCAAATATTTTTTTAAAGAGTTCGACTTCAATGGATAAGTGGGTTATGAATATAACTAGCACGAGACCAACTATAATTTCTATGAGTATATATTTGCCATATAGCAAGTATAGTATAGTATATATATATATAGTATAGTATAGTAAGAGTAGAGATGGCCCAGTGGAACGCGTGCATCTTAACCGATAATTGCGGGTTCAAACCCAGGCAAGCACCGCTGATTCATGTGCTTAATTTATCTTTATAATTCATCTCGTGCTCGAGTGAAGGAAAACATCGTGAGGAAACCTGCATGTGACATTACATAGAAATCCTGCCACATGTGTATTCCACGGACCCGCATTGGAACAGCAACCTTCTCAAAGGGAGAGGAGGCCTTTAGCCCAGCTGTGGGAATTTACAGGCTGTTGTTGTTGTAAGTACACTCGGGGATAGGACTCACCGATGTCGGAGGCGCAGCCGTGCAACACGAGCGCTAGGACCACGTTGAAGGCCACGCCACAGCCCGACACGAGCATCATCATGTCGGGCTCGATCTGGTAGTCGCCCGTGTGGATGCGCAGCGCCGCCACGTACACGAACACACCCGTCAGCACCCAGATCAGCAGCACGGAGGTCATCGCGCCCAACACCTCTGACAATTTTTATAAGTACACGTGAAAATGAGTACTACCAAACTCAAACTCAAAACTCAAATATAGAAGCATTACACTTATTGATTGTCAAATAAAAACTACCACCGGTTCGGAAAAAGGAACACCCTGACCTGAGAAGAACCGACGAAAGAAACTCAGCGGGTCTTTTTTTTTGTCAAATTAATAAGATACATAGTAGTATATGATTAGAAATAGCCAGGAGGCGATCGTTTCATTCCCAAGGTGTGCTATCAGACATAAACTCGCTAATTGTATAGTAACCTTTTGCACACAAGCGTTCCTTAACAATTTTTTTAAATTTCGCAACAGAAGCATTTTGAACGCTTTCTGGGATCCTGTTGTAGAAGCGTATACATTGCCCCACAAAAGAGTTACTGACTCTATGCAGTCGAGTAACAGGAGTAACAAGATTGTGTTTGTTCCTTGTACCAATGTTATGACAATCACATATTCTCATAAAAAACATTAATATTTTTCCGTACATACAAAACATTACAAAATATGTATTGAGAAGCAACAGTCAATATCACAATTTCTTTAAATCTATACCTTAATGATTCCAAATTGCCTTTCTGACGTAGCAATGCAAAACCACAACGATTAACTTACTATCTCACTAACAAATATTGACAATTGATAATTATCTATACTAGCTGCTACCCGCGGCTTTGCTAGCGTAGAATATGAAAATATTTACAAATTAACTTATATTACGTTGATCATTGGTATACATAAAAGTTTTACCCCTTTGTTTCCAAAAAATGTAGACTTATGTCCTTTTGCAGGCTCCAGACAATTTATGTACCAAATTTCGTTTAACCCGTTCCAGTAATTTTGGCTTAAACGCAAGACAGACAGACAGAGTTACTTTCGCATTTATAATATTAGTATGGAAGTATGAATGCCAATCGTAGTAGGAATAAACAGAAACAAACAATAGATTTACGTATACGACTTAAAATGAATCAGCTGTTTTATGAACTACTAAGAACTTATGATAAATATATCTTAATTTCTAATACAACACTTTTGCAGAGGGAGGGCTTATATTATATATTAATTTATTTATTTGGGAAACAAACAATTATAATTACACCTAATAGTAAAAAACAGACTCCAGAGTGTTAACCGTTACACATAAGAGCTGAGATGGCCCAGTGTTTAAAACGCGTGCATCTTAATCGATGATTTTGGGTTCAAATCACCACTATACATATGTGCTTAATTTGTGTTTATAAAATTCATCTCGTGCTCGGCGGTGAACGAAAACATCACGAGGAAACCTGCATGTCTCAATTTCATCGAAATTCTGCCACATGTGCATTCCACCAACGAGCATTGGTGGAATGCACATGTGAACACATGGTGGAATTTGTTCCGAACCCTATCCTCTCTAAATTTACAGGCTGTTATTTTACTTTACTAGTAAAAAACAAATACAAGAAAAACATAAATCAATCAATATGACAGCGTATGTATATGTTGTGTCCCAAACATATAAATAAATAAACGACCTCAAATTGGATTATGACAGTTATCATGTATATCAGTCTATGAAGAGATGCGTACATAATCTAATAAATATATCAAAAATATATCAGATAACATATAATCTCGTATGCGTTATGTATAATGATAACACAAACTGATAATAAATGAGAAATAATACGTGACTCTTTACAACAATATTGCTACTGGCCCATTGATAAAAACAATAGGTGTTAATGAGACACCCATTTGGAACGGAGTTGAAAGAAATGGAGATAAAGGAAAGAGAGGAAAAGTAATCTTTTTTTTATGTTACAGGTTGACGGACGAGCATTTGGGCCACCTGATTGTAAGTGGTCACCATCACCCATAGGCAATGACGCTGTAAGAAATATTAACTATTCCTTACATCGTCAATGTGCCACCAACCTTGGGAACTAAGATGTTATGTCTCTTGTGCCTGTAGTTACACTGGCTCACTCACCCTTCAAACCGGCACACAACAATACTGGCTACTGTTATTTGGCGGTAGAATAACTGGTGAGTGGGTGGTACCTACCCAGACGGGCTTGCACAAAGCCCTACCACCAAGTGAATCATCTGTATCTCCTTTATTGGATTTAAAGTTGGTTTCATCAAATTCGGTTTCGTTTGGTTTCGTAGTGCAAGAGCGACAGACAAACAGACAAACAGAGTTACTTTCACATTTATAGTATTTGTATAAAAGCATGGATTTACGATTTTGTACATAGTTGGTAAATATATTGTCAATACATGTTGCTTGATTCAGTAATGAGTATACAGGAATATACATATAATAATAATAATTTAAGAGCCATCATTAGAAAATAGATCTTATGTTACAACAGTTAGAGTTTAAATTCTTACCAGCTCTTCTGTAGCCATAGGACATATTGGCGTTAGGCTGCCTCGCAGCGCAGCGGAAAGCGAGTATCGCGAGCGCAAAGCCACCGCAGTCGCTCAACATGTGCGCCGCATCGCTCATCACGGACAGGCTGCCTGCCAGGTAACCACCGACCAGCTCGCATATCTGAAACAACATATTAAATAATTATCACCAGATATTACGGCGAGAAAATTTACCATCTGATGGTATGATAAGTGGTCAACAGGACTGATAGAAAATAGCGCTGTAAGATATATTAACCATTCTTTACATCACCAACCTTGGGAACTAAGATTTATTTTTTATTTATTTATTTAATGCCACACTGTATAGATATTATTATAGGATTGTGTCCCAATTCGATATTACAGCACTTAACAAAAAAACAAATTTAAAAGATATATCTAGATAGATAGATATTGAAAAGATGGATAGATATCCATTTTAAAATATAATACTAAATTGTATATGATATATTCCAAGCAGCAATAATTGTGAGTTCACTCATACTGCAACAAAACAAATCCACCCTGTCTGCTATCGCATTGAGAGTACGTAACGTGCGCGTCAGTGGTGCTTCCTTGAGCAACTTGGTTCGCCCGGTGGGCACCGCTAGCAATGACGGTCGATGTCCTTGCCACACATATCTATAATAAGATGCTATATCCTCATGCCTGTAGTTAAAGTGGTAGACTCAACCTTCAAACCGAAACACAACTATACTGGGTACTGTTTTTTGGCGGTAAAAATAACTGAGTCGGTTGAACCTACGCAGACTGACTTGCACAAAGCCCTACCACCATATAAGTTGTTGCTTATGTTTTGTTGGTGCCCTTTGTGTATCTATTGTATTACTCCACATCAATTACCTTTTCACTGACAAGGATGTCCCCTTCTTGCAATTAAATGAATAACTTTAACAAATATAATTTCATTTTGTATTTTTTTGCTGTCTCTACCGTTCACATGTCACACGCACACTAAGAGATCTCGTAAGCACTTCCCTCACTCATACTAATGCACGCCGTCACTAGTAAATTTATTACTTACGTCATCTAGAATCTGTCTCTTTACACTGTTTCTTTTTTAGAGGAGTTGACCGTACATTTGGAAATAGAACAGGCTGTTACTTACTGTATTATGCCAAGAAAGCAAACAACATTTTTTATATATCAGTTTGATATCTCTATATATAGTAAAGATTAACGGTAGACATATAATCGTCGATTAACATAAATAGTGGATATTAATGAAAGCATGAAATGCATGCAATGCATCATTGTTATTTTCGTAGGAGAGGTACATGAAAAAAAATAATAATAAAATCTCCATTTTCAAAAAGCTCCGTAATCGAAGCCTTAATCCAATATATTGACATGTCATACAAAGCTGATTCATTGCGGCTCAAAGTAATAAATTAAAAAAAAAAACATTACATCAACAGAGTATCTACATTGTTCAACGTAAAATCATTATTCGAGACATGTCCGGAGCGAGACAACAAAGACGAAATTACACAGTTATAGAACGATCGATGCTCGGATTAAATCCCTATGGGGGGGGGGCGTCGAGGGGGTGGGAGATGACAGACGTCGATGCAAAAGTCACAAGGACGAGTTTGACGTCTGGCAAGTACTAATTAATTCAGAGAGATTTCATCGCTCCGTAAATAACCGAAGCGTTAACTCTGTACAATATACTGTCACATAAAATAACTACGTTATTAAACGTATGTCGGATTTATCATTTGAATATCATGACGACACTTGTCAATAACAACAAAAACAACAACAGCCTGTAAATTCCCACTGCTGGGCTAAAGGCCTCCTCTCCCTTTGAGGAGAAGGTTTGGAACATATTCCACCACGCTGTTCCAATGCGTGTTGGTGGAATACACATGTGGCATGTGTTTTCCTTCACCGCTGAAGCGGTGTCGATAATATCTTGTTAAAACAAAATAAAATCATACTTTCTTTATTTTTTTATATGCAATAGCTACGCGGACCCTTATGGTTCATATGTTGGTAAGTGGTCAACATGGCCCATAGACATTGGCCCCGTAGGAAAATTTAATCAAAATTCAAACTCAAATTCCTTTATTCAATACATCACCGCTACGGAAAATGATACACCCTGACCTAATCGTTCCTCAAATCTCCAATGCACCACAAACCTTGGTAACTAAGGTATTCCACTACGCGTGTAGTTACACTAGCTCACTCACGGTACAAAGCGGAAAACAACAATACAGTGTGTTGGTGCTTGATGGTAGAATATAACATAAGTGTTTTTTTTAATTTAGTTCAATTCCTTTTCACAGACTTGGATTCTTGACTTTTGAGATACTTTTATAATATTTTTAATATGTACTAGCGACCCGCCCCGGCTTCGCACGGGTGCAATACTGATACTAAACATACTACAGAATTTGTTTGCTTACGACATCTCATTATAAACTTCTAGAATTATATGTTTTGGCATGTGTACCATATATACATTCATGTCCACGTAGTAGAAAAATTACAAACAGGCGACGACGTCCGCGTGGGTGGGAAATTTGCAAAACGCAACGCAACATACACCCGATCAAGTACCAGTATAAGCTGACCCCCAATCCATATCGACAACCATATCAGAAAGAGCTCAACTTAAGTTGGGCGCTTATATTTCCAAAACTTTGTATTATTTGCGTATAAAAAGTAGCCTAAGTTACGCCTTAGTACATTACCTATCCGCCAATGAAAGTCCTGTTCAAATCGGCCCAACCGTTCCAGAGATTACCCGGAACAAACAGACAGACAGACAGACGGACAAAAATTCTAAAAATGTGTGTTTTGGTATGTGTACCGTATATAAAGACAAATGCATGTTGCAGAAAGCGGTTATTTTAATATTACAAACAGACACTCCGATTTTATTTATTTGTATGGATAAGTAAAGTTTGAACGTACCATAAAAACAGCGCACAGTATAAGTGCACAGACGAGTTGAGGGACAGCACTCGGGGGTTCAGGCCTCGTCCAGTGGCAGTGTTCGTCCGACTCGCTGGGGGGCGCCACCGGCACCTCCGTGTAGCTCTCCTGTGAAAATTTAATGTTAATGTAAAACCTGAGCCAAACTTGATGAGTTCTTAGGCAATATTGTATTAAAAAAGGTAAAAAATCAAACAGACCTTCGCTTATGTCAAACATCTGTATTTAATACATAATTAAAACAAAAAATTAAAATAAATTCGTTCGTCAAATGTTATCAATAAAGACGTTCAAAACGCCATTTTTTTCCGCATATCATTTAAATGTTAATATAAAACCTGAGCCAGTCGTGATAAGCTTGCAGGCAATATTGTATTAAAAAATAAAATGACCAGACAGACCTTCGCTTATGTTATAACATAATAAAAATTCAAGCATCTGTATTCAATACATAATTAAAGCAAAAATTTAAAATAACATCGTTCGTCAAAAATAGTAAATAAAGACGTTAAAAACCGTTCTTTATTCAAATGCAAATCCATAGTGAATATCATAGATTAATCAAGCTCTCGACCAATGGTATCGTATCAATTTGCTGTCAAATTTTGTTTATTTGGTTTTATTACTGCTATGGTTGGAATATATATTAATATTATAAATGTCGAAGTAACTCTGTCTGTCTGTTGTTCTTTCACGACCAAACTAATGAACCGAATTTTATGAAATTTAGTTTGAAGCATACTTGAGCTTCAAGGACACATACTATCTTTTTCGTCTTAACACACGACAACCAATCCCCTTAAACGCGAACAAAGCCGCGGGCAATAACTAGTAGAGTATAAATCTTTTAATTTTTATTTATCTATTGCGCGGAGTCGAACCCGCTATCTTTAGTTCAATACCCGCGTGCTCATATTCTAGTTATAAACACGAAAAGCTGTTGTCTATAAAGGCAGTGTAACGGACCTCGAACGGGACGCATTTCATTTTTCAGTTCAACGAAGCGAATATAACATCATCATCGATTCAAGCGTTCTAATATTCATTAATATTCTATCAGTAACATTTATAACATATTTTAATGTACAGGTCTTGTATAAAATATATGTAGTCAAAATTACATAACATATAACTCATCTGCAACAGGAAATGAAGACGTAATGTCACATGTCAAACATAAATACAGTGGAAAGTCAATTATCCGAATTAGTTTGGACCGGGGTTGATTCGGATAATCGAAAATTCGAATAATCGGACAAACACTGATTATAAAGACAAATGAACCGTCACACAGTACATATCTACAAGTTTATCTTCAAACATAACCGTTGAAATATATCTTATTTCTAGACTCCAACTCCTAACTCGTTTTAACAAAACTAAATAAAAATTACATGATTTTGATTTTTTAAATACGCTTTGGACCGATTCGGATAGTTGGCGATCCGTTTAATCGGCGTTCTACTGCGCGGCGTTGTAATACCAATTATTGCTATTTGACAGTAATACCTATTTAGGCATGCAAACGGGATCGGATTAAAAATGCTCTAGGCAATACAAATCTCGAAGCCTCCTTAACCTTTTCTTTATTTATTGTCTCCCATATGAAGTAGGGTAGATATCGTAACATATTTTGTAGTATATTTTATATCAGTATTTTACCCGTGCGAATCCGAGGAGGGTCGGTAGTATCCCTATGAAATATTCCATCCACAAGAGGACAAAAGCCGAATAAACAACATTTGACAGCGAATTGACGCGATGTCATTGGTCGAGAGCTTGGATAATCTGTGATATTTGATTACAGATTTAGGTACAAAAACAATTGTTTTTTTCAATATCGATAAAGCTATTTGCTAAATTCAGAGGAATAGCGTTGTATCTATCGTAATATTATAAATAAGAAAGTAATTCTTTGTTACCTCTTCACCTTTAAACATCTTAACAGATGAAATTAATTATGGAGAAAATTTAAGTATCAGGGATGGACAAATTGTAATGTTTTATAAATTTTGAGCGGGTAAAGACGCAGGTTTAACTAGTTCTAAACACAGATGCACTGATAGAAATGTACAAGCTGAGCTATAAGCAAATCACATGGAATATGTCAAAATAAGTATGTTTAGATATCTTTGTGTTTTCTTCGATTGGAATTGACTGCTCCGGAAAGTAAAACTTGCCCAGCCATGGAAGAATCACTAGCTATAAATTAAATATTCCTTTATTTTTAACCTTCAAGCCTACTATTTCTCGGCTCATAACAATAACTACATATATTAGATAACAACAAATCTTATGTTAGGCTTAGCTAATGTTTGGAGGATACTTTGGAGTGGGGGGTTGAATCGTAATCCTTACAACGAGTTGGCAAGTGAAGGCATGAGTTAATAGAGTAAGATATTAGGGGATAGACTTAAATAGCAGAATCTGCATTATATTGTAACTGTATGTTATATATTTGGTTTGTATCTATGTGAATAATTTAATCATCATCATCATCACGAAAACTTTATAATCTTACTATAATTTACTTGGTGGTAGGGCTGTGTGCGAAGTTGCAAACCCGTTTAGATAGGTACCGCCCATTGGTCAAATATTCCACCAATCAGCAATACTTAGTATTGTTGAGTTTGAAGAACGAGTGAGTCAGTGTAATTTCAGGCAAGAGATACCACACCTCAGTTCTTAAGGTAGATAGCACAATGGCTGTGTAGTAACTCGTTATATTTCTTATCGCACCTTTATCTACGGGATGTAGTGACCACTTAGTATAGGACTCATTTGTCTGAGAGTAAGAGCCGAGATGGCCCAGTGATTAGAACGCGTGCATCTTAACCGATGATTGCGGGTTCAAACCCAGGCAAGAACAGCTGAATATTAATATGTTTAATTTGTATTTACAATTCATCACGTGCTCGGCGGCGAAGAAAAACATCGTGAGGAAACCTACACGTGTCTGATTTCATAGAAGTTCTGCCACATGTGTATTCCACCAACCCGCATTGGAACATCGTGGTAGTATATGTTCCGATCCTTCTCCTTAAAGGGACGGGAGGCCTTAGCTTAGCAGTGGGAAATATACAGGCTGTTGTTGTGATCCGAAAGTTGGGTAGGAAAAAAGCTTGACAATCTTAAATTGTTCCACGAGAATATAACTCAATCAAATCAATTTTATTCAAGTAAACTTCACAATGAAGCGTTTTTGAATCGTCAACAATTAAATACTACCATCGTTTCGTAAAGCCGCTTCTGGCGAGAAGAAACGGCAAGAATCTCGCATAATTGCTCTTTTCATATAAACAGTTTTACAATGCTGTTATTTACAGCAATTAGTGTCCTATGATGGATCCCGAGCCTAACTCCAGGCGTTTCCTTCTAAAAAGTACTCTTTTAATGAATAATATGATTTATTTATTAATTTAAGCTTAATAGTATTTTTAAATTTTGAAAATGGTTAATTGATTATATTTCCCGGTATCTTATTATATATGTAACTGATATAATGAACTAGGATGCGAGTAGCAGCAGAAAGACCACAGTGGCGTGCACTTGGAGAGGCCTATGTCCAGCAGTGGACGGGTACGGGCTGATGATGATGATGATGATGATGATGAACTACACCACAGATCCGCTTCCAATCCATAAGAGCTGAAGCTTCCAAAACATCCTCGTGCTCAAATATCTCGAGACTAAAATCTTAAGATCAATTGAATTTTAGAAGCATACTTCGTCAAAGTGTCCGTCAAACGATCAGTCATTTAAAACATCAACGTTTCCAACTTCGCTCGCTTCGAACTTCAAAGACGAATTTACAAACAAGCAAAGTTAGTTAATCTTTGGCAAAGATAAATTATTTATCTCATAAATACAGTTTATAAACAAGCAAAGTTCATAAGATGACGGAGATTCATCTCAAAGTTTGAAAGAACAAACTATGCTTTAATTATGAAGTTGTTTTTACTTGATAACTACCTCATATTCTATGACCTAACCTAACCCACACCGTTGGTTGCGTGGAAGAGATCGCCAAAATTGTACGCCTGTTTTATCAGGGTAAGTCGATATGGCCCAGTGGTTAGAACGCGTGAATCTTAACCGATGATTGTGGGTAATTTGTCTGTATAATTCATCTCGTGCTCAGCGGTGAATGAAAACATCGTGAGGAAACATGCATGTGACAAATTTCATAGAAATTCTGCCACATGTGTATTCCATCAACCCGCATTGGAAAAACGTGGTGGAATATGTTCCAAACCTTCTCCTCAAAGGAAGAGGAGGCCTTTAGCCCAGCAGTGGGAATTTACAGGCTGTTGTTGTCGTTTATTAGGGCCAAATCTATGTTGTATTTATTTCAATTTGTCTGCGTGGTGTACAATAAAAGAATAAAGTAAAGTACAGTTGGGGTAAAAAAAAGGTTCGTCACCTTAAGATCTATTTTCGTATGCTCAGCATGAGCGATAATCTGCCTTACCGATAGGGAATGACAAACTGCGTCGCAATAATTTGATGTTTAGATTTAAAAGGTACTAAGAGTTTAAGACTTGATAAAGGAATTAATTTGACAACTGACGAAGGTTTTCTAACTCTGACCGTACAATCAACGAATCGTTATTGTACTCTGTAACGGATAGTTTTTTTAGCTAACGGACGTGTACAAAATAAACAAAAAAACAAACAACAATCGCCGTGTGTTCGACCAAAGATCATTTCAGGGTCGAATAAACTTTATACTGTATCAACACGTACTTTATTCATGAAAAATTCGCTCAACATTTACTTGAATAATACTATTTACATCAACGTTTTGGGGGATGCTACTGGGTATATTTTGACGGAAAAACTCGATAGCTATCCATGGCTAATTCGTTCTTTGAACACAGGATTCTCCCGACATTGACAGCGTCCTGAACCGAAGACCGGCCTCACAGCTTCTTTAGGACTCAAAGCCGTTTAGTGGACTCTTAACGCCAGTTTCAGTATTTTAAAAGAAAATAAATAATACACGATCTAAAATAGGAGATGTGTCATGGGACACAACAACAACAGATGCCTGTAAATTTCCCACTGCTGGGCGAAGACATCTGCTCGCTTTGAGTAGAAGGTTTGGAACATTTACCACGCTGTTCCAATTAGGGTTGGTGTAAGACACATGTGACTGAATTTCGTTAGAATAGACACATGCAGGTTTCTTCACGATGTTATCATTCACCATCGACTTAAAATACAAATTAAACACATGAAAATTAAATGGTGCTTGCCTGGGTCTGAACCCGAAATCATCAGTTAAGATGTACGCGTTCTAACAACTGGGCCATCTCAGCTCTCATTTGTTTAATAAGAAGTCTACAATTATAACAAAGAGCGGAGTTGTAAGAAATCACTTATCGCAGAGGATTGAACCTTTACGGTCGAGTGGATATTTGCAGCATCATTACGTTTAGTATATTCTTGAACGTTTTTTCCTTCTGAGAGCTCAATGTACCGTTTATTTATATTTAGGTATTAACTCGTATACCTTTAATGGTATAAAAGTCGAGATGGCCCAGTGGTAAGAACGCGTGCATCCGTTTTACCGATGATTGGGGGTTCAAACCCAGGCAAGCACCGCTGATTCATGTGCTTAATTTGTCTTTATAATTCATCTCGTGCTCAGCGATGAACGAAAACATCGTGAGGAAACCTGCATGTGACTAATTTCATAGAAATTCTGCCACATGTGTATTCCATCAACCCGCATTGGAACAGCGTGGTGGAATATGTTCCAAACCTACTCCTCAAAGGGAGAGGAGGCCTTTAGTCCAGCAGTGGGAATTTACAGTCTGGTGTTGTTGTTGTTGTACCTTTAATGGAAGACCGACATGCGATGCAAACATTCATCCAATATAAATCACGGCTTTATAAATATTTTTTAAAAGGAGCTGTGTGAAATATTGCTCTTTTCTTCTTTCATTATTAAATAAATAATGACAGAGCGAGAAAACGACACGACACATACGGCACCTATCATGTTGATTTTACTATGAAAAAATAGGCTATTTGACTGGTTTTTAAAATCAATTTTATATTATTTAGTAGAGGTTAAGAAACCCAGTAAAAGTTGATTTTTTTTATTTCTAGTACATATTTGCCGAAAAATATCATTTTAAAAATTCCATATTTAAATAGCGCGCGAAAACGCCACTTGGACAATATGGCGCTACAATGGAGTCGGTGACGTCACTTTTTTGTATTTTAATCTGTGGTACATATAGTAGAAAAGCAAGGTTTACAAGGAAGTGACTTTATCATAAGCCCGGCCAATCAGGAACGTTTGAAAAAATGCACTTTTATTTATGGATTTTTAAATAAATTAAGTGTTATTTTCAACTTCTATTAGTAAGTAACCATTGTTATCAATTATTACTTCCGGTCCTACATATACGGCTAGTTCGGTTACATCTTGATGATTATTTATAAGTATACATTAAAACTTTTGTTCAACGATTTAATTAGTAATTTCATAATCAAATAAATAGTTGATTCATATTTGTTTATACTTGGAACATTTTATTATATATTATTCTATTTATTAATGGCGCCTTCTGCTTGTCAGCTTCCGGCGCAATTAATAAATAGTGCTTATTGTTATTTATATTTTCTCAAATTATGTCGATTAATCAATGCTATAATAATTTAGTTTTATTATGTATAATGTAAGGATTAAGCTACTAGAATCTTACTTTACTGATCTGGCTAGGTTATCTGCTGCTTATCAACTTCCGGTGTAATATATTAAATCTTTAATATTTAATGTTACATAATCCTGTATTATTAAATAATATTTGTCCGTAAATAATCATTAGAATAATTAAGATAAACAATGTTTAATATTATCTTATAAGTTTGTGAATTTAGTATTAAATTAGGTGAAGATGTTTTTGTATAAATACCGCCAGTTTTAAATATATCGGGCATTGGTATTGTAACCGTTGTAACAAGCATTACAAGTGTTTTCCTATATAACGTATCGTCATTTTCGCCGCCACCCTGATAACCCACCTTCAATACCATTCTTAAACTCATAATATACACTGATTACAATAATTCACAATTTATTTTTCGCATTGTCAAATAGCCTATTAACAGTGTCAACGACTACTGTTCATCATTATCCTCCTGCCCTTATCCCAATTTTATTTACGGTCGGCGCAGCATGTCTTCTATACTTCCCTATCTGACGTCATCTCACAAGCAATTTATCGTCTTTCACGCAACTGTTCAATTCAATCGAGCAAATGATGAGTGAATAAAACATGAACAAAAAAAAAACACTTAACACTTGCACATCTTTATATAAATCTTCTGTACGTATATACGAACTCCTCGGAAGCGGTAGGACCGATTTTGATTAAATTTTTCCTCGTCAAGTGCACGTGCGCTGTTGGATGTCTTATTTCACCCAAACCAGGAAAATCGACTCATAAATGTATTACACTAGTTGTTGCTGGTAGCTTCGCTCGTGTTTATAGTTTAAGCTTGATTGACAGAAATTTCATTAAAATCCTTTTAGTGGTTATGGTCGGGAAAGAGCATTACATAAACAGAGGTGACTCTGTCTGTCTGTGGCTTTTTCACTGCTAAACCGAATTTGATGAAATTTGTTATGAACTTTGTTTGCCAAACATATAAAAACCAAGTCCCTAAAACGCATGGAAAAGGCGCGGGCGACAAGTAGTATAAACGAGATGAAAATATCTAATATTTGTCCAATCGTTGATTTTCATAGTAAACTATCTGGAGAAAAAACCACCATTACATATTATTTAAAATATAATATGCTCATCCACTGATAAAGTGACTAGCTTAGGTACATAGGTATCTTCACTTAAATATTAAATGACGATTCAAAAGAACTTGTAAAGGCCTACTTGAATAGAGTTTATTTTGATTTTTGATTTCGACTTAAGTGGTGAAAGACTGCAACAGGGGTCAGAATAATGCGTTTCAACTTGAACTTTTTCCCTAACTGTATGCCATCGGCCCTAATGACCTTGACAACGCCAGCCGGTCGGGTGGACAAGTGCTGAGACTCAAGGCAGATGTGGAGAGGCCACTTAAGAGCTCAGAAAACACACGTCCTAAGGGTGCCTTTATGAGGACCTCCGTCCTTGGCTTAGGTCGTCGTCAGAAGGGACGACAATAAAAACAGAAGCAGTTCTATATATACAGACGGAGTATATACACGGTAATATATGTATATAAATATATACAGGGTTATAGGTAATTCGATATTATTTTTAATTAATTTCGTGGGAATTTTAAAGAATACAAATTCGTTAATGTTCGAATACGAATTCCTACCAGCGTCCTGTCTGGTCATTTTATTACGGCTGCTTTGAAATAAATTGCTAGTTTTTATACATTCTTGGAAAGCTAAGAAAACGGTTATGTTTTTAAAATAATTTGCAGAACAAGTTCCATAATGATTTTTTTAGTTTTTCAGGCATGTTTGAGGAAACAAATTGAAAAAATATTGAAATAAATTCGTTTTCCGTCTCCCATTTTTAAATTTGGGTCGATAGTGATTGTTTAAATATTCACAAATATCCAGTGTTTACTCGTTTTTATTGCAAATAGTCACCCCTATCACCTTCTAGCGGATGTACGTCGAATTACCAATAACCCTGTATATTGTGTTATACAGTAACGTAGTAAGTAATGAAAAGATAAAAGAATCCCATAAAAATACATTAAATGTAAAAACATGCAGTCTCTCGATGCAGTCTTTCTATCGTAAAAAAATTTAAGACCTCATAGAAGCCAAGTCCTCTTCAAATTATTTTGTAGTTATAAATCAACATTTAGTAACTGTATCAATACTTTTCTTTATATTATAATTATAGTGACTAACCTATATTACTGTAAAATTTCATCCAAATCCGTTCAGTAGTTTTCTCGTGAAAGAGTAACAAACATACACACATTTATAATTTTAGTAGGCACGAAGTAGGATATAAATGATAGGTAGAATAATAATAGTAATAAAAGTTATATGTAAATACTCATATAAATAATGACCACGAGAAAAATGCTCCGCGCTGTTCAGCATTTCATTGTGATTCCAAGGCTCCGGGAGAAAAATGAACCGCGTCGCTAGTGGAAATATTAAAGCGGATTGTGCACCATTATTCAAAATCAAAATCAAAATAAACTTTATTCAAGTAGGCTTTTATAAGCACTTTTGAATCGTCATTTTACAATTAAGTGATGCTACCACCGGTTCGGAAAGTAGATTCTACCGAGAAGAACCGGCAAGAAACTCAGTAGTTACTCTTTTTTAACATTTAAAAAATACAACGTCATGTTAATTAAATACAATTATTTCAATTAATTCCAAAAAAACATCTTTTATTAACTTAAATGTTTCACATAGGCCTCTAGCGAGTTCTTGAATAAACAACACAATTACATAATATATATATACAATTCAAAAGTAGAACGGCTTAAACGCCAAAACATAGATATTGAAATTTCAACTTAATAGTAAAAACTTTAAACCTCATTTCCCAACATACTATTTTGGCATTTACGTGTATCCTTCGAACGATGATACAATTTCAGTATTTCTTGGTAAATATTTAATCAAACGAACGATTTATTGCAAAGCGAATATAATAAGACAATAGAAATAGCTTGGTTTAGTTATTTCAAGTTGATCAGAAATAGAATGAGCGAGTTGTATCTGCTATAGACAAGTTGAAGTCGCGTTGGGAAACCTGTATTACGACTACCAGCGTTCTATGAAGTTTCATTTACTGCTAGTGACCCGCCCCGACATCGCACGGGATCAGTGCTAATGGAAAATATACTGAGTGTCATTATATACAAGGTTCATAACTTTTTGTCATTAGACTGCATTTAAAATATCAAATACCTTATTGATCTATAAGGAGCCGAGATGGCCCAGTGGTTAGAACGCGTGCATCTTAACCGATGATTTCGGGTTCAAATCCAGGCAAGCGCCACTATATAATATATGTGCTTAATTTGTGTTTATAATTCATCTCGTGCTCGGCGGTGAAGCATAACATCGTGAGGAAACTTGCATGTGTCTAATTTTATCGAAATTCTGCTACATGTGCATTCCACCCACCCGTATTGGAACAGCGTGGTGGAATATGTTCCAAACCCTCTCCTTAATGGGAGAGGAGGCCTTAGCCCAGCAGTGGGTAATTTACAGGCTGTTACTTTACCTTTTTTTACTTTTATTCATCTATATGAAATGCACAACGGACTTAAGGTACTTTATTATTTATAAAATCGTATCGAAAATAAGCAATTTTTTCTCGTTACAAAATAAAGGATAAAAAATGATTTTAGTGGGTTATTTATTATCATACAGGTAGAGTAAAAACAACATTATATAATATTTAAGGATTTCATGTTAATAATTGTTATATATTACGTTATATTTTTTATCCTTTAGTGTTGTATAGTGGAAACAAATGCCTATAAATAACTACGTCCCAACCGAGACTTCGCCCGCTTGAGAAACCCATGTTATAGTACATAGGTACCTACTATTCCAGACTACAATTTATCACTGTCAAATGTCATTCAGATCCGTTCAATCGTTCTCTGGAGATTGAGTTACAAACATCCATTCCAACATTCGCATTTATAACATTACTAACGACCCGCCCCGACTTCGAACGAGTGCACTGCTGATGTTAAATATACTAAATGTGCAATGTGCCACCAACCTTGGGAACTAAGATTTTATGTCCCTTGTGCCTGTAGTTACACTGGCTCACTCACCCTTCAGACCGAAACACAACAATACTGAGTATTGTTATTTGGCGGTAGAATAACTGATGAGTGAAAGTAAATGATAAAAAAATGGTTATGGTGGCTTATCGTTAAGAGATATACCATTGAACTTCATTGAAGACCCATTTAAGAGGTGTACAATACTCCAGTACATTTTTTTGTTATATCTCGTGGGTTTCAGCCAGCGTTTGCAATGTAAACTCAAAAAATGTGTTCATTTACATCACTTTCGAAACCTCTAAAATTACCAATGTTTCTTTACTATATTTTACATGTGTTATACATATAAACCTTCCTCTTGAATCATTCTATCCATTAATAAAAACAGCATAAAATCCGTTGCGTAATTTCAAAGATCTAAGCATATATAGGGACAGACAGCGGTACGCGACTTTGTTTAATACTATGTAATGATAATAATAATAATGAAGTAAGTTTGTTATGTAGTACGAACTACGATGGACCATCGCAGCTAATTGGTTTCTTTCAACCGACGGATATTTGAACAGATAAAATTTCAGCTCAACAAACATTAATCTGTTGGGAAATTTCCCCGACCCAGTTTCGAAACCAATAAATTTTCCAATATTACAATAATCCGCAATATTTTACCGCTTCGTACTATAATAAACGGTATATTAATTTGTACAATACAAAAATACGCGATTCCTATATACAATAAATAGTTATTGAACATCATTGACCAAATGTTTTTGAGTTACGAGAAATCAGCCGTTGTTTTCGTCCCTTCTGTTTTACGTCACAAAAATAATGACGCATAATTTTTATTTTTTTTTAAATTGAGAAATTAGTAAATTCACCACTTGATACAAAATTGTCTCCTTCTCCTTACTTCTTACACTAATAATGCAACAACCTTGGAAATGGAATTGGTAGGCTGATAAGAGATGAAATTCCTGTGCCTGATTGACTATCTCACCTTTCAAATCAGAACACAACACAGAAGTATAATATCTGATGGGTGGATTCCATATTCAAATACAAATATATTTATCACTCTTTAGTCAAAATTCTACCACAACGCCCTCTTTTTGACGCAGGATAAATCTTCATAGATATCTGACTGGGGGGGGGGGGGTTTATGTGAGATTGTACTCACTAAAAACCCCTGCGGTGGCCGCCATCAGCATAGTAACGCAGAGGCTGCTATCATCAAAAATCAGATCATTCTCTCGATGGTTTCTTCAATATAACAAATGGAGCATAGGTCAAATAAATGTATATAAGGCAAGTTAAGTTATAGCCAGATTTTGTTGTCGAGTGTACAGCACATGTTACAGATTCATCCGACAAATCCCAACCCACGAAATGAACTGTAATAAACAGAAATCAATCACATGAAAGTCCTACGGTGCATCCCGAGGTTTGATTGGGATCTTCGCCAAAAATTCGCCAATATTTTAATCCTTGGACATAAATTTACATTATGCTTTGAATATCATAATATTAAACTGGCGTTTTAGATGAGTCGAGATGAGTCCAGTGGTTGGAACGCGTGCATCTTAACCGATGATTGCGGCTTTAAACCCAGGCAAGCACCGCTGATTCATGTGCTTAATTTGCCTTTGTAATTCATCTCGTGCTCAGCGGTGAAGGAAAACATCGTGAGGTAAACCTGCATGTGAAAAATTTCATTAAACTTCTGCCACATGTGTATTCCACCAACCCGCATTGGAACAGCGTGGTGGAATCCGTTCCAAACCTTCTCCTCAAGGGGAGACGAGGCCTTTATTTAGCCCGGCAGTGGGAATTTCATCACGCCAAATTTCAACAAATTCCGTTTATTGATTTGGTCGTAAAAGAGCAACAGACAGACAGAGTTATATATTATAAATAAATTTATTTTCCACATTTCCTACGTGTTCCTTTCAAAACTCTAAAGACACAATATTAGTTCGATTCAAAGTCCCTCTTAGTTTTGTATATGCACGTATAGTACGACACAAATTAGATGTAGCATCGGAAAATGCAATGGAATGAAAATAAAACCGATTACTGCTGATTTACACAACCAATAGAAATAGCTCCCTATCGCGCCATTCGACGCTATTCGTCGCCATAGATTACCGCGTCAGTTCAACCCGAGAAAATAAGTGCATGTCACGTTAAATGTAAATCGACGTGTCAAATTGACGAATATATTAGGTCATACGATATTACAAGTTATTACGTTTGTGTAAAGATCATACACACATATGAAAAAAATATTGACAATTTGGGACAGCGTACTCAATTCGAATGTCATCGTTTTTACGAATTTTGCCGATGCTACATCTAAGTTGTGTCGTACTATATTTGTTTCCCTCGCTCCATCCAAAGTGGGATACATAACACGAACTCGTTTTATTCACTCCGTCCAGCCAGTAATGTTAAGCGAGCCAACGACCAATTAACAGAGAATACCCGCGCCAAGCAATTTACTCGATCTTACATAATACCCATATAGTTGGAAAAAACTAGGCTAAGAGCTAAATTGGAAAACGGTCATGTTATTTACATCGGATAAGAATGTTTTTATTTTGCAGTAAGCTTATCCTTCACTGGTTTCATGATCGCTTTGAGCTAGATTTCAACCGGTATATAGCCGATTAAAACGATTTGTACTTGCTAGATTAAAACTGGTATGACTATCAATGTATAGGCTATTCGACGAAGAAATAACTA
This sequence comes from Vanessa cardui, assembly GCF_905220365.1. Classification (NCBI taxonomy): domain Eukaryota; kingdom Metazoa; phylum Arthropoda; class Insecta; order Lepidoptera; family Nymphalidae; genus Vanessa; species Vanessa cardui. The sequence goes on from NC_061146.1 coordinate 8,700,931, forward strand.
ATAGTAAAGTAAAGTAAGTAGTAGTAAAGTTAAGTAACAGCATGTACATTTCCCACTGCTGAGATAAGGCCTCCTCTTCCATTAAGGAGAGGGTTTGGAACATATGCTACCACGCTGTTCCAATGCGGGTTGGTGGAATGCACATGTGGCAGATTTTTTTCCTCACGATATTTTCCTTCATCGCCGAGCACGAGATGAATTATAAACACAAATTAAGCACATATATATAGTGGTGCTTGTCTGGGTTTGAACCCGCAATCATCGGTTAAGATGCACGCGTTCTAACCATTGGACCATCTCAGCTTTCGAATAAATAAATATACAAACTTTTTGTTACATCATTGCACAATAAAAGCCCTGCTATAACACAGTCCTTGATAAATATATATATATTACGACACAACTCAGATGTGGCATCGGCAAATTCAATAAAACCTATTACTGTCGATTTATACAACCAATAGAAATACTTCCCTATCGCGCCATTCGACGCTATTCGTCGCTATAGATTGTCGCGTCTGTTCAACCCGGGACAGCCAGTGCAAACAAATCGACGTGTCAAATTGACGAATATATAAGGTCATATGATATTGCAAGTTATTACGTTTGTGTAAAGATCATATTCACATAAGAAATAAATATTGATAATTTGGGATAGCGTACTTAATTTGGATGTGATCGGTTTTACGTTTATACCTATACACTATCCTCACGAAGAAGAAACAAAAGAAAAAAATAGATTTTAATTGAAATTTTTTTTAAATAAATTTTTGAAGTTGCATTTTTGACAAATTTTGAAAAAACTAAAAAACGTGATAACTCAAAAATGGTTCACTTTTGGATTATATATATGGGGGTTAGAATTATTGCAAATAGTCACCCCTATCACCTCCTAACGGATAGTTGCCAATAACCCTGTTAAATACAACATTATTCCACAACCGTTACAATTCCGATAACAGATATATATCGTAGTTCAAAAAGATTTTTTTCCCGCGAATCTGTAATGAATTTCATAGATTATTTATTCAAGCTCTCGACCAATGGTGTCACGTCAATTTGACGCCAAACGTTGTTTAGTTGTTTTTCTCTTGTGATTGGAATAGGCTTTATATATTTATATTTTTTATCTGTGAGTCAGTCTATCACACTATCAAATTCAGATATATTTTTATTCTTTGTATAGAACTATTTAAACGACGTTTTCAGTTGTTATGGGCGGTGAATATAGTGATGGAGCTATATTTTATCAGACTTGAATAATCTATCGAAACGACATCAGCCCTACTTTTTTTAACGGAGGTATTTAAAATTTGGTGGTAATGATGTTTGATGGTAATTTGTGGTCACCACTGCCCATAGATATTGATGCCGTGAGATATTTTAACCATTCCTTCCATCGCTGATGCACCTTGGGAACTGAGATATGGGTCTTACACTGACTCATTCACCATCTCACTCATCCATCAAGCCGGAACCCCAAGTTGCCGTCTGGCGAGTTACCAATCGTACCTAGACGGGCTTGCACAAAGCCTTAACACCAAAACATCTTTATACTTAAACATATTAATAGTATTATGATAAATTCCAAAATATTTTATCGATTAATGATTTCGTCTTTAGACAGTACTGACAGCTTCTATCCTCTTAAACTCCATACTTGAAATAGAGATAGCGTCATTTGATTGATACGCAAATGATAGCATTTTTTACGCAAAGTTATTCTTCAGAAATGTACTGAAATGTTTTGAAATGAAGCCTAGTTATGTCGGATGCCTACTCACTAAAGCGCGATTTGCAGTTTCAACACATAAGAAACTTTCTCTTATATGCGGTATTTGTCTCCATTTCATTTTTCTTTTTTTTTCGAAACTAGCGTCGCGCCCCGACTTTGCACGGGTGTAATAACTGATACCAAAACGTATATTTTATTGCTATAGTATAGACTTATTTACGACATCACATTAGAAACATCTAAAATGATCAGTGTCAGCCCTTGGTGGTAGGGCTATGTGCAAGCCCGTCTGGGTAGGTACCACCCACTCATCAATTATTCTACCGCTAAATAACAGTACTCAGTATTGTTGTGTTCCGGTCTGAAGGGTGAGTGAGCCAGTGTAACTACAGGCACAAGGGACATAACATCTTAGTTCCCAAGGTTGGTGGCACATTGACGATGTAAGGAATAGTTATATTTCTTACAGCGTCATTGTCTATGGGCGATGGCGACCACTTACCATCAGGTGGCCCATATGCTCGTCCGCCAAACTATACTATAAAAAAAAGTGTTTCATTACCATATTGTTCATGTATTATATTTAAAAAACCTTCTGGAGTCACTCTTTCTATTAAAAAATCGCATCATAATCTATTGCGCAGTTTTAAAGATTTAAGGATATAGGGATAGAAAAAGTTACTTTACTTTATACTAATGTTGTCTTAAATTTTCGCGATTATTACACATTTAAATAAAACTAGTTAAAACGGATTTGAATCGCGTATATTAATTATTTTTGACATCCCGACGTTTCGAGCACTTTACAGCGTTCGTGGTCACGGGTAGACTGGTCTACCTATGTCAAAAATAATTAATATACGCGATTCAAATCCGTTTTAACTAGTTTTATTTAAATGTGTAATAATCGCGAAAATTTAAGACAACATTAGTATAAAGTCGTTTAAGTTCAAATCAAATCCGTTCTAACTAGTTTTATTTAAATACTTTATACTATGTTATGAGTATGTAGTGATAGTCATCATGTGGGAGATTGAGTCATCGAATACACTATACATTCGGTCTCATTAAGTCACTCTTCAAACTCCTCGAGGCCGGACCTTGGCTTAGAACACCATCGACGTCGAAATCGACATTGAGTGCTATTTACTGCCGCTGTAGGCGTAAAGCATCAATGGGTAATTGGATTGAGCTGAAAATAAATTCTATTTTTTTTTAACAAACGACCCATCCCTACTTCGCACGGGTGCAATGTCTGATACCAAAATGTATATGTTATCCATAATAGTTATAACTACGTCATATATTCGTAAATCGACTTTTAAGTAGTCTAATATTTTTCATTTCATTTTACTTAGGTGGATTCTAAAGAATATGTTGAATACGCAATTATTTTTATTACTTTTTAGTGCATACCTGCCCATTTATTTGTTTTAAAATGGTTTTTTTTATTAATTTTTTTTATGCTATGTAATAATGAAATAAGAAGACTGCCAAAATGAGCCACCTGATGGTAAATGGTTACCACAGACCCACCATAGTTATTGCGCCAAAAACCTTGAAATTAAGTTATCATTTCCCTTGTGCCTGTAGTGACACTGGCTTATAATAAATATAAACCTTATATAATAAAACTGTTATATCCTTTTGTATTATTAAAAAAACTTTTACGACATGCATATGTATAAAAGCACACACTTTTTAAATTTTTTGTCTGTTATTTGTTCCGGCTATTTTCTGTAACGGCTGGACCGATTTTGACGGGACTCCCACTGGCAAATAGGTGATGTAACAAGGAGTAACATAGGCATATAACATAACAAAATAACTAATAAATATATGTATACTGTAACTATATTTGGACTGGTGACTTTACACTTCTAATTATCTCAGCTTAAGTCATATTCATTATGATAATTAACTTGGACATCTCGTTAACTGATCCATACGCGTTATCTCGTGATCTCTGGCTCTATGATGCATCTAGATTTATATGTTCAACACGATTAACAATAATGCAAGATTATAGAGAACGTAGGCTAATTAGATATGCTGACGCGATCATGACAGAATGACAGACGATGATATTGGTTGGTCGACCAGTTGGTTACCAACGTCCAATGTACCCAACAATGATGTTCTAGTAAACAGATATGTCATTAACGCGCAAAAAGTGAAGACTAGAAAACGTCCTAATTGGGACGTTTGCCTTTAGTCGTTTTCATTATAATTATGCCAGTAATACGTTATAATACATCATAATTATATGGTAATACGTTTTGCGAAATTAAAACATATAGTTATCACTTTTACTTATCTTTTTTATCAAGCTATCCTTTTTACTTGTAACGAAATGTAAAATAAACGGTCCCCCGCGCGGCACACTTTTTTTCTGTTGTTAAGTATGGGTATAAAATATCTGTTTATTAGAATATCATTGGTACCCAATAATACAAAGCGTAAGAATATTAACCATTATTTTCATCGCCAATACGCCACCAACCTTGGGAACTAAGTTATGGCTGTAGTTACACTGGCTCACTCACCCTTAAAACTGGAACACAACAATACTAAGTACTCCTGTTGGCTCCAGATTTGGCTTGACTAGGGCTTGCACAAAGGCAGGTAAAATATCATCAAATTCGGTTGAAAGAGTTACTTTCGCATTTATAATATAAGCGTAAATAATATATAAAGCCACGTATATGTGTGAAGTAAAGTAAGAAACAGCCTGTAAATTTCCCACTGCTGCACGAGCACGAGATGAATTATAAACACAATTAAGCACATATATATAGTGGTGCTTGCCTGGGTTTGAACCCGAAGTCATCGGTTAATATGCACGAGTTCTTACCACTGGGCAATCTCAGCTCTTATATCGTATATGTGTGAAATATTAAAAGTGTAATCGCTATAGATACGATTACTACACGCACGTATGTGTATTTCCGTTTAATACAATGTCAGTTGTACAACGCAAGGTTACGAAGCTAATAGTATCATATTATGAACCGACTTCAAACATAGAAGTTTGCTAGTTTACCCCATATGTTAGTATTGAATGCCTCATTGTTTTAGTTAGAAGAACTGAAGATCTAGGATGAGTGGCGGATTTATCAATAGGCTAAGTAGGCTGGAGCCTAGGGCGGCAGATTTAGGGGGGCGGAAAACTTAGCCCAAATTTGTTATTATCTTACAGAAATAAAAAATATATCTTATAATTATATGTATACACATTACGTTCGTGATCTGTATACTCGTCACTTCATAGCGGGTTGGAAAAATAATCTAGTAACTGACAGAAATATCACCTAGTTTATAATCACACTAATAACGGGAAAAATCCGATGTAATGAGGACGATAGAACACAAATCATAAATGTTGCAAAAAAAATAGTAGCGGCGGCAAACATGTAATAGCCTACTAGCGACAGATTTGTAAATCCGCCACTGTCTCGGATTCAAATCCCAGGGCGAGCTTTTAAAAGTTTGTAATTGGTAATTGGCTCAAGAAAATAAACCAGTGTTAACCAGTTAACCAGTACACGCAAGCTGTCAAATCTGCCGGTAGGCATTGCCCTGCATGACTATATATTATATACTAAAGCCTACTTCGAAACACAGTACAACCTGTTTTTTACTCTACATCACTGAAATTATAAAATATCATTAAATCTTTAAACAAGTAATTAAAATTATATATTAAGTATTAACAATGTTCCTCTGGATTTAGCTGACCTTTACGTAAAACGAAAATAAAACGTTAAACAGGGGGTAACATCAAACGCTTCGTTTCACCACACAACGTGAGGCAACTCAGCGTTAAGTAATTCTAAGTTAAGTAGCTTACTGCTTATATACATGGCTTAGTGCAAAGCTCATTAAAACTTATCTCGGCGTCAACGCAGACCAGCATAATGTAATAAAAATGATAATTTACCTTATCACAACATCCTAGTTGCCAATGTTTGATAACGCAATGGTTTTTGAAAGAAGTGGTTAATTTTCTTAGTATAGTACGACACAACTTGGATGTAACATCGGCATAATTCGTAAAACCCATCACATCCGAATTGAGTACGCTATCCCAAATTATCAATATTTATTTCTCATGTGAATATGATCTTTACACAAACGTAATAATAACTTGTAATATTATATGACCTAATACATTCGTCAATTTGACTCGTCGATTTACATGCACTTGCTTTCTCTGACGCGTGAATCTATAGCGACTAATAGCGTCGAATAGCGCGATAGGAAGCTATTTCGGTTGGTTGTGTAAATCGGCAGTAATCGGTTTTATTTTCATTCCATTGCATTTTGCGATGCTACATCTAATTTGTGTCGTACTTTACTCAATTCGGATGTGACCGGTTTTACGAATTTTGCCGATGCTACATCTAAGTTGTGTCATACTATACCTATGTAATAGAAAAAATACGGGGCTCTGCGTATTTCTTATCCATTAATTTTTTTAGTATTATTTAATTTACACCAACCGCAGGCTCATAGTTGCCCGAGCTTTTTTTTTAAATTTTACATTTACATTTTGGCGTTTTTTTTAATATATTTACTAAACATCTTCTTGGAAGACGTGGATCATAAATGACGTGAGACGTGAATCATACTTTTTTTGTTTCATTTTAAAATAATACATACATAAATTATAATAAATAATATATAACATACAAGGTATTCTTGTAATTCTATTTCCTACAGTTCAGGGACACTATTCCGCACACACTATTCATTTTATCATCGATCGTATATTCGAGGGATAAAAATACATCTCGTTTTTCAATAACGAGTAATGAACGGTTAAAGTTTTTCCCCATCCCCATAACTTTTTACTTCATATATAACTTCGAATAGTACGAGAAATTTTTCCGAACAAAATTCTTAACGCGTCCTATAGTAGCGTGAACTGGCAAAAATCCTCACGAGAGGGAAAAGCATTCCCCCCCCCCCTTCTAGGCTATCGATCCTTCTCTTTCTCTCATTTTTATTACTTTTTTAATAAAATATGGTCGATGTAATTTGATTATACTCTGTTTCGAAATGCTGCTAGCATTCTTGCTACCATTCCACGCGTTTAAAATTTATACAGTAACAAATTAATATTAAGCATTTGATGTTATAAATTCCTATGTTAAAAAGATACAATGTTATGTAATACATAATATACATTGAAAGCAACGCCATTTAAACCTGGAATCCCACAATACCTGTTTACGTTTATTGGAATGCTTTTTAATTACGCTTCGTAGACCATTTTGTACCCGTAAGCAAAGCGAATCATTAATTGAATATAAGTGACCAAGTTTGTTATCTAATATCTAATATATTTTTAATATTTGCTTTAACTTTTATTTTTTAAATGTTTCTATACAATGCACGTAGAATAATTTAAATTTATATATTCGTAAACATGGAGTGAGAGTGTGAGAAAAGTTTTTTTATGTTTTTATTACAGTGCATGCTGAGTTAGCCTATAATTGTAATGTACTTTGTAGCTACATATTCTATATAACTAGGTCTGGTACGTACGAAACTGACTTCGTACAGTTTCGTACGAAGTCAGTTTACAGTTTCGTACTAAGTTAAGATATCTTCGCATCCCGTTGAACTTGAAATAAAACCCCTTTCTTAGTCTCCGTAATAAATATCCGTAAAACATAATTAATATACCTATATAAGTACTAGCGGCCGCCCGCGGTTTCGCTCGCGTATTAGTATATAAAAGATATAATATAAAAGATACAGATATGGTATCACGGACTTTTTTATAGAGATAATTAAGATGAACCAGGTAGCATACATTGTTTTTAATTTTAAGCAACTGTTTAGGCAGCGCGCGCAGATAATTCTGTTTTATGAGGTATTTTTTTCCGACTTGCTACACAAAAGTTGTGATAGCTCGGTTAATATACATGTTATAGAAACAATTTATAGGCTCATACAGGCTAGCACTCAGGAATAATGTAGCTTTCTGGCAGTTTTTAGAATTGGATTATGAGTTCCAGAGATTAATTACCCCCCCAAACAAATTTAGAAACTTACAAATTTTACCTCTTTATAATATTAGTATAGATGTACAGAAAACACGTTTCATTTTATCAATTTATATTAAATTCAAAAAGTAGGTTCAATGACTTTCATTAATCAATAGCATGCATAATTCTAAAACCAAAAATTTAAAATTAAACATTTTTTTATAAAATAAGCATATAAAATCAAACTTATAAATCCTATTTGAAAATCAACGAAAACTATCTTTTGTTTACGTAACAGTCAATTGGGCCAGCTGACTGTAAGTGGTCACACAGCCTTTAGACATTTGCACTGTGAGAAATATTAACCATACCCTGCATCACACCAAAGCTTAAATAATCAAATTTGGTTAATTGAAAACACTGATTTCGCTAAAGTTACAAATGCACTTTCAATTATAGGTCATATTTGTTATATACTTATATTTAAAAAAAAATAACCGACTTCAAAAAAAGGAGGTTATTAGTTCGACATGTATGTATGTAACATTGTTAGAATTGAAATGTATTGGAGTATGATTATCCATTTAGGCTTCCAAGCACGTGTGCTTAATTTCGTAAGTGTATGTTTGTATGTTTGTCTATGAATTTCTCGAAAACTAAAAGTCGTATTGATATGATCATTTCTAATCTAAGTTAGATACAGTGAAAGTTTCATTAAAATCGGTCTAGCAGTTTCATAGATATATTCTTTTATCTTTAGTTACCTGTTTCTAATTTTGTTGGTTTAATTTTTTATAAATGATTTATTCACACATACATGCGTACTTATCATGTAAAATACATTGACAAACGTACATATTATGTATTGATTGCTATGTAGTCCACGCACGTCGACTAAGACGAGGCTTTAACCGTAAAAAGCGTTACCTTCATATTAGATTCACGGTGAACAAGTCATTTTGATTTTAAATTAACTTTTTATATATTTCAAACCGACATTTGATACCATGACTTGGTACATCTCCACAACAACAGCCTGTAAATTCCCACTGCCGGTCTAAAGGCCTCCTCTCCCTTTGAGGAGAAGGTTTTTGGAACATATTCCACCGCGCTGTTTCAATGCAGGTTGGTGGAATGCACATGTGGTTTCCTCACGATGTTTTCCTTCACCGCTGAGCATGAGATGAATTATAAAGACAAATTAAGCACATGAAACAGCGGTGCTTGCCTGGGTTTGAACCCGCAATCATCCGTTAAGATGCACGCGTTCTAACCACTGGGCCATCACGACTCTCCACAATATTTATAATTAAAATATTTTAATATCTAGGGTGCGTATATTTTAAGACTAGCGAATTATAGAGTCTATTTGTAATATTAAAATAGCCTTTTTCACTAAATATATGCATACACAGTATATGAAGCAAAATTTTTTCTTTCCATCATCATGTTGGATAACCTCTGAAACGGTCGAACCGATTTTGACGGGACTTTCACTGGCAGAAAAGAGATATTATAAAGAGTAATTTAGACTCCAAAAAAACCTTTTTGCTGTCGCCTATAACACAGTCGCAGGCACAGACATTATTACACAGACATATTAAAAAAGTTTCTAGCGCAAACTCATCATAGTACATTACGTACATAATGTGGAGCCGGTGGTAGCTTTATTTTCGATGAAATCCTATAGCATTACATTTAAACGTAAACTAATATATAGAAACAAAACTAGAATTCCGTACTCACCTGAATCACAAAACACAAAATACTGTAAAATTAAACACGTGTTCTACAAAATCAAAACAAAGTTCGATTCAATTAAAACGAATTAAATCAACAAAGAAACTCACTCGAATTTGTTTCATCTCGAGGTGTTTCATGACGGACGTCGGTTACGGTGAAAACTTGTTATAATTTATACAATGGCGTCGTCGAATCAAAGCGAATTGTAAATAAAATTTTATGTCACTGCGGCGTCAGACTTGTGCATAACGACCCAAGAAATGAGGGTAGACGTGAAATTGTTTTTGATTGTTTCTTGTTTTCACTCGTTTCATAAACAATAATTATTTTTTTATTTGAACTATTCAAAAATTTCAAGCCCATGTAAAATAAAAACATTAATAAGTCATATTATATATATGTAAGATAAAAAAGTGTCGAGTCTTCATTGAGTTCTCGGATATATAAAAATTTTAATGATTGTTTACTGACATATTCTGTAATTTAAATAGTCTGTGATGTTATTACATTACAATATTTTTTACAATGGAAACACTTATCTATACATATAATAAATTGCAGTGTATGTTTGTAATATCAAAATAGCCCTATTTTACTCAATGCATATGTATAAACGGCACATATACCAAAATAACATTTTTTACAATATTTGTCGATCTGTCTGTCTGTTTGTTCCGGCTAATCTCTGGAACGGCTGGACCGTTTTTGACGGGAATTTCACTGGCAGATAACTCATATAATAAGGAGTAACATAGGCTTCAATATTTTTGGGTTTTGGGTTTAGGGTTTTTTGTTAAATTCAAACACGATCAAGGTCGCGGGCACAGCTAGTTCTATATATAAATATATTCATAGTTTCCAATAATAAATAAGTTTGAAGGGTGAATAATCAGTATAACTGTACCGCCGGTTTTTTAGCGAGTTTCCGATGTGTTTTTAGTGAGGGTTCCGATTATAAATGACTTATGTGTTTACCCAATTTCATTTGCTTCGCGGAACACATTGAAACAACCCTCTTTCCAACTATCCGATTAAATTTTATCGGAAATCACTCGCTAGAACCATAAAGATATTTCAATCATAATGATGTTTATATATCCCCAACATATAAATAATATATAAGATTATTTTTTTATTAGAAATCAACTTTTTTATAATTTTGAAAAGTATTATAAAGCATATTGCTTCAGCTGGCCCATGGATTCCCCTCCGTTCGGTTTTGGAACTAATTCCCCCACACAGATTCAATGCACATATGGCCAAATTTCTTTATAAACAGCGATATGCAGATTTAATCCATGTTTACCTTCACCGCCCACATTAAGCACATGTACCAGGATATGAACCTCAATAATCGGTTAAGATGCAAGAGGTCAAACCACTACATCTTAACCGATGATTGCAGGTTCAAACCAAGGCAAGCACCACTGAATATTCATGACCTTAATTTTGTGTTCATAAGTCATCTCGTGCTCGGTGGAAAGGAAAACATCGTGAGGAAACCTGCATGTGTCTAAATTTAATAAAAATAAAATAGGGGAGGAGGCTTTAGCCCAGCAATGGAAAATTTACAGGGTGTTGTTGTAGTTGTCTTCGTATTGTACTTCAATAAGATCGATGAATGGTTGGGGGTAAGTAGGAGGGGGTGTAACTGCTAGAAGGTATTATGTCAGTTCCATATATTCTATTAAAATCTTATTATAAACAAACTTCACAGCGTCAACAAAACGTCACTAATCTCGTTACGACACTGACGCGTGACGTCGGAGAGATTATTTATTATAGCTTGCAGATATTTCCACAAGGAACAATTTGTATTCTCTTGATAATAAACTGTTTACTTTCAAATAAAGAAAATATTTATATAACGATTAATTCTTTACAAAAAACAGTTTTTTTATGGAATAGGTTGGCGGACGAGCATATGGGCCACCTGATGGTAAGCGGTCACCATCACCCATAGACAATGACGCTGTAAGAAATATGCTAAAATCTAACTAAGTATAAGAACTAAGATGTTATGTCCCTCGTGCCTGTAGTTACACTGGCTCACTCACCCTTCAAACCGGAACACAACAATACTGCGTACTGTTGTTTAGCGGTAGTATATCTGATGAATGGGTGATACCTACCTAGACGGGCTTGCACAAAGCTTAAACAAAAACTACATATATAAATATTATATAAAAAAAATTGGTGCTAAAATGTAACCAGATCACAGATGTTCCGATACATTTAATTTATCGAAAATTGTTACTATCTATACATAAATATTATGTTTACTTAATTCTTATTAATTATTAATATAATATAATGTTACGTAATTAATATTATTATGAATGTTATTCACACTTGTAATTGATATGCATGCTGTTTTTTTGTTTGCTTTAATTGTATTGTATTAAAATGAGTGTTTGTACAAATCTGTACACATAATAAAGTTTGAGTGTCTGTTTGTAATACTAAAACAAATGCTTTTTAATAAATGCATATACAGGGTTACAGGCAAACTCACCCCTATCACCTCCTAACGGATATACGTCGAGTTACCAGTAATCCTGTAAGTATATACAAACGGTACATATTTGGTATATGTAATGTAATCAGACAGACAAAAGTTGTAACAATGTAATAACATTTTTACATTTTTTGTCTATCTGTCTTTTCGGTCTTACTATAAAACAGCTGGATCGATTTTGACGCAACTTTCACTGGCAGCTTATGTAACAAGGAGTAACTATGCTACAACAATAGCTTTTTGTTAGAATACGTGCATCTCAACCGAAAATTTCGGATTCAAACCCAGGCAAGCACCACTATGTATGTATGTGCTTAATTTGTGTTTATAATTCATCTCGTGCTCGGCGGTGAATTAAAACATCGTGAGGAACTCTGCATGTGTAAATTCTGCTACATGTGTATTCCACCTACCCGCATTAGAACAGCGTGGTGGAATATGTGCCAAGCCCTCTCCTTAATGGGAGAGAGCGCCATTAGCCCTGCAGTGGGATATTTGCAGGCTGTTACTTTACTTTTACGTTTATTTATTATTTAGTATAGTAATGTCTGCTATGTAATACTGATGCTATTCTTTAATAAGGCCGCTTGGGTTAATATTGAGTACATCCCACGCTTAAGTTATTCCAAGACGAAACAATCAATACTTAATGCCTTGCTGCGGTTTCATTGCTGAGTGAGCCAGTGTAATTAATCGAGATACTTCACATCCATTTGATTTACAGTCTTGAGGAGTATTATATGTCTATCAAAATATACTTTATTCGAGTAATCTTTTACAAGCACCTTTGACTCGTTTAACAAACCATATTAAGTGAAGCTACCGCCGGTTCGGAATGTAGATTCTACAAAGAATTACCGGCAGAAACTCAGTGCTTACTCTTTTTTTAAATTTAAAAATACAATGTCATTTGAGTTAAATATAATTACATATGTATATATGACACATTCTGCTTGGACGTCAGTTAGTATATAGTATAGTTCTACGGCTTTTTTTACTTCTATTTATCTATAGGTACTAATATTATAAATGTAAAAGTATGTCAGTCATTCTTTCACTACCAAACCGCTGAACCGAATTTGACGAAAATTAGTATACGCAAACTTGAACTCCAAGACAGGACATAGGCTACTTTTTTGCCTGACACGTGACAACCAATCCCTAAAACGCGAGCGAAGCAGAGAGCAAAAACTAGTTAATTATATTCGTCTGTTAGGCTTTTACATCCATCAATCAATAGACTTTGGTAGTAAGCTAGCTTCATAGTTAATTTCGGGAAAGGGCATATGTTAGGACCCTTTACTTGGTGGAAGGGCTTTGTGCTAGCCCGTCTGGGTAGGTACCATCCACTCATCAGTTATTCTTCCGCTTCTTGAAGGGTGAGTTTGCCAGTGTAACTACAGGCACACGGGACATAACATCTTAGTTCCCAAGGTTGGTGGCACATTGACGATGTAAAGAATAGTTAATATTTCTTACAGCGGCATTGTCTATGGCAATAAACGAGGGCGAAACCTAGTACCTTATACACAGTATACAGTAATAGGTAAAACTACAAAGGCCATTTCTATCGCTTTGTAAGTCGCTTTCAGGTAACCTTAAGATAGAAGACAAAGAAAATACAATGAACGTATACCTACATAGAGTTAAGAATAAAGAGACATGTATATTCGGATCAGTAACGATATAAAAGCTTTTTTATGATACACGTATACTACCTACTATTAATACTATATTTCAAACTTAAGAGGAGAAAAGATTTAACGGTAAATTGACGCGATACCATTGGTCGAGAACTCGATTAATCTATGATATTCGCTATGGATTTGAGAAAATGGCGTTTTAAAGTTGCTTCCGAAGTTTTGGAGGCAACATTTATATGGAAATAAATAGTTTATTATACAAAACTTAATATGTCAGCTAAGTTTCTTCTGGTAATTAGACATTTATTATTAAAATTAAAAAAAGACTAACATACATAAAATCAAAAATTATAAACGTATATCAACGAAAATCTTAGGCAGTTATGAATAAAATCAAACATAAACATAATTAAACGAAACAAAATTAAAAAAGTAACAAAACAAATTAAACAAAATTGAAGGCATTAACTCCATCGGTTAGTTAATTACAGGCAAAATATTTATACACGTTAGAACGAACTATGAATTGATACATAAATTAATCTAATTAACTTTATTTTTAAAATAATTAATTTTTTCGAATAAAATATCTGAATAAACTTTATTATAATTCTTATTGTGTTGTATTATAAATAGTTATATATTTATCAATAACTCTTAATAGTAAATCAGATAGTAAGTGGTCAGTACCGCCCAAAGGCAACCAATTTTACTCCGGCAATGCGTAACCAACGTCGTTACTTAATATGTAGGTGGGTGAGCCCATGTAAGATATAGGTTTGATGATGGACCACAACCAATAATTGTTGTTTCACGGTATATTTATTTAATGATTGGCTGGTTAGGAGTAAGTGACTATGCTAAATTATAAGTCATTTTTAAATATAGAAGTGTATTTACATATATAAAATATGTAATATATAAGACTACCTACTATAATCAACATTAACAGTTACTTAAATGATACGCGTGTCTTGAAAAAATTACAAAATCATAAGGTAATATGAGTAATCGTTTTATATACATTTTTAATAAAAAAAAATAATCGAAAAACAAACTCTTTATTTGACGTCAATTTAAAAAACTATTTAAATATGACTTTAATAAAAACCACTCAAAGCTTATATAGGCAGCTATGTAGGTATATATTAAAAAAAATTATAACATTTAAAAATGCTTGAATTTTACAGGTAAAGTCATTTGACACTTATTATTACTATCATTTATTAGATTTACAAACAATATATATAACAATTGTATACTTGGTATCGAAATATTACAGTCAAAACACATTATTAGCTTATTATATATTATATTATTGACATAACATTAGCACAGATAAGAAAAAACGATAAGCTAATAGCAGGTAAACAATGAATACAATAAGGATTTAAATTAAAATTACAAAAAAAGTCATTACTATAACTACTTCAAACATTATAAATGATGTATAAATATTATAAAATATATTAAGGATAATCACAGTTCGTGCGAGTTCGTACTACTACATTAGACTTCAGCGTGTGGCGCCGACACAATGTACCGGATATCCGTTTCGTGATAGCTTACTTTAAAATTATATACATTACATTTGTTATCAAACATTTTATTATTATGCTTGTAATAACCCGAATACTCATAAAAAAATGGATCAAGTTTATAATTTGACAACCTCCGTGGTGGTATTTGCACCGGTTTTCATGGCTACGCCACTCGAGTTCCCGGGTTCGATTCCCGGAAGAGTCAATGTAGAAAAAGTTCATTAGTTTTCTATGTTGTCTTGGGTCTGGGTGTGTGTGGTACCGTCGTTACTTCTGATTTTTTGGGGATTTATTGGTATCAGAGTAATATATGTGATGTTGTCCAATAACTATGCAGACATCATAAGTTAAGATTTTGTTTGTTTATTTATATAAAGTCGTTGCATTTTTTTTATTCTTTTTTATTTTTTAGTTCTATCTTGTTGTTTTCTTATAGTCATTAGTTAATGTTTCATTTACTATATTTCATTTTGTATTATTTTTGTTTGCAATGTATATTTGTCATTAATAAACAATTTATTATTCTTATTCTCAATATTTAATTATCATCAAATATCAATATACCGTAAAAAAATACCGCTATTGTATTTACTTGTCGCCCATTTTGTAACGACGATTATCCTCATAGTTCAAAAAATAACAAAAACTCTGTGGGCGAACGAATCGACGCCACTGTCGACCCACTGTTCGAAATTTAATTAAAAAAATTCGACATGGCAATGCTGGCTGATAAAAAATGCTCGCTACGCATCTCAAAAAAAAAAGTTAAATTCATATTGACGTTCGAACCAACCAAATTAAATGCGAAATAAAATCATCGATAAAACTCATTTGACGTTGAGCTTCGTGCATATCCGTGAGTGTAACCAAATAATGATAACCCTGTAATATTAAATAGGTATAGTAAAAGACAAATTAAATAGATGTAGCATCGGAAAATGCAATGGAATAAAAATAAAACCAATTACTGCCGATTTACACAACCAAATAGAAATAGCTCCCTATCGCGCCATTCGACGCTATTCGTCGCTATAGATTCACGCGTCAGAGAAAGCAAGTGTATGTAAATCGACGCGTCAAATTGACGAATATATTAGTTCATATTATATTACAAGTTATTACGTTTGTGCAAAGATCATATTCACATGAGAAATAAATATTGTTAATTTGGGATAGCGTACTCAATTCGGATGTGATGGGTTTTACGAATTTTGCCGATGCTACATCTAAGTTGTGTCGTACTATACTTATAGTGAATATTGACCCAACTTCGCTTATCTACCCAATGTTTTATATGTTTGTAATAAAGGATTTCACACACTAATACACCCACACAATCTCGTCTCGTCACACCTACACATATTTTCTGTTTCCTATCACTATCTGTCAAAAAGATCAAGCTAACCCGTACAGCGTTTAAACCGCACAATTTTTTTGTAATTAATTTTAAAGCCGGAGCGATTAAGTGCGTGTAAAAGGGACACATATAATATCTTAGTTATATATTCTACTGGTGGTAGGGCTTTGTGCAAGCCC
Organism: Vanessa cardui; assembly: GCF_905220365.1. Taxonomy (NCBI): domain Eukaryota; kingdom Metazoa; phylum Arthropoda; class Insecta; order Lepidoptera; family Nymphalidae; genus Vanessa; species Vanessa cardui. The sequence continues at coordinate 8,717,643 of NC_061146.1, forward strand.
GTCTGGGTAGGTACCACCCACTTATCAAGTATTCTACCGCCAAACAACAGCGCTCAGTATTGTCGTGTTCCGGTTTGAAGGGTGAGTGAGCAAATGTAACAACAGGCACAAGGTACATAACAACTTAGTTCCCAAGGTTGGTGGCGCATTGATGATGTAAGGATTAGTTAATATTTCTTAGAGCGTTATTGTCTATGGGTGATGGTGACCACTTACCATCAGGTGGCCTATATACTCGTCCGCCAACTTACTAAAAAAAAAATCTTAGTTCCCCAAGGTTGGCGGCGCAGTGGTGACGTTATATAGAATGATGACGCCTATAGGTGATGGTGGCCTACTGTCGGGTGGCCTTTGCTCGTCCGCATACGACCATGACCAAAGAGAACTTAATCAAAAGACCAATTGTTTTAGTTACCTACTTGGTAAACACTTTAATAGCCAAATAATTAAAAAAAAATCTATAATATCAATATTATAATTGTATCCGTCGATTTGTAACGCTTTCACGGCTAAACCAAAACTATTCATGATTTGTGTTTTCTGTCTATCTGTACTGTCCTCATTACATCGGTTATTAGTATGATTATAAACTAGGTGATATTTCTGTCAGTTACTAGATTAATTTTCCAACCCGCTATGTAGCGACGAGTATACGGATTACGAACGTAATGTGTATACATATAATTATAAGTTTTTTTTTTATATATAATTATAGGTTTATAACAAATTTGGTTTAAATCTGCCGTCTTAGGCTCCATTCTACTTAGCCTTTGGTAAATCCGCAACTGAATGGAACAGACTACTTTTTCTAGACTACAAAATACATTCATACCTATTCATACCTATGATACGGGTTTTTAAATAACGAATTAAATTCATTAAATACATATTATAATAACAAACCTATTACATAAATTACCATCAAACGTTTACAGTTATGTAACAATTATAAAAATTAAGAGAAAAATTACACGTTTTAGAAACTCGTTTGACTCGAAGGAACCTGGCTTACGTCATAGGACTTACTATGATATTACTGTAATTATATCAAAAATAATTTAACTACGAAACAACAGTACTCAGTATTATCGTGTTCGTATTTGAATGAGTGAGCCAGTATTTTATATAAAATAAAAATATTGAATATGAATAGAAACAGCCAGGAGGCAATCGTTTCATTCCGAAGGTGTGCCATCAATCATAAACTCACTAATTGTATACTAACCTTTCGCATACAAGCGTTCCTTTAACATTTTTTAATACACAAGGGACTTTATGTTTATGTATCTTACAGCGTCATCGTCTATAGCGGTGGTGACCACTTACCATCAGGTGGCCTATATACTCGTCGGCCAATTTATGCCATAGAAAAAACCTAACCCTAAACACATTTCTTGGTAACATTCGGATTTGTAAGCGATACTTCACCTCAACACTCGATTCAATTGATTCGTGACGAAAATACCGCGAGTGAAAACACGAGGTGAATGACGATTTTCCCGTCTACATTTTGGTGCATGAATGAATGTGTAAACACGAATAAACTTACATTACACGCAGTTTATTTAGGATGTCGGTCTGCAGTGTTATTCTTTAACATCTCACTTCGCAAGTCACGATTTACATTTGAAAACAGAATTATCAATGAAATAAATGCACGATCATTTGCAGTGACGTGAGTGATATGAGCTCAGCGATTTGAAAAATGCCTATATGATCCTGAAAGCTGGCATGATTCCGTACCCTAAAACTTTGCTCAACATTAATCATCAACGTCAAGAGCAAACTTTATACCCCTTTTACAGCACATTAAACGCATGGAGAACTAAAAGATTTGCCATGATTAAAAGTTAAGAGTTCAAGCTTGCTGGCAGCTGGAGGCATCTGACAGGCGACGTGGCGTCTCGCGGCATTTTGCATGCAGTAACTGCTCGGAATCCAAATAAATATGACAAACACAATGAAGTGACGTTACGTAAACGTATTATGTCAAGAGCAAAAATCTACAACCTAATTGAATCTATAGCCTGCAATCGCAGAAGAAACAAAGAAACTAGGTTTACGTAAAGCACGGGAATTGCTAATATCTCATCTATATTTTCCACAGTTCCGTTTTAGTATACCTTTATTTATACTATAACACTCTTCCACTTTACTATTTATATCTACTTCAAAATTAGAGATGGCCCAGTTGGTTTGGTTTGATGGTTAGAACGCGTGCAAGAACCAATGATTGCGACTTCAAACCCAGGCAAACACCACTGAATTTTCAGGCGCTTAATTTGTGTTTATAATCCATCTCGTGCTCGGCGGTGAAGGAAAACATCGTAAGGATGTGTCTAATTTCAACGAAATTCTGCCACATGTGAATCCACCGGTGGAGCAGCGTGGTGGAATATGCTCCAAACCTTCTCCTCAAAGGGAGAGGAAGTCTTAGCCGCGCAGTGGGAAATTTGCAGGCTGTTACTGTACTGTAGTGTAAAATTTTTCTCCAAAAGTTCCGGAAACAGTTTCGTTATCCTTCAAAATGGTATTATTTTACAAACTATAATGACAAGCATAGTATATTCGAACTCTCAACAAATTACGTCTCGTCAAATTGATGTCAAATTGTTTGTTTGGCTTCGATCCTCTTGTATTTATAGACGTTCCGACATACATATATTTATGATCATGGATACTTTTTAATAATACACCTTTTTTCGCCTAGTCGAATACTATCAATCATCATCCTGCTGCCCTTATCCCAATTGTATTTGAGGTCGGCGCAGCATGTCTTCTCCTTCCACACTTCTCTGTCAGACGTCATCTCACAAGTAACATTCTTTCACACAATCCATCCATCGTTTCCTTGGTCGTCCCCTACTTCTATATCCATCCACATCCATGCTGAAAGTCTTCCTCACAATATGTTCCTCATTACTCCGCATTACATGTCAATACAATACTGTCAATATTATACATATATGTGCATTATACATATAAGAGTTGCAAGTCTCGAAGTTGACATTGAAAACGCTATTATTTCGCAAATCCATAATCAATACCATAGATAATTATATTCCGACCAATGATATAGCGATAATTCGATGTCAAATGTTATTTACTGGTTGATTGTAATCTTGTGGTAGGAATAATCTAAGCCTCATGTTCAAAAAAAAAAAAGGGGACAAGTGCGAGTTGAACTCGCGTGAAGAGGGTTCCGTACGATGTTACTTGTGGGCTTATTTTTTTCATTAAATATTCATCTACAAAACGATTTAACAAAACTTAACATTGGAGTTAAAAAATATGTTCTCCCACACATTCCACCTGCAAATGTAAGTTGGTACGCACAATATTGAGTGATTTACCATGTTATTTTAATATCATGGACTTCTTATAGGTTTTCCTATAATCTATAAGGAGAAAACTAATTTCTGTATTTTTTTCAAAATTTTAGGTTCAGTAGTTTCGTAGATAAGGGGGCGGAATGGTCAATTTTCGTCTATTTTCTTGAATAACTTGGAAACTATTTATTTTAAAATTACAAAAAAATACATTTAAAATCTTCTCAACAAGACCATTCATTTGATATGCCACACGATGCAGTTTTCAGAACTTTTTTTTTTAATTTTCCCCTTCCCCCCCAAAAATGACACCCCATAAACAGATTTCATCTGCTCACGTCACACCTCTGTATTTGGGTTACAGGAATTGATATGTGTACCAAATTTCAACTTAATCGGTCTAATAGATTCGGAAATAATTGACTGTAAGCGACGGACGGACAGACACACGAGTGATCCTATAAGAGTTCCGTTTTTGTATTAGACGTACGGAACCCTAAAAAGCCCGAAATGGAGAAGACCTACTCAAAGACTATAATAAAATAACAACAGCCTGTAATTTCCCACTGCTGGGCTAAAGGCCTCCTCTCCCTTTGAGGAGAAGGTTTGGAACATATTCCACCACGCTGTTCCAATGCGGGTTGGTGAAATACACATGTGACAGAATTTCTATGAAATTTGTCACATGCAGGTTTCCTCACGATGTTTTCCGTCACCGCTGAGCACGAGAGGAATTATAAAGACAAATTAAACACATGAATCAACGGTGCTTGCCTGGGTATGAACCCGCAATCATCGGTTAAGATGCACGCGTTCTAACCACTGGGCCATCTCGACTCTATAATAAATAATGATGTATTATACGCAGCGACCCGGAGACGAATGTTTCATACACAATTTATACAATTAGCTAGAATTAAAACTTTAACGTAAAAACGTCTCTCATAAGAATTACTTATCTTGTAGTCAGGTAATAGAGATAACAAGATTATCACTCATCTGATAGGAACTATTTATTTTTATGTACTTTATAGTTGTATTTAGTTTGGCTAGTTATTAATATGGCTGCATTGATTTCGACGTGTGCTTCGTTTGTGGTCGTTTATATTAAAAAAAATATGTATACCATAAATCTTTATATATTGATAGCATAGCCAATTTTTATCCCAGCGATTATGGGACGATAGCTACTTTGAAGAGCTCTAGTCATAGATGAAAAAGTAAAGAGGATTCTTGATTGCAATTTACCAATGGTTAGAGAGTAAAAAGTTACTGGCCAGTCAGAGAGAGGTACTAAGACTGTATAAGAAAAAAAAAGGTTGTCATATGTTTCGAACTTCCTAAAAATCTTTTGAATAATCGCAAAGTTTCACTAAAGATCCTATCAGTTATTTATAACTTGGAACTGCAGAAGACTGATACTCTCTATTAAACCCCTTCTTATTTATATAATAATAGAAAAATACTTTATTCAACTCATTTCAATTCATAATAAAATATTATCGGTAAACAGTTACACAACATTTTTATGTATTTTGTGAAATCGGTTTAGCATATACGCAGCAGGTATGGAAATTACAACTCGAAATAGTTTTATTTGCATGCGTAATATAGATAAGCCAGTCATTATGGTATATGCACATATTGTATACAGTATATAAGTGTTTAACAAGAAAATAACATGCCTTCGGAGTAATTTCAGAGTAATTATATGTCCATAGATAAACATACTTTTTCAGGGAAGAATAATGCAAAGGTTGTATTCATAATGCCAAAGGAAATTCTGTGTCACACAACACCAAATTAAACAGATAATATATGTTGCAAATAATAAAAATAAAAAAATGTATTCGCATAGTGCAAGCATTAAGCATAGCCAGGTTAGGTACCCACACGTCAAATATTCTCCTATTAAGCAGTAATGATTATTAAAATTAATTTTGTGTTACAACTTTATTTAAAAAAATAAAACTAAATTTATTCCATAAAAATAAATCTTAAATTCCTAACTGCTTCCAAATGGGAAAATACATTTTGGACTGTATCCAAATTAATCTATTTAAGAGTTGTTCATAAATTATAAAAGTAATGCCGAATTTACAATGTTTAAAATCAATGAACATATTTCATTTGGCATACATAGAGATATATGGTACATATGTACTATGTCTGAGAAAGATAAAAATAGAAAGAATTTTCTTGTTCTAAATATAATAAATTATTCGCTTAAACCACAATGTTGCATTTAAATGGTATTTTATCGAGTGATGTGCATTGGTTGGTAGCCTTTGTCATACAGTGGCAAAGGTCAATACATAAAATAGTAATTTTCAATAACATACTATGTCTACTTAACAACATTTTAAAATATCTGACTAACTTAAAATGCACAATAAACTGGTAGGTTTTACAGGATGAAATTTTGCACAAGAATTCCTTATATATATTACATTGGTAGGTGCTAAGAAAGGATTTTTCAAAATTAATTCCCCAAGGAAGTCAAATGGCTTATGGAAGTTTGTATGGAAAATTAACTTTTCTCATTTTATATTACTTAGGCTCATAAATATAAGTAAATAAGAGCAATTTAAAAAAATGTATAAGTTTATCACAATAAAATGGAGCATTATCTGAGTGAAGGGATTATGGTGATATTATCTGAATAAATAATTCATCAATTGTAGGCATTTTATGACATACTTGAATTTTGGGTCTTATCAATGAACTTTTAATGAATATTAGTACTTTTAGACTTAAGAATAAACAATAATACTAATAAATTAATTGTGTGGCAAACTATTTAGATAGCAATATATAAATTAATATTAAAAACTCTATTCAAAGTAAATAAAAATAAACACTAGGCACAATTTATGCGAACTGCGAATTAAAAAGCAATTACAAAATAATTACGTACTGTATTATTTTTTTCTCACATACGTCACGTAATTGCAAATCAAACGTTTTCTGAACAAACAAATCTCAATGCTATATTTAAAAAAACACAATAACTTGCGCAAACATCGTCAAATATAATGCCTAATTCACATACCTCGGACAATAAGGGAGCTCTGTCCAAGTGTTCTGATGAAGCGAATGCAGATTCGTAAAACGTTCCACGGTTCCTGGATTCATATCTAGAACCTCCCTCGTCCCACATCCGAGCCTCCAATTCATCAGACATTCTGGCGCCTCGATAGCCGCAGAATCTCTCCACTTTTAACACATTTTTTAATTTTCTTAACACGGAAAGCAAATACAAATCGACAGCTACCTTTTTTAACCCGATTTTTATATTAATTACCCATAGAAAAATAATATTTGACACAATATTTGTTTAATATAAAAAATACACAGTGCGACTTCGAAATGAAAATAACACCGTTACTCTTAGCGTAATAATCACGACTGAAGGAAAATAAAATTTAAAAATGAATTGTGATTGCCCGTTTGATGTTGGGTTGCCATCGGTAAATATTATTAAAATAAAAAATAAGTTTCTGAACCTCCATTATATTGTTAGCAAAAATATTAAATTAAACAAAAAATAAATAAATAAATACTGCAGCTTGTTTTGTATTTATCAACATAGCTAATATTCTACATTTGTCATCGACGTTGGTGACGTTCGCCATAGAACTTGCTAAGAAAAAAAGGTGCACAATTCACAATTTTATAATACCTCAAATATGTACCTTTATATTTATCTAACAAGTTATAATAATCCGGAATGGTAAAGATGATGATTTGGAAGTTATAATAAAAGAAAAATATAAAAAAAATGTTCTAACTTTTCAGTCACTATGATGTATAGACATGATTTATATTCTTTTCAGAAAATTTATAGTTAAGGAAGCAAAATTAGGAAAAAATTCCCTTTATATTCTTCCTTTTTTCTATAAATCCCATTATATAATTTCCAGGATCACTCTTTTTTTAGAATTATGAGTGTTTATTTAAAAAAAAAATTCCATTGAACTACACTAAGAAATGAAACAATAATTAAAAATATAAATCAGTTATTCAATAGTAGATAGGTGAGGTTTGTGCAAGCCAGTCTAAGTATAAGGTATAAGCCGAGCGTCATAATATAATCTATCATTAAATATTAATACTATGCGTTATTACAGTTTGTAAGATAAGTGCTTTAAAGTCTACCCGTGACCACGAACACTGCAAAGTGCTCGAAACGTCGGGATGTTTAAAAATAATTAATATACGCGATTCATCCGTTATAATTAGTTTTATTTAAATGCTTTAAAGTTATCATGCTTTCCTAGGCATGAGTTTTTTTTTTTTATAAACCCAGAATCTTTATTTTGTTTTGTACCTAATATCTCGGGATCTATAGCCCGTAAGATAGGACTAGATCAAAAAGATGTCGTGTCATGATGCAATCACATAAAAATGGTAACATGGGATTAAATAAGAAAATAACAACAAATAATTCGACAATTTATTGAAATAATAAAACCTTCATAAAATTACACATAATCATAAGTTAAATATCGTAAAATTCCTGCGTACGGATATACCGTCGCAAGTTAAATGGAAAATCATGCTTAAATACATCTAAAAAATATATATAACAAAATTGATATCTTTTTAGAAATAACATCGCTAATTCTATTTGAAGTAAGTACATAATTATAAAATTATATCTTTAGTTTTTTTTGCTAAAACTATCTTCAGAAGCAAGTATGATGCTGTATGTACTGAAATGCTACTACACTACTACATGTTTTTTTTTTACATATGGCAGTTCAATTAAACAAAATTAGTTTCGTGGCAGGAAGGCATGAGTTTAATTTAATATGTTGTAGTGTTTTATTTATATTATCAACTTTTCCTTTTCGAATGTGTAACTGAAATATATCGTAACTAACTTATGGCGGGAAATGTCAAAAGAATGCCATTTTATTTTTCTTAATTCACTATTCTTAGCACAAGTATCAATATAGGATTATTTTATATGAAGAAACTCGGTCCCTAACTACTACAGCAAAAATAAATTACTTCTTATTTATTTTGATTATGTCAAAACTATAATGGAACTTTTGATACAATTTAAACTAAGATAGTTTATTTATTTCATAGCCAAACTACAAAGTTTTATGAGATAGCAGTAGATTATAAAATATTTAAAAATATATGCTCCATTTGATATTATTCGAATGATTCAAATTTCGAACAAGGATTTTTATTTATATAATTCTTCTCACACAATGCTATATTAAATAACAAAAAAATATTACAACACAATTAAAAGCTTTTGCCCAGAAATATTGTATACACAACAATGTTCTAATCCATGGTCTGACAATTATTTCACAGATAAAAAAATATAATTTTATTGACATTAGATTATGAGTTATTTTCATATTACATTTAAAATTACACTGAAGTTTTGCTCGTGAATTAAATTAATATTATATGGAATTAAAAATTAACATATAAATATAGATTAGCTAATGTTATTTCTAAAGATATCATGTTGCCAGCTCGCGTGTCGTCCAATCATTGAATGTAAACATGTTTCACATAAATATTTAAATAAATATGTAACATATTATTGAAAAAAATCTAATTTGGCATAATATAATCTAATCTAATAATTATTTAATATATATTTATGTGAAACATTCGCCTTCTGTCTGTACTAATACACTTCACAACATATCATTTTGTTCAATTTTTTTTTCTATAAGCAAATAGCATAGACTCTATGACATAGAGTGTGTTAAATCGTTTATCGTTCAGCTATTAACGTAACATACATTTGGTTCACTTACAATGAATTGCAGTCTTTTTAACCCACACATGCCCATAACTGTTTCCGGATTCTATTTCAATGATTTTCAATTAGATCTATCATAGAATTTTGCTTATCAGTGAAACAATCCCAATAGTACATATGGGTAACTATGATATGGCTGCTATTTAACTCTCTAAGTGGTTTTAAGCTAGGTGATACATACTAGGAAAGCAAGTCTAGTTATAAATCACATATTTAACTATTTTGACTTAAAATCCACTAGCAGAGGTCATATTGTTGCCTCATACATAAGACAAAAATATTCTAAGATCACTTGATGTGTCAACTTTTCACAGTACCAGAACCTAAGTTCACATTGCCTCATCTGCAAATTGTCAATAATAGTGAACCAAATGTAGTCAGTTAAGTCATTATGGAATGGATTCAACATTTATCACAAGAAAGTGCATCATGGATAAATAGCTTCTATAATAGTTATAAAGCGATAATATTAAAGAGGTAAATATGAAAATGCACTCTAATCCGTGAAGTATAAGATTCACATTCGAGTATCAATTATGATTTATTTTCTAGACTCTAGAAAGATATTTGTAGATCTTGAAGCTGTATTGGAAATAATTATTAATAGTTTTGAATTTATTTTCGAATGTACAAATTACTGAAATTTTTAATTGATTTCGTTGCTTAGCCAATCGGAAATATACATACGACAAAACCCTATACAGTTAAGATAGTAGGAAAGCTTATTTGAACTATAGTATAACAGTTTAAACATCAAATGTCAAGGAATATCCAAATACCCCCAAAAAACCATAAATTATTTAAATCATACTGTACACAATCTCTTCAATGAAGTAATGACTTGCTATCTCTTTTCAACACACACACGAAAGAGATAGCATCTGTGTACAATATAATTAACAGCAATAACTCGACGAATAAAAATCGTTGACAAATTTGAATATGGAACGATCTGTTTTTAAATGTATTGTATAATAATTTATGCAATTTATATATATCACAAAATATTTCATATTTTAAGAGACTTGCTTTTTTATTTTCAAATAACATTTGATCTTATATATAAGCCTTCGAGTTTTGAAATTCTTTAAAAAGTTACTTTTATAATTGCATTTGAGTTTTGACAATAGAGTTGAGTTTTGAGGACAGATATTAATTATTCAGAATTTTAAAATTTTTGGAACCATTCGTAAATTTTATCACACAAAACAAAACAAAAGAACCATATCCAAAAAAAAATCAGAATTATTTAATAGAAGATTTTTTGAATTAAGAATTTTTTTTAATTGGACGTCATATAGCATGAACTTGGGGTTCTTTTTGTGTGACAAAATTTCCGAATATGGAATTAAACATATCAAAAAGAGTCGAAAGTAAGTACATCCGATGCGAGTATGGATCTGAAACGTATCGTAATAAGTTAGGAAGGTACCAGTTCCTCTGTCGGGGTCAGACGACGACTACGAGCGGCAGGTCTTGGATCATAATGAGGACGGAGGCGGCGCGCGAGACGCGACCAGCGCGCTGTCAAGACGCGGCCAGTCCACATACTCTGTGCCGTGCCTACAAAACAACAGCCTGTATATTCCCACTGCTGGGCTAAAGGCCTCTCCCTTTGAGGAGAAGGTTTGGAACATATTTTGGCGCGACAATGTATATTAATTCCTAGTAAATACACAACTACAAGCAATAACAACAGCCTGTAAATTTCTTACTACTAGGTTAAGGCCTTCTCTCCCTTTGAGGAAAAGGTTTGGAACATATTCCACCACGCTGTTCCAATGCGGGTTGAATACACATGTGGCATCATTTCTATGAAATTTGTCACATGCAGGTTTCCTCGCGATGTTTTCCTTCACCGCTGAGCACGAGATGAATTATAAAGATAGATTAAGCACATGAATCAGCGGTGCTCGCCTGGGTTTGAACCCGAATAATCGGTTAAGATGCACGCGTTCTAAGATATAGCATCGGAAAATTCAATAAAATAGCTCACTTTGCCTCTTTTTACATTTAACATTTATATATTACATTTTGGCTTTTTATATTTTTACTAAACATTAGCAGATCTTCGCTGGATTTCAAGCTTGTCGTTTTCTTGGAACACGTGACCCACACTGACTATTTTTTTTCATTTTAAAATTTAGCATTTGGGAGAAAAAAATAAATTAACGGCCTGTAAATTTCCCACTGCTGGGCTAATGGCCACCTCTCCCATTAAGGAGAGGGCTTGGAACATATTCCACCACGCTGTTCCAATGCGGGTTTGTGGAATGCACATGTCAATCATAATTTCAATGAAATTTGTCACATGCAGGTTTCCTCACGATGTTTTCCTTCACCTCTGAGCACGAGATGAATTATAAAGACAAATTAAGCACATGAATCAGCGGTGCTTGCCTGGGTTTGAACCCGAAATCATCGGTTAAGATGCACGCGTTCTAACCACTGGGCCATTTCGGCTCGTCTTTGGGAGAAACCCCTTATAATTTCTTACTGGTCTGATCAAGATTTCGAGTTCCTTATGTGAAGTCATCCTTAAAGAATATAATTCAGTTGTCTTATAGTTAAGCTAGACCGAATTAACAAATGTATATAAAGCAAAGTTTACTTGAATATGAACGAGAGCGTGGCCCCGACGGCGGCGCCCCAGAACATGAGGTAGAGTAGCAGCTCCGTATTCCCACGCGTGGGCAGCGCGGCGCTCGCGCAGAACATCGACACCGCCACAAGCAGCACCGACGGGAACTGCACCAAGGCAGAAATATTACCAATTACCTCAACTAGGTAATATATCTAGTGACACGGTAGTGTGTCATGCCAAGTTCAAGTAACGGAACTGGCGAGAAGCTTATATACGTATGTGTGTATATGTTTTGTGTTTGTGTGTATATGATTTTACATGTCATAAATGTGAACAAGTATAATATTACGTAAAATTGAAGAACATTTTCTTAATTTACAAATTTATTGTTAAACTATTATTCCGTCTGTTTTTTTTTTTAAATGTCAATATGATAATTATAGATAACAAAACTCACTGTTAGGTATTTCCAGTCTCTATGGCGACGCAGAGGGCAAAGGGCCGTGTTGCCCTCGCCTTCGACTATGACGTACTTGCCTAGGAACAAGTCCAACGAATCCTGTAAAATAAACAAAATCACCATTTACATTATTTGTTTTTTTTTTTTTAATCTTATTTATTTTGGGACTTTGGTCCAACAGAATTACGTCAGTCCCATTGTACTCTTTTCCTTTGATTTTGATATTATTTAATATTAATTGCTATTAAGTAAAACTCCAGGGAGCATTCTAGCAGATCCTTAGTCAGAATCTGCTAGAATGCTGAATGCTCTGAAAAAATCCAATATTGAATGAACATACATTTAAACTACATAAAAGTTACTTTCTCTCATTCTGAGTCTTGCCACATTCCAAAGTTTGGTAAAATTACATTACTTAAAGATCTTTGCAACAATGATTTTTTCAATTTTACCTGTAACTATTTTTTTACAAATGGATGAACTTCTAATTAGCAATAAAAACTACTCGCTAATTAATAATTCAAACGTTCTGTGGCGGTGTGCGGTGTTCAAAAACTAGTGATAATAGTCTTACTTCATAAATAAATGGTCTTAAACTTAATTAAAAATAAGATCAGATAAAAAAAAAACATTTGTCAAAATATTTTTTACATGAAGTGTAAAATTACTTAATACTACTTCTCAATTCAAAATAACCGAAAGAAAATCGAAATTTGAACATTTCATGACAGTCTTTCGCGACCTCTTGTATGGCAGGTAGCCTCACATGTCAGACTTAATTACCTTTCTATTTTACATTAACCGGAATGTTCTGGAAAAGTCAGTGTAACTACAGGCACAAGGGACATAACATCTTAGTTCCCAAGGTTGGTGGCACATTGATGATGTAAGGAATAGTTAATTTTTCTTACAGCTCCATTGTCTATGGGTGATGGTGACCACTTATCATCAGGTGGCCCATATGCTCGTCCGCCAACCTATACCATAAAAAAAAATTACCTGTTGCCTGTAAAGTCGGTATACGGGCGAAAGTTTTACGTGACAACGACTTTGAGTGGTAAAATAATTTTAATGTGAATATACATTCGTATAGTAGGAAGAAGGATGAAATAATAGTAACAATTTAAAACATTTATTTAATTAAATTCAAAAACAACGACTTTTTATGTCTGTCTCTCTCGCTCTTAGGCGGGCTAACCATGGCCGAGTGGAAGGGACGCGTGCCTCTCACTCGCTCTCACTGTGAGCGCATAACGTGAGCGGAGCGTAACGCAGTTTCTTGAAGTGTCACCCGGCAAACCAATTTATAAGACGTTGTCACGTCAAAAGCCAAAAACTTTTTATAAAACGTTATAAAGATATCTACAGTACCTGTCGGAAGCCGTCACTGAAGTTATTCTTGTAGTATCTGGTGAGGGAATTGATCCCGTCCTTGATCAGTCCGAGTCGGGTGCGCTTGCCCGTTCTGGTGAAATCCGTCTTCAGGGCTCCCGTGCCCGAATATTGAGTTGATATCATGTCTGCGTGGTCTGCCCATACCTGTTACAGATGAAAGACAAATGGGATTATTGTTTGGCGGTAAAATCCTTGATGTTGGGTATAGCACACCCCTAAACAATGTACCAGAATTTAAAGTCCGTCAAAAAATAACACCAAATTAACTTAATACCAATAATAGCCATTCCTTAGACTAGTAAGGTAAGTTATTATTGGCACCAATGCGCCACCGACTTGTGTAGGTACACTGGGTCACTCACCATTTAAGCCGGAACACAATAATAGTATAATAAACGAATTAGAATAGAGCTCAAACACTTAGTAAAAATGTTATTTCCTAAATAGAAACTTTAGTATGTTCAAATAACTGTTGGGAAAATTCAATACTTTTTTCTACTATGGATTGTTAAATATATCTATATATGGATAGCATTTGTCATTATATTAAATAACTTGATGACAAATACAAATCAAATCAATTTTATTCAAGTAAACTTCACAATAAAGCGTTTTTGAATCATCGATAATGTCTAATAATAAGTGATAAAAGGTAAATAACTCACAGAATTAAACAATAAATCCAAATGTGGGTGCTGATCGTCAGCTGTGATGACCGCCAACAGCCGCAGCACGGCGCCGAGCTGCCTCTTGGCGAGGAGACTCTGGACGACGTTGGTGCGGTCCAAGCAGTCCACGCAGTTGGTGCGGAAGACGCCGCTCTGACGAAGCAGAACCGTGCCGCCTCGGGACAGGAAGTAACCGAATTCAGTCTGAGAGAAAAACGACGAGAAATAATTTTTAATAGAATTGGTGATTGTTTGGGTTAGTGATAATGGGCATGTGTCAAGTGCTCTCGTGGTCAACGCTTAAATGTGACTTCGATCCCATCGCACACGAAGAAATTTGGCAACTCCTTTTTTTGTCGCACCGCCAACAAATGGAACTCTCTACCAGCACACGTGTTTCCCTCCTCTTATAACCTGGGTACCTCCAAACGAGACGCGCGAAGAAGCTACCTAAGTTTGCGGACTGGCTTGGCAAGGGCGACTAGTGCAACACATTCTTACTGACTGTACTGATCAACTTTGCGTTTTGACTCCACTTAGACTTACCATCAGGTCGAGTGGAGTCATTACATTTGCCACGGTCAGTGCCTTCCTGGAACGTATAACAAAAGGCACCATGTCTCTTATATGTGGCCAAACAGACCTTAAGTTTCGTCCAGATACTGCGCCTTAGTCGCTTAGGCGAGAGAACACGTAACGGTGTCGTGTATCTCAGTGTGCGTGTGCGTGTGTGTGTGCGTGTGCGTGTGCGTGCGCGCGTACTCACCGTATATCAGTGTGCGTGTGCGTGAGTGTGTGCGTGTGCGTGCGCGCGTACTCACCGTATATCAGTGTGCGTGTGTGTGTGTTTGCGTGTGCATGCGCGCGTACTCACCGTATATCAGTGTGCGTGTGTGTGTGTGTGTACCTGCTCGTGCGCGACGCGGTCCATGAGCACGGCGAGGCGGTCGTAGCGCATGCCGCGGCACTCTGCGTGGAAGTCGAAGGGCTCGTAGCGCACGGCGGGCAGCGCGGCCGCCGCCACCGCCGCGCGGTAGCCGCGCTCCAGCGCCTCCTCCTTGCCGTGCTGGTCGATCTGCGGACAACACGCACACATATTCTATACAACAACAACAACAACAAACGACAACGACAGCCTGTAAATTCCCACTGCTGGGCTAAAGGCCTCCTCTCCCTTTGAGGAGAAGGTTGCTGTTCCAATGCGGGTTGGTGGAATGCACATGTGGCAGAATTTCTATGAAATTTGTCACATGCAGGTTTAATCACGATGTTTTCCTTCACCGCTGAGCACGAGATGAATTATAAAGACAAATTAAGCACATGAAACAGTGCTTGCCTGGGTTTGAACCATCAACCATCGGTTAAGATGCACGCGTTCTAACCACTGGGCCATCTCGACTTATTATTTTAGACATAAAAATAATTTATTTATATATTTTAGACATAAAAACAATTTACCTATAAAGAAATCACGCATTTGGAACCAAATTGTTATGGATAACATTTAGCAAAATACCAGTATTATTTTTATTCTTTACAAGATCAAAGTCAAGATATTTGATAGAACTTTTGTAAGCACTAAGGAATCACAACGTAAAAGAATTTAAGAGGAAGTGGAAACTTAGTGGCTTAATTTTTGCACAAATTTAATACAAGGCTAATAAACAAATATGATCGATCATCACTTTTTTATATATGTCGAGGAACGAGCAACGCCATCGATACGACCAAGAACTATGCCTCGATCAATGATATTCCAATAAACAGATATGTTATACCCATACAACAGCAAAAAGCGTGCCGCGCCGGGGACCGTTTATTTTACATTTCCTTACAAGTAAAAAGGATTGCTTGATAAAAACAATAAGTAAAAGGGATAACTAGATGTTTTAATTACGCAAAACGTATTACTACATAATTATGATAATATTATAACGTATTACTGGCATAATTATGATGAAAACGACTAAAGGCAAACGTCCCAATTAGGACGTTTTCTAGTCTTCACTTTTTGCGCGTTAATGACATATCTGTTTACTAGAACATCATTGGCCTCGGTGCTACTACTTAATAAATTCTTGAATTTGACACTGGGATGGGATCGCTTATGCAAAACGACAAAACTGCATTCTTGGTAACTGTCATCCATTCGTTTATTATTATCGGTTTGTTCCGTGAAAATAAAAAATTGAGAAATACGTTAACGGTTTTCTTTGAAAATCAAGTAATGGAGGAAGAGCGATCTGAGCCCGAACGTGTGGAAGCGACATATAATAAAATTATATTAAATACTTCTCTAAGGTCGATATCAATGTGACGCAGAGAAGAGTACCCTGAATCCAAATAGTTATAAACAAAATAGTAATAGCTGTAAACTGTAGGAAACGGAATCTTACCAAATTAAGCAGAACTTGGTTTCCATATTTCTGGAGCTGATCTCTCAGATGCCTGGTGTAAGCGGCGACGTGATCCTCGGACGAGAGCGCCATCGCCGGCTTGTACTTAAGGTTTGGGTACTGGCTCCAGAACAGTGGAATGGAACCTCGGGTCTGGACGAACGACGACTTCTCCCCTCCACGCTCAACTATTTGCTCGGTTTCTACGAAATTTGCTACATTGCCCTGAGAGGAGACATGTTATTTATTTAATCAAAGTCATTAAAAGTAGTATCTTAAGATTTAATCTGAAAATAATTGTAACATAAAACTACCTTTATTATATTAACAGTTGACACTCTTGGTGCAAAAACCTTCATTAAAAGCATAACATGCGCTGGTTAATTTTTTACCCAGATCCGCATATTATTTAATATATTATGTCTCTTGTGCCTTTAATAATGTAGTTATAGATCTACAGTCCCCCTCTCTAAAGATTAATATTAAACTATTGTTTAATATTAAACCCTAAAAGTGATAAAACTAGACGTCGTCTAAAGATGTTACACTATATTGAACTAAGTTATCATACTATGTAAGTTTAATTTTATATGCAGTTGTCAGTTTAGTGCTTTAGTTTCAAAAGGCACTAAGAGTTTAGGACTTGATAAAGGAATGAATTTGATTACTGAGAAAGGTTTTCTTATTCTGACTGTACATCTATGGTTCACTAACCTGGGCATCGATTCCACGCATGAATAGCCTCGTACCAGCTCTCTCGACGCTGCGCCGCGAAACCAGCGACCACGACAGCTGATGACCGTTCACGGTCACGCGGTTTATTGCCACGACTAACTTACTCATTAAGGAATTCATATCATTTGAAGAGAACAATAATATATTTAGAAACTTGTTTAAAGTAGTAAATTTGATAACCCATATAGTAGTGTTATTATACTATATGGTTTGGGTACTGGCTCCAGAACAGTGGAATGGAACCTCGGGTCTGGACGAACGACGACGACGTATAACACGCAATTGACTTTGTGTGTTGCACACACAAAAAAAAACTGCTGAAGTGGCAGTGGGATGACACTATTTGTCGCAGAACCGATAGCCGTTGGGGAAAACGTGTTCTAGAGTGGAGACCGCGTCTCGGCAAGCGTAGTGTAGGACGTCCTCGGGCACGGTGGAGTGACGATATACGCAAGACGGCTGGCAGGAGCTGGATGCGAGTAATCGCAGAAAGACCACAGTGGCGTGCACTTGGAGAGGCCTATGTCCAGCAGTGGACAAACATGGGCTGCTGATGATGATGACACACAAAGTCAATATATGTGTGTCAATATATATTATGTATAGTAGTGTAATATATATATAGTTGCACTATACCTTCACATTTATAATCATATGGGACACAATCGCTTCCAATCCAAAAGGACTAAAGTCACAGTACTATTGACATTAATCAATTCCAAATTCAGTAATACCATAACGGAAAACGGTAACTCAAAAAAATGATGTTAAACTTAAACGGTGTATGATATTGGCAATGCAACTAGCGCCTCAAGTGTCGATATTTTGAAGCTAGCTAAGAATGGCAGACAGTTTTCGGTATACCACGGAAAAAAATATTTACTTAATATAAAAAAAAAGAAATTATGCGGTCTCTTGGTTAAAGTCTTGTTAATTGGAGCGTCTGCAGGTTACACAGAAGCAATTTATTCTGGACGTTTTGTAATTGAATTATTAGGGAGTGGCATGGTGATTTATGTGGGGAAAAAAGGTAATAACGATAACATAACACATGCGTAAGCACTGGTACTGCGAACATCAGAATTACTACTTTTATTAGCAATTTTCTGTGATCCATCTGATTATGTCTAAACTTTACCTAAACGTGTCGTTCTTAGACAACTTCTAAATTTCGCCGCCAGAGGCGTGGATTTAACATCATCATCATCATTTCAGTCGAAGGGCGTCCACTGCTGGGCATATACCTCCCCCAAAGATCGCCACAACGCCCGGTCTTGTGCAGCCTGCAACCAGCGGCTTCCCGCGACCTACACCTTGTGGAGGCCTACCCACGCTGCGTCTTCCAGTCCGTGGTCGCCACTGGAGAACTCGTCAGTTCGGTTGAACCGTTTTTATCTAATTGGATTGTTTATCCCGTATATGTAGTCATCGACAACTTCGAGTATAGATTCACCGATTTTTATGGGAGTGGGCACAATGAGTGTTAATACACATTTACTTAGATTAGAGAAAGAAAGAGAGTTACGAGCATACGCAATAATTACTTTTCAATTCCCACTTGAATTCAACGCAGGACCTCAAAAACTACGCCGTATTAGCAAATTCGAAGTATTCAAAAAGGATACAGCCTTGTATGATCGGTAGAGCAAATCTCGCGAACTGTTGGTGGGAGTAGTCTTTGAGGAGGTGACCGTTCCAGAGGAAGCGGGAGTCCGCACGGCTGGCTAGAGACATCTGGAAGTTGGACCCAGTTTTATGTATATTGTAAAAAATTCAAACAAGAATCTTCGACAATTTTGTCAGCCGCTGTACTGTAATAAACTTTATCATTATTATTATTTTATAAGTTAAATGAAAACAACAAAGTAATAAAAATCGTATTCTAGTAAATTCTATTCCATTTCTTTCTATTCTAGAAAGTGTTGCCATACATATTTTTTTTTGTTGTTTTAATTTAGAATGATTACTAAGTTGACCAAAATCTGTGGCAAGGTTAATTTATTATGATAAATTAATGGAGAATAAATGATTGGAGTAGTTCTCGCTGTAACATTGTGGCTGCAGGTTGAAAATTAAATAACATTACCTTGTGAAAATCTGGAGGAACCGAATGCAGCCTCTGCATTGTGTGCGTCAAGTCATATCCATACGAGAAGTATATTCCAGGCGTTTGTAACGCCAACTTGAGCATGCGTTCGTAAGTATTATTATCTTCTATCTAAAAAAGAAAATAAATTATTAATAAGGTTAATTCCAGGGTACAAATCTGTATTGTTGGAATAAACAAGCAACATCAGCGTCAAGTCTTTTTTTTTTTAAAAAGGCGGGAGATTCGTAGTTGACACATTGAGAATTGCAATGATAATTATTACGGTTTAATGTGATTATTGATGGTAATTTGTGTTATACACTAAATGTTTTTCTATTGTGGTAGATTGATTGTTATTTTAAATTAAAGATAATTGTTTTAGAGGTTAACCTACTTCCTACTTCTGGTTCTAAAAGTATGTTTTACTACTAGGATTTTGTGTAACCCGTCTGAGTGGGTGGTACCTACCTATAAGACCTGTTATACATTCCACCACCAAAGAGGAATACTTGGTGTGTTCCGGTTTTAACAGTGAGTCCTTGTAACAATAGGCACAAGGGATATAATGTCATAGATAGACCAACGTTGGTCGGAGCATTGGCGATGGATGATATTTATATTATTTACATCGCCAATGTCTTTGAGCGTTGGCGACCACTTACCAATAGTGGCCCAAAATCACCTATCGATAATGACCTTAGTACAGAGGTCATCCTAACCTGAACTTGGCTTGCACGCTACCGCGTGTCTAGATTTATTTATTCACAGAACATCAACTTATTTTTTAAATTGAATATTGGAAACTAAAATTTCCAGCACATTATATTTGCATAAATACTATTATGTTTTGGATATATGAATTAAACTTACCTGCTTGTTGGTCAAATGTGTGGTTGACCGCGAATAAGGTATAATGTCCGTGCCTGCCAGTTCGTATATATCTTGGCCATTTATTTTTCCTACCTGTAATTAAAGAAAACATTTGTAAACATAAGGGAGCTGTATTCATACTGTGTACAGTAAATAAATAAATTAATTAATTAATATGCGATAACGTCACATACATTCTCCGATCCCAATGTAAGTAACTAAAGAACTTTTATTATGGAAAATCATAAGTAAAGACGGAACCACAAACACCCAGATCCAAGACGACATAGAAAACTAATGATAATCTACATCGACTCGGCTGGGAATCGAACCCGAGACCTCGGAGTGGCGTACCTATGAAAACCAGTGTACACACCACGTGACGAGTTCGTCACGTGAATTTTGTACAGTGAATTTTATTAACAACTTATTTTTAGGGATTGGCTCAAATTCGTTTTAAACGAATTTTGACGGCTCAAACTGAACTTTGACATTCGGCCGAAATAAGGTACAAGAAAAAAGTAAAATAAATAACTGATTTTGATTAAATTAGATGAATATTGTATTTATTGTAACTTAAAATAAAACCAAGCCTTTATACAGTCATGGTCATTTATACTGCTAGATTTAGCTGCCTTGCCTCCAGATATATGACAACTTTCAACGTAATCAACATCCAAGTCTAGTCTAAATTTAAATATATATATTTATGTACGATAGTAGAATCGAAATAGATTCGAGCATAACGGGGAAAAGGTCATATTTAAAAATTACTGCCTGACGCGATACCATTCAGGTCAGGTCAGATGGATTTGCGAATAAATTGCGTATTAAAGAGGGTAAGATATTATTTTATTTTCGTTTTATTTTGTTAATCAATTTGAATGTATAATATCTGAAGAATATTGTATTACATTTTCAAAGTCAATTCGAGCATAATTGACGAAATTATGAGTATTTTTATACCTATCGTCGTCGTTGACACTGTTATCGGAATTTTGGAATAAAATTAAAGTGAAAATAAGTGGTTAAGTGCAATGGTAATGTTATATAAATAAATATATGTTAATCATCAACTCTTAGTAGTGCACGGTATAGCTGAATTATAAGCAAATCGCATTAATTACATAAATCTACGACCTCCATGGTCGAGTGGTGATTTAGATTACCATTAGTCTTCTAAGTTGTCTTGGGTCTGGATGTTTGTGGTACCGTCGTTACTTCTGATTACCATAACATAAGTGCTTTAGCTACTTACATTGGGATCAGAGTAATGTATGTGGTGTTGTCGCATATTTATTTATTTGTTTAACTTTATTCCTACTTCGTTTGGAATAGGCTATATTTATCATTATTTATATACGATATAATATGTTAATCACTCACCAATATACGATACTTAGCAACGACTAAATATAATCCTGATATGAGCTTTATGGAACCGAGGAAACCACATACTGGTTTATATGCATTCGGAGGTATTGGTATCTTCACTGCATTTATATCTGAAATGTATTTAAAAAGAAGAAAAGTAACAGCCTGTTAATTTCCTCTTCCATTAAGGAGAAGATTTGGAACATATTCCACAACGCTGTTCCAATGCGGGTAGGTGGAATGCACATGTGGCAGAATTTCGATGAAATTAGACACATGCAGGTTTCCTCTCGATGTTTTCCTTCACCGCCGAGCACGTGAATTATAAACACAAATTAAGCACATATATATAGTGGTGCTTGCTTGGGTTTGAACCCGCAATCATCGGTTAAGATGCACGCGTTCTACCCAGTGGGACATCTCAGCTCTTGAAATTTACTTGGTATTATATAATTATACAATAAACACAGACCGAGCAAAATCATAAGGTCAAAGAGTTTTTTTTTTTTAAATAATAGGCCAAAGTCACATTTTCCTCTGATGGTATACAATCTAAACAGAAATTTCATTGACAATGTAAGCGTTATTATCTAGAAAGGAAATTAAGCAGATATTAGATAAGGCATATTAAAATATATATAGTGATGATATCACTCATCTCATTAATACTTTTAACATGATCGATTTACACTAATATTGCAATATATATAAGACTAGCAGTGCTCGCAACTTCAATGAAAGTGTTATATTTAAAAAAATGATACATTAATAATATATTTGTTAAAGAGCACAATATAGCGACTTAATAAGCTAATCGCATTAAATATGTAAATATTAGATTTGTTTATATTTATTCCTAATTCCTTTGAAATAAGCTATAAGTATTTGTCTAGCATTAATACATATTTAAGTGGTTGTTTCTTTGCCATATAAGCTTGCACATATTCTCTATTTTAATGTTAATCATAAATATTTTAAAAATAGATAAAATGAGTATAAAGATATAAATAGCTGCGGATTAATAGGATTGAATGTGCTTAACTAAGAATCAGTCTATCAACTAGAGTTATTGAAATTCAATTTAAAATGGATGGATACGGATTTTTGTAACGAACATTAGCAATACTCCAAATTAATTCAGGAACTGTAAATATTCCCATTAGCCTCTCTTTTTAAACTTATTAATTGTATTATGTTTGGATGATGATAGACAAGGGTTCAGAATGGTTTGTGCAACTTTTTACACTAATAGACAGTTCGTAAAATGTTGCACTAATGATGCTTAAATTTTTAATGATCAAATCAAATCAAATCAAAATAAACCTTATTCAAGTGGGCTTTTACAAGCACTTTTGAATCATCATTATACATTTAAGTGAAGCTACCACTGGTTCGGAAAGTAGATTCTACTCAGAAGAACCGGCAAGAAACTTTGTAGTTACTCTTTTTTAACATTTTAAAAATACAAAGTCATGTTAATTTTTTTTTTCTAAATTTTATTAACATAAGAATTAACAACATTAAATGCTTAAATATATATATACAAAAGTCATGTTAATTAAATACAATAATTTAAATTAATATATCCTGCTTGGAAGTCAACAGGTATTAACTCCACGCTTTTTTATCATCTATATTTGTTATCGTTATTATAATTTTGGAAGTCAAACTGTGTGTAGTTAAGTGTAATGTATTGTTTAATTTAACAGACATATTAATAAAGTGAAGCAAGTAGTGCATAATAGCAAATGAAATGGTATATGTATTCTAATCTGAACTTCTTCAATTGGAATAGTTAATAATATGATAATAATTTATTCATTTAAAAATTTTTTGCAACATAAAATAATTATATCACCTTTAACAGCTGTCTCTCCAGTGATTCTATCGATCACCAAAATTTCTGTTGGATTAATTGTTGGTTCAAAGTAAAACTTATCAGATGTTGTGTACCTGAAATCAATGTATTAAATAAAATAATGTTTCGAAATAGTTTGGGGCTTATACCATATGTTATTAGAAGTTATCATTTTATTAAAATAAATATGATACAATTTTGACACTTATAAAATAATGTGTACGAATACAAAAATCGGTATTAATCTTTTTTTTTTAATAATAGTATTTAAATTAAAAAAAAATTATGAAGACAAGTATATATTAAATACACAATATTACGATTCATGAAAATTGACTGACAAGCATGTCCAAGTCTAATCACTATCAAGCGAGTCTTGTGATTTAAAAAATATACTAATGCAATTAGCTTCCAGCAACTCAAAAATTAAAAAGAATATACTTACAACTTGATGTCGTCATGAATTAACAATTGATCTGCCATTTTATATAAATTCCCGATGTATGCTCTTAGTTTACCTATATCATAGCATTTGCACTGTAAACCCGAGGAACTTGAATAAAATTACTAGCATTACAGGTAGTTAACGATTAAAAGTATGGAAATTACAACATGAAATGATTATGTCCAGAATGACAATTTGATAATTGACAATATGTTAACTGTCATTTTGACAATGGAAACGATATGCGAATTTTTAAAGGGATTTAATTAATTTATAAATCCTGTTTTCGAAATAAAAATGAAATTTTTGGAAACGTACGTCTATTATAAAATATTTTTATAAAAACCAATGAGTATATTTAAATGTTTTTGATTTTGCACTAACTAATTGTATTGTGCATGATATATACACAATACTCGAAATTCATTGTAATCTGTAATCTGTATCCCATATTGTAAACATGTGTTTTTGAAAGATAACCTAACCTCAAACGCCGTACTAAAATGAGTGTATTTTGTTTATGAATTATTTAGTTAATTAATGAAGAGTTTATATACACTTACAAAATGGAAGTAGAAGGTTATCCAGGCCTTATCAAAACTATCAACGATGATGAAGAAGTTGAAGATTTCTCAGAAGAATCTGATGTTGAGGAAGAAGTGAGTAATTCTCATTCTAATCGACTTGTGCTTCTGTTATTGTATGAACTATAGATAAAAATGATAACTTTTCATTTATTCAACATGCACTCAATGCTTTTATTCCAGTACAAACAAAACGAAACACAGATATTGCGATAAATTCACATCTATTCGTATGCATAAGTTTCCTATAAACGAGTTCATAACAAATTCACACATGTTTCTACAAAATATTTTATACGCTTCAAACCTCACACCTATATTATATATTTCTCACACCTATACTACATTTTATAACAATCATGCTTCTATTTTTAGTATCAACCCACAAAACAAAAGGTGAAAAGGAAAGCAGATTTCGACCCACAATTTAAGTTCGTCTCTTCAGTAGAAGAATACAACAAGGTACTTACAAATATTATTTTACCACATAGGAGTAATAATACAGTGCAACCTCGATATATGCAGTTAAATACGTAAAAGTGGGTATATATGTTGATGGGAACTTTATATAAAGGTTTTGAATTGACAACATTAGTTATTAAGAGGTATTTATAATTTTTCTTGACACTTGAAAATTTATTATAATGAGGTTGTTTGCAAAAAATGTTTGCAATGTAGTGGTATATTTTACATTGACTCTTATGGACAATTCAAGGGGATTACGAAGAATTTGCTAAAACAAGGAATTCTGTAATTAATAAAATTACAATTTTAATAAAGAATTAATAAGACATTTTGATTGATTTGATGAATTTGGAAACCAGATTAATATTTTTATTTCACACATATTTATTAAGTGAATCTATAACATTCCTCAGAATAGAATTATATATATAAAGAGCTTTATCTATAACAAGTTAGGAAAAAGCTATTAAGTTACTAGTAAGAACTGGTACTAGTTTAATAAAGTTCATTAATATTTTTATAATTAAATTTACGTTTTATACTTTAGGATCCATGGGATGATTTACAAAAGTATGTGAGAAGGAATGTTAAGAGAACACTAGACCAAAAGATAGAACTGAAAAGAGCAGAAGCCAAAGTAAGAGGCAATGTTGACGTGGACACTGATTCAGAGGCCGAAGCAAAAGGTAAGATATATATATATATTTACTGCATAATGTTTGTAGACATGTAAATCATCCATATAATGGTAAGTGGATAGGCCATAGGTGCTATTAAGAATATCAACCATTCCTTACACTGGCAATGCACCATAAATATTGGGACGAGATGTTACGTTACTTTTGCCTGTAGTTATACTCGCTCACTCACCTTTCCAATTACAACACAGCAAAACTAAGTTAGTACTTAGTTTTGCTGTATTGATTGACAGTTGGATATGTAACAAGGGGAGGTATCTACCTAGATGGATATGCACACAGCACTAAACATTTAATTAAAAACTATTATTATTAAAATAATCATATCAGGAAACTGAGTCATTGGGCATGATGCTCTTAAATAATGTGTTGAGTATGGATGACACTTATATCTTAAGTTGATATGAGCTGTCAGGATACAATGGCATTTTATAATCTAATTCATTTTTCTAAAGGTATTAATTTCGGGATATTTACCATGTTTTTTATTTTTATTCGGTGGAGCTCGATATTTCGACATTATCTACGAATGTCTTGTTTACGAGAAAAATCTTATATAGTTCATGTTTTATATAATTAATATATAAATACTTTTTTTAATTTATTGATGCAATTATCAATTCAGTAAATTGTTAATACTTGTTATAGATGTTGACGTGGATGAATTAGAAATATCTGATGATGAACTGAAGAAAGATGCTATCAAAACGAAGGAGAAGAAATTGACTAAGAAACAAAAACAGAAACAGGTATGATGTACTCATATTCATTGCTACTTTATTTTATTTTTAAGACTACTATTTCTAAATTGAAATTATATGTATATTTATGTGTATGAGATAATTATTATGAATGTAAATATTATAAATAGAATATTGGTATTAGAGATGTGCTGATTGTAACTTAATTAGCTAATTAACCAATCAGAAAATTTATTATATATTAAGAGATTAAAAAAGAAGTCAGTTAATCCACAGTCTTTGCCGGATAGTCCCCGACTAGTCAATGGCAGTGACTACGAATGTGACTGGGTAGTTAAATAAATATATAAATCATACGGTTTCCATTAAAAAAAAATTATTTGATTGAGATTTAAAAAAATGAGAAGCTTAGAAATAATTTCATTTGTTAAGCCTTTTTTTTCTATACATATAATTAAATTGGAATGTCTGTTTGTAATACTCAAATAGCCCTTTTTACTCAATGCATTTATCTATACACGGTAAATATACCAAATAACATTTTTTGCAAATTTTTGTCTATCTGTTTGTTCCGGCTAATCTCTGGAACGGCTTGGCCGATTTTTAGGGGAATTTCACTGGCAGATAACTGACATAGTAGGGAGTAAAACTAAAATAACTAACTGAACATAAAATGTCGCACAGCTAGTATTATTAATATGGCCCCTTACTTGTTGCTTTAAAAATAATATAGTTCTACAGCTAATATGTTTTTTGTGTAGGAACTAGAAGATGAAGAGAAAGAAGGTACCAGAATTGAATGTGATGAAGATTTCTTCGAAGAACCTCCAGCGTACGACGAGCAGGCATCCTTTTACATGATGAACCTCTCTCGTCCATTGCTTAAAGCTATTGGGACCCTCAACTACGTTCACCCCACACCTATACAGGCTGCTACAATACCCATTGCTTTATTAGGTATGTCTTACATCACTATAAAAATAAAATAAGTCAGTATTGTCAAAAGAGTCTTCTTTGGAATGACTGACTGTAAAAACGGTACTTTGACAATATAGCGCTAGAATGGGGTCAATGACGTCACTTGCCTGTGTATATATAATCTGTGGTAATCTCTGCACATATAATCCACATACAGTAGGCAAACGAGATTAACGAATAAGTGACGTAATCATAAGCCCGACCAATCAGGAATGTTTTGCGTCATGTGGCATACGTTTAAAGAATTCATTTTTATTTATGGATTTGGATTTATATTAATTATTATTTTCTACTTTCGTTAATAAGTAACCATTTTTAAAATAAAAAACACTTTATTGTTCGCAGTGTCAAATAGCCAATGTATATATATTTTAGGAGAATTAACAATTGAATATTATAGTTATAATCACAAAATTATTGTAATCGTTATAACACTGAGATTTGAATTAAATGAGTTATTATTTTTCAAATTATTATTGTCTATGGTGAATTTGGGTTAAATGGCATGTATTTGTCGCCAGGCAAGGACATATGCGCGTGCGCAGCCACCGGCACGGGCAAGACGGCGGCGTACATGCTGCCAATCCTGGAGCGACTGTTGTACAAGGCGGTGTCGGAGCGCGTCACGCGAGTCCTCGTGCTGGTGCCCACGCGTGAGCTCGGAGCGCAAGTAAGACTTTGGACGCACGGGTGCAATACTAATACTAAATATACTACAGGATTTTTTTACTTAACAAACAACAACAGCCTGTAAATTCCCACTGCTGGGCTAAAGGCCTCCTCTCCCTTTGAGGAGGTTTGGAACATATTCCACCACGCTGTTCCAATGCGGGTTGGTGGAATACACATGTGGCAGAATTTCTAAGAAATTTGTCACATGCAGGTTTCCTCACGATGTTTTCCTTCACCAATGAGCACGAGATGAATTATAAAGACAAATTAAGCACATGAATCAGCGGTGCTTGCCTGAGTTTGAACCCGCAATCATCGGTTAAGATGCACGCGTTCTAACCACTGGGCCATCTCGACTCATTTGTTTACTTACGACATCACATTAGAAACTTCTAAAATTGTCAGTGTTTCTTTACTATGTTCTTGTATTATATACAAAAATGTTCCTCTCGAATGATTCTATCTATTAAAAGAAACCGCATCAAAATCCGTTGCGTTATTTTAAAGATCTAAGGATAAATAGGGACAGCGATAATGATACCTTAGCTTATATAAATATCTTGATAACCACTAGGGACTTCATATATGACAGACGACAGTGCTGCCTACTATTAGTCGCTGCTTTTGCGTTAAAGAAGAGTGGGAGGAGGGGAGTCTTAGGTTTATTATTCCAAGATAAGAAGTTACCACTGTGATATTTCAGACTATAATCTGACGAGCATATGGGCAACCTGATGGTAAGTGGTCACCATCACCCATAGACAATTAACAACGCTGTAAGAAATATTATTGAGAACTAAGATGCTATGTCCCTTGTGCCTGTAGTTACTGGCTCACTCAACCTTCAAACCAGAACACAACAATACTGAGTACTGTTATTTGAACGTAAAATAATTGATGAGTGGGTGGTACCTACCCAGACGGGCTTGCACGAAGCCCTACCACCAAGTAAAAATCTGTTAAGCTAATGTTGTCTTAAATTTTCGCGATTACTACACATTGAAATAAAACTAGTTATAACGGATTTGAATCGCGTATATTAATTATTTTTGACATCCCGACGTTTCGAGCACTTTACAGCGTTCGTGGTCACAGGTAGACATACGTTATAACTAGTTTTATTTCAATCTGTTAAGCTGCTCTGATGTGAGATCAAACAAATAATCATCCATCCTTTCACATATAATCCTACTACTATTATAAAGGCGAAAGTTTGTATGTATGGATGTTTGTTACTCTTTCACGTAAAAACTACTGAATGGATTTGAATGAAACTTTACCACAATATAGCTTATACATCAGAATAACACATAGGCTACAATTTTTGATCTTTCTAATGTGAGGTCGTAAAAAAACACATTTTTTGCGCTTACATTGCAAACGCTGACTGAATCCTACAAGATAGATCAAAACAATGTACTACAGTATTGTACAACTTAAAAAGGTCTACTAAAAAGTCCGTGATGGTATATGTTTATCTCTTAGGAATAATCCAGAATAACCATTTTTTATCCTTTACTTTGTACGAGAAATAATGGCTTATTTACGAAGCGATTTTAAGTGATTACTAGACTAGACGGGACGAACCTGAAGTCCACGCGAACGAAGTCGCGGGCAAAAGCTAGTATTAGTATATTACAATTAATAATATTTCTGAATCCAGGTACACACAGTCACTCGTCAGCTTTCCCAGAACACAACGGTGACTATTGGGTTGTCTGTCGGAGGGTTGGATGTCAAATATCAGGTAAGACTTACTTTAATAATAGCTAATAATCTTACGTTTGTTTTTAATTAAATTCGTCTTAATAATGTAAACATATAATTGAATTTTGTGTTAAAATTTAATTATATTTGAAAATGATGTATTAGGCTTCTCAACACGAGTGCTTAATTTCGTAAGTGTATGTTTTCGAATTTCTGAAAAACTAAAACTCGTATTGAGATGGTCATTTTTAATCTAAGTTAGATACACTTCAACTTAGGGTACAGTGTAAGTATCATTCAAATCAGTCTAGTAGTGCATAGATATTTTTAGATCCAGTAGTAAGATCTTTAATTTACAATAACAATTAATCACATAAGAAAAACATTTAATCTACAACACAAATAATCACACTACCCAGTAATAATCATAATGGCGATTCAATGTGTCAGCCGCCAAAACTCCCGCCTTTTTTTTAAAAAGGAATTTGTGTGACGTGACGCTGATGTTGCTTTTTCATTCCAACAATATATATTACTTACTTTTAGTTCACTAGCTGTTTCCAATTTTGAAGACGTTTCAATTTTTTGGAGCTATTATTTAATCGCAGGGAATGTAAAGTCAGAGTACGATAATTTTTGTCGGTTTTCAAATTCATTCCTTTATCAAGTCTTAAGCTCTTAGTACCTTTTGAATCTAAACATCAAATCATTGCGACGCAATATGTCATTCTCGATCGGTAAAGCAGATTATCGCTCATACTGAGCACACGAAAATAGATCTTAAGGTGACGAACCTTTTTCTACCCCGACTGTACATGTTTGATCTTCAATATTTCTTAGAAAGTTTTTTTTTATGGTATAGGTTGGCGGACGAGCATATGGGCCACCTGGTGGTAAGTGGTCACCATCGCCCATAGACAATGACGCTGTAAGAAATATTAACTATTCCTTACATCGTGAATGTGCCACCAACCTTGGGAACTAAGATGTTATGTCCCGTGTGCCTGTAGTTACACTGGCTCACTCACCCTTCAGACCGGAACACAAAAATACTGAGTATATAGTATAGTTTTGTATTTTTCCAACAGGAAAGCGTTCTAAGGCGCAACCCGGATATTGTAATAGCAACACCGGGGCGTCTTATTGACCATATCCGGAACACGCCGTCCTTTGGACTGCATTCCATCGAGGTCCTAGTGCTTGACGAGGCTGACAGGTGACTATGATCATATGCTTACCATGAAATATATTACACAGAAATATTGCTAATTCGATTTATTCCCGTTAGGAGGTGATAGGTATAGCTAAGTAATTGCAATAGTTTTAACCCCCATATGCATGTTGCAAAAGTGAACCATTTTTGAGTTATCAGCTTTTTTAGCTTTTTCAAAATTTGTCAAAAATTCTACTTCAAATATTTATTTAAAAAAATAAGTAAAAAATATTTTATCTCATGATTTATATTAACGATTAAACACTGGATATTTGCCAATACTTAAAAAAACATTATCGTTCCAAATTTAAAAATGCGAGACGGATAATGATATTATGCCAATATATTTTAATTTTTTTTCCTTAAAAATGCCCCCCAAAAATAAAAATAAGTGGGGATTACCACACAGAAGGAAATTAAGGAAATCATTGTGGAGATAGCTCCATGTAACAGCTAAAAATTTACCAGAACCATTTATGTCTTTACTTCATTACTTTGATATGTAATTTGTAGCTTCACTTAATTATAAAATGACGATTCAAAAGTGCTTATAAAAGCCTACTTGAATAAAGTTTATTTTGATTTTGAAAAATAAAACTAAAAAATTGTATTTATAAAGGAATGAATTTGAAAACAGACAAAGATTTTCTTACTTTGACTGTACATTCTCTGACTGTACATTTTGATTTTGATTTTTGATTTTGAATTAATTAACTTTCAGAATGCTCGACGAGTACTTTGCAGAGCAGATGAAGGAAATCATCCGTCAGTGTTCACCGAAGCGACAGACCATGCTGTTCTCTGCCACCATGAGCGAGGAGGTGAAGGATTTGGCAGCGGTGTCACTCAACAAACCGGTCAAATTGTTTTTGGACTCAAATAAGGATGTTGCTTTCAATTTGAGACAGGAGTTTGTCAGGTATTTATATTATTTATGAATGTATAAACGTGTCGAGATGGCCCAGTGGTTAGAACGTGTGCATCTTAATCGATGATTGCGGGTTCAAACCCAGGCAAGCACCGCTGATTCATGTGCTTAATTTGTCTTTTATAATTTATCTCGTGCTCAGCGGTGAAGGAAAACATCGTGAGGAAACCTGCATGTCACAAATTTCATAGAAATGATGGCACATGTGCATTCCACCAACCCGCATTGGAACAGCAACCTTCTTCTCAAAGGGAGAGGAGGCCTTTAGCCCAGCAGTGGGAATTTACAGGCTGTCGTTGTTGTTGTATGAATATATAAATAGATAAATATTGGATAACATCACATACATTACTCTGATCCCAATGTAAGTAGCTAAAGCACTTGTGTTATGGAAAATCAGAAGTAACGACGGTACCACAAACACCCAGACCCAAGACAACATAGAAAACTAATGGATTTAAAAAAAAATGTGAGACTAATAATTTTAAGTAATTATTATAACAGAATTGTTCGGTATACATAGTACTCTTTGGAAATATACCCATTTACCAATACCCATTTGGAAAATCAATGTCATGGATCCTTTTTTTTAATGATTATATATATTTTGAATAACGCTCAAGATATAAAGCGGGTTATAGACGTGCACAGGTCGCCTTATCGCTGTTATATAACCCCCCTATGTCCATTTAGACAATCTCTGTGATAAATTAACTAATAGTTTAAATTTATATAAGTACATTTTTAAAACGTGAAATCACTGATTTTTTCTCATGCCTCATGTAATTGATTGAGTTAATATTAATATTAGGGTTGTTGTGGAAGTAATTATGAGGAAGAGGAATTGTCACGAGCAAATTTAGAGGATGCGTTGAGGATGAGGATATTCTTCCAGAAACAGGATGAGAATGAGTAAGGGGTAGAGAAAGCGGATTAGGAAGATAGGAAATTATAAATACTAGCGGACCCGATCGAAAAGTCCTTGTCCTCTTTGTACATAACATAACAACAACAGCCTGTAAATTCCGACTGCTGGGCTAAAGGCCTCCTCTCCCTTTGAGGAGAAGGTTCGGAACATATTCCACCACGCTGTTCCAATGCGAGTTGGTGGAAATGTACATAACATACATACACTAAAAATAATTAAACTATTCTTTAACCACCCAAGACCAAGAATCATCAATATCGGTCCAGTAGTTATGAAGGAGTTCAATGACACAACACAAACAAAAAAAAAGATGTGTCTACTACAGCTCCAGATTCCTCATAAATTGCTCTTAAATTTTGACGAAGCGATAGCGGTAGAGGATTTTTGATTTTTATTTATGAGGATGCGCCATCGATTGCGGAACCCAAATTATTGCGGAACTTTTGCATTATGAGGATGCGGAGGAGGAATCCACCAATGTGGACCTGGCACCCAACAAAGATTAGACGACTACTACAAACGTCAAAAACGACTCAAAGATACTCGTTGAGGATTGTAGTAAAGGAATTGTAACGAATGTAAACAAACGAAAATTCGTTCACTACAATCAACTACTAACGATTTCCTATACAAATCAACTGTTAAAATTGATTTTTTTGAAATCCGGGGGATGGCCATTCTTGGGTGACCCAAATTGGTTTTTTGGTCAAACTACAAACAAACATTTTCTCACTACAATCAACTACATACAAAACGCTTCAAGAATGCATTAACAAAAATTTGATTTTCTAAAGTTGGGTGCCAGGAATCCTCATCAACCCTAAAGTAAAGAAAAAGTAAAGTAACAGCCTGTAAATTTCCCACTGCTGAGATAAGGCCTCCTCTTCCATTAAGGAGAGAGATTGGAACATATTCCACCACCCTGTTCCAATGCGGGTTGGTGGAATGCACATGTGACAGAATTTCGATGAAATTAGACACATGCAGGTTTCCTCACGATGTTTTCCTTCACCGGCGAGCACGAGATGAATTATAAACACAATTAAGCACATATATATAGTGGTGCTTGCCTGGGTTTGAACCCGCAATCATCGGTTAAGATGCACGCGTTCTAACCACTGGGCCACCTCAGCGCTACAACCCTAATTAATATATGTTATTTGCCAGGATCCGCAAGGAGCGCGAGTCGGACCGTGAGGCTATCCTGGCGGCGCTGGTGTGCCGGACGTTCCGCGACCGCGCCGTCATCTTCGTGCAGACGAAGAAGCAGGCGCACCGCTTGCACGTCGCGCTCGGCCTGCTCGGCGTCAAGGTAACCCCCCCCCCTCCGCCCCCCCCCCCGGACGACGCCTCACTATAAATCAAACCCCCCCCCACCAGACGACGCCTCACTATAAATCAAACCCCCCCCCCCACCGGACGACGCCTAACTATAAATCAAAACCCCTCCCCCCCACCGCAGGCGCACCGCTTGCACGTCGCGCTCGGCCTGCTCGGCGTCAAGGTAACCCACCTCCCCCCACCGGACGACGCCTCACTATAAATCAAAACCCCTCCCCCCCACCGGACGACTCCTCACTATAAATCAAAACCCCTCCCCCCCCACCGGACGACGCCTCACTATAAATCAAAAATTAATGAAATAAGTTTATAAAGCAAATATATGTCTACTTTATTAAGGTAACATAGATCTAAGTTAATAACGTTGTGGGAAACCGCAGGTAACTGGTTCATTACTTGAAACAAAATACACTCAATTTTAACGATGATATGTCAATTTATTGATAAATTTGTTCGAGACATGTTTTTGGCGCGACAATGTTTATGAATTCCCAGTAAACATACAACAACAACAACAACAGCCTGTAAATTCCCACTGCTGGGCTAAAGGCCTTATCTCCCTTTTGAGGAGAAGGTTACTGTTCCTATGTGGTGGAATACACATGTGGCAGAATTTCTATGAAATGTCACATGCAGGTTTCCTCGCGATGTTTTCCTTCACCGCTGAGCACGAGATGAATTGTAAAGATAAATTAAGCACATGAATCAGTGGTGCCTGCCTAGGTTCGAACCCGCAATCATCGGTTAAGATGCACGCGTTCTAACCACTGGGCCATCTCGACTCACACTCAATTCAAAATATACTTTATTCAAGTGGGCTTTTACAAGCACTTTGAATCGTCATTTAATATTTAAGTGAAGCTACCACCGGTTCGGAAAGTAGGTTCTACCGAGAAGAACCGGCAGAAACTCAGTAGTTACTCTTTTTCAACATTTAAAAAACTTTGGGGTGTTAGCTTGTTAGACGTTAGGAGGCGAAGATTTGACAATATATTTAAATAGCGAACCGGCAGGAACTCAGCAGTTATTCTTTTTCAACATTCAAAATTGTTGTCCTGTTAGTTTATCACAATTATATGTATGTAAAATATCCTGCCAGGAAGTCAACAACTCTTATTTCCACGCTTTTTATATCGTCTGTGTAATCTTGTATTGAACAATATGCCTTCATTACCAAAGTATTTTTTACAATGTGTATGGGACAGCAATACCAGTTTCTAAAGGGATATAGACAATGAAGAGGCTTGATGTTGGCTTGATGGCGTCCTTATATTTTTGGGGCCCCTCTATCTACAACGAATGTCATCAAAACATACTTTGTAGGTAAAGCATGAGGATTACGTGGATCTATCTTAGAAATCCTTTGATATTTGTACATATAATTTAGTACTATTTTAGATAGTTAATATATTTTTAACTGAATGGTTTGAATTGTAATATAATTTTTATTATTGAAACATAATATTTCGCTAGGTGGCTGAATTACACGGAGCTCTCAACCAGCCTCAGCGCTTGGATTCGCTGAAGCGCTTCAAGGATGAGTTGGTGGATGTGCTAGTTGCCACCGACGTCGCCGCCCGAGGGCTCGATATACCGGGCGTCAAGACGGTGCTCAATTTCACGCTGCCCGCTACTCTGGAGCACTATATACACAGAGTAAGTCGAAATAAATACACTTTATTTGTCTTTAGTGATCTCAATTTTCCAGTCAATATATAGCACCAACAATATGTCCAACAAATTTGTCCAACCAATCCTTGAAGTACTATTTGATACTTTTAAATAAAACCATATATATTTTTTTTCGAAATCGATTATAGATTTGTTTTTATTTGACATATATTATTAAAATAAAGATATCCCATTTCAACTCGAGATCCAAACGACTTGAAGGATTCGATAAAGTTATTCTTTAATTGGGCATAAAAACTTCTAATGGGGGGCACAGTTAAATTATGGGTCTATCACCGTCCAAAGCAATTTCGATGCCGTATTAGACTACCGAGTCATCTCACTCCAGTCGGCAAGCGTTAAGTGACGTGTGTGTGTGTGTGTGTTGCCGTATTAGACTACCACTGTCTGTCTGAGTCATCTGAATACAGTCGGCAAGCGCTAAGTGTCGCGTGTGTGTGTGTGTGGGGGCTACAGTCGGCAAGCGCTAAGTGACGTGTGTGTGTGTGTGTGTGCGGGCAGGTGGGGCGCACGGCGCGCGCGGGGCGCGCGGGCGTGTCGGTGTCGCTGGCGGGCGAGGCGGAGCGCGCGCTGGTCAAGGCCATCGTGCGCCGCGCGCGCCGCCCCGTCAAGAGCCGCCAGGTGCCGCCCGACATCGTCGCCAAGTACCGCCTCAAGCTCGAGCGCCTCGAGACCGAGATCGGTGAGCCGCCTCTCACCCTGTAACACTCCCGTTCACTCACTTTCACCATCAGATCTCTCTTCACTTGCTTATACCAATATCTCCCTTCTTGTCTCTCACCCTTGCTTACTCCAACCCATATCTCCCTTGTTACACTCCTGTTCACTCACTTTCACCATCAGATCTCTCTCCACTCGCTTACGCCAACCCATATCTCCCTTGTTACACTCCTGTTCACTCACTTTCACCATCAGATCTCTCTCCACTCGCTTACGCCAACCCGTATCTCCCCTGTAACACTCCTGTTCACTCGCTTTCACCATCAGATCTCTCTCCACTCGCTTACGCCAACCCGTATCTCCCTTGTTACACTCCTGTTCACTCACTTTCACCAACAGATCTCTCTCCACTCGCTTACGCCAACCCGTATCTCCCCTGTAACACTCCGGTTCACTCACTTTCACCATCAGATCTCTCTCCACTCGCTTACGCCAACACGTATCTCTCCTGTAACACTCCCGTTCACTCACTTTCACCATCAGATCTCTCTCCACTCGCTTACGCCAACCCGTATCTCCCCTGTAACACTCCCGTTAACTCACTTTCACCATCAGATCTCTCTCCACTCGCTTACTCCAACCCATATCTCCCTTGTTACACTCCTGTTCACTTACTTTCACAAACAGATCTTTCTCCATTCGCTTATACCAATATCTCCCTTCGTGTAACACCACTCTTAAATCACTTATGTCAACGCATATCTCTCTCTCTCGCTCTCTCTCTCTCTCTTTGTCTCTCTCTCTTCTTATAACACTACTCTTCACTCGCTTCTGTCAACATTTATCTATCCTATATCGTCTTATGAATCTAAATAATGTAATAGAAATTATTGCTGTTTTACATTAGAATGTTAACGGGGAGTACCCTCCAAACGAGTAAATAAAATATTTTTTTAATTTAAATTATTACCAACTTTGAAATTGGCCTAATTTAGAACTGCAGCTTATCTGGAAAATATTTTTTTCGGAGATTCTTACATATTATAAAATTTTCCTTGTTCATAATAATTGTACATATTAAATGTTTCAAATAATAATAAGAGTGTGGAAATTAAGCACCATTTTAAAATACAGATATGCGAACATTATTCAAATATTACTTGAACCTATAACCTTATTACAGCTACTATCTTGGACGAGGAATACGCAGAGAAGCAACTCAAGAAGATGGAGAAACAAACGGCTAAATTGGAAGGCTCCATCAAGAAGGAAGAAACTCCAGTTGGTCCGAAGTTTGAAACGCAGCGGCAGCACGATTGGTTCCAGACTCCTAAGCAGAAACGAGAGGAGAAAGAGAGGCTCGCTTTGACACTGCATCCTGGCAAAGGTTAGCGATTTTTAATTTAACTAGATATTAGTTAGAGCTAAATTGGCTTAGTGGTTAGAACGCGTGCATCTTAACTGATGATTCCGGGTTCAAACCCAGGCTAGCACCACATATATGTGTGCTTAATTTGTGTTTATAATTCATTTCGTGTTCGGTAGTGAAGAAAAATATCGTGAGGAAACCTGCATGTGTCTAATTTCATCAAAATTCTGCCACATGTGTATTCCATCAACCCGCATTGGAACAGCAACCTCCTCCTCAAAGGGAGAGGAGGCCTTCGGCAGTGGGAAATTTACAGGCTGTTATTGTTTGTAGTTGTATTATATATATTTACTAGGAATTCATATGTCGCACCAAAAACATGTCTCGAACAAATTTATCAATAAATTGACATATCATGATTAAAATTGAGTGTATTTTGTTTTAAATAATGAACCATTTATCGTCTGCGGCTTTGCGCAATATTGTTAACTTAGATCTATGTTACCTTAATAAAGTAGACATATATTTGATTCATAAACTTATTTCATTATTTTTTTTTTAGCTGGACAATTACAAAAAGGCAAAGGCAAGAAACGTAAGAACGATGACGATTCCGACGAAGATATTAATAAGAAAAGGAAGAAGAAGGTAACAAAACATGCCCCCAAGGACACGGCCGAAGAGAGAGTCAGGAGGGAAATGGAAAAGGTACATACATACGTCTGTCTTGCTCGTAATATGTAAAAATAGGCTATTTGACTGGTTTTTAAAATCCATTTTATATTATTAAGTAGAAGTTAAGAAACCCAGTAAAAGTTGTGTTTTTTATTTCTAGTATATATTTGCCGAAAAATATCATATTAAAAATTCCATATTTAAATAGCGCGCAAAAACGCTACTTGGACAATATGGCGCTGCAATGGGGTCAGTGACGTCACTTTGTTGTATTTAAATCTGTGGTACATATAGTAGAAAAGCAAGGTTTACAAGAAAGTGACTTCATCATAAGCCCGGCCGATCAGGAGCGTTTTGTGTCACGTGACTAATTTTTGAAAATTTGCATATTTATTTATGGATTTTTGAATAAATTACGTATTACTTTCAACTTTCGTTCGTGAATAACCATTTTTAAACTCATAATATATAATGATTACAATAATTCACGATGTATTTTTCGCATTGTCAAATAGTCTATTGTGACCAGGGGCTTCGATCACATTTTAGGGGTGGTGTTAGGAATAACAAAGTAATCAATGTACAATATTTATTTTTTTAATATCCTTGGTGTTCAAGCTGGTTTTATATCAAATTTCATCAAATTCGCTTCAGTGATTTGGATGGAAAAAGGAACAAACAGATAGATAGTTGCTTTTGCATTTATGATATTATTAGCTGTACAGTAAAGTGTGTAGTTTCGTGATATTTCTTTCTTAGGATATCTATACCCTATATGGTATCATCGGTCATCTATGATCTATGTAAATGTACTTTAATACATATAGATCATAGATTAGGTTACGAACACAAGTTAACATTAATAATAAATAATCAATAAAAAATATATTCTCTATAATAATACCAGTAAAAAATGCAATTGTTCAAAATGATCCTTACTCTGGCGCCAGGATTGCTTGC
Source organism: Vanessa cardui (assembly GCF_905220365.1). NCBI lineage: Eukaryota > Metazoa > Arthropoda > Insecta > Lepidoptera > Nymphalidae > Vanessa > Vanessa cardui. Next base: position 8,757,214 of record NC_061146.1, read on the forward strand.
CAGTGTAATCTACAGAGTTACTGTTTTACTTTAAAATAATATAATGATGCTAAATCAAATATCACTCGAATAATACTCGGGTCTAAATATGAAACATATATTTACAGGTAGCGTTATTACAATCAAGAATGGTCAAACGCAAGAAGAAATTGCGAAGGATACGTACAATGGAAGACGATGACGACAGACCAGCTCCAAGTAAGAACAAACAGTCCAAAAAACGAAAGAAGCAAACCAACTTCGCTAGTGAATTCACAGATACATCTAAAGCCTCAACTAAACGTCTACGTTATGATGCGAATAGAGTCCAGAAAGGTAAACCCCTGCAGAATGGTAAAGGGAAGCCCGTGAAAGGTAAACCCAAAGGTAAAACGTTTGGTAAACCGCAGGGACCAAAACAAGGTGCTCGTAAGAAAAATAAATAAAGTTTTTTGAAGATTTATTTGTGATTTTATTTTTTTGTTTTGTTTTCATAAATCGAATGTTTTAAGAAAAATACCTCAGACATACAATAAATCACAGCACAACAGTTGTTAATTATACTAGTTTTGATTTAATTATAATAGAAACATTTAGTAGTATTAGTTTTTTTTTCTATATACACTTGAATGTGTGGTATCAAAGACCGAACTTTCTATGTATTTGTAATAATAACCATTAAAAATGTCAGGTTTTATCATTTAGAATAGGGAACATGCAAATATAATATTTATGGATTAAAATGTTGAAAAATTATGAAAGGGCCACTGCAAGTATTATTTTTGATATTCTGTTATTTTTTAACAATAATTACGAATTAAAGTAACTTGAAACGGAACGTATTTCAAAACACTAATATAGCGTTCAGTGACGTCACTTCTGTTATGACTACTTGTAAAAAATTGAACATTGAAACGAAAAATAATTGCGTTTTTCGAATTAAAATGGAAGTTGGGTTTGTTAAAGCAGACTCAAGATTCGTCTTTTCAGCTTGAAACCACCTTTTTCTCAGTTTTGTGTCAGAAGGTCCACTCAAAAACCATTTATTTGAAAACTTTGTTGAGGTAGATGAACACATTGCCGCAAAAAAAAAAAAGTCGTATGAAAGCCAATGAAGACAAATAGCAATAGCATTCTATATGAAGCTCTTTAAAATAAACACAAGATTAAAAATAGCGCATCTTCCCTATTTGAAGACAACTCTTACTGTAACTTTTATACATAGAAGTTGTATTAGAAGTATAAGTAGCACCATCAAATACAAAATACCTACCATAAATAGTGCAAAAGTGAATCATTTTTGAGTTATCACGTTCTTCAGCTTTTTCCAAATTTAGATTTAACACTGGATATTTGTCAATATTGAAACAATCATTATCGGTCTATATTAATAAATGTGAGGCGGAAAACGACATCATTCCAATATTGTTTTCATTATTTTCCTCAAAAATGCATTAAAAACAAAAAGATTTTTATTGTTATGTTGTTATGAAACTAGTCCTGTAAGTCCGTCCGAGTACCACTTATTAATCAGACTGGATTTTACTGCCAAACAGCAGTATTCAGTCGAGTACCGGATCGACGGAAGCGTGAGTCAAAAAAAAAGTCTCCTTAAGCTTAGATGCAAAAATTCGTGCCGTTTTAGAACTGATAAAAAAATTACCTTTGCTCTGTTATGTCTATTTATTGTTTATTAATATCGTAAAGAGTTATTTAAAAGTATTTGATTATGTTAAGTATTTGCTTATTTAACTGAACAGAGTTATCGATGTCATTATTAGTTATTACTGAACTGAATATTCTAATGTCTAACTTTCCGATTCCGTTAACAATATGTCAATGTCAAAAACACATTTATTTTCATATGTACCTGTTTAAGGTTAGAAAATATATATTTTTCAAAAATGTCTAAAAAGATAAATAATTTAAAATGGGAATCGGTCGCTTTCGATGGATTTCCAACATCTATGATGGATAAGGGTTTTGTAGCTTTGGAGGAATGCACGGACTATGGATTGGATAAAAACAGTCGGCGCAGCAAAAAGGTTTGTTTTGTTATTGACTTATTCTAGCATTTAACTTTTTTAATACAATAAATATCCTAAAAAAGTCGAATTTTAATTATAATATAATAAAACCATAATGCGCTTAAATGTTCTACAATCATAATATAATAGTTGTTTTACAATCATAAGTACATCTTTACACAAATTTTAATTCGAATCAAATTTCATAATTTATTTTTCACTAACATAAGTACCAAACCAATAATTTATTTATATATTACATAGGCTAAACAACCTGAGAAGAGAAAGAACATCGAAAATATAAATCCACAGACGGCTAAATCAGAAGTACCTCGGAAAAAAATTAAACTGAGCAATGGTTTCACTGTAGAGACTTGTAAGAACATCACGCCATCTACAACCAATGACGCCAAAGAAACAAGAAAAAAACAAAAGAAAAAGGAGAAGAAGAATAAAAATAAACAAACAAGCCAAAATTCCAAAGAAAATAACACTAATTCAAACATCGCGGTAAAAAAGAATAAAAAACCAAAATTAGGTGAAAACGCACCAGGAGAGACATCAGATTTAACACCTGTGGACATGTTATCCTGGGCCGAATTTAAATTGCCCGAAGAGATTTTGAAAGCATTGATGGAGTTGGGTTTTAAGCAGCCTACTAAAATTCAACAACTATCTCTACCGGCAGCTATCCATGGTAATTAAGTTTCAATTAGAACAATTTTCTAACAAGGTACCTCAGGTCAATATGATTTGGTTGTTAGAATACTTGGTACTCGGTTAGAGTCTCAACAAAGATTACAATTTAAAATCTTGGCAAGCAATATTACTATTCTCAATTTGTGCTTATAATTTTGTAGTTGATAGTGAAGGAAAACATTGTAAGTGTTACAGTTACTGCATTAGTTACAGGTGAATTTTAGCTTTGCTTGAATTTTATAAGTATGTTATCATGTGCTAGGCATGAGAAAGAAGCCTTTTACCCTTGTTTGAGTTTAAACTTGCTCCATACCAAGTTCATCAAATTTGTTTCAGTGGTTTTACTGAGAATGAGCATTAAGAAAAGGGACAGGCCAAAAGGCAAAATTACTTTTGAATTTATAACATAAATATAGACGTTATAACATCTTAAGAATTTTTTATAATCAAAACCATTAACAGATATCATAATTATGTTTGCAGGCAGAAGAGATATCCTTGGTGCTGCAGAAACTGGCAGTGGAAAAACTCTAGCTTTCGGGCTTCCTATCCTATCTGGTATAATGAAACTAAAAGAAAAGGCAGCATTAAAAGGGCTCGACGTTTATGACATTCCTTACAGGAAGAGTTCAGTTAAAAAGAAAACTGAGGAAATTATTAGCAAGGATAAAAATAAAAATAAAAATAAGAAGTCTAGGAAAGAAAGACAAGTCAGAAATAAGAAAGAAGTAATCAAAGAATCATCAGAAGATGGCTACAGTAGTGGTGATGATGATGAAGATGATGAAATCAAGAATAAAGAAACTAAAACTAAAGGAAAGAATGACGATGATGATTATATAGAAGAAATAGTTGTACCAATAAAGAAGAAAAAAGAAGAATCAATTGATGAAGGCAATGATAGTGATGAGCAGAATTACATTCACTTATCAGATATGTTTGACTCTGATGATCTTAAATCAAGTGATGAGGATACTAATGATGCAAGTGAAGATGATGGTGAGGGTGATGAAACTGATGGAGTTGATGAAGTTGATACAAATACAGAAGGTATGTTTACTTTTTAATTACTTGATGATTTATATATTATATTGTTGGAATAAACAATATCTGAGTCACGTCACACAACTTCCCTTAAAAAAAAAAAAAAAAATGCGGGAGATTTGCGGCTGACACATTGAGATCGCCATTATGATTATTACGGAGTAATGTGATTATTGTAGTATGTGTTGTAGGTTAAATGTTTTTCTTTTGTGGTAGATTGATTGTTATTGTAAATTAAAGATAATTGTTTTAGAGGTTAACCTATTTCCTACTTCTGCTTCTAAAAATATTATATTTAATTCTAAAAGAGGTAGCATCAACAAAACAATTCTTTATTATGTCAGATGTGGACAATTTTGTTTTTATAATAGTCCAAGATTTTTAGATATCCGCTCTGCATAAAATCCTTCTACGTGATTTTTCGATTGGATTATGTCAGAGGGTGCCCCCCAAGTATAAAACCGAGTTTCGGTCGCCCGAAACCGCGAGCGTTAGCCGCCATCTTGAAAAAGGTTTTTTTGCATATATCTCGGAAACGGTAAGTTTTACGTAAAAAACCGAAGATATCTTTTTTGTAGAGAACAAAATTTCCCACCTTTTTCATACCAAACTTTTCCTCCTATTGTTGACATTTTACGATATATTTAAGTAAATAAAAACCAAATTATTTGTTTGTTGTAAAGAAACTCAATAATTTTTTGGACCGATTTTTGGTGCTAAAATTCCTGGACTATAACCTAATATTGCAGTTTGTGTGGCATTGCTCTTTTTGGTATAAAAGGTTTTGTCTTACAAAAGTCAAGAAATGTTGAAGTTTAGATTTCCTGTTTTTATTATTAATCAGGATTATTTGCTGAGTTTGGTAAAGTGTAAACTGTTTTCCAAGATGGCGATGACATCTCAATGCGCTACCTGCGGTGGTTCAACCAATAAATAATTAAGGGTTTAAGTTCATTTTTATTTTTATTATTCAAACACATGTTTATCCACAAATAAACAGAAGAGAATTGTGGTGATATATCATGTTTCTCTCCTCTCCATTTAAGGAGAAGCCTTAGCCTTGATAGGACAGCAATGAGACATTTACCGAAAAAAAAGAGTGAGTTTGACGACCTCCATGGTCGAGTGGTATGTACACCGGTTTTCATGGGTACGCCACTCCGAGGTCCCGGGTTCGATTCCCGGCCGAGTCAATAGAGATTATCATTAGTTTTCTATCTTGTCTTGGGTCTGGGTGTTTGTGGTACCTTCGTTACTGATTTTCCATAACACAAGTGCTTTAGCTACTTACATTGGGATCAGAGTAATGTATGTGATGTTGTCTCATATTTATACCGATTTATTTATTGGTTATTTTACTATTTTATGATGTAATTTTTAGGCATTGGATGCGTCAAAGTCATAGACAATATAGACATACCTGGGCATGTGACTGTCAAAACGGGGAAGCCTCTGTATTGTCTAATCTTGACGCCGACAAGAGAATTAGCGTTACAAATTAGCAGACATTTGATTGCAGCTGCTAAGTATACAGGTATGGATTATTGATATATGTTTATTTATGAGTGGCATTATGTATTGACTTTATAATAAAACTCTGAAAATTGATATTTATTTATTTATTTATTTGAAACACCACCAGCATATTCCCAAAAACACTTTTGTAATAGAAGTACATGGACCAGTGCAGTTTGATACACCACTACAGGCATTTACAGCACTGTTCAATTAAATAAAAAGTAATACACTCTTAAATAGTATTAAAAAATTAAAGACTATTAAAACTTTAAAAACTTAAGCTAGAACAAACATAGACAATATAGGCAATACAAACGAAATAATGATGAAATGACCTTTCTCGATTTTATTCCTAAGTATGAATTTCCAAAAATACTGATAAAAATGATACATAACTTTTTTTTCTCTATCCACTAATGTGATTGTCTGGTGGTAATGCTCTATTGTTGTCAGAAATTATAATCTGTGATGTCAGATTTTTAATCTGTGCCTTTTTTTATTTCATTTATCTTAATCCTGTAACTATGGAAAATTGGAACTTGTATTTAAATAAAAAATAATTTTGAGTAATAAAATTTTAGGTATAAAAGTAGCGACAATTGTCGGAGGTATGGCGGCTGTGAAGCAAGAAAGAGTGTTGAAATCAGGTCCGGAGATAGTGGTGGCAACACCAGGTCGACTGTGGGAACTGCTCAGCCAGGGGGAGCCGCATTTACAACAACTCCCCACTGTCAAGTACGTATTAAAACAAGATTATGTTGTTCATGATGAGATGGCCCAGTGGTTAGAAGGCGTAACTATGAGCGATGATTTCGTGTTCAAGCCCAGGCAAGCACCACTGAAAACATCGTGAGGAAGCCTGCATGTGTCTTATTTCATCGAAATTATGCCACATGTGCATTCCACCAACCCGCATTGGTTCCAAACCCTCTTTTTATTGGAAGAGGAGGTCTTTGCCCAGCAGTGGGAAATTTACAGGCTGTTACTTTACTTTAAGTTATTCAGGAAATTTGCAACCTGACCCCTAAAATTTGCTTAAAAAGTAAAGTATTGCAGCCTCCTAGCTCCAGCTGATAGATATAAGGCTGCAAAGTTTGTGGTTCTGCGTTCAAATCCTAGGTCGGGATGGTAAAAAATGTTACTGGGTTTTCACCGGGTCTGAGAGGGATGTGTGTGCTGTTCTGTGCCTAGCAATGCACGCTTTGGGCATGTCTGTGTGTGTTCGCGCCTATGTTTCACACATATTCGTCCAATATAATATGACCTGTCTATTTGGGTGTTCTTCCTTAAAATTGGCATCAATATATAATTTTTGTCCCAGGTTTCTGGCTATAGACGAGACTGACCGCATGATAGAGCGTGGTCACTTCGATGAGCTTCAGCCGCTCCTCGAGAGACTCAATTCGGACGAGGCACATAAAAACGCTCGACAGAATTTCGTCTTCTCAGCGACGCTTACACTGGTACACGACCTGCCGGCACATATGAAGGGTAAAAAGGTATATATTCCATCCTGTCCTATTTCGTAAATGCAAGGTATATGGAATATATATGTTATTTTGTTAATGCTGTGCTGTATGAGCCGAGATGGCCGCGATTGCGGGTTCAAACTCAGACAAGCACCGCTGTTTCATGTGCTTAATTTGTCTTTATAATTCATCTCGTGCTCAGCGGTGAAGGAAAACATCGTGAGGAAACATGCGTGTGACAAATTTCATAGATATTCTGCCACATGTGCATTCCACCAACCCGCATTGTAACAGCGTGGTGGAATATGTTCCAAACCTTCTCCTCAAAGGGAGAGGAGGCCTTTAGCCCAGCAGTGGGAATTTACAGGCTGTTGTTGTTGTTGTTGTTGTGCCGTTGTCAAGTTAAAAAGAAAAGAGTTGTGATGAATTGTTTGAAATGTGTTTGAGGGTATGCGTGTTCGTATTGTTGATGCGTACGCGTGTACTTGACGTATAAATGTATAGGTTAATATTGCATATGAGATTTTTTTAATGTAAAGTAAATCAGTATTCTGAGGCTTGAGCAAAAAATTTGTGAAGCTTTAATGTCATTGACATTTTGAAATGGAATGAATTATAATTTTCCAGTACATGGAATCCATAGTTTGTGGCGCATTGGCACGTAACGTCTATGTGAGGTGAACTTACCATCAGGTGGTTCATGTTTCAGCTAAACTATATCATTAAATAAAAACCAAAGCTAGTTGTTAATGTTTGTTAAATCAAATAATATATCAATTTTTGATTTTAATCTTAAAAGGTAACAAAAAGAGGGAAGATATTAAACAGAAAGGTAGAGAAGATGACGCCGCAGCAGAAAATCAAGAGACTAATAAACATGATCGGAATGACAGATCCGAAAGTTGTAGACATCACTACACAGCTAGGTAAGATATATTTTATTTTACCAACTTTTGTAACTGTGAAATTAAAAGAAGCATTTTTGGTCCTTCCAGCCGGATTTAATCTTGATAGCAAATCTGAAAGGTATTTGCATGAGATAAATTGCAGTTTCCTATTATATACGCGATTGTAACGCTGTCTGTCTTTCTACCACGGCGCTGTTACATCTTACTAACTTTATAACCGACTTCAAAATAAAGGAGGTTATCAATAGGCTATTTGACTGGTTTTTAAAATCCATTTTATATTATTTAGTAGAGGTTAAGGAACCCAGTAAAAGTTGATTTTTTTATTTCTAGTACATATTTGCCGAAAAATATCCTATTGAAAATTCCATATTTAAATAACGCGCGAAAACGCTACTTGAACAATATGGCGCTGCAATGGGGTCGATGACGTCACTTTGCTGTATTTTAATCTGTGGTACATATAGTAGAAAAGCAAGGTTTACAAGAAAGTGACTTCATCATAAGCCCGGCCGATCAGGAGCGTTTTGTGTCACGTGACAAACTTTTGAAAAAATACATATTTTGATGCATGTATGATGATCCATTTAGGCTTTCAAGCACGTGTGCTTTATTTTTTATAAATTCAATCCAAATGTCAGCCTTGGATCTTACGCCGTTATTAAAAGCAACTAGACTAATGAGTGTTGAGGATATAATGGTAGAATTATTTATATTAATATTATTATAAATAAAAGTAACTCGTGTCTGTTTGTCTGTCTGTAGATCTTTTACGATCAAACCGCTGAACTGAATTTGATGAAATTTGGTATGAAGCAAACTTGAGAAAGAGTAGTTTTTTTATGTATAGGTTGGCGGACGAGCATATGGGCCACCTGATGGTAAGTGGTCACAATCACCCATAGACAATGACGCTGTAAGAAATATTGACTATTCCTTACATCGTCAATGTGCCACCAACCTTGGGAACTAAGATGTTATGTCCCTTGTGCTTGTAGTTGCACTGGCTCACTCATCCTTCAAACCGGAACACAACAATACTGAGTACTGTTATTTGGCGGTAGAATAAATGATGAGTGGGTGGTACCTACCCAGACAGGCTTGCACAAAGGCCCTACCTGCCCTACTTGCCTGACATTTGACAACGGACACCCTAAAACGCAAGCGAAGTTGTGGGCGTTTAGTAATAAATATTTAAAATTTCAGGTACAGCGGAGACTCTAACGGAAAGTCGTATAGCTTGTTCTCTAGATCAAAAGGACGTATATCTATACTACATATTAAAAAGACACCCCGGACGGACTATAGTGTTCTGTAATTCAATTGGTAGCGTCAGAAGGTATTTATTATTTTTATTTATTATTATTATAATAATTGCATTGTTTTTATTAATAATTAATTAGTACAATATATGTGACGGCACATGCGCCATCTTGTTTTTCGTACTGACTGGAAAAGAGTGTCAATGGAAGTCGAACGGCGCTCTAGTGAAGCGTGGCAGTGAGGGTAGCGAGGCAGCCATCTTGAATGCAGTTACATTCAAGATTTCCCCCGCACCACGTATGCGACGAATCGCGAATTTCCAATAGTTTCTGCATTATTTTGTAATAGATTTGTTGAGTGTTCTATGTGTGTTTGTGTATGAGATATTTTAACGTAACGTGTTTATAACTACTGTGAAATTATCTGTGTAATTGATTTGCTTAATTAAAACTTTGTCAACAATACTTTCAATATACGCCCACTTATAATTAATTATTTTGATATTGGCAGTAAAATGTCTATATACATATATAATATTTCATTCATTTAAATAATTGTGCCTGAAAAAAAATACATACAGGTAAAATGAAAATCAAAATATACATTATTCAAGTAGACAAGCACTTTTGAATCGTTATTTAATAAATATATTAAGTGAATCTATCATTGGTTCGGTTTCTTTTCAGGTTATCACAATTACTGACATTGTTAAAATGTCAACCATTACCCTTGCACGCGAGTATGCCGCAAAGGCAGAGGCTGAAGAATCTTGAAAGGTTCGAATTCTTTATAATATTTATTTATTAAATCCTACTTGTTAAAATAGCAAAAACTTTTTAAACAAATTATCCATTACATCTTACAACATTTGTAAGTTTGTTAATTTTAAATCTACTAAATAATTACTCATCTATTAGTTTGCTTGAATAGTTTAATAGTATATTATGATAAGCTTTTTCCGTCTAATTTCTGAAATTGCTTTGAATTTTCATATGAATTTGATCAATAGATTCCGCGACGATCCACTCGGTGTCCTTGTAGCGACGGATGTCGCTGCGAGAGGACTGGATATACCTAACGTTGATCACGTGATACACTACCAAGTACCTAAGACAGCCGAGGTAAGTGATAACTATTCTTGGAAAACATAGCTTATCAGTAGTAGGAGTTCCACAAGGGAGAATTCCAGGTCATATTTTGTTTTTGATATGCACTGATGATAATGTATTGGTAAATGTATTTCTTTTTTTTGTAGAACTACGTGCACAGGAGTGGTCGGACAGCCCGCGCTACAAAGGAAGGTCTGACCATACTAATGATGGAGCCAGCTGAGGCTTACTCCTATGCGAAACTCTGTAGAACTCTCAATAAAAGTAAGTCGGTAAAAGTATCTTTACGTAAAGTAAAAGTGTAATGCTAAAAGTAATACTTACAGCTAGATGGTATTGATATGGAAGTTGTATACTTGCTTATATCCGTATAGTACGACACGTTACACGTTAGTGTAGCATCGGCAAAATTCGTAAAACCGATCACATCCGAATTGACTACATATCCCAAATTATCAATATTTATTTGTTATGTAAATATGATCTTTATACAAACGTAATAACTTGTAATATCATATGAACTAATATATTCGCCAATTTGACACGTCGATTGACATTTAACATGCACTCGCTGTCTCGGGTTGAACTGACGCGAGAATCTATAGCGATGAATAGCGTCAAATGGCGTAATAGGGAGCTACTTGTATTGGCTGTATAAATCGGCAGTAATCGGTTTTATTGAATTTGCCGATGCTACATCTAAGTTTTGTCGTACTATGCAAGAATATGAAATATATAAAATAGTGGTAATAGTCAGTGTAACTACAGGCACAAGGGACATAACATCTTAGTTCCCAAGGTTAGTGGCGCAGTGACGATGTAAGGAATAGTTAATATTTCTTACAGCGTCATTGTCTATGGGCGATGGTGACTTACCATCAGGTGGTCCATATGCTCGTCCGCCAACCTATACCATAAAAAAAAAAGTACTGTTACTACAAGCTCGGGGTCTTTGCAGCGTCGGAGATCCCGTCGTTCCCGGTGTCGGCGCGGCAGTAATCGGTTATATTAAAATCGCCGATGCTATATATAAGCTGTGTCGTATTACACAAGGATGTGAAATATGTAAAGTAATGGTCATAGTACTGTTACTACAAGCTCGGGGTCTTTGCAGCGTCGGAGATCCCGTCGTTCCCGGTGTCGGCGCAGAGCGTGGCGCCCATCAAAGAGTTGGTGTCGGCGGCGCGAGCGCTGGAGGCGTTACAGCTGCGCGCGCGCCGACTGGCCGCCGCTGCTTCGTGGCGCACGCGCGCCGCGCGAGACATGGACATGCTCATCGACGACGACGACATGTATCCTTGACCACCCCCCCCCCCAGTGGGAGGACACCCAGTCTATCTTGAAATGTCGTGCCGGTTAAAGTACTAACGACATTCAAATGGTTTTTGATGCACTGAGTTTTCACCTTGTTTAACATATGTGTATACCGTTATGACTTTATTTATAATAGGAATTGTTTCAGTTACTAAGCTTCTCTAGTTATGAAATATTACAAAGCTAGTACTATGTCTTAGATTACAGTGCTTAAAGTCAGTCCAAAAACCTCCGGGCCATAACATCTCAGATCATAATAACGTCATCGTACTCATCGTACTCACATTGAAAATTGACCAGAACTAGTATATCTTCCCTTGCAATTCTCAATGGGATATGACCACTAAGAAATAAGTAGAAAATATTAGTTTATGCATCTATGATTCCTTTAACTCATCACAGTCCTGACGTTCAAGTTGATCCTTCCATAGACAAAGCGTTGCGCGTCAAAAAGAGACAATTGGAGTCTATGCTTTCAAGGCCGTTGTTCCCGATCGGATTCTCCTTCAAGTACCCCACGCTGAACGATCCCAATGCTCTACAAATAACATCAGATGAGAACGCATTGCAGGTAATAAAAATAATGTCTCTAACTATTTTTTAAAAAATACTTCTATCATCATCATCATCATCCTCCTGCCCTGTTCCCAATTTTATTTGGGGTCGGCGCAGCATGTCTTCTCCTTCCATACTTCTCTGTCAGACGTCATCTCACAAGTAACATTCTTTCTAACCATATCGTCTTTCACACAATCCATCCATCGTTTCCTTGGTCCGTCCTCTACTTCTACATCCATCCACATCCATGCTCAAAGCCTTCCTCACAAAATGTTCCTCATCCCTCCGCATTACATGTCCATACTATGATAGCCGCCTTCCACACAACTTCTCGAAATATATTTGAGTATATGTACTTATATATATCAGAAACAGATTGTATTACATGGGAAAGTTTATCTCTCTAGAATGTTAGTGATATGAGTTTTTATTGTCATATTGATGTAGGTACCGTCAACAAAATAAATATGCGAGTTTCTTGCCGTTCGGAATTTGCTTTCCGGAACAATGGTAGTGAAATAATGACGATTCAAAAATGGTTTTGTGTGAAGAGTTATGATTTTACTATTTATAAGATCACGTTGAATGACATTAGGGCAAACAGTTACTAATTTGGGGGACGTTTGTACAAAGATTTTTTGTGTTTTAAGATGTATTCCTATGTATCCGTCAATGATGAATTGGGCTATTGTGTTGGGAGCAAAGTTGATTTGAAAAGCTACATTTGGTTTTAAACGTTCTCTTGTATGGATGATGGAACAATATATCTCTACTATTGGACATGTATTTACTTTGTGTGTGTATTTTACATACATACCTTCCATTGTTGTCTAATTTTGTATTCGAAATTCAAATCTCTAATTCATCAGGAAGTTAATTAAAAATATCAACTTCGATTTCCCGAAGATTAGATTAACACGTGGTCTTTTTTACAGGTTATGAAAAATGCACTGGAGTCCGGTAAGTTGAAACGAGATAAGAGGAAAGGCAAGAACGAATCGTTACTCAAGTTAGGAAAGGCTTTTAAGAAGACAGTGAAAATATAATAATATTCATAGTCTGGTATAGAAATAAAACGATTTATCGCAAGCTGTTTATATTTTGTTTATAATGATGGCCGTAAATTGTTTTATTTCTATAAATACAAGATTGTTTACGAGTAAAGATTTTTTAAAGTAAATATGCATTTTTATTTTACATATTTTGATATGCTCTGTAATTAAAATGGCGGAAAGAAAAACCTCTTTGTTTTCTTTCAGCAACTTTACATTTAAATCAACTGTGTAATATGATTAAAAATTGCTTTTTTTGAGTTTTGAAAAAATACGTTTTGATTTTTATTTTCATTCGATATTACTATTCCAAACAAGGAAAGAAAAGACAAGATATATGTATTTATTATTCGTATATTATGTATTATTCTTGCATATTTAATATACTTCAATACAGCGTTGATATGATATTATTGTAGGTCTTAAACAATTAAGATATTGGTCCTAAATTGGTCTTATTGGTTTACGTGGAAATCTAATGGAAACATTCAATTTAATTTTTGATATCAAAAACGAGTTATCATAGTTGTTGTTAACTGTTTTATATAGAAATTTTAAATCCAACAAATCCCTCCGATCACTTAGTGGTTTAATATTCCAATCTTTTTTGTAAGAAGGAAGTATTTTCCCTTTACCTAACGAGAAAGTAAGATGATAAAGAAAATGTTTCTGAATCCTCTCAAGTCTTAGGCAGTGTGTTGCGTAATGTGGCCTCCAAACAACGCTTCCGTATTCCAGTATACTCCTGACTAAGCTATTAAATAAAATAATTTTTGTTCTAGGATTTCGAAATAATCTTCCATTTCTTATTACAAAACCCAACATTTTCGAGGCACGGCTAATTACACCATCAATTTTTGTCGAAGATTACTCCCAGGTCTGAAATTCTGTCCACAGATTTAATAGGGGCACCAGCTATGTAATAATTCGTTTGAAATTCTTTTAAACTCCTGGTGAATGATATCCATGAACATTTTACTGAATTAAGTCTCATGCCGTTATCATTACACCAATGGCATAATCTTGTCAGATCATCTTGTAATAGAATAGTGTCATTTGGTTCTTCAATTATTTTAAAAAGTTTGACATCATCAGCATAGAGAAATCGTGTAGAATATTTAAAACAATTAAGTAGATCGTTTATGAATATATTGAAGAGCAGTGGACCCAGGTGTGACCCTTGTGGGACTCCAGATTTTACATCGCATTCAACCGATTCATAACCGCTGGCAACAATATAAAAATGTCTTTCTGTGAGATATGATGCTAGAAATCTCAATAAAGATCCGACAATACCATAATTGGACAACGTCAAGACTAGTACCGAACATGGAACCAGGAACAGGAACCAACTTAAGTCTGTGTAGATAAAATCCACTCTCTTGTTCCTATCAACAGATTCAAATAGGATTTTAATGGCAGAGTTATTAATAAAAGCAGTTATAATATTTCCATGCAAGTTGATACTAAGGATTACTTTTGGGATAGGGTATAGAATTTATGTAGGGATTTTTATTAATTAAAAATTTTAACTATTAATTCTAGCAATTAATATTAATGTTTTGGGTACGGAAGCTAAACAAATGGTCAATCTAATGTGAAAATGTCATCCATAGACATTATCACAAAATATAATCATAGAATAACAACTACATAGAATAAAAATAACAAAATAAATAAAAAAATATCGCTCTTTCGCACAATATCGGCGGTGTTGCTTGCGTTATAGGATCGTTTTGCGATGAGTGTCTTATTAAGGCAAGTATCATTTAGTGACCGGTTCTTTATCACGCATGCGTAGAAATATGCCGAGGCCCGAGGTGTTCTTCTACGATCAGGGTCTTCGAAGTCAACTTCGTAAAGTCCGAATCTAGTTCTGAAAATTATATGTACATGTACAATTGTTAGATATAAACTATTTAATATTATCTATGGATAATATTATCTGTTACTTAATTGTCAACATTCGACATTGAATCGACGATACTATTGGCTGAAATCTTGTATAATCTTTGGTATTATTTGTAAATTAACAAAACTCATGAAATATATCAATCTAAGGTTTGTATAACATTATTATTTAGCGAAAAATAATACGTTAAATTGCAATCATAGTTCACAATATTTCGACATATCACAATCCGTCTCGTCAGATTGCAATCTAAGAATCTTGTCAAGTCCGTGAATATGTACAGATGCAGACCCAAATGTCACGTCGTAACGTGCGCGCAACTCCATACATATTCACGGACTCGACAAGAGTGACGAAACAGTCACCGTGACAAAAGTTTCCAGTGCGCGCTAGTTCCAACGAATTTTGTATTCTTACGATGACATATTATACACTAGGCTATTTGACTGGTTTTTAAAATTCATTTTATATTATTTAGTAGAGGTTAAGGAATCCAGTAAAAGTAGATTTTTTTATTTCTAGTACATATTTGCCGAAAAATATACAAAAAAATCCATATTTAAATAACGCGCAATGAAGTATTATTTTCAAGTTTCGTTAGTGAATAACCATTTTTAAACTCATAATATACACTGATTATAGACCGCGTCGTGTAAAAAGAACGCTGGAAGAAAGCGGAGGGGGTGTGCTTGCGCATGTGTACTATCGAGCAAGAAAGTACTAGGCATATTGTTTATTTTTGAAGTAGCCTCGCTCGCGGGTTTGTAAATTAAATATTGATAGGCACACCATAGGCAGGCTTTATTCAGTTCTTTTATTTTTGCCGCTAGTTAGAAAGACAGTAAGAAATTCCGAAATTATTTTGAACCTTTTAATATTTAAATTCGAACCATTTTGTGCCAATCTATAAAACGGACCACCATTTTATAGATTGTTATAAATTATTATCAACTGCATTAATATCATCCTCTCTCTTCATAAAACAATTTACGTCATAAATATTATTTCTTTCTTTCCTATGTTATACCATTTCGTAATAAAAACTTTTTTGCGTGATGGTATTTTGAGAACAAACGTAACGTGGACACAGCGTGGATAGCAAAGGGCGACTGACGAACCAATAGCGCACCGGCGAGCGTGCGGCGCTTGACCCGCCGCACCTCATACCACCAAATAGACCGATAAATAGTCTAGTGCGCAGGTCGACTGCTAGCGTTCTTTTTACATGACGCGAGCTATACACTAATTCACAATTTATTTTTCGCATTGTCAAATAGCCTATTAAAATATCACAAATACATAAACTTACCCATATCCTCTCGCCCATTCAAAGTTGTCTAAGAGTGCCCACGCTGTAAACCCAATAACGCTCACGTTGTCCACTTTGATGGAAAGGAGCACCTGTAAAGGATAATGATCTTATTCTATTACCACAAACAATATTTCATTGGATTGTCTCGTGCTTAGTAGCTAGCTTATAAGGCTGCATACATAATGCGTTCATTCTTGAAAGGTAATTGCCACAAAAGACATGATATTTTAGTTCACAAGGCCTGTGGCGCAATGGCGATAGTGATCGCTTATTTTCACGTGGTTCATTTTTCGCACTACTAAATTTAAAATAATCATCTTAGTCACGAATAATTCTCAGTAGAGAAATGCGATCTTTTTGATGAATAATTCTCAACCTTACAAAGCAGGTTAAACCGTTTCAATAGATTTTGGAAAGTACATTAAGATATTGTGCTTGTTCACCTGTTCCAGATACGCTTTGTAGAAATTAATTCTGTTGTAGTCTTCGAGCTGGTTGCCAGCACTGGAGTAGCCATTCTCCGTGATTAGGATATCAATGTCTCCATACTGTTTTTTCAACCACGACATCTGTCTCCGGATGCCTTCGGGGTATATCTGAAATATTCGTATTTGCTTAAAAACATACGATAATTTGCTGAGAACTTGTACATTAGTTTATTATTTTAGCCATATTTAACATTTTGTAATAATATTGCAGTTGCAGGTTCTGTAAGAACTTTATACTTCATTCGTGAAATGTTGACCAATTTACGGTAATACGCCATTTTAGGCGTGTATCGTATTAATTTAGTTATTATTAACTAGCTGTGCCCGCGACCTTGTACACGTTTGAATATAACAAAAAAAAATATTGTAGCCTAAGTTACTCGCTATTGTATCAGTTACCTGCCAGTGGAAGTTTCGTCAAAATTGGTCCTGCCGTTTAAGAGATTAGCCGGAACAAACAGACAGATCGACAAAAATAGTAAAAAGTGTTTTTTTGGTACCTATAATTATGTACCGTGTAAATCTTTACATACGCATTGAGTAAAAAAAGGGATTTTTTAATATTACAAACAGACACTCTAATTTTATTATATGTAATAATAGATGATAAATGTGTATATCACAATCTGACTAAAATTTGTCGCTCTTGTTGGGCTGTGAGTTTTGAGTTTTTATTACAGAATATCTCTACATAATTTGAGATCATTGATTGGGATAATAATACATGGATTACCGGGAAAAATTTATTAACACCGTAATATGCATTGGGAGGTGGTTCCAATGTGGCATTTGATAGCGGCGTGCCATAAAACATCCAGAAGCTAGTTTTCTCTCCAAGCTCTAATGGTCGTATCAGAAATGAGGTGTAATGGTTCATGGCCAAAAAATCTGCTGTACCTGAAATGTTGATCTTGGCTATACCTTAAATATATCACAGCTGATGTTAGTGATATGATAGGATAGATCTAAACGTTTCTTTTTTTATAAAATTTTTGCATTAATATAATTTAAATAAGCACTAGATGTGGTTACCGAAACTATTTTGCTGTTTGGAAAATTCTGAAATTCACACGGATTATATTTTCTGTAAATTCTACCTTTAACAAATGCTTTTTCTTCATCTGTAAAAGAAGGAAGCTTCGACTCATTGTATCCATGTGCCAGACTGTACTCCAGCATAGCCTTTTCAATAGAGGGTGGCCACCCACCGCTTTCCGAAAATATTGGATGAGAATATTTGCCCATCTGGAAAATTTATATTCAAAGGATAGGTATCATTTGTGTAATTTATTAAGATCAATGTTTAGAAGGTGTAGGAGAACAGAGCATACTTTACCAATTGCTGCCTTCCAAGTTCAGCTAATTCCACGTCCTTGGGATAGAAAGGATCAACCCACAGCAAGATGTTTGCGAAGGAAATTCTTCCTGTTTGTGTGAAAAGTAATTTGAAAAACCGTTCATGTTTTGGCAATTACATTGTGTTTTTAGTAAACAATTAAATGTTACTAGTAATAAATAAAAAATAATAAGTTCTAGACAAAATACATAAAAAATAGAGAAGACTGTCTTATAATAGTATTCGTACAATATACCCACATATTACCTGACGAAATAAAGTTAACAATAACGTATCATTGAGCGAATTTGATGATAGACTGTATGAAAGACACTCAACTGCAGAGTATTCCAATCGAAGATGAAACAAAAAAATAAATAAACCTCAGATTTACACTTGCATGTGCACTCCTATCAGTTGTTGATTTATTTATAGAAAAACACTATTTAATGTAACGACTTATTTTAACATCAAGTTCTCTAGGTAATATCAGTATTGCCGACATTTAAAAGAAATTTTCGAAAACCCACATTAATATCATAAATTATTCAATTAAACAATAATATTTTATCAAACTAACATCAACTATTGTTTATTTGGCTTTTTCATCCTGTGTTTAGAATAGTCTCTAAGTGTTGGAAATATTTGGAACTAATTGATGAAACTAATGTCGTACAAATTGACTGTTCGCCAGTATGCCCTCTACCTGATACACCTTAAATACTAAAAAGCTCTATAACTAGAGGATTAATGTGATGTCACTTACCACTATATTTCGGTCTAAATTCTTGATCAAATATCCTGTAAGCTTTGGCATGAGCTAGCAATGTGTGTTTATTGCACAAATATGGTGCGAATTCTGGCTCCCTGATATTTGGAGCATGAAGTCCTGTCAAGTAACAAAAATCGCAAATAACAATAGCTTCGTTTATAGTGAGCCACATTTTGACGCGGTCTGCATAAAGCTGGTACACCACCCTCGCATAGTTTCCAAACCAATCTACTATCAAGGGATTCGTCCAGCCACCTTGAAAGAAGAAAACATAACAATTAATCTTGACTATAAAATGTTTTGCTGTTATTTTTGTAAGACATCAACAATGCCTGTCGTTGATTCTATGTCATGTGAATCCAACCCACATAAGATTAGTGTGATCGAAAAGACAAAGTTATTTTTATGCAGTAGTAATACACTCAGATTGTCAACAATCTTCGGTTCGCCAAGGGAAACATCTTGGGAAGAACTCGTAAAGACTGAACTCGCAAGTAAAGAGAATTTGGCTTGTTATATTTGTCTCAAGTAAATCTATATAACAATACATTTATATTATTTTTCAAATTGCCTTGTAGAGAGTTGTTATCATCGTAGGTCATAATTTAAAATGTCGTTCATCTTGAGATAGTCATTGTAATTGTCTGACTTACTCGACACACAAGCGTTCTTTTGGAATTACCAATTTAAGACTTTATTAAAATAAAAAACCTAACCTAACGATTTAAAGACAGGGCTAGTCAGACCAATTCATAAAGGTGGCAAGAGTTCAGATTCTGGACAATATAGACCTATTACTATGCTTCCAATTATTGACAAAGTTGTAGAGTCTTATATTAGTAAAAATATTCATGAATATTATAGCCAGCATAATATATTATCATCAAAACAATACGGTTTTCAACCTAAGAAAAGTACTACTCAACTTTTGTCTAAATTAACAGATGACATATGTAGACGCTTAAATAATAAAGAACATATATTAATAATTTTTATCGACTACAGTAAGGCTTTCGATACCTTGCAACATGATATTTTAATAAAAAAACTGGATAATACTGGAGTTAGGGGGCCATTACTTAAATGGTGTGAGAATTATTTTAATAATAGGTCTTATAAAGTCAAGATAGGGTCATCGTATAGTGAGAGTGTATGTGTTAGTGAGGATCTGTGTTAGGCCCCTTGCATTATCTTGCCTATGTAAATGATATAAGCCATATAGTACAAAAATGTGAAATTTACCAATTTGCTGACGATACTTGCCTTATATCATCTAATAAACATATAAACGTTGCTGAATCTGAAATTCAGGCAGATTTTGAAAGAATTTGCATGTGGTCACACGATAATGGACTTATTCTAAATGCAGAAAAAACTAGCCTAATGCATGTCCGTTCTAGTCATAATATCACAGATATAATACCTCGGGTCATTGCCCACGATCATCACTGTTTACACACTCAATGTAAGGGCACTAAATGCTATTGTCCACCTCTAAAATTAGTTGAAGAACAAAAATATCTTGGCCTAATTGTAGATAATCGTTTTAACTGGAGTAAGCACGTTGATAAGGTATGCGATCAGTTACGTGTTTTTATGGCAAAACTATACATAATAAAGCATAAGGTACCCTTCCCCATATTACTCATGATGTATAGGACCCTAGCAGAAAGTATCATATCCTACGGCCTGGGTAGTTATGGACGTACATTTAAAACTTACCTAGACCGAATATTTAAAATACAGCAAAGAATATTAAAAAATATAGTACCCCAAAAAATTCAAATTAAAATAAAAAACAAAATTTCTCTTTTCAAATATTGTAAAGTCTTACCAGTGTATGATCTAATTAAACTCGTTATACTGTCTAACAATTATTTTAATAATGAACTAAAAAATCCTTATATTCATAATATGACTACCAGAAATATAACCAATAAAAACTTAACCTTTCCAAGAACCAAAAATCTATACGGGAAAAAATCTCTTAACTATGTCCTACCTATGTTTATAAATGAGTTACCAAAAAATATTAGAGAAAAAATTACAGAAAAAAATATCAAAAATGTCCTAAAAAAATATTTTTATCAAAAATTATAATATACTATGTATGTGTATGTATGTGTATGTGTATATGGTATGTATATAAATAAAAAAATATATATAATTAAATGAGACATTTGGGAACAGCCTGTATTGTTTAGTTTTAATAAATAGTATATGCGAATACTTTTCTTAGCCAATACAAACCAGAAAATGGTTTAATGGCTTGTAAAATATATTAATATGTATGTTTTATTTTAAAAAGAAATAAATAAATAAATAAAATAAATAAATTATATAATCACGGTTTAGATACCCATGTCTTGAATCTTCACAGGTAATTCCCAGTGATAGAGCGTGATGATTGGTTCTATGCCTTCAGCGATGAGGGCGTCAATGAGGTCGCTGTAGTATTTGACACCAGCTTCATTCACTTTGTTAGGGAACCCCGTCGGTAGAATACGAGGCCAATTTATAGAAAATCTGTAAATGAACCAGTGATAAGATTAAGTACTGAATTATATTGATCTGATTTTTTTACACTGTATTACAGACATATAAACTTCTTAGAAAGTAGTAATTGCATGCGGCTTCGCTTGCGTTTTAGGGTGTTGGTTGTTATGTAACAGGCTTGCTTCACTAAACTTCATGAAATACGATACAGCGGTTTGGTCGTCTTTCAAAAAGAGCTCAGACAGACAGAGTTACTTTCACATTCATAATATTAATATAGATGAAAAACAAACAAACAAATGTATCTAAATTTAGGCCAAGTAATGATAATAAGTAAATAAAACGATGTTTTTACATCAGTTTCCAGCTCTAGGTTTGGTATTTATGAAGAAAGAAGGAAGAGATCGCTATGTAACGTCGTAATAATGTCGCAAAAATTGTATACATTTATTTTCTCTGCGTGGTTTACAATAAAGTATCAATTATAGTAAAGTAAGGTAAATAAATGTACGACCAAAGATCTTATGACGTAATACTGGTTGCCCAAATATCAAGTAAAAATTTCAATCCTCCAATCCAAATGCTCTTAAAATCGTACATCTAAATCTTTGCACGTATGTTACAAGATGTTACATAATATTAAATAGTTGCTACTTATATTTTTTGACAAACACCTATAAAACTGAAGACCTAGTTCAGCGGCGATCCTGACGTCTTCACGCCACTTGTGGTAGGAGTCCGCGGCGACGTCACCTGTTTCATTATTCTTGACTTTCCCAGGGTTCTCGTGGACGAACCTATCCCATATGTTTTCCCCTTTACCTGCAAGATATAAGAAGACCATAATTTTTTCTTTTTTTTATGGTATAGGTTGGCAGATGAGCATATAGGCCTGATATAAGTGGTCACTATCACCCATAGACAACGACGCTGTAAGAAATATTAACTGTTCCTTACATCTTCAATGTGCCACCAACCTTGGGAACTAAGATGTTATGTCCCTTGTGCCTGTAGTTACGCTGGCTCACTCACCCTTCAAACCGGAACACAGCACTGAGTACTGTTATTTGCCGGTAGAATAACTGATGAGTGGGTGGTACCTACCCAGACGGGCTTGTACAAAGCCTTACCACCATATATTTTGTTTCTATTAATTTTAGGCGGAAACGCTGTAGTGGAGTGTTTTCCCTACTTACGAATGGCGCGTTTGCGATTGTGATGATATCGTCTTCGTCGTTCACCACGTGCCTTCGACGCCTGGTTTGTTCTACAATATGTCTTCGCATGGAAAATTACTATCTATCAAAAATGACGCGGCAACCCAGCGAGAAACAAGATGCGAGTGCGCGACAGCTAACAATGTGTTCGTTTCAATGATGAATTGAGATAAATTTCGTTGCATGACGGAGAAAAAAGAAAGAAAGCTAAACACTACACGATTAGAGGAGAGCGACATATACATAATACAGGGATACAATGAGATAATGTCCAGCATACGAGCGCTGTAGACGCCTCAGACATCATCATCATCAGCCCGTTTTTATCCACTGCTGGGTCTTTTTCCGGATACTCGCATCCAGCTCCTGCGCCTCAGACGCTACATAGGAATATGCTCTTTCATCAGTCTAAGTTATTTTTGTATAATCAGTTTAAGTAAATGTTATCACTGTGAAATGTTTTATTTTTGGGCTATCTAATGATTTTGTCATTAATTAGAGGATACTTACCGTCTTCGTTCCAGCCTCCTTCTATCTGATAAGCTGCTGTCGCGGCTCCGAATTTAAAGTTTGGGGGGAAAGTTAGGTCGATATCGGTGCATAGACATATTTCTAACAAGGCACTGTAAAAGATTAAGAAAACTATGTATTAAGATAAACATTTACCGATGACTGAAATAATTTTTCAAACGACGCAAGATTTAAAAAGTTAGTTAAGGTTTTAACTAAAGGATGTAATTTTTGTTTTGAAGGCAATTCGTGATTCTTAATTCACTAGAGATTATGCTTATTCCATTAGTTTTATATAAAACCTCTATTTATTATAATCTTATTTGAAATACAGTACTGTCTGAAAACATTGATTAAGAATAAAGGATACTCGGACTAGAACCGTATGGATCTATTTTTGGTCTATTATTAGAAATAGCGTCACAAATATTAATCAATCTTCAATTTTATTAATAGATAATTAATGTGGAAAGGAGGTGGACTCTTTCGGTTTACATGGTCTCTCTTGCCCAAGGAGTTCAGGTAGGCTTTTCTGCCACGGTTCTCTTAATGACATAATAAAAAGGGCTCTCGCCACCATCGACGTTCCTGCTCTTACTGAGGAAACTCTTACTCGTGGAATTAGTCGTGATGATGGTAAGAGACCTGATGGATTAACATTGGTTCCCTGGGAACGACGTCGGGCCCTTGTGTGGGACGCTACATGTGTTGGACACACTGGCGCCATCTCATATTCGAGAAACAATGTTAAGAGCCGGTGCCGCTGCGGAAAAAGCTGAAGCCAAAAAAAAGAACTAAATATTCGTGTATTATATCTAATTACTTTTTTGTTCCATTTGCTGTCGAAACGCTTAGTCCTGGAGTAGTGGTGCAAAGAGCTTCATCAAAAGTATAACACCTCGCCTCATTGCCTCCACTGGTGACAGGAGGGCTGGTTCGTTTTTTGCCCAGAGGATCGGAATTGCGATTCAACGGGGAAATGCTGCTAGCATTCTTGCCACCGTTCCACGCGGTCAAGATTTATACAGAAACTAGTTTTAGTTCATATTTGTATATATATTTAAGCAATTAATGTTGTTAATTCTTATGTTAATAAACTTCTATCTACTTATGTTAATAAATTATTTATTTAATAGTTAATATGTAGAATTTAAAACGTTCGCAGCGGCACTTTTTTATCTTTACCTTATTTGCATTACGAGACATTTAGGACTGTGTATGAAAACTATTACAATGCCGGTACAGGGCTTAGTAGACCCCGTAACGCTTAAGAAACTAAAACGGTTTTTTTGGTCAATCTAAAAAAACCTTGAATTTGGTATATTAACTGTGAATAGACTGACCTAAACTTTAATGCGTACATCCAAGGGTTGGTGTAATTATAATCTGTAGCTAAAAGAAGATGAGGGGTCCTATGAACCTCGTATCACACTCAATAAGGAAAGTTTTAAATACATTTTAATGATGGGAAACAAAAATATCGGTATTTTACTTTTTATTTATTTAATTGTTTCTCAATAAAACAATTCAAACATAAAAATGATTGATGTGCAACAAATTGTTTGACAATTTTTATATATATTTTTTTTTATTTCACGGCGGGACAATTATTCACGCAATTGGTGTAACATCCATGACATTTTCTCCTCACCGAACATTGTTTGAGATGATGTGTTTGCTTATTTGATACCGTTTCAAATAAGATAAAAAATTATTTCACTAGATACATATACAAAGTTTCATTTCTGTCTACTTGAATGCTATGAACTCAAAAATACTAAACGAATTTTCATAGTTTTTTCACCAAAATATTGAGTGATTCAAGAGTAAAGTTCATGTGTAAAATTTATTAATTATTAAAATTAACACAGGACCAAAACATCGCCCATAAAACTGGGTTAAAATGTAATTTTTTAAGGATATAACAATATTTTAAGATTGTCTTTAAACTTAGAGATGAGAGCGTATATAAAAAGATTACCCATCCATGTCCGTGCCTTTCTTTGTAAAAGCTTTAATGAGTCCACAAATTCTCTTTTTTGTTACTTTATTTCTTTCGTTTTTTATGCACAATCCATTAACAAGAGCCGTAGCAAATAATAATAGTTCCATTGCCACTTTCCTCCACCACTTTATTACATTTTTTAAAGTTGTGTTATACATTGACATTTGGTTTTTTTGCTTGGTTGTATATTTGAACCTGTTTTTTTAACACTTTTATCAGTACTTCTCTTTTTCTTCTTGTATCTATTATAATGTCATTGTGCTTTTTGCACGTACTTAGCATTGTAAGTTTTCTTCTATCTACCCATTTTAATAATTCAATTCCCTTTCGGTTCATTTTGCCAAAAATCTGGCCCTTCTGTAATTTTCATGTAGTAACTACGTGGCAATTTTTTTCTTCATACATTAAAAGTAGTATATGAAGATTTTCTGTGAAAAGAGTTTTTCTGCAAGATCCACTGAAGTATAGTAACAATCTACTATAACAATTCTTCCCTCTTCTGTCTAGCTGGTGGGTTTATCCATCGGGAGAGCAAAGTTTATATTGTTTAACGCTACATAGGTGAGATTTATTTTTAATATATTGGCGAAAACCTAATCGTCCTCTCCACGAAATCATTGTCTCATCAATGACTGCATATTTACCTGGGTTTATCTATGATCACTGAAAATTTACAGCATTTTAAATTTTCAGTGATCATAGATAAACCACAACAATAGCCAGTATATTTCCCACTACTGGACTAAGGCCTCCTCTCACTTTGGAACATATTCCATCAATGCCGGTTGGTAGAATAGAATTTCTATGAAATTAGACACATGTATGTTTCCTCGCGATATTTTTCCTTCACCGGCGAGATCGAGATGAATTATAAACACAAATTAAGCACATGAATGATGGTGATTTTAAAAATGTGTTTATTTACGTCTTATTAGAAATATTTTAAATTATCAGTGTTTCTTTACTTTATTACATATTATACATAAAAAAATTACTCTTGAATCACTCTATTTAATAAAACAAAACGCATTAAAATCCCTTGCGTAGTTTTAAAGATCCAAGCATATATAGGGACAGACAGACAGCAGTAAGCACCTTTGTTTTATACTATATAGTGATATAATCAACCTACTTAACATATTTTTTTAATTACCTATTATAAAGAAGACTTTCATTTTGTTTGTGTTTTATGTTTTTTGGTCTCATTGACGATTAAAAGGTCACTTGTTGAAACTATAGAATTTCGATACAGCTGTAATAACATGTAAATAAAGTCAATTTCAATATAAATAGTCCCTAGAAGCGGCTTCGCAGATCTAGGATAATTAAACAAAAAGTTTTTTAATATAATACTAGCGACCCGCCCCGGCTTCACACAGGTGCAATACTGATTCTAGATATTCTATCGAATTTGTTTATTGACATCACATTCGAAAATTGTTTTTAAAGCATATTTGAGGATAAAAATTAAAAAAGATATTGAAATAATTTCGTTTTCCGTCTCGCGTTTTTAAATTTGGACCGATAAATATTGTTTAAATATTGACAAATATCCAGTGTTTAAACGTTTTTATAAAACAAAATAAAAAATTGATTTGAATTTATACTTTTTTTTTAATAAATTTTTGAAGATACATTTTTGAAAAATTTTGAAAAAATCTAAAAAACGTGATAACTCAAAAATGGTTAATATTTGCACCATGCATATGGGTGTCAAAATTATTGCAAATAGTCACCTCTATCACTTCCTAACGGGAATACGTCAAATTACCAATAACCCTGTATATATATTATTGAGTAATTTTTCATCCAGAGTCGAGATGGCCCAGTGGTTAAAACGCGTGCATCTTAACCGATGATTGCGGGTTCAAACCCAGGCAAGCACCGCTGATTCATGTGCTTAATTTGTCTTTATAATTCATCTCGTGCTCAGCGGTGAAGGAAAACATCGTGAGGAAACCTGCATCCGACAAATTTCATAGAAATTCTGCCATTTGTGTATTCCACCAACTCGCATTGGAACAGCGTGGTGGAATATGTTCCAAACCACAAAGGGAGAGGAGGCCTGTAGCCCAGCAGTGGGAATTTACAGGCTGTTGTTGTTGTTGTTGTTTTCATCCAGAAGACCGCAATTGTGATTGAACGGGGTGATGCTTCTAGCACTCTTGTCACCGTTCCACGCGGTCACCATTTGTACAGTAACAATATCATTACATATTATAAAACAAAGCCACCCGACCGCGTTTGTCTGTATGTTCGCCATGAGCTCCAAAACTACTGAACGGCTATAATCCGATTTTTACTAATAGATAGACGGTTTTATAAGGAAGGTTTAAGTACATAGTTTATTAAGGTGTTTGTTTAAATAAGTTGAAATAGAACGACATAATAATGTCGTAATTACTTATAGCATGTTTAAACAGATTTAGAATTTATTGTTTGGACACATACTTATTTGTTTGTCGTTAGTGTGTTAATAAATTTAATACACGCCCTTGATATTAAATAAAATAATTATTAATAATATTAATATTGGGCATACAGGAACAACAGCCTGTAAATTTCCCACAGCTGGGCTAAAGGCCTCCTCTCCCATCAAGGAGAGGGTTTGGATCACATTCCACCACGCTGTTCCAATGCGGTTTGGTGGAATGCACACGTGGCAGAATTTCGATGAAATTAGACACATGCAGGTTTCCTCGAGATGTTTTCCTTCACCGCCGAGCACGAGATGAATTATAACACAAATTAAGCACACAAATATAGTGGTGTTTGCATGGGTTTGAACCCGCAATCATCGGTTAAGACGCACAAGTACTAACCATTAGGCCAACTCTTTAATCATAATTAGTAATAATATTAGTATTGGATATATTGTTTTTTTTTAATCTTAATGATTAAAAAAGAAACATTTTTAAAAAAGTTTTTTTTTCTAATGGAAAATGCCACCCACATAGTGCATATAAAAGGTTAAATTTAACAAATTGATTAATTACGTCGATTCTTAAAAAAACCATCCACTAATTTGTACAAAACATGTGCGGGTCCTGATGTAGGGTCAGCGAGGACACTATTACAAGCTCCCAACTCCCCGCAATAATTGATTAAGAGTAGAACCATTACTTGGTGGTAGGGCTTTGTGCAAGTCCGTCTGGGCAGGTACCACCCACTCATCAGTTATTCTACTGCCAAATAACAGTACTCAGTATTGTTGTGTTCCCGTTTGAAGGGCGAGTGAGCCAGTGTAACTACAGGCACAAGGGATATAACTTAGTTCCCAAGGTTGGTGGCACATTGACGATGTAAGGAATAGTTAATATTTCTTACAGCGTTATTGTCAATGGGTCATGGTGACCACTTACTATCAGGTGGCTCATATGCTCGTCCGCCAACCTATTATTTATACCATTTGAAAAAAACGAAAAGAAATTCTATCAGTCTCATTTTGACCAAACCCCATTATTAAATGGTACGTGTCTTCTATGTTACATACACTATAGTTAGGTGATGGTGTTTTACCCATTAGAAAACCAAATTTATTTAATGGAATGTGGCCGGAACGAAGCCTGCTCATATTAGCTCCATCAAATCAAACAACAATCACATATACAGGCTTATTGGTAATTCAACGTACATCCGCTAGGAGGTGATAGGGGTGACTATTTTGAATGAATTTAAAACCCATATGCATTATCCAAAAATGAACCATTTTTGAGTTTTGTCAAAAATGCAACTTTAATAATTTATTTTGAAAAAAAAATATGAATAAAACATTATTTTCTTCTGATTTATAAGTTAAAAAAAAACGGTTATGTTTTTTCAGATCTGCAGAAAAAGTTTCATAATGTTTTTTTCTTTTTTTGGTTTTTAAGGCATTTTTGAGGAAAAAAAATAAAAATAAATATGAAATCGTTTTCCGAAACCCATTTTTAAATTTGGGCTTATAATGATTGTTTAAATATTTACAAATATCCAGTGTTTATTCGTTTTTGTTTTTAGAAAAAATTTGAATTTTATTGATATTTTTTTCTAAAAAATTTTTATTGTACATACAATTTTTAATATATTTATTATTATTTAAGAAATACTGATAATGAATGAATATTGGTCTGTTTCTATATATATATTTAAAATTACATAACTTTAATATATACTTAAATCTTTTAATCAAAAATATTTAATAAACGAAATATTCATTAAAATAATTCGAATTTTAAAAAGAAAGTAATAATAATTAAGTAATTAAACATACATTTGTTTATTAATAAATAATCAACGTTTCGGAGATGAAATATTAAAGCCACACATGTGTATAAATTAACTTACCATATAACGACTGCTGGCAGTGGAAACATGATCGATACTAACATTAGGAACCATACATACATCGTACAATTAATGTTTCAGTAAAAACAGTTGAAGTACATTCATTTTCTTAAACCTCGTGAGTAGAATCTAATCGAAGTATGTTACGAATATCGTAGTATATGTAAACTATTAGCTAGGAGATCTGCTACATTACACAACAGCAGTGGCGGATTTACAAATCTGCCGCTAGTAGGCTAGTAGGCTATTCAATTTTTGCCGCCCCTACGTGTTTTGCAACATTTATGATTTGTGTTCTATCGTCCTCATTATGTCGGTTTTTTCCCATTATTAGTATGATTATAAACTAGGTGATATTTCTGTCAGTTACTAGATTATTTGTCCAACCCGCTATGTAGTGACGAGTCTACGGATTACGGACGTAATATGTATACATAAGTTATTTTTTTAATTTCTGTAAGATAATAACAAATTTGGACTAAATTGGTCGCCCCTCTAAATCTGCCGCCCTAGGCCAGCATTAGCCTATTGGTAAATCCGCCACTGAATAGCAGCCTGTAAATTCCCACTGCTGGGTTTAGGCTTCCACTCCCTTTGAGGAGCAGGTTTAAAACATATTCCACCACGCTGTTCCAATGGCAGAATTTCTGTGAATTTAGACACATGCAGGTTTCGTAATCATCGGTTAAGATGCACGCGTTCTAACCACTGAGCCATCTCAACTCACACTAGAAACAACTGGAAACATGCTACGCATTAGGAAGTATCATAGTTATTGGCAAAAATGAGATTTTTGTACTATAATCTATTAAAATATAAATCACACATCATAAGTAGTCTAATATTTTTCATTTCATTTTAATTAGGAAAAATCTAAAAAATATTTTGAATACGTAATTATTTTCTTTTTACTTTTTAGTGCATATTAATTTGTTTTGAAATAGTGTTTTGTTTGAAGTTGGGTTTTTTTACACACGAAAATTTTTAATATTTTTAATATTTTTAATATTTTTTTTAAACAAAATTTTCTATAGTAAACTTCATCGAATAAATTAACCAAATATATTTTCTATTATAATATTTTATCGTGAGAAAATGACCTATTTTAATTAAATGTTTAATGAAGTAGAATTTATTTATATGCTTATTTTTTCGTAAATTCTTTGTTCTTGTAATTGTGTAATTCTTTGTTTTTCAATATAATCCAAGGAAAAATATTCAACTCATACTTTTGTTATAAAAAACTGATATTATATACGCGGCCTCTCAGGCCTCACATCGGCTAACTTTACAAAAAATGCATGTCGGTGCTTAAAAGTTAATACAAAAAAAAATATTTGTCATTTTTATTTTGTAAAAAACAATAAAAAATACCTAACATTAACAAGTGCTTAAAAACTAATGCATATAGATGAGATAGTTTCAGATTTGTAAATAAAACAATCATTTGTTAGTATTTAAATTTATATTCAACTTATTTATCATCTATCTTTTATCTATTGAACTTTGCATATTATATAATTGGTCCTATACCTAAAGGTTGTATGGAAGCAATCTTATCTTCATTAATAAGGTCGCCTGAATCGTAAATGATTTGGAATCTATCTATTCTACGCATATATTACTTTTAGTAAATTATATTGTAATAAATAATATAAATAAATAGCGTCTCATAATCTGTTAATATGTCATCTGAAGTTCTAAATAAAGAGAAATGAATCTTCTTAAAAGTAAATTTCTGTAAATAATTAGTTAACATAGTCTTTAGTTGATAAACCATTTAACAACCAACAAAGCCAAAATAAATTGTATGCTTTTTCCGAAATGGAGACTCTCCGCCGAATTCTTTCGTTTTGAAGGCAAGAGTCCGGAGATGAATTTCTTACTGAGGCAAGTATCATTAAGTGATCGGTTCTTGATGATGCATGCGTAGAAATGTGCTGAAGCGCGGGGCGTTCTTTTGAGACCAGGATCTTTGAAATCCACTTCATAGAGACCAAATTTGGAGCTGAAAGGAACAGGAGAAATTGGAGAAGATTAGTTTTTTTTTTAGCTATATATGATTTATTTAAGTCGAGATTAATCGTGGAATACAATATGAGCTTAAAACAGGCTCTATAATGTTTGAATGAGCTCGGTTTGTGATTTTAAATTGAGCACTTATGACTGCGAAGAAAAATAAGAGAAAAACTATATACATGTGTTAAATGAAAATTGCTGTGTATCATCTTCAGCAACATTGTTTTTTGTGTTGTTATGTAAGCTGAAAGGAACAGGAGAAATTGGAGAAGATTAGTTTTTTTTTTAGCTATATATGATTTATTTAAGTCGAGATTAATCGTGGAATACAATATGAGCTTAAAACAGGCTCTATAATGTTTGAATGAGCTCGGTTTGTGATTTTAAATTGAGCACTTATGACTGCGAAGAAAAATAAGAGAAAAACTATATACATGTGTTAAATGAAAATTGCTGTGTATCATCTTCAGCAACATTGTTTTTTGTGTTGTTATGTAAGCTGAAAGGAACAGGAGAAATTGGAGAAGATTAGTTTTTTATTTAGCTATATATGATTTATTTAAGTCGAGATTAATCGTGGAATACAATATGAGCTTAAAACAGGCTCTATAATGTTTGAATGAGCTCGGTTTGTGATTTTAAATTGAGCACTTATGACTGCGAAGAAAAATAAGAGAAAAACTATATACATGTGTTAAATGAAAATTGCTGTGTATCATCTTCAGCAACATTGTTTTTTGTGTTGTTATGTACCAATTTAAAGGTGAGAGAACGACTATTATTACTGGCCTGACCTAACACCTTAGATATCAGTGTCTGTGGTGCATTACCGTTGTACGAACTTCCTTATACTTCTTACTTACTTTATTTTAGTGATCACTTACTTAGTGGTAGGGCTTTGTGCAAGTCCGTCTGGGTAGGTACCATTCAGTCATCAGATATTACCACCAAACAAGACTACTCAGTATTGTAATGTTGTTTGGCGGTTTGAAGAGTGAGTGAGCCAGTGTAAATACATGATGAATGGTTAATGTTTTTTACCGTGCCATTGTCTATAGGCGGTGGTGACCACTTACCATTCGGTGGCCCATCAACCTATACCATAAAAAACCCGTAATATAACGCACTGGGTCCTCTTTAACGATATGACATTTATAATAATGATATTGATATGCTATTGCGTCAAATGAAATATGAAAGGTCGAAAAACTCACGTATATCCTGCCAACCATTCGAAGTTGTCTATCAGCGACCACGCCCCGAAGCCTATTACGCTGACGTTGTCCACTTTAATAGACAATAGCACCTGTAAAATAAATAATTTTAGTAAAATTGTAATCTATATTAATATTGTAAATGTTAAAGTAACTCTGTCTCTCTGTCGCTCTTTCAAGACCATTGAACCAAGTCTCATAAAATTTGGTATGAAGCAAATATGAACACCAGGAAAGGATAAGATACTTTTTTGCCTAACACACGACAACCAACACCCTAAAACGTGAGTAAAGCCGTGGGCGTTTGCTAGTCAAAAATAAAACAGTAGGTAAGCAAGGTTTTTCAGGAATTATTTGCATTCCTATTTTTGTACCGCAGAAGAGGGCTATTCGTGCAATTTATAACCTGGGCCCAAAAGATTCGTTGAGATGTAAATTTAAAGAAATTAAAATAATGACTGATAATGTTATGTATGAACGCAAACACATAAATGATTTTCCCAAAAATTGTGACGTACATTCCATTAATACTAGGAACAAGAATAAATTTGTTACGCCTAGTACCCGATTACGCAGGGTTAGTAACTCTTTTTTGGGGCAATGTATACTTTTTTACAACAGGATCCCAGAAAACGTTGAACAATATTCAATTATAAAATTCCAAAGAATCGTTAAAGAGCGTTTGTGTGGTGAAGGATATTACAGCACTAATGACTTTCTAGTTGACTGCACACATTGGGAATGAGATGATCGCCTCCAGGCTGTTTCAAATAACAAGAATATATTTATTACTGTAAAATGTTAATTGACATTATATAAAAAAAAATCTCTCTGAGTTTCTTTCGCCGGTTCTTCTCAGGTCTGAGGTATTATATTCCGAACCGGTGGTAGATTTTCGACAATCACTAAGAAAGTGTAAACACTTCTATTTTGAATAAAGGTTTTTGACTTTGACTTTGAATACATGTAGAGTGAGGTCTAATACGACTCCTATGTGTCTTCCTTGCGGTGCGGCTAAGAAAAACATAGATATCTCTGTCGTGCGGAGGCCGTAACGTCTATTTGATATATTGTAGGAAAGTGATAAATATATTTACATGATGCCTATTGAAAACAGAATGCTATGGTGCACATACTTTAATACGGGGTCTCTTTGACAATGTACCGCTCTAAAGAAATAAAATTCGACCACATCACATCATCACATAATATCGAGAACTAGTTTCTTAAATGGTTCTAATAAGCACCGTATATATATATTGATATATTATGATAGTTTTCATACGATGTCTTACACGCCTCGTATGAAAAGTAAAAGAAATATACTGCAGCCATTAAGTGGGTTTTTTAGTTAATGTATGGATCTTGACCGCGAGGAATGGTGGTAAGAATGCTGGCTTTGAACTGTTGAATTTCCAATACTCTGGGTAACAAACGAACCAGCCCTCCTGTCACCAGTGGAGGCAATAAAGCGAAGTATTTATTTAATGGAGTGTTATTATTATTAAAATCAACCTGTTCCAAGTGTTTGTAATAGAAGTCAGCTCTATCGTAGTCTTCGAGGTCATAATTGTTCGTAGAGTAGCCGTTCTCTGTGATCAGGATATCTATGTTGCCATACTGTTCCTTTAACCACGCCATCTGTTTCCGGAGACCTTCAGGGTAAACCTGAAATCAAATCAGTATATGCGGTTTCAGTATATTTTCCTGTATGTATTAAAAATAGATCGCCAAAGGCACCTGAAGGCAACTGGTCAATACCACATATTGATATGGGACTCTAAAAATCAATGAACCCTTAAATCATCAATGCACCACCAATCGTGGAAACTAAGATGTAATATCCCCTGTGGTTATTATTTTTGCCTTTAGGGCAAAGTGTTGAAATTTTTTTTTTTTTTATTTGTTTAGAATACTTTATTGCACAACACATTACACGACAATGGCGGCCTTATCGCTTATAGCGATCTCTCACAGACAACCTTTGGTGACAGGAACTTAAGACGAAAGAACAGGTAAGTGCAAATAGAATTATGAGATGATAATAATTTAAGTAGACTAATATTACAGTATAATAATAAACTACACACAACTACATCCAAATAATACACATATAATAATATAATATATATCAAAATATATACATAATTATAAACTACATATGATCGAATAGCGGGAATATCATGAGCGGCAGCGATTCGGCTCCAGATTTACGTGTCATTACACGAGAAGAAAATGTAACAATACGAAAAAGAAAAGAGCGTGAAAATGATTCTGCATATTTTATAGAAGAATTGACGAAATTGCGCTGTGAAATACAAACATTTTTTGAAAAATTTGGGATAAATCAAAATCATAACAATAATAAAATCTTTCAAGAAATATCTGAAATCAAACAAGAAATAAAAACAGCCACAGAAAATTTAATTTTGGAACAACAAACATTAAGACAAGACTTAGAAAATTTGAGACAGAAAAATCTATCCATTCAAGAAAAAATTAAACAACTCGAAGATAATATTACTGAATGTAAAACTAATAACTATCCGTCCTCATCAATTCCGCTAACGCCTAATTACGAAAACATTACCTTCGAAATGCAAGATCGTTATAACCGACAGAAAAATATTATCATAGCGGGTATATGTGAATTAAATGATAAAAATTTGGAATCACGGCGGAAATACGACCAACAAGAAGTATTAAAAATAATTAATCTAATTTATAACAATCCTCCAATGCCAATGAAAATTATACGATTAGGAAAATTTGTCTCAGGCAGAAATCGAAATATTAAAGTTTGTTTCAATAACCAAGAAATAGCTGCATCGATTTTACTTAACCGTAATAAGCTAAATGACACTAAAATTCGTATATTTTGGGATCAAACACCTGCACAAATAAAATACTTTAAAAATTTGAAAAATGAACTCACACAGCGACAACAAAATGGCGAAACAAATTTAATTATAAAATACATAAATGGAGTACCTAAGATAACTAAAACGACTTTAAAAAACTGAATATAGATCCGATACCAACTGATTTATCTACGTCAAATGAACCCATCACACATCAAATTACTTACAACTATAGCAACGTTATAATGACGAAGAATTCTTTGAAATTTTTCTATGCAAATATGAGAAGTTTACTAAAAGAAGGTAAAATGGATGAACTGAAGTGTAATATTAAATCTTTTAAATATACAGTACACTTAATACTTTTAACCGAAACTTGGATAAAATCAGAGAAAGATGCATGTACTCTTAAAATTCCGAATTACACACATTTTTATAACCTAAGGACTGATAGCATAGGTGGAGGAGTATCAATTTATATACACAACGATCTAACGCACTCAATTACAGAAGAAAAATATATCGATGGAAACAACTATTTGTGGATTTATCTTAGTAAATATGCCTTACACATTGGACTTGTATATAAACCTCCAGCAACGAATACAGAAAATTTTTTGCAAACTTATTCCGAGCAATTAGAAAATAGAAAGAGATCGATTGTATTTGGTGATTTCAACATAAATTTATTGAACAATGATAAATTCTCAAAAAAATATAATAATATTTTACAACAAACGGGATATGAAATTTTAAATAAAATAGATGTTAACTACTGCACTAGAGAAACAGAAACTACAAAAACAATTATTGATCATGTATGTACAAATATTAAAAAGGATTTCCATTTGGCCATAATAGACTCTCCACTATCAGACCACAAGCAGATTTATTGCGAGTTAAAAATATATAAAAAGGAACCAAAGAAGAAATATAGCTATGAAGCGATTAATTACAATTTACTGTACAGAGATATGTGTGTAACAAATTTTTCAAATGCGGAACATGATTTTAGCGTGTTAGAAAACTATATTAAAACTCAAATTGATAACCATAAAACAATTAAATATAAAATACAAAACTTGCCCCAAGAAGACTGGATAAATAAAAATATTATTGAAGAAATCAGCAAACGTAATCAGTTATGGAGAGACTTGAAACATGATCGCAATAACACTGATTTAAATAATGATTTTATTTGGACAAGGAATCATGTTGGAACTCTAATAAAAAATACTAAAGATAGATATTATTTTGCTGCTTTTATGAAAACTTACAACAAACCAAGGCGAATGTGGAATTTAATTCATAACTTAGCTACCAATAAGAATAAATGTAGTGTTGTTCCCTCAAAACTCATAATAGATGGTAAAACTATTGATGAACTCCAGGACATATGTGAGTCTTTTAATATATACTTTTCTTCTATCGGTCCAATCTTGGCAAATAACATACCACAGAAATATCACAAAATAACATCATTCATAACACATACACAACAACACCCTTACAGTTTAAATGAATTTAAGTTATCTTCAAAAATTGAAATCCAAACAATAATTAATAATTTAAATGTTAATTCAAGCTCAGGTATAGACAATATTACAACCAAATCATTAAAATGCATTAACAATTTAGTGTGTGAAGATTTAAGTCATTGTATTAATAAATGTATTAAGGAAGGCGTATTTCCAGATTCTCTAAAAATAGCAAAAGTTAGCCCTATTCATAAATCAGGTGGTAAAACTGATCCTGGAAACTACCGTCCAATATCTGTCCTACCAGCTTTATCGAAGGTTTTTGAAAAAATTATACATGTACGTTTAAATAACTATCTTAAAAATATAGATTTTTTATACAAACAACAATATGGTTTCCGAAAAAATTCTAACACACTATCTGCAACAATAGATTTAGTTAATAAAATAAAAAATAATATTGATCAAAAGAAATTAGTTTTAGGTGTATTTATAGATTTAAAGAAAGCGTTTGATACTGTGTCCCATAACATTTTGATAAATAAGTTAACAAATATTGGTATTCATGGGTCAGCTTTAAAATTACTTACATCATGCCTTACAAACAGACAACAAATAGTTAAGATTAAAAACATTAAAAGTACACCAAAAATGATTACCTGTGGAATACCTCAGGGATCTATTTTAGGGCCTCTGTTATTTTTAATATATATAAATGATATCAGTCATCTGGATTTATCCGGTGAAGTATCGCTCTATGCAGATGACACGTGTTTATTTTACTTTGAAGATTCTATTGAAATTTTATTAGCAAAAGCACAGAATGATTTAGATAAATTACATGAATGGTTTCAATATAATTTACTAACTATAAATATTGAAAAGACTTCTTTCATGCTTTTTCATGCAAAAAATAAAAAAATTCCAAAATTTAACCCAATAATGATAAATAATCAGACTATTAAACAATCAAATGAAGAAAAGTATCTTGGCCTAATCCTAGACCCTAAGCTAACATGGCAGGCACATTTAGACTACTTGCAAGGAAAAATAAATTCACTCACTGGGGCAATACGTAGATCGTCGCGATGTATACCACACAAAATCCGTATTATAATATATAATTCACTTGTAAAGTCATTATTAGAATATCTTGTTGAGATTTGGGGCAGTGCATATA
The DNA here is from genome assembly GCF_905220365.1 of Vanessa cardui. Taxonomy (NCBI): domain Eukaryota; kingdom Metazoa; phylum Arthropoda; class Insecta; order Lepidoptera; family Nymphalidae; genus Vanessa; species Vanessa cardui. Next base: position 8,795,280 of record NC_061146.1, read on the forward strand.
AAACTAATATAAAGGATCTACAGATCTCGCAAAATAAATTACTAAAGTCATTATTCCATCTTGATTACCACATGTCAACCAAAGAATTATATAAACGTACTAATGTATTATCAATTAACCAGTTATACAAATTTAAAACATGCATATTAATTAGAAAAATACTAACAAAAACAATACACACACAAATAACGTTTAGAACTAAAACCTACAAACATTACACTAGAAATAAACACAAACTTGAATTACCCAAGACCAGGACGAAATATGGAATTAAATCTCTACAGTTTGAGGGAGCAAAACTATACAATAGCTTACCTAATGAAATTTTCAATGAAAAATCCTTTACGATCTTTAAGAAAAAATTATTATCTTATTGTAAAAATACTTAGATTAATTACTCTTGAATTGTATAAGTCGTTACTACTGTACTAAATTGTCAGTTAAATTATTATGTAAAATATCTCATTTAAGTGAACATTGTATGTTCTTTATGAGAAAATAAATTCTTAAACCACATATTATTTCATACTTACATACATTCTTGGGATATGGACAGATAATAGTTTTTCAAGCGATGTTTAAAGATGGTCAAGGATTTCGATTGCCGAATATCGTTGGGTAGTGCTTTCCAAAGTTTGACGGTTTTCACAGTAAAAGAGCTACTGTAAGTTTGAGTCCGGCTGCAGGGCGTTACAAGCTTATTATCGTTACTAGAACGCAGGTTGAGTATACTGTCACACCCAAGAAATTTGAAGCGTTCTTTCAGGTAAGGTGGTGTATGTTCAACATATAACAAAGAGTAAAGAAGAGATAAGGCGTGCAAATTTCGTCGAAGCCTGATTGGCAGCCACTTTAACTGAGACCGATACTGCGAGACATGATCGAATTTACGCAGACCAAAGATAAATCTAATGGCTAAATTCTGCAGTCGTTCTAATTTGTTTAGAAGGTTCTCAGTTAAGTCAGTGTAGCATGCGTCGGCATAATCCAATATTGGAAACAGGAACGAATTGGCTAAGTTGATTTAATTTGATTTCATAGAAGTATTTTTGCTAGAGGTGATTGGGGCTTATTTTGGTATGGAAAAGTGATATGACTATATTACCGGTAATATCTTAGAATATCCATAGTATGCGTTAGGCGGCTGTTCCAGTATGCCATATAATTCCGGCGCACCAGTTAAGAACCAGATACCGGGGTCCTCGCCCGGTTTAGCTGCTCTTATCATATTTGTCGTGTAATAATTTACGCCTAAGAAATCAGCTGTTCCTGGAACATTAAAAATAATATATAAGTTTATATATTTAAGTATTTTCATATTTATATTATTGCCTCGACTAGTCAGGAGGTCTGGTGCATTTATTTTGCCCAGAGGATCGGAATTGCGATTTAACGGAGAAATGCTGCTAGCATTCTTACCTCTGTTACACCAGGTCAAGATTTATACAGTATCTATTTTTATTAAACAGTTTCTATAGTCCATGTATTACATACAATTACATACAAAAACCTCTCGAACCAAATAAAAAAAGACGCATCAAAAACCATTGCGTAATTTTAAAGATCTAAGCATGCATAGAGACAGACAGCGGTAAGCGACTTTGTTTTATACTATGAAATGATTCTTAGGTTAATAAAGATAACTTGTTTACATTAATCGATACAAATAAAGAACGACTATTCGCTGGTATGAAGTATTTTCATTATTTCGTTTTTGAAATTGAAATTAACTGTTATTTTGATAACTTAATAAGTTCAATACAAAAATGTGTGGTTTGTCATTTTAAATTTCGGCACAGTAAAATAAGATATATATAAAATAAACCTTTGATATATAATTTCTCCTCTTCAGTGAAGGCAGGTAGCCTAGACACATTGTAACCCTGTTTACGGCTGTATTTCAGCATCGCCTTTTCCGTGGACGGCGGCCAACCGCCATTTTTGGAGAATATTGGGTAGGCATATCTGCCTGCCTGCAAACGTTAATATTGATATTATCCCAGTTGCCTCGACTTCGTAAGGCTGCAACAAGCATATTTTATTAGAACGAATCTAATTTAAAATAATGTAGTAATCCAACAACTCAGCGGATCTTTTTAAATGACATTTTATACAATTCATGTTTTCATATATAGTAGTAAATATATTTTCGATCGAAACAGCCTGGAGGCTCTCATTAAAGTTAGCACTAAACTACGATTGTTGTAATTTTATTAGCACACAAACGTTCTTTAATGTATCTTTTAAATTTTACAATTTTAAAGAGAATATTGTACGTATATGGTACCGCATGATTTCGTCCAAGCTCAGCGAGTTGTTCGTCCTCCGGGGAATAGGGTTCTATCCACATGAGGTTATTTGCCAGAGATATTCGACCTGTAAAGTAATATATATATTGATTATACTCTCACTTGGGGGTATCAAGTATATTAATTGATAGAATCAGTGAGTTCGGGAACCTGTCTTTTCTTTGGTCTTCTTTCTTAGTGATTTCGGGAGACTTTTTTTATGTTATAAGTAGGCGGACGAGCATATGGGCCACCTGATGGTAAGTGGTCACCATCGCCCATAGGCAATGACGCTGTAAGAAATATTAACTATTTCTTACATGTTCAATGTGCCACCAACCTTGGGAACTAAGATGTTATATCCCTTGTGCCTGTAGTTACACTGGCTCACCCACCCTTCAAACCGGAACACAACAATACTGAGTACTGTTATTTGGTGGTAGAATAACTGATGCGTGGGTGGTACCTACCCAGACGAGCTTGCACAAAGCCCTACCACCAAGTGACTTTGTCGTTTTATGGTGTTTCTTGTTATACAAGTAGGCAAATGAAGGTCTAATGACTAGTGCTCATCACTGCCGATAAAGATTGGCGCTGTAAGAAATACTAATTATTCCTTACAACACCAATGTGTCGTCAACCCTGGGAACTAAGCTGTAGGTGTACTTGTACGTGTAGTTACAGCGTTGCACAACAATCTTATATATTAATACCGTAAGCCGATTTTTATTGCAATGATTATGGGAGAGCTGCGCATAAAAATAAGTTATGGTCTTATTTTGAAGACCTTCAGCTAGTTACAGAAATATACGAAATTGTTAAAATTTAATAAATAATTAAATCTGGAGAGCGGGAAAAAGTTACTGGCCGGTTAGCGAGCAGCACTATACAGCCATGTATGTATAAAATCTATATCTTTATTAATTGGGTGCGTCTCAACAACAGTCAGTTAATTTCCCACTGCTGGGCTTCCTCTCCCTTTGAGGAAAAGATTTGGAATATATTTCACGACGCTATACCAATACGTGTTGGATGAATACACATGTGGCAGAATTTTTATAAAATTAGACACATGCAGGTATCCTCACGATGTTTTCCTTCATAGCCGAGCTCAAGAGACTCACTAGTACTAAATATTGTTAATTACCACTCGAATATATAATTAGTGGTTTTATCAAAGTTTGTTATAACATACCATAATATTTATGTCGAAACTCCTCTTCGAATATCCTGTAAGCTTTGGCATGCGCGAGCAATATGTACTTGTTGCATAGATACGGAGCGAATTCCGGTTCTTTGATGATCGGTGCATAGATTCCAGCGTTGTAACCACAGTCGCAGACGACGTTGGCCTCGTTCACAGTGAGCCAAGTTTTGACGCGATCAGCGTAGAGAGAGTAGAGAACCCTCGCGTAATCACCAAACCAGTCCACGATGAGAGGATTTGTCCAGCCACCTTGAGATTGGAAATATTATCATTAAAACGTTGTCGGCGGTGTAATTTTTCTTTATTTTCTCATTCCTGCAGTAGGCGTTTTAGATCTCGTATGAAAACTATCAGAATATCAGTATGGGACTTATTAGACTTAATGTGATGTGATACGATGAAATTTAATTTTTTCGCTGTATTTGCAATATTCTCTCGATATAATGTAATTGTTTTGTTGTTGATTATTTAGAACATCTCATATCAATGGGAAATTTAGTAGTTATTTTCACAGCCGTTTTATCTCTTTCTCATATATCGCACAATCTTAAATTAAACAATGACAGGGCGACGTCTAAATTTGGATGTCATCACCGATAGTTAATTCAATTATCCGATACACAAAATTCGGATATCGCCTATGCCCATACAATGAAAAAAATAAGATATAAGAGATAAAGAATAAGGAACAAGAAATAAGGAATAGCGGAAAATAGCGATTGCAGCACCGTTAATCAATTCATAATTCAAAAATAAAGAATAAGTAATAAGAATAAAATTTTCGCCGCGGTGGGAATTTGTTTCTTATTTCTTATAGGCAGCCAATCCCAGGGCATTTTTTCAACGAAGTGTCGTAAAACTAACAGCAGCACGTAACTAGTAACAGGTATTCAACCGCTGTGATTGGTTGAATATTGTACCCTATAGTGTTTTGGTTGCTGTGCTATCCTTTATTTTTTCAACCGACTTCCAAAAGGAGGAGGTTATCAATTCGTCTGTATTTTTTTTTTTTTATGTTTGTTACCTCATAACTTTTCACTGGGTGGACCGATTTTGATAATTTTTTTTTGTTTGAAAGGTAGTGCTTCCCGTGGGGTCCCATTTTTTTTTTATTTTTTTCCGATGATGGTATCCGTATGAAAACGACATAAGTCTTAAATTTGCATTATGTATATGCGCGACAAATAGGTGAATAACTGAAAATCACGTTAACCAATTTTGATAATTCTTTTTTTATTATAAAATATATACTTCAAGGGTAATTTGGTGAAAGTTTGGTAAGGTTCTGAGCACAGGATCCATGACAAAGTAACGGAACGGAAGGGAACGGAACAATTCTGAGGAGCACGTTAGCGATACTCAGTCGAATCTTTTATTTATAAGTTATTTGGATATTTGAGTCACCTTCCGTAATGTGGTTATGTTTATGTAATTATCATAGTCGAATATTATAATCAACTAGCTACCCACCCCGGCTTCGGACGGGTGCAATACTGATACTAAATATACTACAGAATTTGTGTATTTACGACATCACATCGCAAACTTCTAAAATTATCAGTGTTTCTTTTCTATATTGTTCATGTATTATATACACAAACATTCCCCTTGAATCACACTATCTTTTAAAAAAAAACCGCATCAAAATCCGTTGCGTAGATTTAAAGATATTGGGACAGAGAAAGCGACTTTGTTTTATACTATGTAGTGATGGAACTACTATACGGCTCGCAGTTAGGGTGCGATATGGGGCAGAATTTCTTACTATCTTTAATCAAATTTTGTGTATGTGATGTGATGTCATATGATGTACGAAATATAGTTGGTCTTTTTCAAAGTTTTTTTGCTGAGTTCGATTACAGCTCTTTCGAGGGATCCTTGTAGTTTAATTTGTATTAAATCCGCATTTTCGAAAGTCTATTTTTGCTTTATTCGCAAGTTTCCTTTGAAATTGTCCTAGAAGTAGTTTCTGACTCATATAAAAGGAACGCTTAATCTATCCATATTAAAAAAAATTAGTAAGTCAACATCAGCTTCACTTAAAATCAAAAAATAAATAAAAATTTTAACAAAAAGAAAAACCGACTTCAAACAAAACACTATTTTAAAACAAATGAATATGCACGAAAAAGTAATAAAAATAATTGCGTATTCAACATACTTTTTAGAGTCTTCCTAAGTTAAATGAAATGAAAAATATTAGACTACTTAAAAGTCGATTAACGATTATATCATGTAGTTATAATTATTGTTATATTTGGAGTCGGTGTCAGCCAATAAAACCCTACAGTATATCTATCAAAGCACAATACGAGAACACTTTAACAAATATGTTTTTTACAAATTACCTTTTACACAATAATATACTGGATCAATCAAGGGGCTCGTATCGCTTCTTTCTTTTGATTGTTGGGGCAAGGGCACCGTGGCTGACACCGGCTCCAAATATAACAATAATTATAACTACATGATATAATCGTTAATCGACTTTTAAGTAGTCTAATATTTTTCATTTCATTTAACTTAGGAAGACTCAAAAAAGTATGTTGAATACGCAATCATTTTTATTACTTTTTCGTGCATATTCATTTGTTTTAAAATAGTGTTTTGTTTGAAGTCGGTTTTTCTTTTTGTTAAAATTTTTATTTATTTCATTGTGTAATGGACTTAGTTTAGATCGCTCAATCCTAAGGAATTAAGGATGCTTCACGACACTATTTATTAATACTAAAACATGTAGGAGCACCTCATAACTATGTTGAATTAAAAAATCATAGGAATATATCCTATAGATCGTGAATCTTGCCATCGCGATGTAGAAATTTCTCTAATCTGACATAACGCCATCTAGTAACTGTAAGCTGCATTAGTTACGTATGAGTATACAATTAGTATTGTCATTACATGTTTTTGAATTGTAATCGTTAACTTACCCATATCTTGAATCTTGACTGGCAGCTCCCAGTGGTACATAGTGATGATGGGCTCTATGCCCTCATCAAGGAGGCCGTTTATGAGGTCACTGTAATATTTTGCACCGGCTTTGTTGATTTTTTTGAGAAAACCATTGGGCAGAATGCGTGGCCAACTTATGGAAAATCTGCAGAATAAACTTGGTATCAGAATAAGGAATTATCGAGCCAGGATCACAACTTCCATCTTTTACCTGGACTCAGGAATATTGATATAAAAAACAGTGTATTTGTGCTTTACATACATACATATTTTCACTATACATGCCATACCGGCAAATTGGCCATCTGATGGGAAGTAGGCACCACCATCCATAGACATTAGCACTGTAAGATATATTAACCATTTCTTACCTTACCAATGGACCACCGATCTTGGGACTTAAGATGTTATGACCTTCGTGCCTCTAGTTACACTGGCATACTCACGCTTCAAATTGGAACAGAACAATACTAAGTGTAGTTGCTTAGCTTGGCTACCCTAAATGGCCTATAACCGTGATAATATCAATATAGTAAAAAATGTACTTTGTTGGTCCTCCGCCAGAACTCTTTCAAATCAACTACAACAAAAGCAGCCTGTCAATTTTCCACTAGGCAAAGGCCTCTTCTTCCTTTGAGGACAGGAGGAGAGGATATTCCACCACACTGCTCTAATCTTTCGAATCCAATAAGAATATTCACGGCATGGAAATTATTGGTTTTTGCGTACATATTGGGCTCCATCAGAATCAAAATCAAAATATATTTTATTCAAGTAAGATATTTAAGTGAAGCTACCACCACGATTGGCTGTTTTCCAATGTGATAAGGCGTAGTAGTCTAAATGCATTAGGTGAACATAATCTTTGTTTTTTTTTTTTTATTACAAACCTTTGAAATTAAGCTGAAAACATACTATAGAAAATTCTAGCTAAGTTTAAATACCTAGTAACAGCCTGTAAATTCCCACTGCTGGGCTAAAGGCCTCCTCTCCCTTTGAGGAGAAGGTTTGGAACATATTCCACCACGCTGTTCCAATGCGGGTTGGTGGAATACACATGTGGCAGAATTTCTATGAAATTTGTCACATCTCGACCTAGAGCTGAGGTGGCCCAGTGGTTTGAACGCGTGCTTCTTAACCGATGATTGCGGGTTCAAACCCAGGCAAGCACCACTATATATATGTGCTTAATTGTGTTTATAATTCATCTCGTGCTCGGCGGTGAAGGAAAACATCGTGAGGAAACCTGCATGTGTCTAATTTCATCGAAATTCTGTCACATGTGCATTCCACCAACCCGCATTGGAACAGCGTGGTGGAATATGTTCCAATCACTCTCCTTAATGGAAGAGGAGGCCTTATCTCAGCAGTGGGAAATTTACAGGCTGTTACTTTACTTTACTTTACTTTTTTTAAATACCTGTAAAACTGAAGTCCCATTTCCTTAGCAACTTTAACGTCTTCGCGCCATTTGTGATAAGAATCGGCAGCGATGTCACCTGTTGCATTTTCCTGTATTTTTTCCGGATGCGTGTGAATTAGACGGTCCCAGATATGTTCGCCTTTACCTGTAAAAATGCAAATAAATGTTGGCTCATTTAACAATGGTTTCAACACAAGCTGAGTGGTTTACCAATTTGGGCATCACATTCTTTCCTGTTTTTCGTCATTTTGTATATTTTTTATTTTATTTTATGATTTGTACAATGTGTATGTCCAAATAAAGAGTTTTTGATTTGATTTGATTTGTAATATAACTGGATAATAGAACAAACAATTTTTAAAATAACAAGGATAATCTATAACATTGGTCAGAATTATTTACGACAAATGCTGGCTCGCTTTAAAAAGGTCCTATGTTCACTCATTGAAGTATTATAGTTTCGTTGTCATCAAAAGTTCTTTAGGATGTTCTATCATTGTATTCTCCGTGGAATGCTGTTTAGAAAATTAACCTTTTTATTTATTTTCATTTGTCTCTCTAGATATGTTATCTTCTTTTAGTGTACCTGAATGTGCCAAGCTCAATAGTATCAGTATTCCTTCCATTGGAAAGCAAGTGAAACCTTTGTTCGTGATAAATTGATATTCCATGGTTTATCATTTATTTAGGCTTATAAGAGAAAGGGATTATGTAAGTGAAAAGTTTATCTATATTTGGGCACACACTTGAACATATCAAGTCTTCTAGACACACTGCATTGGCAATAATGAAGCTTGTAGATATAATATAAATGTTAGTAATATTCCCTGGTTAATATGACTCACCATCAGCGTTCCAGCCTCCTTCTATTTGATAAGCTGCTGTGGCGGCTCCGAATTTAAACTTCGGAGGGAATTTAAGGTCGATACACCATGTAAGTTGCAACAGGGCACTGTGTCGAAATATACAAATATAATGATCATGATGATGATAATTGATTGCATTCGAATAATATGACTAGATGGTTGGTGACAATTATTACTTGATGATTTAATAATATTTATTTTTTGTTATTTGAAGATCCTTGGAGTTGTGGTGCAAAAGGTTTTATCAAAAGTATACACCACACTACATTATAGCATTCTTGCTACCATTCCCAAGGCCAAGATACAGTAACTATTTTTTATTCATATTTGTATATATTTAAGGGCTTAACGCTAATAACTGTTATGGAAATAAATGTACAGCCGGGGTAATTAAAGGTCTTGTCACTTTGGACTATTTTCGTGTGCTCAGTATGAGCGATAATCTGCTTTACCGATCGAGAATGACATATTGCATCGCAATTATTTGATGTTTAGATTCAAAAGGTACTAAGAGTTTAAGACTTGATAAAGTAATAAATTTGAAAACTGTAATTAATTCTTATATTCTGATGTTTATATTATGATAATTCTTTGGGTAATGTTTTTCTTTATCAGAACTCATATACATTCGGATCGTAAGAAGTATTAACTATTCCTTACATCACCAAACATTCACATCACCTTTGAAACCGGCTAAGTTGTTAGTGCGTTTTCTTTGTAGTTACATTGGTCATGCACCCTTTAATCCTCTATTTAATAATAATAATGATGAGCTGAGATGGCCCAGTGGTTAGAACGCGTGCATCTTAACCGATGATTGCGGGTTCAAACCCAGGCAAGCACCACTTATATGTGCTTAATTTGTGTTCATAATTCATCTCGTGCTCGGCGCTGAAGGAAAACATCGTGAGGAAACCTGTCTAATTTCATCGTAATTCTGCCACATGTGCATTCTACCAACCCGCATTGGATCAGCGTGGTGGAATATGTTCCAAACCCTCTCCTTAATGGAAGAGGAGGCCTTACCCTAACAGTAGGAAATTTACAGGCTGTTACTTTACTTTTAATAATAATAAATTAAATACTGGATTTAAACTGACATCGAATACCTACTTTTAAATGCACTACAATATGTTAATAACTGCTAAAATAAATAGCACCAGACTGTTCTAGTAATTGTCATACCAAGTTAAATATTGTAACGCATATTGAATACGTTATGTAAACGTCGTAATTACCTATGAATAACATGTTTAAACAGATTTACAGTTTATAGTTTACAATGAAATAAAATTAAAACAATCCCGCCATTCAATTTTTTGTTCAAGGTTTCGAAATATTAAAAATATTTTGAATAAATGCATAGTTTTTTACATTATTTTCTTCATCAGAAGATTGTATTCTTCCAAAAGCAATACTATTGTTGTGTGATCACTTAGACTTTAAATTACCCATGAACAGTCAGAGTAAGAAAACCTTCGTCCGTTTTCAGTCTTAAACTCATAGTACCTTTTTTCTTAATTGAATTGGTTGGCGAACGAGCATATGGGCCACCTGATGGTAAATGGTCATCATCACCCATAGACAATGACGCTGTAAGAAATATTAACTATTTGACTATTCCTGACATCGTCAATGCACCACCAACCTTGGGAACTAAGATGATATGTTCCTTGTACCTGTAGTTACACTGGCTCACTCACCCTTCAAACTGGAACAATATTGTGTACTGTTGTTTTGCTGTAGAATATCTGATGAGTGGGTGGTACCTACCCAGGCGGGCTTGTACAAAACGCTACCACCGAGTAAAGCACTAAACTGACAACTGCATATAAAATTAAACTTACATAGTTTGATAATTTTGTTCAAACTTGGACTACGTTTAGTTTTATATGAAGATGTAATCCTTTTAATTGCGTAATTACTTAAATTATATATAAATACAAATTTATATTAAATATGATATCTTCTACTGAATTTTCAAAATATGTTAATTAATTCCTTTATCCAGTCTTAAAATCTTAGTACCTTTTGAATCTAAACATCAAATCATTGCGACGCAATATGTCATTCTCGATCGGTAAAGCAGATTATCGCCCATACTGAGCACATGAAAATAGATCTTAACTATTCTTACTAACTAACTAAACATACTTAATAACTTCTTCGTAATAAATATTTTACAAGTATTATAATTTGACTATTTATACATATTTGTTAATTTGTTAGAATCTTTGTTGTGGGGCTATATCAGTTACCTTCCCTTATATCCGGCCCTGTATCGTTTATTTATATTGACACTGTGAAATAGTTAATACTTGGTCATGAGCATGGATGTGGATGGATATAGAGGTAGAGGACGACCAAAGAAACGATGAATGGATTGTGTGAGAGACGGTATGGTTAGAAAGAATGTTACTTGTGAGATGACGTACGATAGAGAAGTATGGAAGGAGATATTCTGTGCCGACCCCAAATAAAATTGGGATAAGGGCAGGAGGATGATGATTATGAGAGATAGTTAATTATATCAATGTAGTCTGAAAGTTAACTGTTTATCGTAGTCGATTCAAAACGTAAGCTCTTCATATTATTCCTAGATGTCTGAATAAAAACTCCTTGCACTACGATCTTCAAAACAAATTTGGGTATATATGCACTTCTTAACAGATTCTGAATTCGTTCTGTGTCAACTATCGGCGATATTGACATCATTCATACAAATAAAACTAATTTTATAAAAACATTCCAAATATACATATATGTAGTTCGATTTAATAACTTACAGTAATATATTTTTTTCACCTAATATTCTAATTTGTTTTCGAATTTTTCATGCCTTCTAGCATCATCTTTGTTATGTTAATTTGATTTTACATTTTCTATAGGTTAGTTTGGTTTATATGTTTGAAGGTCAATGTTGATACACCTTTAAGGACGTATCACTTTGTATGTTAGCTATATCAATTGTTAATTCTAATTGTTAACTAAAAAAATAAAATAATTAGTAATTGTTGCTTTTCAGACAGATGGTTCGGGATATAATTGGAATCTATGCTAACAGACAATAAATGTAAAAGTCCTTAATTAAGAATAAGGTTAGTTATAAGTAACTGTTGTTTTTGGATCGGAATAAAACCTTTTTTAACAGTTTTTGTTTTTTTTAAATGGCAGTAAAAATAATTAATTACCAATGCACAAAACCTTAAAATATACAAAAATTGTAGCATAATACGTGTACCTTTTTTGTAAAACTAGAAGTATTTAAAACGAGATTATTTGTTTTTATTTGAATCTCGATATTTCGACTTTATCTACGAATGTCTTGTTCACGAGAATACAAAAAAATAAGCTATAGAAACAAAATTGTATAGTTTTGTTAAGATAAACATTTTTAAGTAAGAATTTGAATAATACAGTACAAGTAAAAATAAGCTATTAAATTTCTTTGACAAAAAATACTTTCAACTTTGACGACCTACGAGGTACCGGGTTCGATTCCCGGCTGAGTCGATGTAGATTATCATTAGTTTTCTATGTTGTCTTGGGTCTGGGTGGTTGTGGTACCGTCGTTACTTCTGATTTTCCGTAACACAAGTGCGTTTGCTACTTACATTGGGATCAGAGTAATGTATGTGATGTTGTGTCATATTTATTTATTATTTATTTATTTATAACTTTACAAAAGAGAGTAGTTCGATCTGTTTTAATCTCGGAGCTAGAGACTACTTTTGGGATGTTTTATTGCGTCAATATATATTAACAACAATATTATGTATATTCACAGTAACATTGATCACTTTGATAGAATCAGTGATTATCATTATACGTGCACAAAACGTAAGGATACGCTTATAACACCAAGTTTCCAACTCCGTAAAGTCAATAAATCCTTCTTAGGACAAGATATCCGTTTCTATAATAAAATTTCAAATATATCTTTGGTGAATTATACATTTAATTCTTTTGTAAAAAAAAGTCTAAGCATTTAATACAAGATTATATAGACGACAAAAAAGCGTGTGCTAATGCTTGTTGGCTTCTAGGCAGGATGTTATATGGATGTATGTAAATATAGGATCGAGCATTTTAAATACACTTTTTATTTAATAAATAAATACTAGTTTGAGTATCTCCTTAATTCGAAAATGTATATACAAAAACTAGAAGTGCAGTTATCATATCAACTATAGCTGTAATAATAGGTTGGGGAAAAAGTTTCTTCGTATTTTATATGAAAATTCAAAAAGTTTTTTTTATAGTTTATTTACATTTGACTAAAGTATGTAGGTGCCATCTTGTTCCATAACTTTTCGTCATCTTGTTGGTAGTGACATGATCCCATTGCTGTAAAAATTTTGGGGCTTCTGATCGAAAAACTGCGACAAGTGGTTTTGGCAGTCCTCTCGTGATGTTAACCTGACACTGCCTAAGGAATTCTGCAGAGACCGAAACAGATGAAAATCTGAAGGTGCAAGGTCAGGACTATACGGCGGATGCATTAATACCTCCCAGCCAAACTCTCGTAATTTTTGTTGAGTGGCTAAAGATGTGTGAGGTCTAGCGTTGTCATGGTGAAAAACCACACCCCTTCTGTTGATCAATTCTGGCCGCTTTCTCTCAATTTCTTGCTTCAATCTCATCAATTGTTCGCAATACAGTTCTGAATCGATGGTCTTGCCGGGCGGTAACAGCTCATAATGAATGATGCCCTTCCAATCCCACCATACACACAGCATTACCTTGTTGCGAGTTAATCCGGGTTTTGCCACAGTCTGTGAATTTTGACCGGCCTTTGCCCACGATCTTTTTCGCACGTTCTTGTCGTATGTGATCCACTTTTCATCACCAGTTATCAGCTTCTTCAAAAATGGTTCGGTTTCATTACGTCGTAATAAAGAATCACAAATGAGTACACGGTTCATTAGGTTTCTTTCAGTGAGTTCATGAGGCACCCATATATCGAGCTTTTTTGTGTACCCAGCTTTATTCAAATGAGTCAAAACCGTTTTGTGGTCAATTGCCAGTTCTTCAGCTACATCGTAACTACTAATATGCCGATCTTGCTCCACTTTTTCAAAAATGGCATCAATTTTGTCCGTAACAGGGCGACCAGAGCGAGATGCATCTTTGATATCAAAATTTCCGGCTTGAAAACGCTTAAACCAAACTTGCGCTACTCTCACAGATACTGCATTAGGTCCATAAACATCACAAATTTTTTTCGCGGCTTGAGTTGCATTTTTACCTTTTTATAGTAAAATTTTAAAATGTATCGAATTTCTTCTTTAGATTCACTCATTTTAACAACAACAAAAACAAATGAAAATCACACAAATTCCTAATTTGAATTTGGAAGTGCCTTCTTTAAAATTCAAACTTTTTAATGATACCAAAACCAGCCAGATACAAATGGTATAGCCAAAGAGATTTTATTACAAGTTCATACATACTATATGCGAAAAGACTTTTTCCCCAACCTAATATTAATTAATTAGAACTTGTATTAGCTTGAATTAGTTGAGATAAAATCTCATCTATTATATATATTAAAATTGCTGTGTCTGTTTGTAATATGTTTGTATACATGTTATATACACCATTTTTTATATTTTTGTCTCTCTGTTTGTTTTTTCCGGCTAATCTCAGGAGCAGTTACCTTTTGACAGCCCAGTCACTGACAGATGTAATAACGAGTAACTTAGGCTACAGCAATAGAGACCTATGTTAAATTCAAACGCGAAAGAAGTCGCTTGCACGGCTTGCCTGTACCAATAATAATAATGCGAAAATATGCCTGTCTGTTTGTATATTTTACCATTGTACTTAGTTTTCGCCTCTAGTTTAAAACAAAACAGCCATCAGGTCAAAATTAGATGACGCGGTAGCCGAGGCAGCCTCGGGTAGGGAGAATAACCTCGACAGTAAGGGCGTGCTGGAAGAACCCTTATCAACAGCCTGTAATGTTGCCACTGCTGGGCGAAGGCCTCTTCTCCCTTTTGAGAAGGTTTGGTTATTCGAATAGTTTAAAATAATCTTGGTAATTAACGATTTAAAGTTGCTTGTGAGACCTAATTAATATATATTGATATTTTATGTACATATGTTTTTGGGAAACCGTGTCGTAAGGCTACCGTTAATCCACTGTTAAGGTAATCCATTATTTGTGGAATTATTAAATCTGATTATATATAGCACAAGCCTTATATATATCCGAATATGAATTAAAAATAGTTACTAAGTATATAACTTTTGGACGCGTGGAATGGTGGCAAGGATGCTAGAAGCATTAATTAATGAATTAATTAATATGTAATGTTAAACTAAAAAATATTAATCATTATTTTATTACTTATTATATTTTAATGTTATGTGGAAGTAATAGATAAAAAATAACGAGTTCTTACCTTGATGGGAAATTGGTATTAAGTTAATAAAAAAAAACAATATTACTTATCAGGTTTTATCAATTACAAATTCTTTAAAATATATATATTATCGATAAGGTTATTAACATATTATTAAAGAAAAAAAATCATAATTTTTTTTTCATTAAAATAGTTGCCATGACTAAAAATATAATTATTTCGTAACTAGTTTACTGAAAAGAAAAGATAATCAAAATGACTCACCCTAATAGGACGACTGTGTGTGGAAGAAACATGATCATTACTAAAAGATTATAATACAGTACATTCGAATTTTAAACAAACCAAAACTTGTTTGTAGATACAGTGGTGTCCAAACTTAGGCCCGCAAGATTTACTAATCCGGCCCTTGAAAGACGCCTGACAGCATCTAATCACATGCGTTTCTTGGCTGTACCTGACCTTACCTTGACCTTAGGATTTGAAATAGACCCTTTTGAGGTACCATTAAGATATCAAGTCTGAGCGTGCCCACAACGTACAATGAATTAGAGTTCCATTAAAAAAATTAACACATGTTTTACACACAAATATGATTGTAATTTTGCACTTGTATATTTTAATTTCTAATTTTTAACTAGCTGTTATTCGTGACTTTTCTCGCGTAGAATATGAATATATTTAAAAATTAACTTAACACATGCATCCCCTATTTCACTCCTTTGAAATTATTTACTTGGTGGTAGTGCTTTGTGCTAGCCCGCCTGCGTAGGTACCACCCACTCATCAGATATTCTACCGCTAAATAACAGTACGCAGTATTGTTGTGTTCCAATTTGAAGGGTGAGTGAGCCAGTGTAACTACAGGCACAAGGGACATAGCATCTTAGTTCCCAAAGTTGGTGGCGGATTGACGATGTAAGGAATAGTTTATATTTCTTACAGCGTCATTGTCTATGGGTGATGGTGACCACTTACCATCAGGTGGCCCATATGCTTGTCCGCCAACCTATTCCATAAAAAAATGAATATGACCGCACCATATATTTGAAACATCACATCAGGCCTGGCTTTACGCGAGTTAATTCTACATCTCTATTTTAATTCCATTATTATGCTATAAACTTATTGCCTATAAGGAAAATATTTTTTAATACGCACTGTTACGATTGGGACGCAAAAACGCGTTTTGAAGCTAATTTAACGTTTGTTTAAATTAGCCATTAGGTAAATAAATGGTCTTAAAACTATAGCCGTCGTCCTTTAAGACACGTGTAAGTCATTATATACTTTAATCAGAGATGATTATTGCGGGCACTTTTTTATGTGTTGAACATACACCATTTTACCGTTAAAAATAATTTATAAGCAAATGATATTATTATTATTACCTTATAAATTTGACAAAAAAAAAAAAAATAACAGAAAAAAAAGACCCGCTGAGTTTCTTTCGCCGGTTCTTCTCAGGTCAGGGTGTTCCTTTTTCCGAACCGGTGGTAGTGTTTATTTGACAATCAATAAGTAAGTGTAATGCTTTTATATTGAATAAAGGAATTTGAGTTTGAGTTTGAGTTTGAGTTTATCTTAAAATAGTTAATTAGTGTGTAATGATAATGATATTATGTGCAATAATACGATGCCCAGAATAAGTTTTTGAAAATCTCTCTCAGATAGGGTTATCTAGAAGAAATGGCTAATTAGCCATAAGTTTATTTAATCCTAAGATTTCTATTTGTCGTATACAATAAAATATATCAACATTTTTAATTTATTTATATGACGTCACAACCTTCGTTCTTGTGAGAATAAAAAATCTGAAACATCCTGTAG
The DNA here is from genome assembly GCF_905220365.1 of Vanessa cardui. Lineage (NCBI taxonomy): Eukaryota > Metazoa > Arthropoda > Insecta > Lepidoptera > Nymphalidae > Vanessa > Vanessa cardui. Next base: position 8,812,217 of record NC_061146.1, read on the forward strand.
TACACTAACTATAATAACTCTTAACACGTTCAATGCGGAGCGAGGTCTTATATGCCTCGTATGTGTCCCTCGTGTGTGTGTGTGTGTGTGACAAAAACATAGATTTCTCTGTGGCTCGGAGGCCGTAGCATCGTAAAAGGGTGATCGTATGGGCCTATTGAAAACCAAATGCTATGATGTATCCACTTTATTAAGGGATATCTATAAGCATGTACCGCACTGAAGCAATAATCGATCGCGTCATCATCCCATCACATCGAGTTTTAATGTTTTAAACGTTACGGGGTCTAATAAGCCACGTACAGGAATGGAAAAATAAAAAAATGATGCCGCTATCAACGTGTTAAAACCGTCAAAGTTAAGAACGCACTACCCACTGATTAGAAGCTCGGCAGTGGAAATCCTTGTCCATTATTGAGTAAAATAAACGATCTATATATGTATATTTGTTAGTCTACAATAACAGAATATTTTAATATGTATGTGTGCGTGTGTTCTCATGTTATTCGTATGTGTTGTACTTTAATATAAATATTCTAATGCAATAGTTATTATTCTCTGATATTTAAATGCATTTTTTACAAAGCTTCTTTCATCGACGTTTATCTGTAAGAGATCGCTATAAATGATAAGACGGTCTTAGCGCAGCATCTGTTGATTCTATCATATGATATAAATAAATAAATTTAAAGTTACCCTCGGTTTGAAATGAATATAATACCAAGAAAAACCGGCAATTTTCTTACCAGTTACATAGATTGAATTATTACATAACTAGTATGGATATCATAGCCGAGATAGCCCAGTGGTTAGAATGTGTACATCTTAACCCATCATTGCGGGTTCAAATCCAGGCAACAATCAATGAATTTTCGTATGCTTAATGTGTGTGTGTGTTTATAATTTATCTCAAGCTCGTTGCTGATCACAAACACTGTGAGGAAATCTGCATGAGTCTAATATTAACGAAATTCTAATACATTTGTATCTACCAACCGGCATTAGAGCAGCGTGGTAGAATACGCTCCTAACCTTCTTAAAGGGAATGGAGACTTTGCCCAGCAGTGGAAAATTTACAGGTTATTACTGTACTGTACTGTACAACAAAGTTCACTGCATAAATAAATGTGTAAATAAGCCGGGAAAATAGAAATCGGAAAGTCGCTGTAATTCCGAGCCTTAACCAGTTTCAATAATTTGGCGAAAATAATCGAGTTTTTACGACGACATAAATCATAGATTTGTACAAGACAATTAATTTATGATAAACATTGTAATTTTGCTTTTTTTTTAAGCTCAATAAATCGTCATTTGCTCATGATTTATTAAAACATTTAATATTTATTATCTATGGTGCCTACATAGAGTATATAAATCAGAGAGTACGCCTAGTTGTCAATTATAATGTCAATAATAATTAATTACTGAATAGGTATAGTAGGACACAACTTAGATGTAGCATCGGCAAATTTCGTAAAACCGAACTAACTACAGGCACAAGGGACATAACATCTTAGTTCCCAAGGTTGGTGGCACTTTGACGATGTAAGGAATAGTTAATAATTCTTACAGCGTTAATGTCTATGGGCGATGGTGACCACTTACCATCAGGTGGCCCATATGCTCGTCCGCCAACCTATACCATAAAAAAAAAAACCGATCACATCCGAATTGAGCATGCTATCCTAAATTATCAAGATTTATTTTTTATTTGAATATGATTGATATATTCGTAAATTAGACATGTCGATTTACATCCACTTGCTTTTTCGGATTGAACTGGCACGAGAATCTATATCGACGAATTGCGTCAAATGGCACGATAGGGAGCTGTTTCTATTGGTTGTGTAATGTGATGTAATCGGTTTTATTGAATTTGACGATGCTACATCTGAGTTGTGTGGTACTATACGTGTAATGTTTTTTTTTTCGGTTAATTTACTTATTTAAATTTTATGGCCAATTTCCTTATTAACGAAGTTGAAATTATATGAGTTCGTTCGGGTCCAATGACAAAATATTTTTATAGTAATGACTTGAATCTGCACCCTTTTAATGGTCAGAAGGCCAGTGCTACCCACTGGCATAGCTATCGTAGGGCCAGATTGTGCAGTGCACCAGGGCCCCGGAGTTCAGGGGGCCCTCTAAACTAAACCTTAAGCTTCTGAAGCTGGAAAATCACGACCCTGCGCACAAGATTTTTTATTTGGTATCTATAATATTAAAGGGTAATTATTAGTCAAAGAGGGATGGGAAAGAGGGCGTGAGGGGCCGATTCTTTTTCTATGCGCCGGGGCCCTTCCTCACCTAGCTACGTCACAGGCACAAGGAACGTAACATCTTGACATTTTGTTTGCCAAGTTTGGTGGCGGAATAGTGATGAAAGGATTGCTTAATATTTCTTAAAGGCCTACTTAGTCTGTAAAATCTGGAACCCTACGCTCTCCTCAACACTCAGGCGAAGCCACGCTAGGATAGTAGTTTATCTCATAATGAAATGCTACTTTATAATGTCAAGGAAAAACGTTTAAGGTTTAACAAAAAACTTTATTATGTGTCCACGAAGTGTAATCTAATTATTATTTGTCGTTTTTACAATTTTATTTTATCACACACATATATAATGTTTATTGTTTTGTATAGAGGATATATAAATGACATTTTATAAACAAGTGTACTTTTTATGTAGCCGAGATGGCCCAGTGGTTAGAACGCGTGCATCTCAATCGATGATTTCGGGTTCAAACTCAGGCAAGCACCACTGTATATATATATTTATAATTCATCTCGTGCTCGGCGGTGAAGGAAAATATCGTGAGGAAACCTGCATGTGTCTATTTTCATCGAAATTATGCCACATGTGCATTCCACCAACCCGTAATGGAACAGCGTGGTGGAATATGTTCCAAACTCTCTCCTTAATGGGAGAGGAGGCCTTAGCCCAGCTGTGGGTAATTTACAGGCTGTTACTTTACTTTTATATTTATATATTTTTTTTGTTCTTTCCGCCATATTTAACAATTGTCAGTATATGTCAACTTATTTACACAAAAACCTCAATAAACTATGTACCCAAACCTTCCTCATGAATTCCTCTATCTTTTAATGAAAACCGAAAGAACATCCATTCAGTTGTTTATTTATTTATTTTTATTAATTTATGGAATAGGTTGGCCGACGAGCATATGAGCTACCTGATGGTAAGTGGTCATCATCACCCATAGACAATGACTCTGTAAGAAATATTAACTAATCCTTACATCGTCAATGCGCCACCAACCTTGGGAACTAAGATGTCCCTTGTGCCTGTAGTTACACTGGCTCACTCACCCTTCAAACCGGAACACAACAATACTGCGTATTGTTGTTTAGCGGTAGAATATCTGATGAGTGGGTGGTACCTACCCAGGCGGGCTTGCAGAAAGCCCTACCACCAAGTAAATAAATACGTTTTGGAGTTTAATGCGAACGTATAGACAGACAGACAGACGCAGCCGGGGGACTTTGTTTTATAATATGTAGGTAGTGAAAATAAATGTAGTAAAGGTTCTTTTGAATCTGAATTGATGTTCTTTTTATGAAATAGATGAAAGGGTTAATGGTTGAATTTAGTTATTCTTAAACCTAAACCAACCTTGGGAACTAAGTTATGTCCTTTGTGCCTGCAGTTGCACTGGCTCACTCACCCAAAGCAGAACAATTCCAAATATGCTGCTTCACAGTACTAGTACTATATATACACTTTAGCTGAGCCCGCGACTTTGTGCGCATTTTTATTTAACAAAAAAAGTTACTGTTGTAGCCTCTGTGATTCCTTATTTCATGCACTGTCTACCAGTGAAAGTCTCGTCAAAATCGGTTCAGCCGTTCCAGAGATTAGCTACAACAAACAGACAAGCAGACAAAAATATAAAAAATGTAATAATGTACCGTGTATACACATTTAATAAAAAGCAATTATTTGAATATCACAAACAGACACTCCAATTCTATTATATGTTTAGATAAGAACTCGTTGAAAGTGATAGTAATTGTTTTCGACAGTATAATAACTAATTAGTATGATGTCCTAACCGATTTCGTTCGTATCTCAATATATACCAGCTAACTACACAGGATGTGTACACACAAGTGTGTGTAAACACAGGTGTACTTCCAACTCTGTCGTGTCCGTAATCAGCTGAAACGGCCAATTCGTTACGACTTGGGCTGACACTGAGAATTATTTTTTGAGTTATCACGTTTTTTACCTTTTTTTTAAAATTTGTCAAAAATGCTACTTCAAAAATTTATTATAAAAAAGTCTCTCTTATCTCATAACTCAGCCATTGAACTGTTTTTGTTTATAAATTTTATTTTAAATTTGTATTAAGTAGGTCAGTTAAATAAGTAAGTTTTTTTTCATTGGTTGTTATTTTAAGTTAATTTTGTGAGAACTTAGTACGAATTCGTTCATGTTCGAATACGAATGTCCACCAGCGACCTTTCTGGTCATTTTGTTTCGATTGATTTTAAATAATTTCCTTCTTTTTATACATATTTGGAAAGCTAAGAAAATGGTTATGTTTTTAAAATAATCTGCAGGCCAAGTTTCATAATGTTTTTTTAGTTTTTAAGGCATATTTGAGAAAAAAAAATAAAAAAAATATTGAAATAAATTCGTTTTCCGTGTCGCATTTTTTAATTTGGACCGGTAATTATTGTTTAAATATTCATAAATATTCTGTGTTTAATCGTTTTTATAAAACAAAATAAAAAAAATAGTTTTGAATTCAGACATTTTTTTCAATAAATTTTTGAAGTTGCATATTTGACAAATTTTGAAAAAAGCTAAAAAACGTGATAACTCAAAAATGGTTCACTTTTTTTTTGTTTAGAGTAGATATATTATATATCTATCTGTAGATATATATATATATATATATATATACAAATATGAACTAAAACTAGTTACTGTATAAATCTTGACCGCGTGGAATGGTGGCAAGAATGCTAGCAGCATTTCCCCGTTGAATCGCAATTCCGATCCTCTGGGCAAAAAACGAACCAGCCCTCCTGTCACCAGTGGAGGCAATGAGGCGAGGTGTTATACTTTTGATGAACCTTTTTGCACCACTACTCCAAGGGCCAAGCGTTTCGACAGCAAATGAAACAAAAAAGTAATTAGATATAATACACGAATATTTAGTTATTTTTTTTGGCTTCAGCTTTTTCCGCAGCGGCACCGGCTCTTAACATTGTTTCTCGGATATGAGATGGGGCTAACGTGTCAACACATGTTGCGTCCCACACAAGGGCCCGACCTCGTTCCCAGGGAACCAATGTTAATCCATCAGGTCTCTTACCATCATCACGACTAATTCCACGAGGCTCAGTAAGCCCTTTTTATTATGTCATTAAGAGAACCGTGGCGGAAAAGCCTACCTGAACTCCTTGGGCAAGAGAGACCATGTAAACCGAAAGAGTCACACGGGCATCTGTGTTCAGAAAACAGAGGTGTTCCCAGTCGGAGACCAATCGATATGCGAAAACATTCATTATCTAAAAGTGTCCCAATATTTTTAGAGGGTAATGAATTCAACCAGTGACTAGACTCTTTAGATTGTTAGAAATAATTCTTTATGCTAATACATTTATATTATAATTATATATTTAATGAACTCATATTTTTTTAGTGTATCCGTTTTCGTAAGTGTAATCGATTTTAAAACTGGTATGGCTGTATAAAATAATACAAGATGTTTTCCCGCGAAAAGAGATTATTAAAAAAACAAGAGAAAGTCACGCATGGAACATTTTTTTAGAATAATTATTGTAAAAGATTTGATTTGTAAACTTCGGGGCAATAATATAAAAATAAAACCTGAAATAAATAAATATTATACTTTCTACTGGCGTATTTAATATCAGAAGCGGGATAAATTTCGTTTCAAAAATGCCTCGTTATAAACGACCACGCTCAGGAATACGCGATGATTTTGATAAGCGAAAAAGACAATCTGTTGAAGACGATGATACTTCTCATAACAAAAGAGAAAACTCAAGAAAAAATAAAGATAACGCTAAGAAGAGACACCATGCTACAAAAAATATTAATATGCACATTAGAGAAAATAGAACTAAAACACCAAGTCCCATACAAAGAAATACAGCAAAAAAACTCGGCGACTAGACAAGATTACATGAATTTAACTGAAAACAGTTATGCGATGGGACACGAGGGCGTTACAAGAAGAAGGAGTTGTTCTGCGACCGGACGAGATATTGCGCCTTCAAGAGTTTGTTCTGCGACCGGACGAGATATTGCGCCTTCAAGGGTTTGTTCTGCGACCGGACGAGATATTGCGACTGCAAGAGAGTATTCTGCCACCAGACTAGATAGTGTGAACGGTGAAGGTGAGTTCCAGGCTGGAGATTTTCGTCCAGTTCGGGAACAAGCGATCAATGATGACACTGAGACAATTTTTTTCTCCGAGATCATCGACCGTGCCAAAGCACATGCCATTTAATACATTAGGTGAGTCAGATTTAAATTCATCGAGAGCAATACTTAACTTTGGTGATTTAGCTAAATTTGTTCAATCATTAATAAGGCCTAGTTTACCGCATAATAATAATTTATTACCGGAATTTGATCCATCTGTAAAGAATCATCGTATCGATTTATGGCTCTCAAAGGTAAATGAGTGTGCAAAAATATATGGATGGAGTGAATCTCATATTGTACATTTTGCTTTACCGAAGTTGTCTGGTAATGCTAAAAAATGGTATAATAGTCAAAATACTGTTTTACATACCTGGTCAGAGTGGCAAATATTACTTCGAAAAGCTTTTCCATCCGAAACTAACTTCGGAGTCGTTTTAACAGAAATGCTTGAAAAACGAATGAGGATAGGAGATAGCTTAGATGATTATTTCTATGAGAAAAATAATTTATTAAATGCGTGTGATATATTGTATTATACACGGTATAGATGATCGTACAATACGTGCAGGAGCGTCATCCGCTCGTTTTACAGAACCTGAAGATCTCTTGAAATTTCTTAAAGACGTTTGTAAAGAACATAAAGATATTTATCGTTATTCTAATTTAAATAGAAATAAGCTAAATAATCATTTATTCTGTAATAAATGTAATGAACCTGGGCATCGCACAGTACAATGTCGTGCCAAAAATTCGAAGTTAAATTTTGAACCTGATAGTTTTTCACAATTATGCTTTAATTGTAACGAAAAAGGGCATAGGGTTTACCAATGCTCTAAACCAATTTTAAAATGCGATAGGTGTAATAAATTCGGTCATATTATTGCAAACTGTTCACAAAAAACTAACAATGTATTGAACAACGAAAAACGTGTATTATTGTCAGAAAGTACGAGCGTAAAAAATTCTAAATATTATAAGCAGGCAGTAATAAATTCTTCATTTACAATTGAATGTTTTGTTGACTTGGGAAGTGATTGCATGCTTATACGACTAGAAACTACTACTGAATTTGGGTTACATATTTCAACTGATAATTTACCAATTATACGTGGGATAGCAAGTGTTGGAGTTCAACCTTTAGGGAAAACACATTTTTTATTACGTTTAGACTCTGTTGAAGCAAACATTATGGCATATGTTGTTGCTAACAATATTCTACACACGCAGATGTTAGTAGGGCAAAACTTTACTGAGTTATCTAATGTGATTATTACAAAGACAGAAAACACATTAAATATTTTGTCAAAGAATAATAATGACGATTTAACTTGCTTAGAACCAGAACCTAATGTAAAATATAGATTGTATGTGTCATTTGATTGTGAAGTAGATAAAATAAATTTAGTTAAGTGTTGTAGTAATGAAATAGTAGAGGCAACAATTTATATAAAAGGTGGTTATCGAAACGTTAATGATAAAGAATATTGTATCCAAGAGGGTTTATATACGTTAAAAGATGGTAAATGTCAAATCAGTGTAATAAATTTTTCACACTGTCCATTATACTTTACGAGCAACTTAGTTATAACCAGATTTTATTTGATAGAACAAGATAAAAATTGTAGATATTTGTCAAGTGTAAAGTGTTTTAAAATAGGAGCGAATTTGACACCCATTCCTCGCGAAGAAATAACTATAAACTCTAATTTAACTCACGAACAAAAAACGAAAATATATTCACTTATAGATAGATATAGGGATTGTTTCGCTCAAGACCTCTCTGAGCTTGGTTGTACTAACGTAACAGAGTTGACCATAAAACTTACTGATGAAACTCCGGTAGTTTATCGTCCTTATCGACTGAGTCAATCAGAAAAAGAAATAGTTAGAACGCTGGTTAGAGAGCTCGAAGAAAATGATATAATTGAAGAGTCTGATTCATCATACGCGAGTCCAATACTGCTGGTATCAAAAAAGACAGGTGGATATAGATTATGTGTGGATTATAGAGCACTGAATAGAAAAATTTTAAAGGATCACTTTCCATTGCCTAGAATAGATGACCAGATAGACCTCCTTAGTGGAAATAATTTTTATACTAGTTTAGACATGGCAAGTGGTTATTATCAGATTCCTGTTCAAAAAGACTGTAGACATCTTACAGCATTTATTACTCCTGATGGTTTATATGAATTTCGTAGAGCTCCCTTTGGATTAGTTAATTGTCCTGCAATTTTTCAACGTACAGTTAACAAAATACTTAATAAATCTCCAAATAAATGTGCAATTGCTTACATGGATGATTTATTAATAACGGGTATACATTTTGAAGACTGTTTTTTAAAGTTACAACAAACTTTTGAACTCATTCGTGAAGCTGGGCTTACTTTAAATATTAAAAAATGTAGATTTTTTGAGACAGTAATAGATTATTTGGGATTAGAAATATCCGTTGATGGAATAAAACCTGGTAAGTCAAAAATCACAGCCGTAGAATCTTTTCCAGAACCAAAGAATGTACATGAAGTCCGTCAGTTTATAGGCTTAGCAAGTTATTTTCGAAAGTTTATCAAAAATTTTGCTATTATCGCTAAGCCATTGACAGATCTTACTAAACAAAATGTTAAATGGAAATGGGAGCAACAGCAAAAAGAATCTTTCTTAACATTAAAGCAAATGTTGGTACAACGACCAATATTAAGTATTTTCAATCCTGACTATGTTACTGAACTACATTGTGATGCATCTAAATTAGGTTTAGGTGGAATTTTATTACAAAAGGAAAATGATAATTCTAAACTCAATGTTATAGCTTATTTTAGTCGCAAGACTACAATTGACGAGGAAAAATTACATGCCTACGAGTTAGAAACCCTTGCAGTTGTTGCCTCGCTTAATCGTTTTCGTCCATACCTTATAGGTAAATCTTTTAAAATCCTTACAGACTGCAATGCCTTACGATCTACGTTCTTAAAACGAGATCTCATTCCCCGAGTTGCCCGTTGGTGGATAGCTTTTCAGGAATATGATTGCTCTATAGAGTATAGACCGGGGCATTCGATGCAACATGTTGATGCACTCAGTCGCAATCCTATTCTCAGTGAAAATGATTCACAGACTTATGATCATTTTACTAGGGTATTGCAAATCTCTCAAGATGACTGGCTTCTTAGTTTGCAATTATCAGATCCAAAAATACAACACATCAGGTCTGTTTTAGAAGATAATAGTTATAAAGACTTAGTTGATATAAAACAAAATTTTGTTATACGAAACAATCGCTTGTATCGTAAAGTAGGGGAAGATTTAAAATGGGTGGTACCCAAATGTGCAAGATGGCAAATATGCCAACGTAACCATGATGAGATAGGCCATTTTTCAGCGGAGAAAACTTTGGAAAAAATTAAACGTGATTTTTGGTTTCCACGAATGAAAAAATTTGTCTTTAAATACGTAAAGGCATGTTTACATTGCGCGTTTAGTAAGGAACCGGCGGGTCCAAAAGAGGGTTTTCTTCATAGTATTCCAAAAATTGCCATACCATTCCATACGGTCCATATAGACCATTTAGGCCCGTTTATAAAAAGTTCTAAGGGAAATCAATATCTTTTACTAATTGTAGATGGTTTTACAAAGTATTGCATTCTTAAAGCTCTTCGCAATACAAAAACAGCACCAACAGTTTTAGCACTAAAAGATGTTTTTAGCTTATTTGGATACCCTGTCAGAATTATTTCTGATCGAGGTACGTGTTTTACTTCATCCGAGTTTAAAAGGTTCTGCACAGAATACGAAGTTTCTCACATACTTAACGCGGTTTCAGCTCCAAGGGCCAACGGCCAAGTGGAGCGATATAATCGGACCGTTTTAGATTCGCTTAGAACGTATAATGATGGGCTAGGAGAGAATAAGTGGGACCAAGTAGTAAATAAAATACAATGGGGATTAAATAATACGATTAATAAGGGAATAGGAAAAACTCCGGCAGAAGCACTATTTGGTAAACGTTTGTTAGGACGGGGTGAAGGTAATCTAGGTGATACAGTTTCCGATACGAGACAAAATGACAAAGGTTTAGAAACTATAACGAAGGAAATAAATAATTATATTGAAAAAGATCAAGAAAAACAAAGTTTGAGATTTAATAAGACAAGAAAGAAGGCTAAGGTTTACAAAATAGGTGATTTAGTTAAAATTTTAAAAAATAATCCATCGAATGACGGTAAAAGTAGAAAACTATTACCAAAATTTACAGGACCATTTCGTATATCAAAAGTGTTAGACCATGATCGATACGAGGTTTCTAGTATTCCAGGTTCAAATATCACTAAAGGCCGGTATAGTAATGTTTGGTCAGCTGATCGTATACAGCCTTGGATAAACATGTCTTATAATGACGATGATGATGATGATAATGAAGGTAGTTCTGGTAGTGAACTTAGTCTTAATTAAATTTATAGTTATGGCTGAACTTAATAAATATGAATTTGTATAATTTTAACGAATGTAAACTCAACACAAATTGTAACAGATTATATTTTATTTATTTGGTTTGTAAAAAATAATTTTATTTTTTTTATTTTTATATATTAATTTGAAGCGTGTAAGAACATTCATAATGTTACCGAGTATGAAATTAATTTATATATTGAAACGACTGTAAAAAAATTATATTTTAGAAAGATTCTAGAATATAAGGCAAAAATATATATATATATAAATGTATAAAAATGTTGATTAGTGAGATAATGAATTATTTGTTGTTGGGAAGTTTCACACGGTCACACAGGTGATGAGGGGTGAAGTGCTAACAACATAGAGAGAATATATTTGTTGGGAAGTTTCACACGGTCACACAGGTGATGAGGGGTGAAGTGCTAACAACATAGAGAGAATATATTTGTTGGGAAGTTTCACACGGTCACACAGGTGATGAGAGGTGAAGTGCCAACAACATAGAGAAAATATATTTGTTGGGAAGTTTCACACGGTCACACAGGTGATGAGAGGTGAAGTGCCAACTACATAGTGAAAATATATTTGTTGGGAAGTTTCACACGGTCACACAGGTGATGAGGGGTGAAGTGCCAACAACATAGAGAAAATATATTTGTTGGGAAGTTTCACACGGTCACACAGGTGATGAGGGGTGAAGTGCTAACAACATAGAGAGAATATATTTGTTGGGAAGTTTCACACGGTCACACAGGTGATGAGAGGTGAAGTGCCAACAACATAGAGAAAATATATTTGTTGGGAAGTTTCACACGGTCACACAGGTGATGAGAGGTGAAGTGCCAACTACATAGTGAAAATATATTTGTTGGGAAGTTTCACACGGTCACACAGGTGATGAGGGGTGAAGTGCCAACAACATAGAGAAAATATATTTGTTGGGAAGTTTCACACGGTCACACAGGTGATGAGGGGTGAAGTGCTAACAACATAGAGAGAATATATTTGTTGGGAAGTTTCACACGGTCACACAGGTGATGAGAGGTGAAGTGCCAACAACATAGAGAAAATATATTTGTTGGGAAGTTTCACACGGTCACACAGGTGATGAGGGGTGAAGTGCCAACAACATAGAGAAAATATATTTGTTGAGAAGTTTCACACGGTCACACAGGTGATGAGGGGTGAAGTGCCAACTACATAGAGAAAATATATTTGTTGGGAAGTCACGCACGGTTGTGACTGCGGGAGTTTGCTAGAACTGAGGTTAGGAAGTCTTACACGGTCACAATGTGTGATGAGGGGTGAGGTGCTAACCTTTGCAGTCAATACTACCGTGGTCATTAATGAGGGGCGTGGTGCCAACTTATTAGTTGAGATGAGTAAGTTTGAGGACAAACTTTATAGTCAGAATGGCCGAATGTTAGAAATAATTCTTTATGCTAATACATTTATATTATAATTATATATTTAATAAACTCATATTTTTTTAGTGTATCCGTTTTCGTAAGTGTAATCGATTTTAAAACTGGTATGGCTGTATAAAATAATACAAAATGTTTTCCCGCGAAAAGGGATTATTAAAAAAACAAGAGAAAGTCACGCATGGAACATTTTTTTAGAATAATTATTGTAAAAGATTTGATTTGTAAACTTCGGGGCAATAATATAAAAATAAAACCTGAAATAAATAAATATTATACTTTCTACTGGCGTATTTAATAAGATGATAACGCTAGAAGCCTGGCACGGTCTTGAGCACTTGTTAAATTTTGTGTCAAACTGTGTAGCGTAGCGTGAACCAATGAAGAATCCCAAAGTTTTTGTTTTGTAACTTCCTTAGGGATATCATCATTAGGGCACTTTACCTTCCAGGTCTCTATCGCCTCAGTGACATTCATGATTTTTATTGATTTTGATTTTAAAATTTCTGAACAAAGGTCTGAAATGCTACGTACAGAAGAGAGAAAGGCCGGGAGGGCAACACTTGATATTTTTCTCACGCCGATACCACCAAAAGGAATGGGAAGTGTAGCTTGAGTCCAAGAATATTCATCAAGAGATAAATTTAGAATTTTTTCTAAAGCTTTTTTAAGGGTGGCACCGATTTGATTGGTAAGACTAGGATATTTCCAGATTGGGCTCGCACATAGAATGTACATTAATTTTGGAACAAAAAGGCAATGTTTTAAGATTGTATAAGCTATATGAGAATTTAAAATGCCCAGTCTGTCAAAATTGTCTGAAAATATTTTAATTTTATCGTTAAGAATAGACTCTATGCCCTCATCAAATAGTGGTGCACCAAGGAGGCAAAGTGTATCTTTATGAAGAATTTTTATGTTAGGTGCAATTTTATTAAATTTATCTATTGCCAAACTAATATTTTTGTGAGTTAAATTGTCCGTAAAAAAATTCACATTTTGAAAAATTCAATTTAAGACCAATTTTATTAAATTGTTCTTTAATTTTAATTAAATCTTCAATAACGTCATTTACTTTACCTCCTATAGTTCCATCATCTAGATACCAAACGTTTAATTTAGATTTTAAATTCGAAATGCAGCTATGAGTACCTAAGCTAAAAAGAGCAGGACCCAATGGATCTCCTTGCTGAACGCCTACATTAGAATGAATTGTATCTTCACCAAAAAATAATTTGGAAGGTGAACTATAACATTGCCAAACGTATGGGTAAATTTCAGGCAGATTAGAGAAGACTTCGTTAAGCAAGGTTCCTCTATCTAAGGAGTTAAAAGCATTCTTTACCTCAACTTTCAGAAGTACCTCGGCCTCGTTTCCTTTTAGAAAGGTACGAGTAGAGTGTACTGCTGCTTCACAACCACCTCTGCTTCCAAAACCGAGTTGAATTGGTTGAAATTTGGTTTTTAGGGTGGAGACTATGTGACTACATGCTAATTTACATGGCAAACGGCGAAAAGTGGCCCCGATTGCTATTGGACGGATACTTCTGTCTTTTTTATTAAATGCACAAAGTCTTGCACCATAAAGATAGATAACCAGATAGCTTAAAATTGCAAAGATTACTTATGTCACTTAATACCCTGCCAGCGTCACCGGCCGAGGCACTCACGAGATCTTTAAGATGTTGTGGTGTGATACCATCAATGCCACTAGCAGACCCGCGAGAAAATGACATAATGGCGGCATAGGTATCTTCATCCTTAACCTGTAAAAAATTGTTCTGTGTAGGCGGAGCCGGAAGCACAGTTGTTGGGTATGGCAAAGGATGCTTTTCTTGCAAGGATTCTAACGTTATATCATTAAAAGGTGCGATGGTATCGCTAGAAAAAAGAATGTTCACTTTTGTCTACTATCACCTCCTATCACCTACTATCACTATCACCTCCTAACGGATATACGTCGAGTTACCAATAACCCTGTACATCGGCTACGTTTTTTGCTTATGTCAACCAAACCCCTAAGGGCGAGTGTAGCTGTGGGCGACTAGTAATCAATAACTTTTCGCGTCCGACCTAGGGTTTGAACCTTGCACTTTCGAACTGAAATTTTATATATACATATATAACGACACTGGAGCGCGAATGTATTTTATTTTTACATTTATCATACTATTCTCATGTAAGTGAATCTGTCTTTTTTGATGATAAATTCTTAAACCTCAAAATAACGACTACTGCAAAACGGGAAATTCGTTCGGTATTTTTTATTAAAACTAGTTTAGCAAAAAAAAAAAAACGAAATATAAAATAATTTTAATTTAATCAATACACTATGTATATAAAATAATTTAATTCTCTTGTTATTATAATTACAATGTTCTTAGTAAAACAAAATTAATTTCAAAAGCGACAAAATTAAAACAAAATATGCGCTTTTTCCAAAAGTTTTGGCACTATTTCTTGAATATCTTCGATTGGCGCTCCGAGATTCATCGAGTAGTCTCTTGTTCAAACAGGTATTATTAAGTGCCCGGGTTTTGATTACGCATGCGTAGAAATTCGCTGAGGCTCGAGGTGTTCTTCTACGATCAGGATCTTGGAAGTCGACATCGTATATACCAAATTTTGACCTGGAAAGTATAAATATGGACTAATTCCAAAACAATAACTACAAATTAAAGGTCTGTTTTGGAAGTATTTTTGATAGCTTATTCAAGGCTTAGTGTTATTACGTTTTAATTCCAGAGGTTGGTTGCAATAGGTCAGTGTCTATGGCTTGTGATGGCGTAATCATTAGTTCAACATTTTTTTTAAATTGTGTCGTTAGTTCAAAGAATAACAACAACAACAACAAAAACAACAACAACAGCCTGTAAATTCCCACTAGTGGACTGAAGGCCTCCTCTCCCTTTGAGGAGATGGTTTGGAAAATATTCCACCACGCTGTTCCGATGCGGGTTGATGAAATACACATATGGCAGAATTTCTATGGAATTTGTCACATGCAGGTTTCCTCATGATGTTTTCCTTCATCGCCCAGCTCGATATGAATTTTAAACACAAATTAAGCACTTGAATCAGCGGTGCTTGCCTGGGTTTGAACCCGCAATCATCGGTTAAGATGCACGCGTTATAACCACAAAGAGTATTTCATTTAATCTATTAAAGGATTGTTACCCTTACTTATTTATACTAATCGAACAACTATAAGTCATTTGGAAAAAATGACCTTACATGGGGAGCAGGAGCTGATCACATTAAAACAAGGTGTCAACGTGCCATCGATAAAAGTTGAAATTAAACCAGTGACATTTGAAAAAATTGAATTAATTTCGCATATCATTGTAAAAATAAACGGAAATCCGTTTAAGATAGCAATAAATAATAAATATAAGATTCTTATATATTAATGTTTGTACAGTCAGAGCAAGAAAACCTTCATTCCTTTATCAAATCTTAAGCTCTTAGTACGTTTTGTAACTAAAGCTCTAACCTGACAACTGAATATAAAATTAAACTTACATAGTATGATAACTCGATTCAAAATTGTGTAAAGACTTTGCAACATCTTTTCAAAATTTGTATCAGTGTCATATATTCTCGATCGGTAAATTCTGAGCACACGAAAATAGATCTTAATATGTCAAACCCCTTCTTACCCCGACTGTACTCTTTTATATGCAAACGATTAGTTATAAATTTAATGTCTTTATAAATATAAATGTATATGAGAGCTTAGATGGCCCAGTGTTTAGAATGCGTGTATCTTAACCGACGATTGCGGGATCAAACCCAGGCAAACACCACTATATATATGTGCTTAATTTGTGTTTATAATTCATCTCGTGCTCGGCGGTGAAGGAAAACATCGTGAGGAAGCCTGGTTGTATCTAATTTCATCGAAATTCTGCCACATGTGTATTGGAACGCATTGGAACAGCGTGGTGGAATATGTTCCAAACCCTCTCCTCAATGGAAGAGGAGGCCCTATCCCAGCAGTGGGATTTACAGGCTGTTACTTTACTGTACTTTAGTATACGGAGTAAACTTACGAATATCCGTCCAGCCACTCGAAATTGTCAATTAGCGACCACACCGCGTAGCCCGTCACATTAATCTTATCCACCTCCATAGCTAAATGAACCTGAAAGATTATCATACGTATAATAAAATTGGAGTGTCTGTTTGTAATATTAAAACAGCCCTTCTTTACTCAATGCATTTGTATTTATACACGGTACATTTACCAAAATAACATTTTTTGCTTTACTTTTTTGTGACGGGACCGATTGTGACGGGACTTTCACTGGCAGATAACTGATATAACAGGGAGTAACTTAGGCTGCAGTAATATTTTTTTTTGTTATATTCAAATGCGTACAAGGTCACGGGTACAGCTAGTAAAATATAAGTTGTAGAAACGTAACAGGCTGTAACCGTCCTACTGTTGGAACGAACTCTCTTTTGAGGAGAGTGTTTGGGGCTTGGGTCAAGCTTCTCTATGAGTTAGTAGATCTTCATCCAGCGCATTCTGCTTTCCCCATCGTACCTTCATTACTGAAGACGTGAGAATTGGTATACATATGTGATAGGGCTTTGTGCAAGCTCTTCTGGGTTAGTTATTATTTTCTATTATTTCTACAAATAGCAATCCATGGTATGGTTGTGTTTTTTTGAAAGTCAGCCAATTGACTCAGATGTATAAATATGAGAATAAAGATGAAAATACAATTTTTGGTTACTAGTAGGCGCCCGCGGGTTCGTTCGCGTTTTAGAGTACTGGTTGTCACGAGTTAAGCAAAAAAGTAGCCTTTGTCCTTTCTTGTCTCAAGTTTGCTTCAAGAGCGGCAGATAGACAAACAGATTTACTTTCACATTTATAATAGTAAAATATAGATAAAGATGTAGAAAAATATATATTTTATGGATTTTTTGTATTAGATGGCGTCTTGTGGGATTTAAATAAAGGAGTTTGAATGGAGTATAATAGAGTATTCTTACAATGAATTCTTCCGATTACACTGCTACATGTCTGCCAAAGATTACCTGTTCCAAGTGTTTCTCGTAGTAGTCAATTCTATTATAGTCGTCGAGCTGTCCCTTAGAGGAATAGCCGTTTTCCGTGATCACGATTTCAATGTCGCCATATTGTTTCTTCAACCAACCCATCTGCCTCCGGATGCCTTCAGGGTGTATCTTAAAATTAAGTAAATTGTTAGGAGCAGTTGTCGAGAGCCGAGATGGCCCAGAGGTTAGAACGTGTACATCTCAACCGATGATTGCGGGTTCAAACCCAAGCAAGCACCACTGAATATTCATGTGCTTAATTTGTGTTTATAATTCATCACGTGCTCGGCGGTGAAGGAAAACATCGTGAGGAAACCTGCATAAATCACATTTCATAGAGATTCTGCCACACGTGTATTCCACCAATCCACATTGGAACAGCGTAGTGGAATATGTGCCAAACCTTCTCCTCAGAGGGAGAGGAGGCCTTAGCCCAGCAGTGGGAAATTTATAGACTGTTGTTGTTTGAAAATAATTACCGGCATTATCCTGGATACTCCATAATACGAATTGGGGGGTGGCTCTAGCACTCCATTCAAGTCTGGTAACGACTTTAAGAACATATATTCTGTTATTTCCCCTTTCTTCCCCGGTCTGATCATGTAAGTCGTGTAGTAGTTCATAGCGAAGAAATCAGCTGTTCCTGAGACAATGGCATAACTTATATTAACCCGAGCCTCCAATACGGTGTTATGTCATTTGATTCTATATCATTAATTATGTAACTCTATGATTACATATTATGAATATAACACAAACTATTGAATTTACTTTATTATATACAATTATAATTGTAAGTAATTAATCAACAATTTTCAGTCGGGGTAAGAAAAGGTTCGTCACCTTAAGATCTATTTTGTGCTTAGTATGAGAGATAATCTGCTTTACCGATCGAGAATGACATATTGCGTCGCAATGATTTGATGTTTATATTCAAAAGGTACTAAGTTTATGACTTGATAAAGGAATGAATTTGAAAACTGACGAAGGTTTTATTACTCGGATTGTACAACTGTAATTAATATATATGGCATAGCGTTTAATATTGGCATATAACACTATTTCTTATTTTAAGAACGATAGAGCTGTCATTAGAAAACAATTGGATGATAACAAAGTATAGAGATTGGAGCATCATTGTAAAACGTAATTTTATTTTATCATCCCGAACTACTGATATTACACTTTATAAGCAACAATTAAGATCTTAATTGTATTTAATAATTTATTTAATATCGATAGCTTTACAAAAGTAATGATTTAGTTTAATTTATTATCTGTGTAAGTTTAATTGTCGCTTTGTAGGTATTTAATAGGCTGACTAATTTTTAATCTCCATTTTAAATTATTTAGTAGAAGTCAAGGAACATATTTGCCGAAAAATATCATATTAAAAATTCCATATTTAAATAGCGCGCAAATACGCTACTTGGACAATATGGCGCTGACGTCACTTTCCTGTATTTAAATCTGTGGTACATATAGTAGAAGAGCAAAGTTTACAAGAAATTGACATCATCATAAGCCCGGCCAATCAGGAGCATTTTGTATCACGTGAGAAACGTTTGAAAAATGCATTTTTATTTATGGATTTTTGAATAAATTAAGGATTATTTTCAATTTTCGTTAGTAAATAACCATTTTTAAATTCATAATATACAGTGATTACAATAACTTACAATTTATTTTTCGCATTGTCTAATAGCCTATTATTATTTCTGTAATGGTATACAATAAATCAATCATTTCAATGGATACATGTGTTTCGAATTGCAAGAACAAGATTGAATGGAGCAAATATATCACGTATGTTATAAAAATAAACTGGCTGTTGCCCTCGACTCCGTTCGTGTGACTTTAAGCCGCAAATAGGGAACATGCAAATATAATATTTATGAAAATTTCCTTATTAAATTGTTAAAAATATGTAAAAAAGGGCCACTGCAAGGTTTATATTTGATATAATTTTGTTTTTAACAATAATTACGAATTAAAGTAACGTGAAACGAAACGTATTTAAAAACACTTATTAGCGATCAGTGACGTCACTCCTGTTATGACTACTTATTTGAGGTTATAGTTGTAAAAAATGTGAACATTGCAACGAAAATAAATTGCGTTTATCTAATTGAAATGGACGTTAGGTTTGTTAGCAGACTCCATAATCCTCTTTTCAGCTTGAAACCACTTTTATCTCAGTTTGTGTCAGAAGAACTAGATAAAAAGCATTTATTTGAAAAATATGTTGAAGTAGATGACCAAAATGGCGCAAAACATACGTCAACAGAGCCTTTTTTTCGGAGTTTCGATTCGTCAGTTTTCTATCTCAAAGGTCGAGATAAAATGCATAAGTATGAAAGCCAGTGACAGACAGCAGTGACGTCATACGAAATATAGATCGGTTTTCGCGCGAAAATTTACATTGTCATTTTAAAACCGCATTTTTAGCAAAAAAATACAGTACGTTAGATTTTTTATATACTTATATGGAGTTCTTTCAAATAAATACAAAAATAAAAATATTGCATCTTCCCTATTCTATGGTTGTCATATTTGTGTGTCTTCGCGTCTGTCGTAGCACTATAGTTTCCAAATGGATGGCACAGGCTTTGATTAATAAAACGATGTATGTTACCCCGAATTTACAATACGTCAGTGAAAACCGCATTCCAATCAGTTAAGTTAATTTCATTTGTTTATTTTCGTGTGCGTGCATGTGTTTATTTTTGCCCAATAGTCAGGGGCCATCTGAAAATCAGTGCTGTGCATTAGCACAGCTAATACTGAGATGAACCCCTTGCTACCCACACTGTGTTCTTTAAATTTAATTATTTTCTTCTGTATAATCTATGTTATGTATGTGTGTAGCAAAATAAATGGTTTAAATGGTTTAAGCCAATTCCGAGACAAGTGGTAACAAACGAACAGATAAACAGTCAAACAGACAAGAAGTCTAAAACTCATATTATTGTGATCTATTGCCTTAATAAATACCCCTGGTACATTTTTTTCTACAATGTCTTCCATGTACTGTACTATATTGTCCATGTATTGTAAATAAAAACCTTCCCATCGAATCACTCTATCTATTAAAAAAACCGCATCAAAATCCTTTGAGTTTAGAGGTTTAAGTATACATAGGGATATAGGTACTAAGAAAGCGACTTTGTTTTATACTATGTAGTGATATTTTATCTTTAACATTTTCACATTCCTTGGTTGAATTTTAATGATATGACATTGACATCAATATTGGTTATTGTAATTGAAAACAGCTGTTTGTCATAATAAACAGCTGTTTTCAATGACATTATTCAGTAATTATTAATGTTACAAATATCGTTTACGTGTGTTATTCAAAAAACAGTACTGTAAAAAAAATACTTTAACTAAATGTAAACTGCATTATTAAGTTTCTGTTTTCGGCTTCAATCTGAATTTTCATTGGTTGAGGGCAGTAGATGGCGTTATAAACGACCAATGAACGCACAGATTAAGAGCCCATCACATAAGCTCATTCAGAACTACGAGAACGTTTCACAAACTGTAGTTTAGTATTGTAACTAATAGTGACGGTGACGAAATTTGACGCGGGACAGATTATTATAATCTAACAGTTTAACATCGACAGATTACAAAATATCGAAAAATGATGCGTTAAATTGTAATCATATTTCACAGATAAAATATTTTGATAGTTTACAATCTAACTCCTCAGATTGTAATCTTACGAATTTTGTAATCTTACAGTGACATATATATAGAAAATCCTGCTTGGAAGTCAACAAGTATTAGCTCCACGCTTTTTTATCATCTATATAATATAATCTATAGTATAGGTCATATTAAAGTTAAGCTGTTACAGTTCTGGTTTTCAATGCAGCATTGAATTAAAATAACTTTATAACACACGTATTCACTATTTTGACTTGAAATAAAAAAAATACCTTTGATGAATTCCTTTTCCTCTTCAGTGAAGGCAGGCAGCCTGGAGTGCGTAAAGCCTTGCGATATACTCTTTTTCAACATAACCTTCTCAATAGAGGGCGGCCAGCCGCCATTTTTGGAAAATATTGCGTGAGTAAACCTACCCGCCTGAAAAGGGATTATAGATTTAAATACGCCTAATATTTTGATTAAAGAATCGCTTTAGAATTTTATTTTAAATTTAACTGCCGAAATTGGTAACCGTTAAATTTGTTATTTTTCTAAGAACTATTTTTTCTAACATATAGATGATATACGACTACGTGGTGGTTAGTGGTTTTTTTCTTCGACAGTCCACGCTGCATCACCACCATTATTGGACACAATACCAAACTGCCAAATTATGCCAGTTATTACACTGGCTTACCCACCTATGACACCGTACTCAGAGGGTCTTATAAGAAATTAACAGCAAGTAAAATATATTCTGTAATTAGTAGGCATAATAAAAATTTTAAACTATATAATAAAAGGAATAAATTTTGAGAACGACAAAATTGTACTTTTAGATAAACAATTTAAAGAAAAATGCGTTTTAAAGCATGTATATAAATATGAGACAACATCACATACATTACTCTGATCCCAATGTAAGTAGCTGAAGCACTTGTGTTATGAAAATCAGAAGTAACGACGGTACCACAAAGACCCAGACCCAAGACAACATAGAAAACTAATGTTAATCTACATCGACTCGGCCGGGAATCGAACCCGGGACCTCAGCGTGGCGTACCCATGAAATCCGGTGTACACACCACTCGACAGGTCGTCATTTCCCAATGGTATAGTTTTGGCGCTACGGCTATTATTCTGAGAATAATAGAAAGTTTGCTACTAGACTTCGAACAGTCTGCGAAGTACTGGCTCTTAGACTATTAATAAAGGTGATTTGGATAAAATCTAGATTATACTCGCACCATGTATTCCCTGCCAAGCTTGGCAAGTTCCTCATCCTTGGGCGTACGCGGTTCTATCCATATTAAGTTGTTCGCGAGGGATATTCGTCCTGTGGAAACAAATTATACTTCAGTATTATGTTTATAAAAACAAAAGCCATTAAATAATACTTAGTAATTTTGTTTAGATTTTAATAATACTTTCATTATTATTTGTCTCTGCAATAAAGTAAAGTAAAGTAACAGCTCGTAAATTACCCATTGCTGGAATGAGGCCTCCTTTCCTATTGAGAAGAGGGTTTGGAACATATTCCACCACGCTGTTCCAATGTAGGTGTGGTGGAATGGACATGTGGCAGAATTTCTATGAAATTAGACACATGCAGGTTTCCTCACGTTGTTTTCCTTCAACGCCGAGCACGAGATGAATTATAAACACAAATTAAGCATATAGTGGTGCTTGCCTGGGTTTGAACCCGAAATCATCGGTTAAGATGCACGCGTTCTAACCATTGAGCCATCTCAGCTCTCTCTGCAATGTATGCAGTTGTTGGGAGGAAAAGTCAAAAGCGTTTCCGAATAAATTAATTGTTATTTACATTGTAGGCGTGATTTCATCAATATTTATTAGTATATGTTATAATTATTTTATTGGGACCATTTAATTTTATTACAGTTATTAAATACATTAAGCCATTCTTAGATAATGTCGAAATATCGATCCACCGAATAAAAATAAAAAACATGGTAAATATTCCGTATTTAAGAACTGTAATAGTAAGAATAATCATGTTAGTTAATCTTACATTTAATTTTAATTGCATTTAAATAGCATAGCAATAGCAAATTTTTAATTGCTATGAAAAAGTTGTCGAACTTTACTGTGTTTACCATAAGTTATATATTAAAATAATAATCTAACCATTATACTTGGGTCTAAACTCCGAGTCGTATATCCGATATGCCTTAGCGTGAGCTAGCAAAGCATGTTTATTGCAAAGATTCGGAGCAAAGATTTGCTCCTTGACATTCGGAGCAAATACTCCAGTGTTGTATCCGTAATCACATATGATGATCGCTTCGTTTATCGTCAGCCAAGTTTTGATACGATCAGCGTATAAAGAGTACACGACCCTCGCGTAGTCTCCGAACCAGTTAACCATCAGAGGGTTTGTCCATCCACCTGGAAATGACGTTACATTTAACAAAAAAAATAATATATGACCATACGTAAACTTAAAGTAACAATCTGGAAATGACTGTTCTTGCTTTGAGGAAAGATTGGACCATCCTCTACCTACGTTTATTCAATACAGGTTAGTGGACACACTTGTGGTCGATTAACATCCGACAATGGGTTCCCATGATGCTTTCTTTCACAACCGTGCGTGCGATGAATCATTAACACTAATTTAGCTTATAAATATTAAGAGGTGCTACAATCTTCAGATAAGAAACACGTGTTCTGAACATTGGACAACTTCATTTCAAATCACTTCTTCTTATTTCGAATTATCTTTTTTTTTTAATGTTTTCATTTTTTAAATTTCGAAGCAACAGCCAATCGGAGAGAGCTAACTAGTTTATTGAACGTATGACCGTATATGCATAAAAATATCTCTAATTTTGTGTATATATCCTTAAGATCAACTGCAATCTCTAATTCTTTTTGTTCATAATCGTCGTCTATTCGATCATTGTACACGAACGGAGTTTTGTAACACAACCAGCTTTCAAGCATCGGGCTTCCGATCAGGGAAAGTGAACCAGGATCCATGTTCGTATTATAGCTTAACTATTAAATAATAGTATTAGGACAATAATTTCTAGTAAAAATATTTACCCAGATCTTGAATTTTCACTGGAAGTTCCCAGTGGTACAGTGTTATGACTGGTTCAATGCCCTCATTGAGGAGGGCATCGATGAGGTCACTGTAATATTTCGCTCCCGCTTCATTGATCTTATTGGGAAAACCAGTGGGGAGAATGCGAGCCCAGTTTATGGAAAATCTGCAATAATTGATTGTATTTATTAGTAAATTTACTGTAAATTTCTCAGTGCTGGGCTAAGGGCCTCCTCTACTACTAAGAAGAGTGTTTGGAACATATTCAATCACATTGTTCCAATGCGGGTTGGTGGAATGCACATGTGGCAGAATTTCGATGAAATTAGACACATGCAGAATTCCTCACGATGTTTTCCTACACCGCCGAGCACGAGATAAATTGTAAATACAAATTAAGCACATGAGTATTCAGTGGTGCTTGCTTGGGTTTGAACCCGCAATCATCGGTTAAGATGCACGCGTTCTAACCACTGGGTCATTTTGGTTATTCGAATAAATAATACAACTAATTAACCGATAAAATTGTAGTCCAAGTTCGGCTGCAATTTTGACGTCTTCCCGCCATTTGTGGTAGGAATCAGCAGCGATGTCACCGGTTGCGTTTTCGCTGAATATTCCCGGATCACTGTGCACCAATCTGTCCCATACATTTTCACCTTTACCTGCAAGACAAAAATGGTTCAGATTCATAAAAGTCTCCCATATCTGACTTCGAAAAATCAAATAATAACCATATGACTACGATTTTATTGTCGGTTTTTTTCGGTAGAATCTTCTTTCCGAACCGGTGGTCGCTTCACTTAATTGTTAAATGACGATTCAAAACTGCTTCTAAAAGACTTCTTGAATAAAGTTTATTTTGATTATGATTTTTATGAAAAGGTATATAGGCGGTCTTACTTATGAAATTTTAGGTTTTCGAAATACGGGATGTAAATCAAAACGACGTAAGTCGAGACTATGACATTAACCTAGCAATAAGTGAATTATTCTATGCCGGGAATTGAAACAATTGAGGTATGCTTGAGGACTAATGTAAGAACATTGTTCAACGTAACGTGAATCGACGTAAATCGAAAAGACGTAAGTCGAGGACTGTCTGTAGTTATGAGGTGATTCATGAGGAAGATAAATTGACCGAATTAAATCGATGATTATTGTAAACGAGTACGAATGAGAGCATAATTGGTTCAACAACCGTTCGTCGTGTAAATCAATACTAGCGGTCTCTTGAGAAACTTGGAGTTTATTCAGAGGATTTTTAGGAATTTTGAAACCTTCTAACAGTTTGGTTTTGATTTCATTTTGTAAATGCGAGTAAATCATATTCATTTATAAAACCCCTATTTAAATGTTTTTGTTTTGTTAAGTGGTCACTATCACACATAGACAATGAAGCTGTAGGAAATATTAACTATTCTTTAAATCGTCAATGTGCCACCAACATTGGGAACTAAGATGTTATGTCCCTTGTGTCTGTAGTTACACTGGCTCACTCACCCTTCAGACCGGAACACAACAATACTGAGTACTGTTATTTGGCGGTAGAATAACTGATGATTGGGTGGTACCTACCCAGACGGCTTGCACAAAGCCCTACCACCAAGTAAATGTTTATTTTTAATAACAAATTGTTTACGTTTTCGATTTATTAATTTTACAGTCATTGTACCCGCTCTCGTATTGGCCGGCTTAAATTTTGGTGGACTTTTCTAGCCGCGCGATTCTGGGACTACTAGCTAGTTACGAATATTTAAAAAATATATATATTTATGTTATAATAGCATCATAAATTATAACATTTCATGATTTACGATGAATAATTGTAAATTTTTGACTTTAAATCATGCGATAATTGGATCTGGGTGTTTCTTTTTACAAATAGAAAAATTTACGAGGTTTTTATGCAAATGTGAATCTCTTGTAGTCATCGACGTAACCCAAACGTTAATAAATTCAAACTAGCAAAGCAAGGAAGCAGAATAGAATTTTCATTTGCTTATATTTTGTTTTGTATTTTATGGTCGATTAAGTTTCCAACTTTCTCCTCGAAGAGAGAAGGACTTAGATCAAATGGATTAGCTATTAACTTATGATAAATTATCTTAAATTTAATAATAATAAAATAAATGTGACCGTAACGACGTCAACGAGATGAATTATAATTAATTCAATAAATAAATATGTATTAAAATAAATAACGCAATTTTAATAACCACGTCCAGTATGGGAGCTGAGATGTTGTCTCTTGTACCTGTAGTTACACTGGCTTACTCGCTTCAAAACGACACAATACTAAGTATTACTGTTTGGTGGTAGAAAATGTGGTGAGAGGATAATATACTCCAACGGGCTCGCAAGAAGCCTTACTGAATAAATATACTATAAAAGTATAGCAATGTAGCATATAGTATATACTCATTATCACACGAGTAGAGTTCGCCGGCGATGTGCCGTGCCTTACTCCTCATTAAGACCTACGGTACCTTGCCGGTAATTTAACATACTTTGTATTATATATAAAATTTAATATATTATTGACATTTTTTTGCATTAACAGTCTGTAAATTTCCCACTGCTGGGCTAAGGCCTCCTTTCCTTTTGAGGAGAAGGTTTGGAGCATATTCCACCACATTGCTCCAATGTGGGTTACCTCACAATGTTTTCCTTCACCACGGAGCACTAGAATTTATTTTAAATTACTACAATTACATTAGCATAATTTAAATAAAATTGTAAACTTAAATTAATCACATAATAATTCAGTGGTACTTGGTTTGACCCTGCAATCATCGGTAAAGATGCCTGAGCAAGTTCTAACCACTGGGCCCTTTCGGCTCTCTAATATCTAATACATTATATTATGACAGCTCACCATCAGCGTCCCAGCCTCCTTCGATTTGATACGATGACGTAGCCGCTCCGAAGTTAAAGTTCGAAGGGAATTTCAGGTTGATACACAGCGACACTCGCCACAGCACGCTGTAACATCAAACTGCATCTTAAAATTCAAGGGAATCTGTATTTTTCGAAATTTAAAATTCGAATTCAAATTTTTAGTTTTTGTTTTTAATTTTATTTCAAGTTTTATTTCTCTTTAATTTGGAGTAATTTAATTTATTATTATTTTTTTCTTAAATATTGTAGTTCATATTTTTGGTTATTACTTAAAATGTATATTAATGTATATAATACACTTCTAGTGTAGTGTTTTATCTTTTTTGTGTTATTTTAAATGTTTTATATGAACGCCTGTAGTGGTATTTTAATTTTACATTTTTACAAGAATTCGCTTCCTAGTTTTACTTAATAATTTGTGAATATGCTGATGTTGTTTCGAAAATCTATAAAAAAATAAAATGGATGGTCCTACCAACAGGGAAATTTTTTTAAGAATTGGAATGTGCGCATGGTTTTCTACACCCATTTGCTGTATGCAGCACCTTTTCAAATGCGAAGATGATGCATATGCCTTAGCGCTGAACTTTTTCACTGGTCACTTTATTATGAAAATTTAATAAACCTAACTTTTAGGTTGGAAATATTTATTTTTGCCAATATATCAGAATCAAGCATTATATGTTAGATTAGTAGTAAGATGCCACGGTAGCAAGCGTAAGCGATCCCGTGGCGCCCGCCGAGATACGGTGAGGGTACCGCTGGTTTTTTAGTGGGTAAACCCGGTGGACCTGGGCGTAGTCGGCGTCCAGGAAACCGGGGAGTCCCACACCCCCCCTCCCACTTTCCATCACGTGGGGGAAGGGCGTAAAGCGTTTTTCCAGCAAAAAAAAAAATTAGTAGTAAGATACCCCAATCTATATTACTGCATTCTCATTGCTTTTTTCCGGTGGTATTTATATTTAAGTAGATTACCTCGCATTAAAACAAACTCTCAATATATATACTGTGTTGTTTCATAAATCAGTTTTTAAAAATGATTAATATTTCGTAATCTATAGTAATATTATAAATATGAAAGTGACTCTGTCTGTCTATTTATCTGTCGCGCTTTCTCGACCAAACCGATGAATCTAATAGGCTATTTGACAATGCGAAAAATAAATTGTGAATTATTGTAATCAGTATATATTTAAAAGTTTAAAAATGGTTATTTATTAACGAAAGTTGAAAATAATACTTAATTTATTCAAAAATCCATAAATAAAAATGCAAACTTTCAAACGTTTGTCACCTTACACAAAATGCTCCTGATTGGCCGGGCTTATGATGATGTCACTTTCTTGTAAACTTTGCTTTTCTACTATATGTACCACAGATTAAAATACAGGAAAGTGACGTCACCGCCATGTTGTCCAAGTGTCGTCCTATTTGATGAAATTTTATATGAAGCAAACTTGAATTCAAAGGACATTTTTTGCCTAATGCGTGAACGAAACCACGGGCCACAACTAATAAGAAATAGGCTATTTGACTGGTCTTTAAAACCCATTTTATATTAGTAAGTAGAGGTTAAGGAACCCAGTAAAAGTTGATTTTTTTATTTTAGTACATATTTGCCGAAAAATATCATATTAAAAATTCCATATTTAAATAACGTGCAAAAACGCTAATTCGACAATATGGCGCTGCAATGGGGTCGGTGACGTCACTTAGCTGTATTTTAATCTGTGGTACATGTAGTAGAAAAGCAAGGTTTACAACAAAGTGACTACATCATAAGCCTGGCCAATCAGGAGCGTTTTGTATCACGTGACAAACATTTGAAAAAATGCATTTTTATTTATTGATTTTTGAATAAATTAAGTATTATTTCACACTTTCGTTAGTAAATAATCATTTTTAAACTCATAATATAAACTGATTATAATAATTCACAATTTATTTTTCCCATTGTCAAATAGCCTATTACTTCTATACTCCTTACAATATCATTATAATTATGTAAGTGAATAATGATTTCAATCAAAATATCTAGTATTTATTGTTATTAATAATTTATCGTTCTTATTTAAACATATGTTTGGATGTAATGATCGCCTCGGAGTCGCTACAAATACACTATGTTATTAAGTGATTCGTCAACGAAAATCAGCCGTTCAGAAATGTTTGCACAGAAAAACCAATGGAAGTTACCAATCAATCAGGCATAAGACGTCTTCTTATATATTAACAACTAGCGGCACGTCCCGGCTTCGTGCGGCTTGATAAGTTTAGTTTTTTATATTTTACCTTTATTTTTTTGCTGTTTTCCGACATGTTTAACACTTGTCTATTTCAACTTAGTTACACAAAAACCTTAATAAATGTTATACTTTAACCTTACTTATGAATACCTCTGTCTATTAGTGAAAACCGCATGAAAATACGTTCAGTAGTTTTGGAGTTTATCGCAAATATACGGACAGATGCGACCGGGGATTTTGTTTTTTAATATGTAGTGACTTGTGTTCGCGACTTCGTGCGTGTTTGAATTTAACAAAAAAAGTTATTATTGTATCCTATGTTACTCTTTATTACCTCATCATTGATACATCATCATACATACATACATACATACATACATACATACATCATTGCCAGTGAAAGTCCCATCAATATCTGTCCAGCCGTTTCAGAGATTAGCCGGAACTAACAAGCATACAAAAATTGAAAAAAAGTTTATTCTGGTATATGTACCGTGTGTATACATACGCATTTAGTGAAAAGCGGGTATTTTAATATTACAAACAGACACTCCAATTTAATTATATGTATATATTCGCGAAACTTATGCATACATACCGTACTAAAAACCAATCTGTATAAAAAATGATCCGAAGTCCGTTAACTGGCCAATTTATGGTATGGGCGGATCAATAAGAACTTAGGCCAATTTGTCAACGCTATACAGACCCCTGTGGTTTTTTTGCGCTACGTTACATCAAGACTGATAAGTTACATTGCCTTTCTCAACAGATAGGCTGTCTAGCGCAAAATATTAAAGAAGTAGGTAAGTTCTTTTACGGGGCTTGTAGTGAACTGACAGGAAATCATCACGCAAGGAAAAGAATTGTAATTTTACTTTTAATTCTGATAGCAGTTTCGTTGACGATCAAAACACCATTTTTTTTTTGTAAATACTTAGTGAATATCATAGATTAATCAAGTTCACAAAAAACATCGCATCAATTGCCGTTCAAATGCTATATGGCTTTTTTACTGGTATGATTGGAAAAGAGTATAAATTTTATTTAATCATCTTAACAAAACTTGATCAAATCTCATAAATTACCCGCTCAATTGACTCGAATGAATGAATCAGTTTGTTTTATCATTGACTAGCGACCCGCCCTGGCTTCGCACGGGTGCAATAATATGCCATCACCAGGCATCCGATTTTATGCACTATCAAAACGCCAAAATATGCATGCAAATATGCACTATCAAAAATCCATTTCTAATTACATTTTGACATTTATTTAAATTATAACTCATAGTTATAATTAATTACAATTTATAAGACTTACAAAACCTAGAAAAATATATTTTATTTATAATTTTTTTGTAAAAATAAACAATAATATATTGTTAACGTTTTCTACATAATATCAATTCATACGCTGAAAATGACCTTTCGACGTCACCTGACGTTAACGGATAAAACTAGAAATTTGGCGGCATTCCTGCAGTTACCTCTTCAGGAAGAGTTTGTCCGGTGGCGTTGATAAAGGCGTTAATTATTTTTATCCCATTAAGACCGGGGTTTATTATTTAACATGTCTAACTACGGATATAAGTACTGTTAAGGAAAAAGTACCCAAATATGCATAAGGCTATAAAAATTGTATTATATGCTTTTGCATATGCAAATATACAAATGCATATAATCCGAAGTCTACCCATCACAGTAGAGACTTCTAAAATTATCAGTGATTCTTTATTGAATTGTCCATGTGTTATATATAAATATCTTATAAAAAAAACGCATCAAAAACCGTTGCGTAGTTTTAAAGACTTAAGGATACATAGGGATATACAGACAGAGAAAGCTACTTTGTTTTATATTATGTAGTGAAGTTAAACGTAGGCATTTGTTCTTTTTTTTTTTAGTATATTAAGCGGTCACACCATTGCGCCACCATCCTTGAGAGCTGGAATTACCCTTCAAATCAGAACACAACACTAGGTATAGGTTAGGCGGTAGAATACCTGATGAGTACGCTGTACCTACCCGGACGGCCTTTGCACAATATATATTATAATTATAAAGAATTAATTCAGTAGTAGTATGTAGTAACAGACTCCTCTCCTTATACGGAAAAGGTTAGGAGCACAGGATTCACAAGTGGCAGAATTTCGTTGAAATTAGACACATGTAGGTTTCCTTACGATGATTTCTTTCACCGCCGATCTCGAGATGTTATTTCATTTTCTTTATTTTTTAACTCAACAAATTGATCATTGGATTGTTCTGAATTGATATGCGTCATATTTATGAGAAGGATGCATTCCATTAATACAGAGAGTTGCAGCTTTTATTCAATTATGTGTGACGGGCATTGTAGGTTTAAATTATTGAAGGCTAGCTGTACCCGTGACCTTGTACGCCTTTGAATATAACAAAAAAATATTACTTTAGCGTAAGTTACTCCCTATTATATCAATTATCTGCCAGTGAAAGTCCTGTCTAATCGGTCCATTAGTTTCAGAGATTAGCCGGAACAAACAGACAGACCGAATACAAAAATTATAAAAAATGTTGTGTATATGTACCGTGTATATATGCATTGAGTAAAAAAGGGCTATTTTAATATTACAAACATACACTCCAATTTCATTATGTGTATAGATAAAACAGCGTGGACTCGTGACATGATTGGAGCATTAGTTGATTACTAAGCAGAATAATTAAAAATTATAAACCAAACTCGCTTATGTCTGTCCCTATGTACGCTTACATCTGTAAAATTACGCAACGGATTTTGATGCGGTTTTTTTAATAGATAGAGTGATTCGAGAGGAAGGTTTTTGTATGTATTATCTGTACAATATAGTAAAGAAACAAGTAAAAATCTGTGTGGGACCGGGGCGGGTCGCTAGTATATTAAAACACAATTAGACTTATATATATACATATAGTATATGTATGTATATAAATCTAACTGTGTTTTACTGACATACGCTGTAATTAAAATGTTGGAACTTAGTTAATACTAAGTTTTATGTCGGTTTTTTTCATTTGAATTTCGAACCTGTGATAATTGTTAAGTATGTCAAGGTCGATAGATTATTTTTATAGTCAGTGGGGAATTATTTAAAAAAGAATTATAATAGAATATTTAAAAAAGGAATCATTTAAAAAAAGCTGTCGCTAATGTCTAAGGGTGACTAGTTGCCATCATATGTCTCATTCCACCCCCACCAATCGAAGTTAGTGGGAATGATGACTTAATACTATCATGCTACACCCCCCTCCCCCCTTCTGTAACGTCGGTTGGTGGATTCACACGTGGCAGTCTTTACAGTTAATTAAGTACCCAAACCTCTTTTATCGATTTTAAATTAAAAAATTAAGCCTGTATTTTTTGTAGTCTATTTATAGGAATTATCTACACAGTAACACGTAAAAATCGTTTAAACTTTAATTGCAGAACATCAATATTTACATATAAATTAACTCATTGTAAAATTTCGACAAAACTACGATGACGTCATTCAAAAATCGTTTTATTTTTATACTTATAAGTGTGTCTTTAGGTTTTTTTTCTTATCACGGCTTTACCATATTATTATTTAAAATATTAATTATTTTAAAATTCGAATCAATAATTCGATATCTACTAGAATCGAACGATAATTTTGTTAATCGATTTAGGACTTTATTATTTGTGGAAATAGGACGAGTTGGTTTTGGCGGACTTTTAAAAAATGAATGCATATTAATTGTAAAAAACAGCATTGTAAAATCTGTTTATTTGAAAATAGATTATAAACACAAATTAAGCCGATAATAAGTTAATGTTCGGGTTTGAAGTAACTATCTTCGGTTACCTCTTTCTTAAAATCTGAAGTTGAAATGAGACGCATGATGCAATAATTATTTATTAAATATATAAACACATACATATATATGATTTTCTTGTATTTTATTATCACTATTATACAATATCATCATCATTACATAGTAAAAAACAAAGTCGCCTATCGCTGTCTGCCCCTATTTATGCTTAGATATTTAAAATTATGCCACGGATTTTGATGCGATCTTTTTTAATAGATAGAGTCATTCGAGATGAATGTTTTTGTATGTAATGCATGTACAATATAGTAAAAAAACAAGAAAAAATCTGTAGCATGTTTAGTATCAGCATTGCACCCGATTATATATATATATATATATATATATATATATATATATATATATATATTTATATGTGTATAATTTACATGCAACCTAACATACATTTCGGTGTTTTAAATAATACTATGCCGTATTGCGTTATTTTTTACTTGGATCATTAAAAAAATTAAGGTCATTTAAATAATAATAATAACAGTTCAAAACAAGGTAGTAATAAACATAAAAATTTACGTATCGAAACCATTAAATGTAATTTGATTACTTGAATAAAGGATATTTTTATTTAATTTTATTTGATTGGAGCATTTATATTTATCCACCGATCGTGAACATTTAGTGATACAGATACAGTAACAGCCTGTAAATTTCCCACTGTTGGGCGAAGGCCTCCTATTAAGGACAGGGTTTGAAATATCCACCAAACTGTTCCAATGTGGGTTGGTGGAATGTACATGTGGCAGAATTTAGATAAAATTAGTCAGATGCAGGTTTCCTCACGATGTTTTCCTTGCCTTCCTTGCCCGTGCCTGCCTGAGTTTGAACCCGAAATCATCGGTTAAAATGCACGCGTTCTAACTGGGCCATCTCAGCTTTGAGATAGGTAAGTCTGCATAAAAACAAATATTAAATTAACCTAGGTTGTAATGAAAATTGCAGTTTTAGAGTCTATGTTTGTAGTTTGACCCGCTCACCTCGACACTTTGAGTCTGCTTTACAAATTACTATTATAATTCGCTAACCCGTGTAATTATTATTTTCCCTGCACGAACTAAGATAGCTTCTAGATTAAGTTATACAGATTATAGTAAACACAAACAAACATACACATGATCCATACATGTTATTCCATGTTATGACATTTTCCATAATTATTTTTGACCAAAATTTGTATAAAAAGAATTTAGAATAAATATACCTATACAATCAAGGGCGATGTTTTATTTTTATAACTCCAAAAAATGATTTATTTCAAGCCGTATTGAATAATTTACATATTCAACTGCATCATGATGAACAATTAACTCAAAAAATGGTTATGCAAATTATCCATATTTTTGTTAAATTAAATATGTCTAATAAAATACCTTGTTAGGTAGTAGTAGGTCAGCACATGCTGTTGTGGTATTCTTTGTGGGTTATTTTAACATGTACATGTTAACATGTTGATTTGACGTATTTATTAAGGTTTAGCGAAAATTAGCGATTAGCCTAGAATTGCAGTTTTTTGTACAAACGCCTATAGTTCAGCCATTTTGTAGAATATAGTATTATTATTTTACTTGGTGGTAGGGCTTTGTGCAAGCCCGTCTGGTTAGGTACAACTCACTCATCAGTTATTCTACCGCCAAATAGCAGTACTCAGTATTGTTGTGTTCCGGTCTGAAGGGTGAGTGAGTCAGTGTAACTACAGGCTTAAGGGACATAACATCTTAGTTCCCAAGGTTGGTGGCGCATTGACGATGTAAGGAATAGTTAATATTTCTTACAGCGTCATTGTCTATGGGTGATAGTGACCACTTACAATCAGGTGGCCCATATGCTCGTCCGCCAACCTATACCATAGAAAAATATTAAACATCTGAACTTTCCTCGTTTATCGCTCTTTGTATTAGTATAAACCGTATCAAAATTTGTTTAATGGTTTAGAAGAAAAAAAGATGAGATATAGACTGAATAAAAGTGACTTGTGCTACACTATTTAAAGATATTTAAATACATTTTTGTCTCGCTGGAAAAACGCATTACGCGCTTCCCCCACGTGAATCAATCAATATTGAAATGATTAGGGTTTGAATCTACCGAGGCGAGACTGGACTTCGTATACTTAATTAATTTAAACTTTCCGAACCGGTGGTAGCTCCACTTAATTGTAAAATGACGATTCAAATGTGCTTGTAAAAGCCTACTTGAATAAAGTTTATTTTGATTTTGATTTTTAGTTGTCTCGAGTCCCGAAACCTTTGACACGAGTAAAGAATGTCGTAATTGTCGAAATCGACGTCCGTTGATAACGAGAGATTGTTTCCTATATCCCGATATCGATTCCACTAAACCGAGTCAGTTAATGTTACATTAAACAGCCGATAAATAAAATCTCGCCCTCATAATAAATACAGTAAGTAACATCCCATTTACGATCCACTGCTGCACTAAGCTCCCGTTTTTTTTGGGTGCCGACTCCAATATTTTTTTTTTCATTTGAATAATCAGAAATTATGTACATACATTCCTTCGACACAATATGAATTATAAACACAAATTAAGCACATGAATATTCAGTGGTTCGTGTCTGGGTTTGAACCCGCACCCATAAGTTAAAATGCACTCGTTCTAACCACTGAACCATCTCGGCTCTCATAAGAGAACAGACTTATTTTTAATGCTCAACCAAAAAAATATACAGCCCGTTTCGGAAAGCGTTTGCACTGCGCTTTGCACTTTAACCTGTTTTCAATTAAGACGATTTTCGCTTGCATTTAATATTATATTTTTAAATTAAAAATCATCGATTATTGATTAATAAATTAAAATACAAAGCAAATCAATTCTCTTAAAAACCAAACAGTTGAAAAAAAGATTTACCACTTATATGGAACACAAAAATAATCATACAAAAAAACTTACCACAATGAAATGACTGCATTATACGGAAACATGGTGATCACTAAAACACTGAAACGTGACACTTGATGACAGAGACACGTTCGGCGGGACAGTTCACTTATGAAGTTTACGAACGAATGTCTAAAAAGTTATTTTAAACATTCGTTTTTAATCGGAGGCTGATAACGTCATATGACCCTAATTATTTCATGCAAATTTTTTTTTTTTGTTATATTCGGACGATCATATGGGCCACTTGATGGTTATTCCACCGCATTGGAACAGCGTGGTGGAGTATTTTCCAAAACCTTCTCCTCAAAGGGAGAGGAGGCCTTTAGCCCAGCAGTGGGAATTTACAGGTTGTTGTTGTTGATGGTTATTGATGGTACTATAAGGAATATTAACCATTCCTTACATCGTCAATGTGCCATCAACCTTGGGAACTAAGATGCTATGTCCCTTGTGCCTGTTACTGGCTCACTAATCCTCAATTTTACTCCCTTAAGGGATGAAAAATTGTCTTAGTCTCTCTCGGTCTTGCAACTGATATTTATTCATAAATCCTAAATACTGATTTCTATGTTCCAAACATTAAAAACAGGGACATTTCCATAAAGAAATTTCACCCTTTTCGTTGATGGATTTGAAAAAACAAAAGATGTGGTAAGTTTTTTTAACTACACGTATGAAGATTCAACTTCTATCCCCAAATTGGCAGAATTTGGGGTGAAAGTTGAAAGTCACTAATTATTAATAAAAACACTAAAATAATCGTACTATTATAATTGCGACGCTGTTACTATAGTGCGTGTCTTAGTTCCAAAAGGTCGCATCCCATTCTGATCGCATGCAGATTACACACAACACTATCTTATGCTGAGTGTAGCGGGCTTTTTTATGGTATAGGTTGACGGACGAGCATATGGGCCACCTGATGGTAAGTGGTCACCATCACCCATAGACAATGACGCTGTAAGAAATATTAACTATTCCTTAAATCGTCAATGCGCCACCAACCTTGGGAACTAAGATATTATGTCCCTGGTGCCTATAGTTATACTGGCTCACAATCCCTTCAAACCGGAACACAACAATACTGAATACTGTTGTTTGGCGATAGAATAACTGATGAGTGGGTGGTACCTACCCAGACGGGCTTCCACCAAGAAATCACTTTTAGGCACAATAAAGCCTTCCTTTGGGCTGAAGCTTGCTTAATTTAGTAGTTATAATATTAGTATAGCTATAAATTCGTAAACAGATTAAAAAACAGCTGTGTTTGAGTATTTTAATACACTTATATTAACTGTGACTAGTTTAGTAACAATTTATAAATAACACGTTCAAAGATAACGAAGAGAAATAGAATATTTGAATATTTGATTGTTTGTCCATTGTTATATGATTTTTGATATTCTGTCCAATCGTGGGAGGGGTGCGGCACGTCCAGTGTGTGGTGTCTGATGACGCTCCTGTAGAAGTGCGCGGAGGCGCGCGGCGTGCGCGTGCGCAGCGGCGCCGTGAAGTCTACGTTGTAGAGCCCGAACTTCATTCTGAAAAAATTATATGTCAATTAAAGTCTGCCAACGGAATGAAACTGATTATAATTAAGAGTAATCTGTAGATGTAATAAAATTGGAGTGTCTGTTTGTAATATTAAAATAGCCCTTTCGTACTCAATATGTATGTATACACGGTACATATACCAAAATAACATTTTTTTTAATTTTTGTCTGTCTGTTTGTTCCGGCTAATCTCTGGAACAGCTGGACCAATTTTGACGGCACTTTCACTGGCAGATAACGGATATAATAACGAGTAACTTAGGCTACAATAATTTTATGTCAATAAAGATATATCTGTCAACATGTCATATAATATTATGAGGTTAGTTATTTGTAAAAGTATTGACTTTATAGAACTAATATATTTATATTTCTCGAGTTAGTTTGGTCTCAAGGAAAGATAGACTACGCAGAAGAAATTATAAGTATAACTACACTATGTTTTGTACTATGTTTTGTGACCACAAAACATAAGATAACTTTCTTGAGTTAGTTCAGATAAAACCAATAGTTTTACGTGATCTCCTAAGCTCGGGAGCGTTAATTTTATAATTTTCGAGATGCTAATGATTTTAATGACAGATAAACTTTATAACTATTTACTGGTACGACAAAGGATTTTAATCTCGACAACAACTATTATGAACTTATCAACACTTGATTACAAACTAGTTGATGTCCGCGGCTTCAGTCGCGTTTTAGGGGTTCGTTGTTACGTGTTAGGCAAAAAAGTAGCCTATAGGATATATTCTTAGAGTTCAAGTTTGCTTCACACCAAATTTCATCAAATTCGGTTCATTGGTTTGTAAGTGGAAAAGCAACAGACAGACAGAGTTATAGTACGACACAACTTAGATGTAACATCGGAAAATGCAATGGAATTAAATTAAAACCGATTACTGACGATTTACACAACCAATAGAAATAGCTCCTTATCGCGCCATTCGACGCTATTCGTCGCTATAGATTCACGCGTCAGAGAAAGCGAGTGCATATAAATCAACGCGTCACATTGACGAATATATTAGGTCATATGATATTACAAGTTATTACGTTTGTATTAAGATCATATTCGCATCAGAATTAAATTTTGATAATTTGGGATAGCGTACTCAATTCGGATGTGATCGGTTTTACGAATTTTGCCGATGCTACATCTAAGTTGTGTCGTGATAAACTTTCACATTTATAATATTACTATAGATTAATAAATATAAAATTTCAACATACGAGTGTCCAAACATCCATTCGAAATTGTCCATTAGCGACCACACGGTGTATCCGATCACGTTCGCGCCATCTTCCTTTATAGCTAAGAGAATCTGTAACAAATAAAAACAGGGGAGTTTAATTTATATTTATAGTTCAGGTGCTCTGTGCTGAAAGGAAAAAATCGTGAGGAAACCTGCTTTTTTCAGATGGAAATATGCCACATGTATTTTCATCATAGGAACAATAGGCTATTTGACAATGCGCAAAATAAATTGTGAATTATTGTAATCAGTGTATATGAGTTTAAAAATGGTTATTTACTAACGAAACTTGAAAATAATACTTAATTTATTCAAAAATCAATAAATAAAAATGCATTTTTTCAAACGTTTGTCAAGTGACACAAAACGCTCCTGATTGGCCGGGCTTATGATGAAGTCACTTTCTGGTCAACCTTGCTTTTCTACTATATGTACCACAGATTAAAATACAGCAAAGTGACGTCACCGACCCCATTGCAGCGCCATATTGTCCAAGTAGCGTTTTCGCGCGTTATTTAAATATGGAATATTTAATATGATATTTTTCGGCAAAAAAATCAACTTTTACTGGGTTCCTTAACCTCTACCAAATAGTATAAAATGGATTTTAAAAACCAGTCAAATAGCCTATTGCAATACTTTAACTTGTTTACTACAATACTGTAATGCAATATGGAATTCTTTCCCGGATGACCACCACCTTATTTGAAGTGGTCACCACCTATAGACAATAGCATTGTAAGAAATATCAACCACTAGTAGTCCACGACTCGTTTTAGCGTGTTGGTTGTCATGTGTTTGGCAACAAAATTTGCCTATTTCCTTTCTTTAAGTTTAAACTTGTTTCATACCAAATTCCATCGAATAGCTAAACTGAATTTGATGAAATTTAGTATGAAGCAAACTTGAACTCGAGAGTCGAGATGGCCCAGTGGTTAGAACGCGTGCATCTTAACCGATGATTGCGCGTTCAAACTCAGGCAAGCACCTCTGGTTCATGTGCTTAATTTGTCTTTATAATTCATCTCGTGCTCAGCGGTGAAGGAAAACATCGTGAGGAAACATGCATGTGACAAATTTCATAGAAATTCTGCCACATGTGTATTCCACCAACCCGCATTGGAACAATGTTGTGGAATATGTTTCAAACTTTCTATTCAATGGGAGAGGCCTTTAGCCCAGCAGTGGGAATTTACAGACTGTTGTTGTTGTTGTAAACTTGAACTCCAAGAAAGAGCGTAGGCTTCTTTTTTTGCCTAACACATGACACCCAACAGCCTTAAACGTGAGCAAAGCCACGTGCTACTACTAGGAATTACATAAAACAAAGCATTACTTTTATCAAAAATACTCAATTTGCATTTTTTTTTAAATTAATTGATTATGTAGAAAAAGCAAACAAATGTAACGATGCCAAAGGATTTTATTGTCGTACTAACTTATTCAAAACCATTCTAGAATACAAGTAAACTCGTTTGACACACAAACGAAAAAACAACAAAATATTAGTCCAGGAATTTTAGGACCAAAAATCGGTCCGCTCTGCATAAAATCCTTCTACGTGATTTTTTGATTGGATTATGTCGGAGGGTGCCCCCCAAGTATAAAACCGAGTTTCTGTCGCCCGAAAGCGCGAGCGTTAGTCGCCATTTTGAAAAACGTTTTTTTGCATATATCTCGGAAACGGTAAGTTAAAAAAATGAAGAAATCTTCTTTGTAGAAAACAAAATTTCCCACCTTTTTTATACCAAACTTTTCCCCCTATAGTTGATATTTTCCGATATATTTAAGTAAATAAAAACCAAATTATTTGTTTTTTAAAGTAACTCAATAATTCATATAAGCCATCATAGCGTGCCGCTACTATAATTATTGATAAGTCATTTTGTAAGACCCAATGCCTTATGACATTGTTTATATTAGACAGCCCTAATACTAATAATTGCCTATAACCAGTTTTACATATGCCATAATTTATGTATATTATTCATCACTGTCAAATTAAAAATAAAATTAATGGTTTCTCTATAGGTACTTATAGATAATGATTTATATTAAATAGTGGTCACCCGTTTGTAATTTCATCGTAATTTATTGCTCATGTAAATGAGACTTGATATTATTAGAAGTATTTAATAATATGAAAAATATGCATTAATTATTGAGTAATGTGTGTTATATTAAGAGAAAAGATTTATTTGTTTTAGATCCTGCAAATTGTATTTGATCCACTTCAATATTATTAAGTCATGGTGTCGATCTGATGATGGAGCTTATTATATAACAAAAACAACCTTTAAATCTTCCATTGCTGGCTTAAGGCCTCATGTCTCTTTTGAAGAGAAAGTTAGGAGCGTATTCCACCACGCCGCTCCAATCCGAGTTGTTAGATTCACATGCGGCAGAATTTCGTTGAAATTAGACAAATGCAGGTTTCCTCGCGATGTTCTTCTTCACCAAGCACGAGATAACACATTTATCGGTGAAGATGTATAGATGTACACAATTACACAATTTAGATGTCGCATAAGCAAAATTCGTAAAACCGATCACATCCGAATTGAGTACGCTATCCCAAATTATCAAAATTTATTTCTCATGCGAATATGATCTTTACACAAACGTAATAACTTGTAATATTATATGACCTAATATATTCGTCAATTTGACGCGTCGATTTACATGCACTCGCTTTCTCTGACGCGAGAATCTATAGCAACGAATAGCGTCGAATGGCGCGATAGCGAGCTATTTCTATTGGTTGTGTAAATCGGCAGTAATCGGTTTTATTTTCATTCCATTGCATTTTCCGATGCTACATCTAAGTTGTGTTGTACTATACGTGTTATACCCACTGGGCCATTTCCACTGTTAACAGAAACACGTTAACTTAATGCAATTATTTCAGCAACATACCTGTTCCAAGTGGTCCCGTATATAGCGAATACGTCCCGTGTCACTGTCATCACTGCTGCGGGTCCCTAAACCGTTTTCAGTGATGAGTATGCTGACATTGTTGTATCTCTTGCTGAGCCAAGCGATCTGACGGCGGATACCCTCAGGGTGAATCTGAATAGTAGAAACGTACGTGTTAAATTACTAATAAGTATCACCCACGCATAATATCTATTACAATCTATATTTATAGTAAAATTGGAGTGTCTGTTGGTAACATTAAAATAATTGCATTTCACTTAATGTTACATATAATAAAATAACATTTTTTTTATAATTTTTGTTTGTCGATTTTGATGGTACTTGCACTGGCTGATAACTGATGTAGTTAGAAATAGCTTAAGTTACAACAATAATCTTTTTGATAAATAAATTAAAACGCACATGAAGTCGTGGGTACAGCTAGATCAAAAATAAATCAAATCCTTTATTATATATATAGAAGAATTGTATTAAATAAATTAATATCAAATTATAAATTATCAACCTAGAGAGAACCAACAAGAATATTAGTGAGTATTGTAGTACTAAGGTGACGGTAAGTGGTGACCATCGCCCACTGACAATGATTCTGTATGAAATATTAACCAATCCACCACCAAAGCGTCACTAACTTCGGAAACTAAAATGTTATGACCCTTGTGCCTGTCATTACAGTGACTCATTCTTTAAACAAGAACACAACAAGACAACATTCCTTGTTGGTAGACTATACGAGTGGGTACCACCTTACCACCAAGATATAAATAGGATG
The DNA here is from genome assembly GCF_905220365.1 of Vanessa cardui. Classification (NCBI taxonomy): domain Eukaryota; kingdom Metazoa; phylum Arthropoda; class Insecta; order Lepidoptera; family Nymphalidae; genus Vanessa; species Vanessa cardui. The sequence goes on from NC_061146.1 coordinate 8,854,752, forward strand.
GAAGATTTAGGATAAACCTGTAACCCTTACCACTATGTATGCGAATTCAGTTTTGGGCCACTGTGGATCCTTTTCTAAGACCAGATTCAGCTCTCTCGAACCAGATATGTACCAAAGACCGGGGTCCTCACCCTCACGAGCTGATCTCACCTGCCGACTCGTGTAGTGATTGAGGCTGAAGTAGTCGTAAGTACCTTGAGGTAACTAAGCACTTATCAATCATTAAGCCTACAAAACATTGATTTCCTTGAGGAAACTGAGCACTTATCAATCACTAAGCCTACAAAACATTGATTTCCTTCAGGAAACTAAGCACTTATCAATCATTAAGCCTACAAAACATTGATTTCCTTGAGGAAACTGAGCACTTATCAATCACTAAGCCTACAAAACATTGATTTCCTTCAGGAAACTAAGCACTTATCAATCACTAAGCCTACAAAACATTAATTTATTGACCCGTCGTGGCTTCGGGTGCGATACTGATAACAAATATAATCAATTAACCATTTTCAAAATTTACAACAACAACAACAGCCTGTAAATTCCCACTGCTGGGCTAAAGGTCTCCTCTCCCTTTGAGGAGAAGGTTTCGAACATATTCCAACACGCTGTTCCAATACGGGTTGGTGGAATACACATGTGGTAGAATTTCTATGAAATTTGTCACATGCAGGTTTCCTTCACCGCTGAGTACGAGATGAATTAGACAAATTAAGCACATAAATCAGCGGTGTTTGCCTGGGTTTGAACCCGCAATCATCGGTTAAGATGCACGCGTTCCAACCACTGCGCCATCTCGACTCTTAAAATTAAGAGAAATTAATAAATAAATCGTATTATTCATTAAAAGAGTACTTTTTGGAAAGAAACCCCTGGAGTTAGGCTCGGGTTCCATGATAGGACAATAATTACTGTAAATAACAGCATGTAAATCTGTTTATATGAAAAGAGCAACTATGCGAGTTTCTTGCCGTTTATTCTCACTAGAAGCTGCTTTCCGAAACGATGGTAGCATTTAATTGTTGACGATTCTAAAACGCTTCATTGTAAAGTTTACTTGAATAAAATTGATTTGATTTGATTTGAAATCAAATTAAACTACACTGTATTCAAGTAGCCATTTACAAGCACTTTCGAATCGTCATTTAACAACTTTTTTCATATTAAAAGAAGCTACCACCGGTTCGGAAAGGAGATTCTACCGAGAAGAACCGGAAAGAAACTCAGTCGTTACTCTTCTTCAATATTTAAAAAAAAAACAAACATGTTAGTTAATTATAATTATATATGCATGTAATATGTTCTGCCTGGAAGTATAATCTTGTATTGAATAATTTGCTTCGTTTACCAATGTATTTTTACAAATGATTTAAATTTACGAAACGGTAAAGTTAAAAATGTCTGTAGAATTTTATTACTGTTACTAAATATACTACATAATGTGTTTATTCACGATATTACATTAGACACTTCTAAAGTTATCAGTGTTTGTTAACTATGTCCATGTATCACATAGAAAAACCTTTCCCTTGAAACACTATCTATTTAAAAAACGCATCAAAATCAGTTGCGTAATTTTAAAGATCTAAGCATACATAGGGACAGACAGCGGTAAGCGAGCGGTCAACGGGGCTTCTTATTACGAACCATTATTAATCCAATTAATCGTTATTATGGTAATATATATTACAAATAAGAAACCGGTATAACAATTAACGTTTTATTATATAATCGAACAAGCGAAATCGGAAAAAACGTACACGTGTATTTCTAATAAATGTCATATCATATCTCTGACGAGGGGTCTTGTGTGGGACGCTATGAACATGTGTTGATACGCTGGTCTCATATCCGAGAAACAATGATAAGAGCTGACGCTGCGGAATAACCTGAAGCGAACGTACGATCTAAATATTCTTGTCTCGTTTTAATTTATTTTTTGTCTCATTTGCTGTCGAAATACTTGGCCCTTTTTATCTCGCTGGAAAAACCCTTTACGCTTGAACAAGGAATCAATTTGAAAACTAACGAAGGTTTTCTTACTCTGGCTGTACATCATCATCATCATTCTCCTGCCCCTATCCCAATATTATTTGGGGTCGGCGCAGCATGTCTTCTCCTTCCATACTTTTCTGTCAGACGTCATCTCGCAAGTAACATTATTTCTAACCATATCGTCTTTCACACAATCCATCCATCGTTTCCGTGGTCGTCCTCTACCTCTATATCCATCCACATCCATGCTCAAGGCCTACCTCACACTACGTTCCTCATTCCTCCGCATTACATGCCCATACCATGATACTTTGGCTGTACATAGACAAAAATATAATATACCATAATAATAATTGAATGGAATTCGTATGAAAAATTGTGAAAGATTTTCGTTCGTTCGTCGTTTGAACGAATCGGTCGTTAGTTCTTAATCCTACCAAGTAATAAAATAGGTATTAAGCGAAATAATTATAAAAAAATACACTTTTAACCACGACGCATTCATTCATTCAATTATGTCATTCTATTTGATTAGATCGAATGAATATCATTAAATTATTTATATTTTAAATAATTTTCAAGTAATTTAAAATAATTTATTATTTATTGTAATTGTTTTATTACGTAAAAATATATTATATTTATTTGTAAGGTCAACTTGCAATCGGAAGTATAGTAATATACACACCTGCCTCATTCACAGCTCAATTAACCTTATACGAATATTGTATCACATATTATACAACAAATTCCATGCCGCGTCTGTCTGTATGTTTGCCAGCTCCAAAACTACTGAACAGATTTTCATGTGGTTCTCACTTATAATTAGAGGGATTCGTAAGGAAGGTGTAGTTATATTATTAATTAAGATTTTTGTGTTAATAATTTGGAATAGAACGACAACATTGAATGAGTTTTCATTTCAACAATAAATATATTAACAAAGTTAATACAGTACAAAATATCTTTCGAGAAATGTGAAACTGTAACGAACAAACATACTCCCGTAATTATTAATATGGATTTGTGACCTAATTTTTTTAACTTCAATGTTAATTAAAATACAAATGATAATTTGATTGGTACCTACTAATTGATTACAATTGTATGACTAATGTTTTCATAAATGTATGTATGAAAAAATTACATGCTTGTGATGACAAGAGCCGAGATGGCTCAGTGGTTAGAACGCGTACATCTTAACCGATGATTGCGGGTTCAAACCCAGGCAAGCACCACTGAATATACATGTGCCATATTTGTTTTTATAATTCATTTCGAGCTCGGCGGTAAACAACATCGTGAGGAAACCTGCATGTGTATAATTTTAACAAAATTCTACCACAATAGATCCAACAACCCGCATTGGACCATCGTGGTGGAATATGCTCCCTAGCCTTCTCTTCAAAAAAGGGAGAGGAGGCTTTAGCCCAAGAGTGGGAAATTTAGAGGCTGTTACTGTAAAGGTGGATTCAGAAATCCTTACATTTCGTCTGTGCTATCGGAGCTGAGATGGCCCAGTGGTTAGAATGTGTGCAATTTAACCGATGATCGCGGGTTCCAACTCAGGCAAGCACCACCATATACACGTGCTTAATTTGTGTTTATTCACCTCGAGCTCGACGGTAAAGGAAAACATCGCGAAGAAACCTAATTTCATCGAAATTCTGCCACATTATATCTAACAACCCGCATTGGACCATCGTGGTGGAATATACTCCAAACCTTCTCCTCTAAGGGAGAGGAGGCCTTAGCCCAAGAGTGGGAAATTTACAGGCTGTATCGTAAAGGTGGATTCAACGGTCTTTACATTTTTATGGTTTTTACAATAGATGAACTAACACACAAATTATGCACATAAAAATTCATCTCTAGATCGACTCGCCTCTTTATGTAAATAATTATTGAAACATACCTTGAACTAATTTCTTTTCTTCGGCAGTAAACGACGGTAGTCTCGAATACGGGAATCCCTGTTTCTTGCTGTATTCCGCCATCATTTTCTCAATTGTTGGCGGCCAACCTCCTTCCTTTGAATATATTGGATCTGAATATCGCCCAACCTTGGATAGACAATTAATTCATTGTTATAAATATTATACGTTTAATATACTGTTAAGATTTAATAAGTTACTATTCGACATAGTCATATTTGATGACGACCTCCATGGTCGAGTGGTGTGTACACCGGTTTTCATGGGTACGCCACTCTGAGGTCCCGGGTTCGATTCCCGGCCGAGTCGATGTAGATTACCATTAGTTTTCTATGTTGTCTTGGGTCTGGGCGTTTGTGGTACCGTCGTTACTTCTGTCTTCCATAACACAAGTGCTTCAGCTACTTACATTGGGATCAGAGTAATGTATGTGATGTTGTCTCATATTTATTTATTTATTTATTATTTATATTTGCAACTGCCCCCGTAATGATCATTAGCATAAAAGACGGCGATAACATACATATTCTGTCTACCTTCGCTTTACTGGTGGTGTAGAAGAAATAAAAAGCCCAATTATTTCCCAAAATATGGATATTTCTTACAGCTCCAATCAGGATCGTATTTAGGGGAGGGGCAACTGCCCTGGGGCCTCCACATTAGTGGGGGCCACAGTTTCTCAGCAGTCAAATTATAATAATGTTATTATTTAATATTTTAAAAGTTACCGATACAAGTAAATAAATCATCGCTTACTTATTGAAATAAAAAAAGTAATTAATTCATGATATAATATAATATTCAGGTTGTTCAGGCTTCTGTTTGTCTAGGGCCCCCACTGCTTTGTGGCCCGGGGGCCTCCAGACCTTTAAATCCGACTCTGGCTCCAATGTTAATGAACGGTGGTAACCACTTATCATCAGCTGACCATTAACCATCAGGTGGCTCATTTGCTCAATATACATACCTGTATTATACAAAATGTATAACGATATGTGTAAGAGAGAGATAGGAATTATCCAGATAGTATCGACAAAAGAGCTTAATCAAATGATCCAACTTTATTATCATAGTGTGCGTGACCAATACGCTTCACACTCATCAAACGTCAAAACCTACACAGTGTGTGTGTGTGTGTGTGTGTGTGTGTATGTGTGTGTAAAATTATATTGAACTTATTTTATTCTTAGTTTCATTGCTTTTTAATGTGACAAGGTTACAGATTATTTCGCCAACGTAGGATGGAGGATAACACATCTCCTGTTCTCAGCTTTGTCATATCCAATCAAAGCTACCGTTACCACTAATATTTAATTTGTAAACAGTACATACTCACTCCAAATTCTCTCGCTATTTCCGATAGTTCTTCATCCTTTTCTGTCTGTGCTTCCAACCATATTGGGTTGTTAGCTATTGATATTTTACCTGTAAAGTATATTTAATACAATTTAAACATACCATACGTCTTCGGTTAGAGTTTTAACATGGTCAATAGCAAATTTGAAAAAAAAAGCGACTCTAAGGATTAGCTCGGAAACATATCTATCCTATGATCTATCCAGGTGACCCTGTTCGAAATCCAGTACCAAGTAACATATTTAAATTAAACATAGGTAACAAAAGCTGAGCTGAGATGGCCCAGTGAGCTAAGATGGCCCAGTGGTTAGAAGGCGTGCATCTTAACCGATGATTGCGGATTCAAACCCAGGCAAACACCACTATATATGTGCTTAATTTGTGCTTATAATTCATCTCGTGCTTAGCGGTGAAGGAAAACATCGTGAGGAAATGCATGTGTCTAATTTCATCATAATTCTGCCACATGTGCATTCCACCAAACCGCATTGAAACAGCGTGGTTGAATATGTTCCAGACCCTCTCCTTAATGGAAGAGGAGGCCTTATCTCAGCAGTGGGAAATTTACAGGCTGTTACTTTACTACATTACTTAACGACAAAAGTAACCTTGGTACTTCTCCTTGTAATTCTCCTCATATATCCTATAGGCCTTCGCGTGGGCCATCAGCACGTTCTTATTGCATATAAATGGACCGAGGAATTCTTCAGTGATCTTCGGTATAAGATTGCCGACGTTGTAGTTGAAGTCGCATATGATCAAAGGTTCGTTGATGGTGACCCATGTTTTAATCCTGTTCGCATACATTGAAAACACTACTCGGGCGTAATCAGCGAACCAGTCCACAATCAACGGATTAGTCCAGCCACCTAAAAATATATTGAAAATACACTTTTCAACTCGATTAATAAATATTGGGCAATGTATGTGACATTACTCTGATCGCGATGTAAGTAGCTAAAGTAATTGTGTTATGGAAAATCAGAAAACGAGGGTACCACAAACACCCAGATCCAAGACAACATAGAAAACTAATGAACTTTTTCTGCATCGATTCGGGAACCGAACCCGGGACCTCGGAGTAGCGTATATTTAAAACCGGTGCACACACTATTTAATTTTAGTTTTTTGTTTCTGCAATGACTTTTTTTGAGATACTAAAACTCCAAGTTTCCGACTTCCCAAACTTAATAAATCCATGCTGTGATAAAGAATTCGCTTCCAAAATTAAAATTATATTAGATAATAGAAGATAGACGATAAAAACTATGGAGCTGATATTAGTTGACTTTGAGGCAGGATATATTGTATAGATTTAATTGTATTACAGTTATACAACTTTGTAAAAAGGTAGTAATGAGTTTCTTGATGGGTCTAAACGATAGAATCTATATTTTGAAGCGATGATAGCTTTAAATTAAGTGCTTAGCAAAGCGTATTTTAATAAAGTAAATTTAGATTTTGTTTCAACAGTGGCACAATATCTTAAATAAATATTTTCTAAGTATAGGACATTCAAAAAATGTCCATAATTTCTAATAGACATCAAACTTGGGGGCATGATGTAATGTCATGTCAGTTGTGTCAGCATTTAATTCAATAAGTACAAAAAGAAAATACATATAAAATGGTACTACTATAGATTTTAAAATGATTGTAACTCACCTAGATTCTGTATGCTCAGTGGCAAGTCGAAGTGATATAGGGTAACAATAGGTTCGATTCCCTTCTTCAACAGTTCATCGATTAGTTTGTTGTAATATGTGACGCCATCTTTGCTTATTTTGTTCGGAAATCCCGTGGGTAAGATTCTGGTCCACGAAATTGAAAATCTGGAAATTCAATTAACGGCCTTAATAAAATCAAATGTATTTACAATGCTGATAATGATGGTGATTCGGAATCAGCCTCCAGCGAGAAGAAACGACAAGCAACTCGAATTGATGCTCTTTTCAACTGACCAGATTTGTAACGATTACTTAATTACTTATATGGTTTGGTTAATTGATGAGGCAGGTTTTCCTCCAGTACATGAAGATTTTCTTACGATGTTTTCCTTCAAAGCGCGAGTTAAATAATAAACACAACAACAACAATAATTTAATTAAAACAATAAAAGAAAATACATTAATACACGTATAGTATCTACCAAGAAAGAGGATTTTAAGCCTACTAGGCTTAAGTGAACGTAATTGTTGTTACCTTGCAAACTCATACCAGCTTTTAGATATATAAATGAAATACCGGTAAAAATGTAGTCCTAAATCATGAGCAATCTGGACGTCTTCTTTCCACTGGTGGTAGGAATCGCAGGCCACGTCGCCACTTGTGCCATCGTCGATAATACTCGGGTCTTTGTGTATCATACTATCCCATATGCTAATACCTTTATCTACGAAAGAAATTGTTAGTTTAATCAATTATACTGGCTTATATGACTGGTGCACACTAAAAAGGTAGATAATATTATTTATTATAGATTATGTATATATTATTTTAAAATATTTAAAAAAAATAAAAAGTGTCAGTGTGGGCCACGTCTCCCAAGAAGACGACAAGAATGAAATCCAGCAAAGATCTGCTGATGTTTAGTATAAAATATAAAACGCCAAAATGTTTAAAATACAATGTATAAAAAGGCACGGGCATCTGCGAGCCTGTGGATGTTGTAAAATAAATAAATAAAAAAAGGTTGATAATATGCAGCCTCAATACAAAGATTTTTATCATACAATTAATGAAAAATCTAATGAGAAAGCTAAGAAAACATGGACACTACATCCGTACATATTCTGGTCATTTTATTTTAGTTGCTTTGAAATCAATTCCTAGTTTTTAAAATAATCTGCAGGACAAGCTTCATAACGATTCATTTTTGAGAAAAAATATCAATTTTTTTTTAAATAATATCGTTATCCGTCTCGCATTTTTAAATTTGGACCGATAATTTTTGTTTAAATATTGAAAAATATCAAGTGTTTATTATTAAACCGTACGTACATTTTGCTTAACAAAAATTAACATTATAATTAAATAATTATTGTTGTTTATATATCATCAGGCTTTAGGAAGTATTTATAATAATCGTTATAAGTGTCAGTCAGCTGATGTTATTACAGTCACATTCCATACAAGATCAGTTATGGGTGACCAAAGTATAATTCAATGGTAGAAGGAGATAACTAATCAAATTTTAGAGTTACCATGTGATGCCTTTTTTTTTAAAATAGCATTCCACTTACTTTATTATATCAATTTTTACTATACCAAATCCGATAAAAACATTGATTTACAAAGCGCCATTTTTTCAAGAATCCGAATTAAATAATACAGTTATTTTATTTTAGCTACAACTTAAGTTTAGTATATACTTATGTACATATATAATTGGAACATATAGGAGATGTCAAAAATAGGATATAATCTGGATAAACCTAACCATTTTATTCCATTTGATAAACCACAGATCTTCGCTAGAGAACACAGATTCATTTCTAGAATGATTCGCGAGGCTATTGAAATTCAAAAACATCCGAACTTCAATAGAGAAGATGGTTGGAGACTTTCTAACACCTGGGATCCACTTATTAAAAATTTAAAATCCCAAATCCAACAGACTGCAAGACCTAAAGATACAGTCAGTGCCTTCTGCGTGCAACCGGAACGCTACTCAAGATACAAATTAAGAAATCGTTGACGGTAGTTGTAAATAATATTTCTTTTGTACATCAAATAGACAAATGTCACCTCAGTCTACCCGTGACCACGAACGCTGTAAAGTGCTCGAAACGTCGCGATGATAAAAATAATTAATATACGCGATTTAAATCCGTTAAAACTAGTTTTATTAAAATGCCGGTTAAACATTATTTTATCTTCCTCGTGTCGCCATTGAAATCGACCATGACAGGCGGTAAGAAAAATGTGTGGTGTAAAGATAATATATCATGATCATAATTCCGTAATTAAACTTGTTCATACCTGTTAATTGCCATCTATAACGTTATCCATGGTTATTGGTTAATTACAGTAATGTTTTTCTAATTAATAATTCCTAGGTTTGTTACGCTCTTTTATATTCAGTCATTATTATAGAATGTTGTATAATTTAATTAATATTACCATTTAAATTATAATAATATACATGTTTTTGATATTGGCTCTTGACGGATATACAGCTGGACAATTAAGTGATGGATAATTAACAAATAAACAATATTTAGTAACAGCCTGTAAATTTCCTACTGTTGGGATAAGGCCTCCTCTTTCATTATGGAGAGGGTTTGGAACCTTTTCCACCACGCTGTTCCAATGCGGGTTGGTGGAACGCACATGTGGCAGAATTTCGATGAAATAAGACACATGCAAGTTTTTTCACGATGTTATCCTTCACCGCCGAGCACGAGATGAATTATAAACACAAATTAAGCACATATATAAAATGGTGTTTGCTTGGGTTTGAACCCGAAGTCATCGGTTAAGACGCACGTGTTCTCACCACTGGGCCATCTCAGACCTTAAACAATATTTACCTTTTGATAATATTCGTATAGATATCGGGACGGCTCTTGAAAGAAAATGTTTTAATTACTTTTAAAGAGCTTTAAAGAATTCTTCTTTCTTGATTACACTTTGTAAAAGGGCTCTTTGCAAGCCCACCTGGGACAGCATCAAATATTAAGGCACTGAATTTGTACTTTATGTCAAACTGCTTTGATTATAAATATATATATTTATTTATAACAGCTACGTAAATAAACTGTTTATTTTAGATAACCGCCTGAAAATATCGCGGCTTATTTCACAAGCCAGCGATTGATATTTTTTTGCTAAGAATATTACCGTAGGACGTACTACTGAGTTCTCATTTACGAATTATATTCGCAAGTGCTTACCTTGTTACAAATATAAGCACACAAGGACTACACTTACATTCATAAGCACAAAAACAATGACACTTGTCTGGATACGCAATATTTGGTTAATATTCATGTTTTCTAAAGACTGGATCGTAGCAGCTCTTAATGTGCGTTTATAGTAAATAAACAATACGGAGCTGTCCTCAATTATTTTTAGATTTTCTGAGTTAGTATAAACTTAAATTATAATTCGTATTCATAAACATATAAGAGCTAGCCAAGTCAGAACTTAGTCTACAATTATTTTATGTAGTATTAAATGAATTTCAGGAAGGATAATGGAACTTGGCACCCAATTAGGACTCACTTCGTTTTTTATGGAAGTCAACAACCAAGGTACATTTAATAAATACTGAACTTGGCTCTCATTTTACATTTATGTTTTTGATGGGATAACATATAATACACGACACAGACAACTATAACACGCAACTATGAGTCACGTTTTACCGTCTAATGTCCGATTTCCATACGATTTTCTCTAATGTAAGGTTTACTTGCGTTTTTATTTATTTATTGGTTCACCAACCACATGCCATTTGTATATTATGTTGTTGGTATTATACTCCTACTAAAAATAAATGATAAGTTAATTACAGGTAAACACCGCATGCAATAAGGATTTAGATAAAAAATTGCAATTAAGAATAAGTACCTAACAATTAAACGCATAACTACGCTAAGCCTAATTATAAGAAAAGTACAAATTAATAATTATTTAAAAATATTATTTATTTAAAACATTGAAAAAATTTGAACTATAGTTAAAGCTACAAGGATTTTGAGTAAATAACATACTCAAAATTTACCCACTGTTGGGCTAAAGACTCCTGTCAGTTTGAGGAGGTATTCTTATTACTTCTATTGATAGTATGTGTATAAACGGCAAGCAAGTTTTTCTTTTTTGAATAAGGAGTAAAATTCAGACGCAATTTTGAACATTCGTATTTTATATCTTCAGAAATAATTATTGTCTTAAATTTTTTATCTTATCTGTGTTAAATATTATTAATTTAAAACATATTATATACCAACGCTATAATTATCCTAAATCAAATACTACGTAACCTTTTGTAGCTCACAACTTACCGCAGTTATGAGATTGGTATGTGATATTTTTATGCTATAAATTTTTTCAACAAGTATGTTTATTATTACTTAAAAACGTTATCATATTTCTTTTTATAATAGACTAATATAGAATAAGTTATATATATGAACCGAGATGGCCCATTGGTTAGAACGCGTGCATCTTAACCGACGATTGCGGTTTCAAACCCAGGCAAGTTTATTAAATCGCAGGAATTATCATGTGCCTATTTGTGTTTATAATTCATCACGTGCTCGTGAGACCTGCATGTGTCTAATTTCAAGTGTATTCCACAAACGCGCATTGGAATAGTGTGGTGGAATATGTTACAAAACCTTCTCAAAGGAAGAGGAGGCCTAAGCCGATCATTGGGAAATTTACAGGCTGTTATTGTTGTTCTATATATTCACATCACGAACAAATAAATCATTAACAAATAAATATGAAAACAGTTTTTTTATGTTATGTATAGACGAGCATATGCGCCACCTGATGGTAAGTGGTCACCATCACCCATAGACAATGGAGCTTTAATAAACTATTCTTTACATCGTCAATGTGCCACCAACCTTAGGAACTAAGATGCTATGTCCCTTGTGCCTGTAGTTACACTGGCTCACTCACCCTTCAAACCGGAACACAACAATACTGAGTACTGTTATGTGGCGGTAGAATAACTATGAGTGGTACCTACCCAGACGGGCTTTCACAAAGCCCTACCACCAAGTAAGTTAAACAAGCTAACCGATAGACTCTTGAGCTATACATATTAGTAAAGACTGGAAATGCATTTGCATATGCTAAGGTCAGTAATACTATTAATCCGTAATCGGTGTGGCTAACTTGATTACCTACACATAGTAAGTCATTTATAATTTAAATATCTAAGGAAGTATGGTTTTTAATTATGTATTTGCAAATAGACAGAATCTTGAAATAAGTTGTGTTATATTTACGGTTAATGTATACTTATAATATAAATGCGAAAGTAACTCAGTCATCCTTTCATGACTACATATAATGTATTGGCTTGTAAATTTCAAAATGCTGGGCTTAGGTTAGGACCATATTCCACCACGCTGTTCCAGTGCAGGATGGTGGAGTCACTTGTGGCAGAATTTCATGGAAATTAGACACATAGAAGTTATATGTGTCTAATTTCGACGCCTCCCGCAGGATGTTTTCCTTCACCGCCGAGTTTGGGCTTGAAATATAAACACATGTAAAACCCATGAAAATTCAGTGCTGCTTGTCTGGATTCGAACCCCCAATCATTGGTTTTAATGTACGAGCTCTAACCATTGGGCCATCTTCGCTCTTATAGCTACATAACTACTTCTTAACTCATCATCATCTAATACACGATTGACAGGGAGATCCTGTTTGTCTCTATTTGAATTTTATCAAATATTACTGTTTCCAATTTATGTATGAGGTCTGTCATGTATCATTGTAGTATAACAAATCTAGTGGCAACTAGTGCAGTTTATTATAGCTGACTGTACTGGACTTGACTACAACTTTCCACTAAGTGGGGTGGGGTTTACAGGGATTGTATATATAAAAAAAACATGCCTGACCCATCTCATGTTCTGTCATTCTTGCCATGGGGTGAAAATGATCTCGCAGAGAACATCTACGAGACCCTACTCTAAGATAAAATTCTGGCATAATATTAAAGATTAAAGATACCATAACTTTTGGCATGGATAGTATTATTTCTTTTTACTAATTATATTATATATATTCTGAACACAGGAGAGAATTTTCCCTTACAGTGGTACATTAACTGACTGTTACTACTATACTTACCACTGGCGTTCCAAGCGCCCTCTATCTGATAAGCAGACGTAGCCGCGCCAAATTTGAAACCAGGAGGGAATTTCAAATCCAAGGCTAGACAAGCGGTCCATAGCGCACTGAAACTAAAATTTAACACTGTTAATTGATTTCTGAATTCATAATTAAAAGAAGATTTGACATGATGGTCACCAGTTCCCAGAATTTTTTGTTCTAAATATTGAGTCTGAAATAGAAAGTCGTAAAATAGAAAAAACTACTTGTAAGTAGTTAATATATTACAATTCCTTGTTATTAAAGATAATAATAATATAATCTTAAAACCATAAATTCAAATCCTAATATAATAATTAATTAATGTTTAAATTTAGAAACAAATATTATAAACCCAAATACATGTCAAATCAAAACGGGCTCGGACATGCTTTCTCCGTCATACTCAATAACAATAACTAACATTCTTAACGATTTTAAATGAACATGGCTATTTTTATTATTACAGTTATTTAATGTAGGATATTCCCCATGTTTTTTTTATTGGGTAGTGGAGGTCTCGTGAACTAGTCTTCGAAGAAATCTCGAAATATCGAGCGAATAAAAATAAAAAACATGGTAAATATCCTGTATTAAATAAGCTGTAATAATTCCTAAAGGTTTCTTAAAATTATTATTAATACCAGATTCAATATTAACCAATTGATCGAACCCAAATCGAATTTTCATGGGCTTATCTTGCGCTGATGTTTCATCTCGTAATTGGGGGTGAAGGTAAACACCTCGATATTATCACGTGTCGAATGTGGGTTTGATGTTGGCGAAATCGTATTCAACTGGAAAAGCTGATACCGGATGCTTTGGAGTAGAATGAAAGAGTCCTATGACTTTTGTTCTTTGGTGATAAGGATGTGAGCAAACCTCCAAGGTACCAACTCAATTCTCTCGAACTCGAACAGTTATGTAGATGACTAATTTGTTCCAGTTTTCAGGATGAATGTGCTAATGTAACTGCTGTTTAATTAGCCACATGTATAACCAATCCAGATTGTATCATCGTGGTATAAGCTCGATCTAACTATGAAGCCATCTCGGCTTGCGAATAAAGCAAATTTAAATTTGTATTTCCATATCTTTTATTTCAGTGAAAACCGTCAGAAAGAAATCTGTGAGGGGGATTAAAAGTTTTGACATAAATTTGTATATTTGTTTATTTATATTTAAAAAATTATTACACTTAACTACATTTCCAATTTAATTTTACTTCCAATATTCCGATATTAGTTTCGTTGACGTTCAAAGCGCCATTTTTTCACAAATCCTTAGTGAATATCAAAATAAAGCTCTCGACCAATGAATTTGCTGCCAATTGTTGTTTATTTTGCTTTTATCATCTTATGGTTGGCATAGAGTAAATGTAAAATCAAAATATCGTTATCGAAGCGGCCGTACTGCGATAAGTCCATCTTGATGCCTCAGACATGTTTAATCCACATGATATGGACACACATGAATTGTTATCTTTATATGCTAAAAATCTGGTGAAGTTTTTGTGCAGCCTTTCCACTCACATGCACGTATACAACCTGTAAATAATCCACGTCTGTGCTAAGGCCTAATCTCCCTTTGAGGAGAAGCTTAGAGGCATTCCAGGACGCTGCTCTAATGCGGATTGGTGAATTTACATGTGGCAGAATTTCGTTGAAATTAGACACATGCAGGTTTAACGATGTTTTCATTCGTACAAATCACGAGATGAATTATTAAAACAAATTGAGCACATTAAAATTTAGTGCTTGCCTAGGTTTGAACCTGATATTATCGTTTATGATTTACGTGTTCTAACCACCAGGCCATTTCGCCTTACCATTCGGTTGATATGAGTTTTATGACTTGGGTTCCACATTATTGATGCACTCAATAATGCTACGTAGTAAGTCATAATATAATGTAAAGATACACACGGTCAAACTCGGCTCCTTATGTATACAACAACAGCCTGTAAATTCCCACTGCTGGGCTAAAGGCCTCCTCTCCCTTTGAGGAGAAGGTTGCTGTTCCAATGGGTTGGTGAAATACACATATGGCAGAATTTCTATGAAATTTGTCACATGCAGGTTTCCTCACGATGTTTTCCTTCACCGCTGAGCACGAGATGAATTATAAAGACAAATTTAGCACATGAATCAGTGGTGCTTGCCTGGGTTTGAACCTGCAATCATCGGTTAAGATGCACACGTTCTAACCACTGGGCCATCTCATCTCATATAATATGTTGTTTATATATTTTTAGTTGTAACAAATATAAGAGATGACTTAAATGATGCAGATAGCGTCATTCAAGTTGTATTTGTCGACTTAAATGCTATCTCCATAATCTGATAAGTCAATGTGATAGCATATAAGATTACCTAAAGTAGACTTAAGTAGCCCCCACAAAAACAAGGTTGAATCCAGAATTATATGCTGATCTTTGATAAGACATCACATATAATTCGGTCAAAGATTATATTGAATTGTTACGATGAAATAATGTCCTGTCGACTTCCAGGCAGGATATTTTACATACATATATAATTGTTTTTACCTAACATGACTGTATTTTTTAAATGTTGAAAAAGAGTAACTACTGATTTTCTTGACGGTTCTTCTCGGTAGAATGTACTTTCCGAACCGGTGGTAGCTTCACTTAATTGTAAAATGATTATTCATAAGCGCTTGTAAAAGCCTACTTGAATAGAGTTCATTTTGATTTGATTTGAATTAACATTTATTTACAATTTTTGTCGGTCTGTCTGTTTGTGTTTGTTCCTAATCTAATTTCTGGAACGGCTGGACCGATTTTGACTGGACTTTCACTGCAGATAACTGATATAATAGGGAGTAACTTAGGCTACAACAATATTTCTTTTTTGTTAATTTCAAACGCGTATAAAGTCGCGGGTCAGTCACAGCTAGTTTACAAAATATTTTAAAAAGTAAAATTGAACTCTTAACACTGGTAACAATTTAATCATTAAAAAATGCTAGTCAATCATTTCCTGTTTCTACGTGTTACTTATTTTGTACATCAATTATGTATGGTGTACAACTTTGTATATAGGTGACAATGAAGGCTTCAATATTACGCCGTAAAAAACAAATACCTCTTTAGAGAGTAAAGTAATATTTACAGCAACAACTACAGCCTGTAAATTTCCCACTGCTAACACCTCCACTCCCTTTGAGAAGAAGGATCGGAACATATTCCACGACGCTGTTCCAATGTGGGTTGGTGGAATGCACATGTGGCAGAATTTTTATGAAATTAAAGTAAAAGTAAAGTAGACATATTCATGAATTATAAACACAAATTAAGCACATAAATATTCAGAGGTGCTTGCCTGAGTTTGGGTTTGAACCCGCAATCATCGGTAAAATTAAAAAGTTATATACGCGTATACGTCTATACATATTAATATTCTTTTATTTATTTTTTAATTTTACTGCAAACGATACAATGTTGAATCTTCTCGACAAGCCACTAATGTCCCTAACATTGTGTTTTATAACGCTCCAAGAACACACACATACATACACTATTCTACACATTTTACGTTTCGTTAAATTCATTTTCCTTTTGCTAGATTAAGAGCTGAGATGACCCAGTGGTTACCCGATGATTTCGGGTTCAAACCCAGGCAAACACCACTATATATATGTGCTTAATTTGTGTTTATAATTCATCTCATGCTCGGCGGTGAAGGAAAACATCACGAGGAAACCTGCATGTGTCTAATTTCAGCGAAATTCTGCCACATGTGCATTCCAACAATGATGTTTGTGTACCGTCGTTACTTCTGATTTTCTATAACACAAGTGCTTTAGCTTACATTGGGATCAGAGTAATGTATGTGATGTTGTCCAATATTATTTATTTACTACGTTGAAAAGAACAACTGAGTGTATTGCCGGTTCTTCTCGATAGCTTAGCTTTACATTAAACTCAAAATGATGATTCTAAAATGAATTGAATTGATGATTTGAACGATGAATATTTTTTTGTACTCGCCTTAAGTACGACATCAGAAGAAAGAAAGCGGCTTCTCTAGTATATAGTATACCATAGTTCTATAGCTACCATAGATAGAGAACCGGTAATGAACACCAAAATCGTGATTAAAGGATTACAATGACTACACAATATGGTGATGTAAAAATATGTTATATTATGAGTTGATGTGAGATTACCAATAGGGATTACTTTAGTATTTAATTATTAACTATTTAGCCTATGAGCTGAAATGGCCTAGATTTTAGAACACGTACCTCATAACTGATGATTTCGGGTTCAAACCCAGACAAGCACCGTTGAATTTTCATATGCTAAATTTTCGTTAATAATTCATCTCATGCTCAGTGGTAAAGCACCACATCGTGAAGAAACCTGCATATGGCTAATTTGAACGAAATTGTACCACATGTAAATCCACCAACCGTTGGAGCAGCGTGGTGGAATATGCTACTAACCTTCTCCTCTAAGGGTGAGGGCGCCTTGCCCATGTTGTTGACTAAAATAAACATATTGTTATATCCCATCAGCCGAAGAAGGAGATAACAACAACAGCCTGTAAATTCCCACTGCTGGGCTAAAGGCCTCCTCTCTCTTAGAGGAGAAGGTTTGGAACATATTCCACCAAGCTGTTCCAATGCGGGTTGGTGGAATACACATGTCGCAGAATTTCTATGAAATTTGTCACATGCAGGTTTCCTCGCGATGTTTTCCTTCACCGCTGAGCATTTTAAAGACAAATTAAGCACATGAATCAGCGGTGCTTGCCTGGATTTGAACCCGCAATCATCGGTTAAGATGAATGCGTTTTAACCACTGGGCCATCTCGACTCACAAGAAGATAAATAAACCTTAAAATAACGTATTATATATATGATTTGTTAAGAGCTATTTGATATATTATATGTATATTGTATACTAGAGACATTTCTTGATTTATATCTTCATGTATAGTAGAACAACATTCCATATAACTACTTTAATTGTACTACCTAAGTTGCAATAACTCTTTGTCAATTTAAAAGACGCCGCTGAACACGAGATGAATTATAAAGACAAATTAAGCACATGAAACAGCGGTGCTTGCCTGGGTTTGAACCCGCAATTATCGGTTAAGATGCACGCGTTCCATCCACTGGGCCATCTTGACTCTCGACGCGGGGGACAGCTAGTAAGCTATACGTACTATTACATCAATCAGCTGAGGTCGTTCAGCGGTTGGTAAAACATGTTCACCTTAACCGGGACTGTCAATTCAAGTCCGGGCAATCACGGTTTTTATATTTTGAAGTATTAATACATTTTGCAGAACATCGTGTTACATACGACACCTATGGCCGCTTTTATAAAATAAAAATATAAGTGTCTATTAACAACACATAGTTCTATCTTCTATAGAATAAATGACACATTTTTTACCATGTCTAACAAATTTTATACGACTAGCTAACTTATTTTTTTAATATTAAATAAATAAAACTAACGCCAAGAATGAATGAAATTTTTGAAAGACTTATGAATTTCCTTGCAGTAGTGACAGCTTGGTGATAAACAGTAAACCTTCTCAAGGAGCGAAGAGGTTTTTTATTATCATAGAAAATATATAAAGAATAAATAGTATCAAGATTCTTTATATCGACTGGCTTGACTGTAGCTGTGCGTATACGCAGCTACACGCACACATGCTTAAAACACATGAGACACATGTCAAAAACCGAGAAACGATGATTGGAAATCTTATGCCCAGCAGTGGGATGTGTAGTAGCTGTTACTTTATTACTTACAGCAAATAACGAAAAAAATATTTTAAAGTATTTATACGCGCATTTATTAAAAAGGCTATATTGTCGAATGAAAAGTCAAGCTCATGTATATATAATATACTAGCAGTAACAATACATTTTCTAATGTTATTAAATAATCCTGGTTAAAGAAATTCACTAATTGTTTTCGTGGACGAAAGTACAAGTGTTATTGTTTATGACATATTATTATTTAAAAAATATACTGTTTATGTTTACGACATAAACAAATAAAGTAATAATCAATATATATTATTCAAATGTTACATAGTTAAATTGTTATTTTACAATTAATTCAACGTACCAGTTATATGATTAATATGTAACAAGATGCCGAGAGTTAGTTTAAAAACAAAATCAAAATATACTTTACTCATGGATTTCTACAAACACAGTTAATTGTCATTTTACAGAATTTAACGTAAAACTAACAAAGTAACAGATACTAAATTCTACCGAAATAAACCTCTTTTTTACGAATTAAATAATATACGTTTATAAAATTTATTTAAGTTTGAAAAACTTTTGTCTTAGAATTTTATATCAATGTTTTTAATAGAATATTTGAATTTATAACTAACTTAAATATTATAAATATTAGTTTAAAAACTTACCTCACAATTAAACGAAGCAACTTCATTGTCACTCGTTACTGAACTCGTGTGACGTTTTTTCGCGAATTTAAAACTAAATGATTTGACATTTAACGATTGACATATCGGACGCTTCGTATTTTTAATCTGTGCAATATAAACATTCATTGTTTTCATTCACTTTTCAACCGACTTCAAAAAGGAGGAGGTTATCAATTCGTCTGTATTTTTTTTTTTTTACATTATTTGAGTGTATTTTATTTGACTTTCTTTATTAGTATATTATTCTGTAGATTTTGTATAAATTGAGTGTATTTTTCTGTAGGATTAGGCATATTTAGAGATGTCTTTAAGTATATACCTCTTAAAATATTGTTTGTGTATATTTTATTTCTGCGTTTCGTAGAGTATTTTATTAATAAGTAATAAAATTTGACGTTATTATTGAGTAGGATTGTAGATTATAAACAATATACAGTTTTATTGTAAGTAAGAAATTGAGTAGTTTGTATTATATTAGTACTAATATACTTTAGTTATTTTCATTAACTTTCATTCAACTGACAATATAGTGCGTATTAATATCGTAACATTAATTTTAAATCGTTTTATAATATAATAATCTAAGTAACAATATACGGTTAGCGTTGCAGTATTTATTTATGATGTGCGCCATCTATTGCAATTTGTTTGTACTATAAAACGTTCACGTAAATGTCAAAAATTTAAATGCAATGTTTATGTAGCCTTTTCCACTGGAAGTAGGAAAAAAGATGAACAAACCTTAGATAAACATATTTAAGCTATATTGCGCACTATTAAGAGTGTATAACTAATATGTTTATTTAAATAATAGAATATAACACAATGTACTGTACTTTATTTCCACTTCAATTTTACTTCCGAAATTCCGATTAATAACGTTGTCGTTTAAAACGCATATCATAATATAGATTAATTAAACTCTCGACCAATGAAAGCGTGTCAATTTGCTGTCAAATGATTATTTGGCTTTTTTCCTGTTATGGTTGGAATCAATGATATTCTAATAAACAGATATGTTATACCCATACTAAACAACAGAAACAAGTGTGCCGCGCCGGGGACCGTTTATTTTACACTAACTACCTAGCTTGATAAAAACAATAAGTTAAAGGGATAACTAGATGTTTTAATCATGCAAAACGTATTACTACATAATTATTATGTATTATAACGTATTACTGGCATGATGAAAGCGACTAAAGGCAAACGTCTCAATTAGGACGTTTTCTAGTCTTCACTTTTTGCGTGTTAATGACATATCTGTTTATTAGAACATCATTGGTTGGAATAGAGTATACATTGTACACAAGAATTAATTGAATTTATATGCTAGCAAAAACTCAGTATACGTTGTTCTGTCTGTATTTAGATATTGATTTTGTAGATATTCACTTTTGATCATGCTAATATGCCTTATAAGATTTAAATAACGCTTAAAATAGGGATAGTTCACACCAGGGCCGTAGCCAGGATTTCATTTCGGGGGGGGTTCGTACTCCAGGATTTTTTTTTATTTTAAAACTTATTAAACTTTTATTTGAAAGACAACCGACGACTTATTTTATGTTATAGGGGGCAAACGAGCACGAGGCTCATCTGATGGAAAGTGGTTACCACCGCCCATGGACATCTGCGGGGCTTGCAGGTGCGTTACCGACTTTTAAGGAAGGAGTACACTCTTTTTTTTAAAGTCGTGTCGGTTCGGAAACAGCGTCGGCGAAAGCTGTTTCAACAGAGTGGTTGTGTAATGAACTATCTGGGCCTCATTCTGGCTGGTCGATGTAGTTTCGGGCAGCATTTTGTGCACATCGGCCCGAGGCTCATCAACGCCGCCGTCGCTCTCGAACGCCTCCTTCCGAATGTGGGGGGCCGGGATCGCCATGCCGGCGTCTGTACTCCGACGTAGTGAGATCGATGGCGCTGTACTCCGTGAATCGCCCCTACGTGTTGGAATCAGGGCGTCACGGTAGCATGCGTAAGCGATCCCGTGGCGCCCGCCGAAAGACGGAGAGGGTACTCTGATTTTTAGTAAACCCGGGGAGTCCCACACACCCCCCATTTTCCATCACGCGGGGGAAGCGCGTAAAGCGTTTTTCCAGCGAGAAAAAGAGGTAAAAAATGTCTTAAAATTCGTGCTGTTGTGGATTTTTGAACAATAAGGTGGTGCGGGTGAAACTATGAATTTTGTCGAGATGTCCGAAGGTGAAATTTAGCAGTCGGGATTAAACCGAACAATGCCTCCAAACAGTTTCCGTGAAATATTCGGTAGAAGATGCAGAGTGATCTAACATCTCTACGCAAAGCCAAAGGATCAAGCAGGTCGAAAAGGGCTTGACCGTCGATAATTCGAGCCGCTCTGCGTTGGATACGGACAAATGGAAGGAGCTGGTACTGGAGAGCACCCGCCCAGAGGTGTGAGCATTATTCCATGTGGGGTTCAATTTGCGCCTTGTATAGTTTTAGGCGATGGACTGGCGTGTAATACTGTCTTGGCTTACTGAGCACAACGAGCTTTTTTGATGCCAATTTGGCTTTGCGTGCCAATTTTTGGCTTTGCGTGCCAATTGACCGCGGAACTGAACGAGGCTCGAAATATCCACGCCAAGTATTCCGACACTAGCTGTGGTGGATCTTCTGAAATCGTGGAGATACGAGAAATGGTAATTTTTTAGCGGCTAACGCGCAAACTTACCTCTTTTGGGGTTGAAATGGATTGGTTTTAGCCGGGGGGTCCGAAACTACTAAATGAGCCTAAGGGCTACTAAGGGAGAGTACTTCCCCGCCATCGAATATTTTAATAGCAAAATAGTAATCATTTATATGGACTAAGTTTAGCTGGCCCCAGTTCGAGACTTTGTTTAAGGAAGACTTGATTTTAGACACAAGTTTGTTCCGGTTTTCTCCGACGTTTTCCCGAGAAATATTAGCCCGGCTGGTGTATGAGGTGCATACAGTACTGTCGTCTGCATAGCAGTGAATGTTACAGATTTGCAACAAGTCACTGATACGCAGAAGAAACCGAGTGGGTGATAGAACGCAGCCTTGTGCAACACCAGCATTAACGAATTTTAAATCAGAGCATGCACCATATATAACGACTTTAATGTTCCGATCTGCCAAAAAGCTGGTGATCCAATTGCATAATTTCCCGGGAAGCCCGTGGAAAGGGAGCTTCGAAAGTAGTGCTTTGTGCCATACGCTATCGAAGGCATTTTTAGGGATAGGACACACCAAAGTAGTCTTCCAGGAATTCGGCTGCTTTCGTAGTCGGCGACTATTTGGTAAAAAGCAGCGACTATCAGTTTTTTTATTATATATTATTGATATTCTCAATAAAATATAAATAGAATGTATCAGAAATTTTACAATCTGTGTTACATTTCAAAATGTAATGGTACTCTGTAAAAGGTGTATCCTCTTTAGTACCTAAAATTACTAACATGGCAATATGATATCAAAAATTAGTATCTCAATGAAATGTGAATAACGGTATGATTATTATTGCCTCTACTCTTTGCGTAAAATGATTCATTTTGTTTAGATTTATTGTCGTTTGATACGACCATATGGCTTAATTTTCTGAAGAAACCTTTGCATATATATATTTATTATTATTAGGTTATATTTGCTTAAACTTTCGTGAAGATAAACATTTCGTTTGTATTCTACACGAGACCTCAGCACTAAAATAACTTTGATTACACGCTACTGTGTAAATTAAACTTAGTCATTTCTTAAAACATTCAATTAAAATCCGTCATTTCCAATGAATCGTTACCTCTAGTAATACCGAGCGCGTTTCTTTTTGGGATCATTGAACACGCAGTGTGTGTCGATGTATTGCAGCAACTTCTCTTTCGTGACAGGCATCAATATACTTTTTACTACCGCCCTGGCTGTCTTTTCACCGTTGGGGAAGGACTTGTCGTTCCGTTCCCGCATGAACACCCACTTGTTGTTCTCGCACTTGCACTCGATGATCTTCCCGTCGAGGTGCCGTATCGCAGACGTGACGTTCATCTCGCCGAACAGCACGCCCCGCCCGACGTACAGCTGGCCCCTCAGAGTTGGTATCATTCCGGCTCTATCGTCTCTGACGATCTTGAGTTTAAAATCTATACTATTCATATCACTCGGCTTCCACTTGAGCACGCTCTGGCAGGTACCGGCGACATACGGGTCATCAGCCGGCTGAAATATCAGTCCGTCATGCTCGTGGGTGAGTGTCTTGATGAACTTATCCTCCAGCAATTGCTTCGTTATCGTAACGTCCCAGAAGTGTTTGAGGCCGACGCGGAACGGTTCGCTGTTCTTGTCTATCCTGCCGCTTTCGATTGCTCGTTCCCTTGGTTTTATGATTTCGTTGTCAATACATTTTAACCTAACAGTGTAGAAGGGCTCCTTGCCGACGTTTATGTTATCGAACCGTATGATGTCGTAGCAAAGGTATCGGACTTTTGCAACACCTTTCACAGTATCTACGACCATTTCACCGTCAAGTAACGTGTTCTTAAGTGGTTCATGTGTTTTGTTATGAAAGAAATGTAGATTGCTTGCTTTAAACACGCAGTTGTCTCTGTCTATTAAGTACACCTTATCTTCACCGTCGATTAACATCATATATCTAACGCCGTCAGCCTTCCATGAAACACAGTATGGTTTTTCCGACAGCTCCTTCATATTTTCCAAGTCCATAGACACAGGTTGTGACCCTGGAAATTCGTTATTCTTCCACTTGCAAAATGTTTTCGCCTTAAACTGGACAAGTTTAATTACTTCTGGATCCTGAACTAATGTTACACCATTCACTTTCGGTATAAATTCTTTATTTTTCAAATGTTTTTTATATGACTGCTTTGATCGATGTCCCTCATCATCATTCCCAGCCTCCTCTTCAACTACTTCCTCTTCATCATCTTCTTCTATACACCAGTCTGGCCTAGCAGGGGCTGTCATAGTATCTTCTATGTCATCATAGCGTCTAACCAATAAATACTTATGTTTTGTTTGTTTAATTAGCGCAAAATATTTTTTTGATAAAACGATAGCGATTAGTGAAAACATTTCGGGGGGGGTTTGAACCCCCAAAACCCCCGCCTGCCTACGGCCATGGTTCACACGCTGTTTTTACGGATGGACTACCGAATATACATGCACGGTCACGTGGGCGAAACCGCGCGTTAGTAAACTATAATCCTTGATTAATAAATGATATTCCCCAGCTTCCTGTTACATATTTCCGTCCCTTTCTTACGAAACCACTCTCACATATCGCAGATTTTTTTTAGGAAAGATATTAAACAGAAGATTATGAAGACTAATCATTTGTATCATGGTTTTGGTCCAAGGTCATTAATAACTTCATCTCAAGACGCATTTACGTCTTGAATGATCACAGTGGCGTGCAATTGGAGAGGTCTTTATCCAGCAGTGGACGAACATGGTCTGTTGATGTATGTATGCAGACTAAATGACAGAGTTCATTGACCCCTGTCTCTGAGTTCTTTAATCAAAATGCCCGTCAAGTTCGAGGCATTCATTATCATCAATAAACGATGTTACAAACGATTTTGAAATGTCGGTTTGTAATTTGACACAATGAATGGGCAAATTATATACTATACCGATCGTTATAAAAATTTTCTGTGCAGTTTTTTGTAAGTGAAAAAAAAAGTAAGTAAAGTAACACCCTGTACGTTTCCCACTGCTGAGATAAGGCCTCATTTTCCATTAACGAGAGCGTTTGGAACATATTCCGCCACGCTGTTCCAATGCATGTTGGTGGAATGCACATGTGGCAGAATTTCGATGAAATTAGACACATGCAGGTTTCCTCACGATGTTTTGCTTCACCGCCGAGCACGAGATGAATTATAATATATAATAATTTTTGTAAGTGAAACACTCCAAATCTCTTTTTATGAGTCCAACCTAGGCGGTTTGGTAAATGCGCCATCTCATATTATGTGATCAAAATTTGATATATTTTTTTATGGTATAGGTATTGGCGGACGAGCATATGGGCCACCTGATGGTAAGTGGTCACCATCACCCATAGACAATGACGCTTAAAGAAATATTAACTAATCATTACATCGTCAATGTGCCACCAACCTTGGGAACTAAGATGTTATGTCCCTTGTGCCTGTTACACTGGCTCACTCACCCTTCAAACCGGAACACAACAATACTGAGTACTGTTATTTGGCGGTAGAATAACTGATGAGTGGGTGGTACCTACCCAGATGGGCTTGCACAAAGCAACACGAAACAAGAAAACATTCAAGTCAAGTCAAAGCAATTTATTTTATAATAAGTATATCGACAGTGTGAAGGAAGGAAAGCTGAAGAGCTATTAATTGCAAGTTCCTGAAAAAAATGGCGTTTTATAGTTACATAGTTGGGAACTTCGGAAGTAAAATAGTGTCGTATTTTAAATAACAGTATAATAACATAGAATTATATAATGATCAATGTAGCAGAGCTATCAAAAATCATGTGGAAAATGTCAACCAGAGGTTATTTTATCTTATTTAATCCTTCGACATCTCAAATACAATTAAATCAATAACTTTGATAAATAAAATATATTACAAGCAAAAGAAACATTGCCTATATTTCATAAGGAATGAACTTATTTTAACGGATTCATTGATTAGCCCATTGCTGCTGTTAATTTTATAATTATTGATCGAGCTTCATTTTTTTACGATTTCACTGAATACTCATATAAGCTGAGAAATCTGGGGCGA
Source organism: Vanessa cardui (assembly GCF_905220365.1). NCBI lineage: Eukaryota > Metazoa > Arthropoda > Insecta > Lepidoptera > Nymphalidae > Vanessa > Vanessa cardui. Next base: position 8,881,086 of record NC_061146.1, read on the forward strand.
AACCAATGGCTTCCAGTTATTTATTGCTCCTACATGGCATACTTCAAGAAGTCATTACCTTTTTTTAAAAATGATATTACATCGTCAGTGTAAAGGAAGGAAGACTAAAGAGTAAAACTTGTTGGTATGGAAATGAGGTTTAAATACTTTGGCGATTCAGTCTTTTTTCCTTTCTACTGTATTTCAGGTATTATTCAAATGAAAAAGCTTTTATTACTAAAAAGTATAAATATATTTTAATACAATTAAATTAAATCTAAAGTTCATCTGTCAATTTATTATCTACATCTATCGAGCGACTTTTAATAACGCTTGCGTAGTAGTGGGCGGAGGCCCGAGGTGTGCGCTTGCGGAGAGGGTCTTCGAAATCGATTTGGTATAACCCGAACTTGGATCTGAAATATATAATAATATAAATATTAATTTCTGTTATTTTATATAATAATATCTATAATATTAGTCGGTGGACTTATGCGTTAATACCTTGTAGTGAAATACATTTAAAAAAAAGAGCGCGCGATCTCACGTCACATACGTTTACTTTTTGGCGCGAAGTTTGAATGCTTCAGCCATACTTCCGAGACATTGAATTATCATTTATTTTGTTATTAATTTTGTAAAAGTCATTTTCATTTTGTTCGGTACTAATAATGTTTCACTAACATTCAATATATAATTATATTACATTTATTCTGCTCAGCAAAGATGGCCCAGTGGTTAGAACGCGTGCATCTTAACCGATGATTGCGGGTTCAAACCCAGGCAAGCACCGCTGATTCATGTGCTTAATTTGTTTTTATAATTCATCTCGTGCTCAGCGGTGAAAGAAAACATCGTGAGGAAACCTGCATGTGACAAATTTCATACAAATTCTGCCACATGTGTATTCCACCAACCCGCATTGGAACAGCGTGGTGGAATATGTTCCAAACCTTCCCCTTAAAGGGAGAGGAGGCCTTTAGCCCAGCAGTGGGAATTTACAGGCTGTTACTTTACTTTACTTTACATTTATTTGATCTGACTTTGAACAACTTTTAAGAAGCAGGTCTACTAAGAATGACAATAAGAGAAGTCGTTACAATAGCTTACCTGTAACCATCAGACCATTCGAAGTTGTCAATCAACGTCCAGGCTGTGTAGCCTGATACATTGACTCCATCTTCGATTGCAAGAAGAACCTAAAAAAACAAGTAAAACAAATTTAAAAAAAAAATGAAATACGAACCTTACAAATATATGTTTATTAAGATTACTAAACGATAACTAAGATTATTAAGCCTTACCATCAGGCTTTTTGTAAGTCCATCTTATCATTATATTTTATATTACAAAATCAAAAAGTATTGTTGTGTTCCGGTTTGATGGCTGAGTGAGAGTATCTTCAGACTCGAAATTATAATAATTATAATAATATGAGACAACATCACATACATTACTCTGATCCAAAGTAAGTAGCTAAAGCACTTGTTTTATGGAAATCAGAAGTAACGACGGTACCACAAACACCCAGACCCAAGGCAACATAGAAAACTAATGATAATCTACATTGACTTGGCCGGGAATCGAACCCGGGACCTCGGAGTGGCGTACCCATGAAAACCGGTGTACCCACCACTCAACCATGGAGGTCGTCATACGTCACTCAAAAGACATAACATTTTGGGCAACGTAAGGAATGGTTATTTTTTTCTGAGTGCTAATGTTTTTAGACTGATAATCACTTATCAGCAGATGTACCATTTGCCCATTCGCTTTCAGTTCACATTTTTACGTCAAATATAATCTTCAAAAAAAGTTTATTACATACATCCTTCATGGTCGAAAACTTCAGGATCTTTTTCGGTTAAAACTGAAAAAAAAATGTCTACATTACCTGTTCCAAATGTTCCTTATAATATTGTACTCGGTCTTGATCATCTACACCGCCGTCGTAACTTGCATAGCCATTCTCAGTGATGAGGATTTCAATGTCTCCGTACTGTTCCTTCAGCCAGGCCAGCTGACGACGGAGTCCTTCAGGGCATATCTGAAATAAGTAAGCAGTAAAAGAATAAAATTAATAATGATTACTTTTGTTATGTATATGATTCATCATCATAGGCCCCCCGAAGGCGCGACACTGACCCGATGATTATATGCGGACTATCCTTCTAAGGCTACCTCTGTTATATATATCATTTTGCGTTTAGTATTCAATTATACTATAAAAAAACAAAATGTTCTGTATTCAAGTAGACTTTTAAAAGCAAGATTCGTGAAGTTACACTGTTGAATAAAAAAAAAGATTCAACTGAGAAGAACTGGTGAGAAACTCAATAGTTACTCTTTTCCACCATTTTAATCATATATGTTAGTAAATAATATGATTCGTTTTATGCCCAGAGGATCGGAATTGCGATTCAATGGGGAAATGCTGCTAGCATTCTTGCCACCATTCCACGCGGTCAAGATTTATACTGTAACCAGTTTTAGTGCATATTTGGATATATCTGTATATATATAAGCATTTAATGTTATCAATTCTTATGTTACTAAATAAATGATAACAGAATCACTAATTCCATGCTTATTTTATATTGAGTAGTATGTATGACTTATTTGTCAATGTTTTTGATATGAGCTTTAAGTTTTTTAATAGGCAAAGTTAATAATATTAATCTTGCAAAACATAATTAAAACATAATATATGTACATAATTTCACTTTGCTTTAAAGTAGATGGGAATACGTACATAGAACCAGCTGGTGGCTGCGTGTTTCCATTCGGGTCTAACAGTAAGGTGAATGTCGAGATCTGATGCACCGGCAAATGGCCATGGACCTATGCGCTCCCCTTCCTTTGCTTTCTTCACGATCCTTGATGTGTAATAGTTGAAACCGTAGAAGTCGAATGTTCCTGATAACGGAAAAATATGTTTTATTAAATGTAGCAAAGATTAAAAAAAAAGGGATAAAAACTACATTATTTTTCTGACCGTAGTATTTCCTTAAAATCTATTAGTTTCTGAAGACCGTTATCTTTTAGTCACACATAAGTACTAATCTTAGAGGATTTTTTTTGTATTTTAGGCCGATGTTTGCCCAGTGATTATGGGACGACAGCTACACATAGAAAATCGTTTATGGTTTCATTTTGACGAGCTCGAGGAAAAAGTTACTGGCCGGTTAGAGAGTAGTACTATGGTTGTATCAGAAAAAAAAATGTAAACAAAGCTAAAGAAAAATGCTATCGACAAAGTCCAAGTCTTTTGAATAAATGCGAAGTTTCGCGGGACCCATTAGCAATTAAAAATAGACGAAATAGCAAAGGTTATAATTGCTGTGAGGATTTATCATCATTCCTCAACTTTGGGAACTAAGATGTTATATATCTGGCCTGTGGTTTTCCTATCTTACTTAAAAGCCATCAAGATTTTTAAAATAATGAATAAACTACAGCATTAATTCATACCTTTTACGAAATCTTTTTCTTCTTGAGTAAAAGGCGGTAATCTCGATTTTGACAAGCCTTCCTTCTTGCTCTTCTCTGCAATTATCTTTTCAATGACAGGCGGCCATCCTCCCTCTTTGGTGAATATGGGATGGGAAAACATACCCACCTGAAATGACATTCCATTAACTGTATTCATTGAATCTATTTTCAAAGAAACATGATAATAAGATACAAGTAATAACCATAAATTGTCTGGATATTTCCGTAATTTCCTCATCGCTTTCGGTTTCCGATTCAAGCCACAGTATCTGATTTGAAAGTGACACTTTGCCTGAAAAACATATAATAATTTATTATTATTCAATTTCAAATATTAAATTAAACTAACATTCAAAAATCATGATGGTTATTTCTACACGTGAATCCTAATCGATGGTTACGGTTTCCAAAAAAACCAAGCAAATTCAGTAGTACAGTATCTTTAATGGAACTTGTGCTCAGCGATGAAAAAAGATATCATCTGGAAATTGTCATCTAAAAAGTCAAGTTTTCTTACAACAGATCTTCTAATTTTCAAATTATTAAAATAATCTGAATTCTAAAATAAATTTTCTGCCTCATTAGGCAGTGTCTCGGACTAATATTCCTAACTTGAGAAGTATTTGAAAAAATTCAATAATAGATCGGAGTCGGGATGGTAAAAGAGTGTCCGTGCGTATAGGACATAAAATATGATCCTGTATCTGGAATAGTATCGGTTGTGTAGAATTTACCGTCCCATCAGATTCTGTGAGTGAGGAAGACTATCTTGAAAAGAATTGTCGTCGAAATTGATTAGTAGAACAGCACCTCCGTTACCATATTCAAATAAAACTATTTTTAAAGCTTATATTACATTAAATATATACACAGTCTTATTACCTTTGTATTTAGGTCTGAACTCTTCATCATATATTCTCCAAGCCTTCGCATGGGCGATCATAGCGTGCTTATTACAGAGGTAGTTTCCGACTCCAACACTAAGAATTCCTGGTGCGTGTAAAGCGGTGTTGTAGACGATTTCGCAGAAGATTAACGGTTCGTTCAGGGTTATCCAAGTCTTGACACGATCGCCGAAGAGCGAGAAGACGACGCGTGCGTAGTCCGCAAACCAATCAGATACGAGAGGATTTGCCCAGCCACCTGAATTGATACAAGAATGTAAGGTCACAAGTAGTTATGCTCATAGCAAAGTATGAAAGAACTTAAACAGACGAGGTGATCCGCTGTCTCAGGAGCAGTACGTTTTAACCGAGAATGCTCAGTTGTAGCACGCGTGCATCTTCATTGTTATTATCATAATAATAGCATGATATAAAACAAAGTCGCTTACCGCTGTTTAAAACATACTTAGATCTTTAAAATTACGCAACATCACAGTAACTACTGAGTTTCTTACCGGTTCTTCTCGGTAGAATCTACTTTCCGAACCGGTGGTAGCTTTACTTAATTGTTAAATGACGATTCAAAAGTGCTTGTAAAAGTCCTCTTGAATAAAGTATTTTTTGATTTTGCAACATATTTTGATGCGGTTTTTTTTTAATAGATATGATTCGAGAGGAAGGTTTTTAATATAGGAAAAACATAGTAAAAAGGCACTTATAATTTTAGAAGATTCTAATGGCATGTCGTAGATAAAAAAACATCTGTAGTATATTTAGTATCAGCATTACCCGTTCGATGCGGGGACGGGTCGCTAGTAACTGATAATTGAGGATTAAGTCTCTAGAAACGATACTGAATGTGCTTAATTTGTGTTTTTAATTCTCCTCGAGAGCTGAGATGGCCCAGGGGTTAGAACGCATGCATTTTAACCGATGATTTCGTGCTCAAACCCAGGCACACACCACTATATATATATGTGCTTAATTTGTGTTTATAATTCATCTCGTGCTCGCCAGTGGCGGATAACTTCGTGAGGGAACCTGCATGTGTCTAATTTCATTGAAATTGGAAATTTTAACACGCATTGGAATAGCGTGGTGGAATATGTTCCATACCCTCTTCTTAATGGGAGAGGAGGCCTTAGTTCAGCAGTGGGAAATTTACAGGCTGTTATTTTACTTTAATTTTTCCTCGATGTATAATAAATCTTGAGACAAACAGATTGTGTAGAATGAATATTTGTCAAATGTTTATATAGCATTCTGTACTACAAATATGTTCTAATGATGCTCTTGAAATACCTAAGTCCTGCAATGATTGCGGCAAGTCCCAATGATAAAGCGTTACAACGGGTTCGATGCCCTTTTCGAGCAAACCGTCAATCAGGTCATTGTAGAATTTCTTTCCGTCTTCGCTGACGGTGTTCGGGAAACCGGATGGCATTAACCTCGTCCATGCAATTGAAAACCTGAAAATTAGAAAAGTTTATTAATTATAAGAAAATTACATATTGATTTATTTTAGCCTCTTTAATCAATCCACTAAGCATCTCTCGAGGAGCAGAGATGGCCCAGTGAGCAGAGATGGCCCAGTGGTTAGAACGCGTGCATCTTAACCGATGATTGCGGGTTCAAACCCAGGCAAGCACCGCTGATTCATGTACTTAATTTGTCTTTATAATTCATCTCGTACTCAGCTTTGAAGGAAAACATCGTGAGGAAGCCTGCATGTGACAAATTTCATAGAAATTCTGCCACATGTGTATTCCACCAACCCGCATTGGAACAGCGTGGTGGAATATGTTCCAAACCTTCTCCTTAAAGGGAGAGGAGGCCTTTAGCCCAGCAGTGAGAATTCACAGGCTGTAGTTGTATTCCATCTCTCTTTATCCTGATACACAATGTGTCTAACCCACTTCCACTTCAGTTTCTTGCAGTGGGTTAAAGAATGAATAACTTTTGTCATTTCTATTATATTATGGCTGTGTCTATTATAAGTAATAATAATCATTAAAAGCCATCGAAGGGTTCTTATAAGTATATTTAAATAGTCATTTTTGTAAGTTTCATTTGGGTGTAAAATAATTTATTTTTAATCAGACTACTAATTGTTTTGAATCTAATGATATTCTAATAAGCATATATGTTATATCCATACTAAACAACAGAAAAAAGTGTGCCGCGCCGGGGACCGTTTATTTAGTTTATTTTTACATTTCGTTAAAAGTAAAAATCGGTAAAAAAGAAAAAGCGGTAACTAGATGTTTTAATTACGCAAAACGTATTACTACGTAATTATGCCGTATTACAACGTATTATTACGTAAAACAACTAAAGGCAAACGTCCCAATTAGGACGTTTTCTAGTCTTCACTTTTTGCGCGTTAATAATATATTTTTTTACTACAACATCATTGTTTGAATCGTTAATTTTTAAGGTTAATTTTAAAGACAAGCGATTTTTTAGAAACGATAAAAATATAAGATGTATATTTTTATCGTTTCTATAAAAAAGTGTTGGAAATTAAAGTTAATTATTTATTATTATAATTACACGATAATGTAACGGAGCTTGATAATAAATTTAATTTTACTCGAAATATTCTATCACCGATGACTTTTCGTTTTCGCGTAACAAGTCACTAGAGTTATCAGAACAGTTCAAATGGTTATTATAAGGCTGAAGTGAATATATTATATACTACTTATCGCTCGTGGCTTTGCATGCAATATAGAGATTGATCGGTTTTGGTACTGAGATTCAATATATCTTGTACCTGTTGTTTCATATATCTATACATATAATAAAATTGGAGTGTCTGTTTGTAATATTAAAATAGCCCTTTTTTACTCAATGAATATATATGTATACACGGTACATATACCAAAATAATTTTTTTTACAATTTTCGTTTATCTGTCTGTGTGCTTATTCCGGCTAATCTCTGGAACGGCTGGACTTATTTTGACGGGAGTTTAAATGGCAGATAACTGATAAATAAGGAGCAACTTAGGCTACAATATTTTTTTTTTTGATTAATTCAAACGCGTCCAAGATCGCGGGCACAGCTAGTGATACATAAAATATTGGTGACGTTTGAACGGTTACAGTAATATTGACAACTATTTTGTGGACACGCCTTAAGTTGCTTAGTCATTCTATGTTCGTTGTCTTCACGGAAATCAGTGTATTGATAATCATGACGAATTTTTGGGTCTTTGAAACGATGACTTAACTTGTGCATAATACGATTACGAAACATCCGAATCTATGAGACTTAAAGGTATTTTTCTTATCTCTAATCGACTTCAAAGAAAGTTTCCTTATTTTTTTATGGTATAGCTTGACGTACGAGCATATGAGCCACCTGATAGTAAATAGTCACCATTACCCATAGACAATGACGCAGTAAGAAATATTAACTATTCCTTAAATCGTCAATGCGCCACCAACTTTGGGAACTAAGATATTATGTCCCTTGTGCCTGTAGTTACACTGTCTCACTCATCCTTCAAACCGGAACACAACAATACTGAGTACTGTTGTTTGTTACTCCTTATTTAGAGGATTACGTATTCAGATTTCAATCTAGATCATTTTTTTATAACCTTCTTCCTCGCACATTTATTTAAATATGGTGTAATTTTGGAATGAACAATCTTGGTGGTAGGGCTTTGTGCAAGCCCGCCTGGGTAGGTACCAACCACTCATCAGATATTCTACCGCTAAACAACAGTACGCAATATTCTTGTGTTCCGGTTTGAAGGGTGATTGAGCCAGTGTAACTATAGGCACAAGGGACATAGCATCTTAGTTCCCAAGGTTAGTGGCACATTGACGTTGTAAAGAATAGTTAATATTTCTTACAGCGTCATTCACTAAGGGTGATGGTGACCCATATGCTCGTCCGCTAACATATACCATAAAAAAAAACTATAAAGCAAATTCGATGATTTTGCCTTATTTAGAGGATTACGTACCTATTTAGATTTCAGTCTAGATCATTTTTTTATAATCTACTTCCTCGCACATTTATTTAAATATGGTGTAATTTTGGAATGAAGTTCTTTTACGCACCTTGTATTGAAGTGTCCTGTCGTGCCCCGTCTTTGTTTAACTTATTATTTTACGATATGCGAGAAAGAGATAAAATGGATTTATGATGTTCTGACGATATCCGACTTTAGATTAGTTTGGATATATCGGGCACATGCCTCTACTAACCTATAGAAATCCAACCCAAGGTCGCTTGCGATTTCAACATCTTTCTTCCACTGGTTATAGCTGTCACATGCGACGTCCCCAGAAGACATATCTTTGATCTTCTCAGGGTGTCTCCGTACATAGCTGTCCCAGATGCTTGGTGATTTATCTGAAATCAAAAGGTCTTATATACAACAACAACAACAACAACAGCCTGTAAATTCCCACTGCTGGACTAAAGGCCTCCTCTTCCTTTGAGGAGAAGGTTTGGAACATATTCCACCACGCTGTTCCAATGCGGTGGAATACACATGTGGCAGAATTTCTCGTTCGAATTTCTCGGCAGAAATTCTGCCACAAGTGTATTCCACCAGGCTGTTCTTGTTGTTGTTAAACATAGCGATAAAATTTTGAAGTCACTGTTTGGTGGTAGAATAGGGTGACAGGACTTAATATCTTAGTCGTTCTATCAGTTTTAAGTATCTACTGTCACTATCACTCACCACTTATATTCCAGGCCCCCTCGACTTGGTAAGCAGCCGTTGCTGTACCGAATTTGAAATTAGGTGGGAAGTCTCGACCACCCACCACCGCACCCACCACAAAACTGAAACAAGTTATGACGTCAATTATTAAATTTTAATTGATATATGTGTAGCGGACATTTCTTGTATATATAATGAAAAATATATGTTTTATTAAAGACAAATCTCTCACATATAATGTAGTTATTTATACAATATTTCATTGTTTATTTGAAATCGATTTGAGTGTAAAAAATATATTAATATACATATTACATATGTTGTATCTCAGTGAAACATTTAAAAGCAAAATTTTACTTCGTTTTATCTTTATTGCTAATTAACTCAAATAATTATATTATACTTGTGATAAAAAAATAAAGCTGATTCACGACTGTGTGTTTACACGGATGAAACTAAAGTTGTGCGGTAATTTAAATGTAATGAAGTTTTTCTAAAGTTATAGACTCGAAAATATTTTGAGAGCAAAATAGTACTACATATTATATAATATTTATCATAAGCAACTATCATGGTATGGGCATGTAATGCGGACTGCGGAGGAATGAGGAACACATTGTGAGGAAGGCTTTGAGCATGGATGTGGATGGATATAGAGGTAGAGGACGACCAAGGAAACGACGGATGGATTGTGTGAAAGACGATATGGTTAGAAAGAATGTTACTTGTGAGATGACGTCTGACAGAGAAGTATGGAAGGAGAAGACATGCTGAGCCGACCCCAAATAAAATTGGGATAGGGGCAGGAGAATGAATGAATTATCATAAGCAATGGTGGATGGATTGTGTGGTTGCAAAGAATGTTATTTGTGAGATGATGTCAGATAGGGAAATATGGAAGAAGATAAGGGCAGGAGGATAATGATATATATAACGTACAAAAGTAACATGAGGTAAACGAACTGATAAAAATAAATATGTAATCATTTTAAATTATTATTCAGCGGTATGTTTATAAGCCTACTTGAAACGTACTAACATTGTAAAATGATAAATATTATATAAATATACACTCATATATATTACTTATTTTTATTACACAGTCTATATATGTATAGTATGTCAATATGTTGCACTAATTTTGAAAGATATGTGCGAACGGAGATTGGTATCTTTCCTGGTACTGTTTTTTATTTATTAATTATTGTTTTTTTTTTTATTAAAAATTGAATACAACTTGACTTTGTATTTTTTAAATGTTGAAAAAGGTAACTACTGCTCTTGCCGGTTCTTCTCGGTATAATCTACTTTCCGAACCGGTGGTAGCTTCACTTAATTGTTAAATGACGATTCAAAAGTGCTTGTAAACGCCTACTTGAATAACGTTTATTTTGATTTTAATTTTGATTTAACAGATTTAGCAGGCTGTTACTTTACTACTTTTACTACTTTAACATAGTTTATATTTCCTACAGCGCCAATATCCATGGGCACTACCCACCAGTTGGTCTATTTGCGCGTATGCCTAACAATATTAGATATATATAATATATGTTTTCCAAAGTATTGTTGATTGTTTATTAATATTCTTGACTATGATAAAATTTATTGTTCATAAATATTATATCACACTATCTTATCTCTTAAACAGCACAGTAAATAGTTAAATCCCCATAAATAAATGCCAGACCACCAAGCTTGTACGCCATTTGAGATAATTTATTTTAATTTTGATAAAAAATTAATAAAAATATGTTCTCTAATATATCTTGCTTTTAACCTGACTTTTGATATTTTTATACGTTTTAAGTGTATTTTTAAACTACACACGGTACCGTACATCATCATAAATAAATTTATTTATATTAAAAATAATGTAATTAATCTAATTATTCGTTAAGTGCTGTGAGTCCATCACTGATTAATCACAAAATCTCAGGAAGTATAACACCAGTAAAAATGTAATTTGGCATGTATGCAAGTATAGGGTGTAGACCGCTATTAACGGATGCTAAAAAACTCTACCCCTAAGGGGATAAAACGGGGGTTGGAAGTAAGTAGGTGGTAAAGTAAAAAGTAAAGTACCAGCCTGTAAATTTGCCACTGCTGGAATAAAGCCTCCTCTTCCATTAAGCAGAGGGTTTGGAACATATTCCACCACGCTGTTCCAATGCGGGTTGGTGGAACACATATGTGGCAGAATTTCGGTGAAATTAGACACTTGCGGGTTTTCTCACGATGTTTTCCTTCACCGCCGAGCACGAGATGAATTATAGACACAAATTAAGCACATATATATAGTGGTGCTTGCCTGGGCATGGGTGCACTGGGCCATCTCAGCTCTCATAAGTAGGTGGTAGCGGGGTCGTATTCAGTTTTTAGGTATATATTAGTAAAAAGTATTAAAACTATTTTATCCATATCTCATTGAGTTTGATAATATTTGATTGGGATTAAGACGCCATTAGGCTTATATTTGAGTACGGTCTTTAGAAACTATATTTATATATAAAGTGATAGAACTCCTTAGACTGAGAGGAGTCTAAGGTGATTTTTTTTGTACATCTCAAATTATCTTTAGTAGTTTTTAAGATACTATGGTAAAGAGAACGTTTTTAGACAATGGTGTACGCATAAATAATAAAATACCGGGAAATATAATCAATTTATCACGTACGTTACCATTAAGACTAAATTAATAAATAAATCTTATTATTAATTAAAAGAGTTATCTTAAGAAAAAAAACGCCTGACTTTAGCCTCGGGTTCCATCACAGGACATTAATTATTTTAAATAATAGCATTGCAAATCTGTTTATTTGAAAAGTGTTAAATAGGAAATACAATTTACCGTGACTTACTTACTATACAAAAATAACTCAGTTTATAGGTGATTGGGGGCAATTCAACTAGTTTATAATGATAACGATACATTCCAAATTCTATCCGATTCTACATCGATATAATTCTACAAAATTTTCGTAGGAATAACATAAAAAAACAGCTTAAGGACAACGATTAAGTAATTGCATTCTATTAGTAGAATTGCCCAGCTTACATAATAGCTCGTTAGCTGACATTCGACCACTACGCGATAACTTTCAGGTCAAAATATTATATGTAATAGTATTAATGTTTATCAAAATTAATAACATATTAATTTTATATGTTTCCCCAAACGAAATAATCGAGGTAAAACAGACGTTTAATTATACTGTGTGAACTAGTACTTTATTATATTATACACATAGGGGATAGGGGTTTATGTAAGGTTGAAATAATCACCCGCATATAAATGATGAGTCAAGATGGCCCAGTGGTTAGAACACGTGCATTTTAACCGATGATTTCGGGTTCAAACCCAGGCAAGCACCACTATATATATGTGCTTAATTTGTCTTTATAATTCATCCCGTGCTCAGCGTTGCAGGAAAACAATCGTGGGGAAACCTGCATGTGTGTAATTTCATTGAAATTCTGCCACATGTGCATTCCACCAACCTGCATTGGAACAGCGTGGTGGAATATGTTCCAAGCCCTCTCCTTAATGGGAGAGGAGGCCATTAGACCAGCAGTGGGAAATTTACAGGCTGTTACTTTACTTTACTTTCATTCTTATAAATAAATATGGTCAGAAAATTTTTTATTCAAAGTTGGTCACATACTTAGACGACTTATATGGGCTCATATAACATTTTGATCTATCCCTGCCCCTTACTTTATATTTTAAACAATATTAACAAAAAACTAGAAGTAGGTACATCGAGATTACACTTGTATATTTGACGCCGATTGTTTTCAAACAAATTAATAACTCGCTTCCCGCCGTATTCGATAAGATCTTTGAAACTACGCTACGATTTTAATGCGGTTTATTGATGTGAAATCAATAATGTGTTTATTGATTTCACATCAATAAACCGTGTAATACCGAATAAGTGATTCAAGAACTTTCCTTTTCATATTTTCGTGTGCTCAGCATGAGCGATAGTCTGCTTTACCGATCGAGAATGACATATTGCGTCGCAATGATTTGACGTTTAGATTCAAAAGGCACTAAGAGTTTAAGACTTGATAAAGGAATGAATTTGAAAACTGACGAAGGTTTCTTACTCTGACTGTTCGTTAATATAGAAAAGAAAAACCGAGATTTTCAAATTTCCTGGTCGGAAAAAACTAGCTTTAAAAAATAAATAAACTTATGATGTTAGTTCTTCAAACTAAAAGGTGTGTATTTTTTGTATTCGCGTTAAGTCGGGACAAGCTACTTTACTTACTTACATATAAGTGTATATACATTAAGATTAAAATACATTTTAACTTAAGATTTAAATACAGTAAGTATGCATTGAGATTAATTCCGATATATTTTTATGTTATTTTTTCCTTAGTAATTTACTTACTACTAAATTACAGATATATTGTAATCCATCCAATATTTTCCTTTGCTAAGATCAGAATACAATTAAAATAAGAGATCAGCATGAATTATTTATTACCACTGTGATCACCGAACATACAAAATGGCGCTGCAAGAAATATTAACCACTCCTTACATCGCCAATGAACCACCAACTAGTAACTAGCTACTTATAGCCAAACCTAACCACAATACTGGGTACTGCTGTGGATAAAGTATCTGATGAGTGTGTGGCACAAATACGTACCTTCACAAAGCCGACTCGATAAATCATAAGCTAACTACTTTAAATCGCAATATTATCACTACACTTATATTCCAGTTAAAATAACTACGTTATATCTATTCTATGATCTTGGTGGTAGGGCTTTGTGCAAGCCCGTCTGGGTAGGTACCACCCACTAATCAGTTATTCTACCCCCAAATAACAGTACTCAGTATGGTTGTGTTCCGGTTTGAAGGGTGAGTGAGCCAGTGTAACTTCAGGCACAAGGGACATAACATCTTAGTTCCCAAGGTAGTGGTGCATTGACGATGACTGCCGAGCATTACAAACTCAAATTAATAATGAAAATTCAGTGATGCCTGGTTTTGAAATCAACTCATTGGTAAAGATGTACGCTTTCTTCCCATGTCATATCTTGAAACTAAAGCTAGCTTCGTACAAAAATGTCATCAAATACGGTTCAGTCTGTCCGTGAAAATAAAAGACATTTTTTGTCAGGTTACATTATCGAACTTTTCATACGAACCCTTAACTTATTTTAAAATATTCTAACGCATATGTTTATCAGCGAAAATGTAGAATTTTATTGAACAACATGATCATATAATACTTAAATAATTTTAAACTTTGATAATAATGTTTTAATCTTTATATATATATTTACAGCAACGCAAATAACCTAAGCCTGCCAGCACGTTTTCGCGATATAGAATTGATGACATTAAAGTTATTTTTCTTTACTGATGTATCTTTTTTTTATTTTAATATCAAAAAAATATAAACATAAAGTTTACGAAAAATCGGTTCATGTATAAACATGTATATTCGTATATAAAACTGTTTAATAGGTACATTTTTATATTTTAGCGCATAGATGCAATATTAGATGGAGCTATGCAATATTGTATATTGTTAGTTACTAATTTATGATATGCTTAGTTTATTAGTTAATTGTTGTTACATGTTGTCTGCTACAAATATGGCTTATTAATAAAACATATGACACATAGAAGATGCTGTGCATTTCGCATATGATTTTAGTATAAAATATGACTAGCGGAGCGGTCTTGGTTCTTGATTGGAATAAAATTACTTTATTCAATATATCATATATCTTATTGATTGCTAAATTAAACACAACCACCGGTTCGGAAAAGTAAATATGTAGTAATAGTAAACCAGTACAGCGATTCTGTAAGAAACACGAAACTCACGGCAGAATACGAACGTTGAACGTCATAATGCTGTAAGTGATATTAACTGTATTATAAAGAGATAAGTATCAAAATTGCATATTACCGTAAGTCGGTTGTCAAAATTTCACGAGTGATAGATAATATTAATTCGCACAGAATCGTGCGGCAGACCTTAGAAGAACTGGCGAAAGATTTTGTCAATTTGTGATAGTATACACATGTTCAGTATTAGCCAGGATGCGATCGTTTCATTCCAAATGTGCTATATTTTTTTGTAATATAAAACATGCATATAATAATTTATTTGAAAAATATATATTAAATAAATGCAAGTTACTTGTAAATGGGTAAATATTTACGATCCTATATTCTTCTTAAGTTGTTTTTAGTTTTTTTCACCTTTATAAAAAAATAAACCATCAATGTTTTTTAATATATATTAACTGGCATTTGACGAGATATACGTTACAACAAATTTTAAATTTAGAATGTTGAGACACAAAAAAAAACATTCACAGAGTACACATATTATAATGAAATTAAAAAAAAAACACGTAAACTACTAAAATCGGTAATTCAAAAACACTTACCATATGACAACTGTCTGTAACCAACACATATCGAATACTGACAAGCTCGCTCTGAATCTGCTCTGATTATAGCGCTGTCTTCATTATCTATAGCAAGCTATTTATAATATTTAGTACATTAGCATCCTTATAGGTAAAAATTTAAACTCAGCTAATCCAATCTTGATAAAGCCTTGTTCACGCTGAAGAAAGAAAGTAGCCGATACGATGAGAATCTATCATTTTTTTTATTTTGTATGACAAACGCGTCCATAGTACTATGTCAAAATTACATATCCAATTCGCTTCTTACCTTGGCAACTAAGATCCTATGCCTGTAGTAATACTGGCTCACTTACCCTTTAAATCGGAACACAACAACTATACTAAAATATTACACGCACCCACCGAGTAAATTTAATTAAATGATATTTTTATAAGTCCTCATCATGATTAGCCGGTATTATTCCACCGGACGTAGGCCTCCCCCAATGAGCCCGATCTTCAAACCTTCTCATCCATGTTCTACCCGCCACCTTCCGTACATATATGTATTCATATCGTTTGATTTTAAGTTACATAGTATTTTATGTATTTATATCTTTTTTGCTATTGGTTGGCGGACGAGCATATGGGTCACCTATTGTTAATGGTCACCATCACCCATAAATAGGGTTGCCAGGTCCTCAGACGCAAAAGCCGGACAGACCTGCGAGTTTGTCCTGACATTTGGGTAAAAAATCCGGACATCTTGTTTTTTTTGTCCATTTTTTTTATAAAAAGTGTAAAACTATTTTTTTTTGTCCTAACATTCGGTCGAAAAATCCGGACGCTTCACGTTTTTGAAAAATTTTGGTGTTACTTAAAAAAAAATGGAAATCCGGAATTTTCTAATTGCATTTTAATAAAACAAAAGCAAAATCAAGCTAATATTTCTTTATTATAAATCAGTCTCTAACTCTCTTAATCATCAGTCGTTATATTATAACAAAACAAAAATTATTTGATGATGAAATTGAAAAATCCTACCTAAATCCTAACAGGCCGGATGCCGCTTATTTTGACCGGACAAGCAATCAAAAATCCTACGTATGTCCTGCTTTATCCTAACACCTGGCAACCCTACCCATAAACAATGGCAATTTAAGAAACATTAACTATTCCTTTCATCGCCAATGCGCCACCAATTTTGGGATCTAAGATGTTATGTCCCTTGTGCCTGTAGTTACACTGGCTAACTCAGCCTTCAAACCCGAACACAATACCAAGTACTATTGTTTGGCGGTGGAATATCTGATGAGTGGGTGGTACCTGACCAGGCGGGCTTGCACAAAGCCCTACCACCAAGATTTATATTTCATTCTGACATTATTAATTCGTATTGTTTAATAATTTACTCTGTTGTCATTGTTGCTATTAATGACGACCTCCGTGGTCGAGTGGTGATCCCGGATTCGATTCCCGGCCGAGTCGATGTACATTATCAATAGTTTTCTATGTTGTCTTGGGTCTGGGTGTTTGCGGTACCGTCGTTACAACTAATTTTTCATAACACAAGTGCTACTTACATTGGGACCAGAGTAATGTATGTGATGTTGTCTCATATATTATTATTTATTTATATACGAATACTAGCTACACACCGCGGCTTTACACGAGAACAATATGACATTACATACTTGTAGGTTAAAGAACAAATATATTTCATTAATTGAACATCTGTTTCACATGTTAATTTAACATTTGTGCAAACAGAAAGCTTATACAAACTAGTCTGTGTGTACAACGGTTACCTATATAATCAATATTTTTGTTTTAATTACAACTTTTATTCTTTATTAATTTGGAGTAATTCAATTTATTAATAATTTTTGTTATTACTTTAAAGATATATTAATGAAGAAGTGTTGTGTTTTGTTTAACGCCTGTAGTGATATTTTACACCGTGCAAGAATTAGTTTCCTAGCTTTACTTAATGAGCTGAGATGGCACAGCGGTTAGAACGCGTGCATCTTAACCGATGATTGTTGGTTCATGTCCAGGCAAGCACCACTATATATATATATATATGTGCTTAATTGTCTTTATAATTCATCTCATGATCGGCGGTGAAGGAAAACATCGTGAGGAAACCTGCATGTGTCTAATTTCATCGAAATTCTGACACATGTGCATTCTAACCCGCATTGGAACAGCGTGGTGGAATATGTTCCAAACCCTCTTCTTGGTGGGAGAGGAGGCCTTATCCCAGTAGTGGCAAATTTACAGCCAGTTACTGTTACTGTTATTATTTTACTTAATAATTTGTGAACATAAATTGTGAATATAATATGTCAATTGTGTAAAATGTATAAAAAGTTTTTATATAATTTAAATCAAATATATTAATTTAAAGTTTTTTCTTTTACTTTGTCACTACGATCCACGGGTTAGAATAGTAACGTACATCGCGAGAAATATAATGAAACGGTTAGTAATTATTTACATACAAAATTGATTTCATTGAGGTTAAGTAAAGATAAGAATATGTTAATTTTATTAGCCATTTTTTGGGGTTCCGTAAGTTCTAAAGGGTAAAAACAGGACCCTATTATTAAGACTCCGCTGTCTGACCGTGTATCACTAGGCTGTATCTCAAATAAATATTTTAACAACACGAAAAACCGTTTTAAAACAAATTAATATGCACTAAAAATGAAAAAATAATAACGTATTCAAAATATTTATTAGAGTTCTCCTAAGTAAAATGAAATGAAAAATATTATTCTGCTGAAAAGTCGGTTTAGGATTATGTAGCGTAGTTATAGTTATTGTTGTATTTGGAGCCGGTATCAGCCAAGGGCACGTGCCTCAACAATCAAAAGAAAGAAGCGATACGAGTCCCTTGATTGACACAGTATACTGTCGTGTAAAAGGTAATTTGTAAAAAACATACTATATTCTTAAAGTATTCACGTATTATTTTTCCTAGATATATTCTAGGGTTTTCTTCATAATCTTTTTACCCAGTGAAAAGATATCAAGTAACAAACATCAAAAATAATGACGAATTGATAACCTCCTTTATAAAGTTTAATTTTTATGGAATAGGTTGGCGGATGATCATATGGGCCACCTGATGGTAAGTGGTCACCATCACCCATTGACAATGACGCTATAAGAAATATTGACTATTCCTAACATCGTCAATGCGCCACTACCCTTGGGAACTAAGATATTATGTCCTTTGTGCCTGTAGTTACACTCGCTCACTCACCCTTCAAAACGGAACACAACAATACTGAGGACCGTTGTTTGGCGGTAGAATATCTGATGAGTGGGTGGGACCTACCCAGGCGGACTTGCACAAAGACCTACCACCAAGTAAAGTCGGCTAAAAACGATCACGTTTAAAATCAAGTTAGGTAGTTCTCACAGATGATCTATTTCTCTTAAGTTACTTTCATATTGTAATTTTTTTTTGCTCATTTTTTGCTCCCCATTGGTAACGGCAACAGAAAAACGATTGTAACATCCATAGAATATATAATCACATATTTCCTTTAATATTAAATAAAACAAATATTTAAGAATGGTTCCTGTACAGCAGACGTAATTTTGTTTTTGTTCATTTTTATAGATAATGTACGGAACCCTTGGTTTTCAGTCCGATTCGCACTTGACCGGTTTTTGACAACAATATTAACGTGTCGACATACAGATGAATAGTAACATTCAGATCAGAATAGTAACATATACAACATCACATACATTAGAAATTTTTCTAGATCGACTCGGCCGGATTTGTATTGATTTTTTAAAGAAATCAGATACCCAAACGTTTCTATATAATTTATAAAAAATGAAACCGATTTTGTAAATAAGAAACAGCTAAAAATAAATAATATATATCTATATGTCTATGAAACTACTAGACCGATTTTAATGAACACTGCTTCCTAAGTTAAAGTTTACTTCGATTAAAAATGATCATCTCAATAAGACATTTAGTTTTCGAGAAATTCGTAGACTAACAAACAAACACACACTTACGAAATTAAGCACACGTGCTTGGAAGCCTAGATGGATCATCATACTCAAATATAATTAAATTCTAACAATGTTACATACACACATTTACTTGGTGGTAGGGCTTTGTGCAAGCCCGCTTGGGTAGTTACCACCCACCCATCAGATATTCTACCGCCAAACAACAGTACGCAGTATTGTTGTGTTCGGGTTTAAAGGGTGAGTGAGTCAGTGCGACTACTGGCACAAGGGACATAACATCTTAGTTCCCAAGGTTGGTGGCGCGTTGACGATGTAAAGAATAGTTAGTATTTCTAACAGCGTCATTGTCTATGGGTGATGGTGACCAACAGGTGGCCCATAAGCTCGTCCGCAAACGTATTCCATAAAAAAACGTATCGAACAGATAACCTCCTTACTTTAGAAATCGGTTAGAAACATTTTGCCTTCTAATACCTATACTATTTAATTAAAACATTACATATAAATGTATATATATTTCGACAATACTTCGATTGTATTTAATTTAATTATTGAAACTAGTACTAATAGACTTAAAATTTAAATTAATCTTGTAAAATAACCATTCAAAAGTTCTAATAAGTGTGTTGATTTAATTTGTTACAGTGGCTCACTAAAAATGAAACCGGAGTCCAAAATCTTGATGTTCCGCAGACATTTTTAACTTTGCCGTTTCGTAAATTCAAATCGCTTATAAAAAATACATTGGTAAAGAAAGCATATTATTCGATACATGATTTTATAGATGATAAAAAGGCGTGGAATTAATACCTGTTGACTTCCAGGCAGGATATATTAATTTAAATAATTGTATTAACTAAAATGACTGTAGGAGTTTCTTCTCGGTAGAATCTACTTTCCGAACTGGTGGTAGCTTCACTTAATTGTTCAACGACGATTCAAAAGTGCTTGTAAAAGCCCACTTGAATGAAGTTTATTTTGATTTTGCTGATGAGTTGGTGATCTCAAGTTCGAAAAGTCCTACAACTAGAAAGGTTGTTGAACCGTTATCAATCTCAAAGTGCGCTCGTTCGATACTGAATCCTTCACAATATTCAAATGACTTTGTATTGATAACCAGATAAGCAATGGTCGTTTATTGCCTTTGAGGGGCTTACATTATCTAAAGTGTTAAATGAAACAGTAATCTCATAAGTATTATGTGAGATTAACAGGTTTATGTTTGTAAACAATATTTTTTTGTTCATATGCGCGTTATTATTTTGGGCCTCATTGAACACGTGAAATGTTATCGAAGATAGCGGACTCAAATCCTTGGCCTTAAACTTGGTTTGTGCACAATTTGTGTTAATGCATCTCTTGCACATGTTAGGCTGTAAATTTCTAACTGCGAAGGTAAGGCCTCCTCTCCCTTTGTGGAGGAGGTTAGGAGCATATTGAACAACTCTGCTGCAGGCAGGTTGATGGAATAACGTGAGGCAGAATTTCGTTGTAATTAGACACATGCAGATTTCCTCACGATGTTTTCCTTCACACACAACACAGATTAAGCACATGAATATTCAGTGTTGCTTGCCTGGGTTTGAACCCGCAGTCATCGGTTAAGATACACGCGTTCCAACCACTGGGCCATCTCGCCTCATGAGTTACATTCGTGTTTATAGTTTTAAGTATAGATCAATGATATTCTAATAAACAGATATGTTATATCCATACTAAACAACAGAAAAAAGTGTGCCGTGTCGGGGTCCGTTTATTTTAGTTTATTTTTACATTTCGTTAAAAGTAAAAAGGATAGCTGGGTAAAAACAATAAGTAAAAGGGATAACTAGATGTTTTATTTACGCAAAACGTATTGCTACGTAATTATGATGTATCATAACGTATTACTACGTAAAACAACTAAAGGCAAACGTCCTAATTAGGACGTTATCTAGTGTTCACTTTTTGCGCGTTAATAACGTATGTGTTTACTACAACACAATGGCGTAGCTATCGTAGGGCCAGGTGGTGCAGTGCACCAGGGCCCCGGAGTTCAGGGGGCCCTCTAAACTAAACCTTAAGCTTCTGAAGCTAGAAAATCATAACCCTGCGCACAAGATTTCTTATTTGGTATCTATAATTTTAAAAGGTAATTATGAGGGCCCATTTCTTTTTCTATGCACCGGGGCCCTTCCTCACCTAGCTACGCCACTGCTACAACATCATTGGTATAGATATTATATTTTATTGAAGTCAGGCGATATTCAAACCGAGAAACACGTGGTTTTCCACCAGATAAGAAATCAATAATATAATCCATAGCGGTTTTCTGAGAACCTTTACAATGGTTATTTATCTGGCTTATATATAAGAATGTACAAAAATATGTAAATTTTGACGAAAATAACTTGCTGAATATCTTTGGACGTAGGTCATGTTATCTTTAGAAGATTTCGCAGAACAATTTTTGCAAAAGTTGCCATTTACAAAATCGTCAGTGCTTGATATGATATAGTCCAAGTACGTAAATAAAAGTAAAGTAAAGTAAAGTAACAGCCTGTTAATTACCCACTGCTGGGCTAAGGCCTCCTCTGTCATTAAGGAGAGGGTTTGGAACATATTCCACCACGCTGTTCCAATGCGGGTTGGTGGAATGCACATGTGGCAGAATTTCGATGAAATTAGACACATGCAGGTTTCCTCACGATGTTTTCCTTCACCGCTGAGCACAAGATGAATTATAAACACAAATTAAGCACATATATATAGTGATGCTTGCCTGGATTTGAACCCGCAATCATCGGTTAAGATGCACGCGTTCTAACCACTGGGCCATCTCAGCTCTCGTAAACTCAAATAATTCTGACATTTGAATTGGTCAATTTTGTCTTATCATTTTTTAAATAAATCTTGCCCTTGCTTTCCAATTGAAAGTCACGTCATACTTAACGGAAAATGGGATATGATCATTTCATTGTATTGAGTCATTGCACCCGTTACGAGATTGATACGCATTTAACGGCATCAATTTATATTTCTGTGAGGATGTGCCAAAAACTTAGCAATATTTTATACACTATATGCATGTGTCATGTTTCATAGAAATTCTGCCACATGCGTATTCCGACAACCCGCGTTGGAACAGTGTGGAATATGTTACAAAGATCTTCTCCAAAAGTGAGGAGGCCTTTAGCACAGCAGTGGGAAATTTACAGGCTGTTGTTGTTGTCTATCTCTGTCTATCTGTCTGTCACTCTTTCACGATCAAACCGCAGAAACGAATTTGATGAAATTTGGTATGAAGCAAACTGGAAGTTCAAGGAAAGACACAGCCTACTCTTTTGCCTGATACGAACCAACCAACACTCTAAAACGGTACCTCTTTACTCTTAAATCGCTGAACCGATTTAGTCGAAATTAGTTATGTATATTTGAGTCCTGAAGATGTTGAAGAGAGAAAATTGGCAGTGACAGTTGTGGGCTACAGATTAAGTTTCATAGGTTTCGTGAGGATAAAGCCGCAGGTTCAACTTATTTAATAAAAATAACGTTGTTTAACTGTTATCAAAATACACTATCTTATTATGAATTAATTAGTTTTTTTTATGTTCAATCAGTAAACTATGAATTGTTTCGTATTTATATCGGTAACTTTTAAAATATTAAAAAGTAACATTATTATAATTTGACTATATCTCACTATTTGTTAACTTGCTGAAAACTATGGCCCCCTCTCATGTGGAGGCCCCAGGGCAGTTGGCCCGGTTGCCCTCCCCTAAATACAGCCCTGCTATCATGGCTAAATTTCCCAATGGATATTGGCCTCTGCGTTGGAAATATTATACGAGCGCAAACGCAAGTAAAGTCTATATGTAATCCTAAACTCATAATCCGGTGCGATACAAACCCAAATTTTTTTTTAGCTGACTTGTGTTTTGGACTTTGAATTCAAGATCTGCTGCCTACCATAATGTAAACGATAACAATATGTGAATAAAAACTATAAACGTTACCTTTTAAACAAGATTGTTTTTGAAATTTATTTTAAAAAAATCATAAATCAATAAATTGATAATCGTAAAGATAAACAAATTGATAGGAATGTTAAATTCCGTTGTAAAGTTACACATTGTTATTTCCGTCTAACGGTGTAGATTAAAATATATACTTTAGTCATTTCTATGTGTTTGCTTTGGTGAACCCCTATTTCATTTCCATCATTACGTCATTTCATTTTACCTGAGTCATTTCCAGGGAATAAAAAAAATATAACAGATTATATAATGATTGATACAGGGAATGAAAATAAATATAATTACTAATTCAAAAATTACGACATTCTAAATGTTCAATCTGTGAATTCTTGCGGAGAAGCAAGCGTACATTTCATTCATTCAATTATTTGAATGACAAATCGTTTTTGTTATTTCAGACTAGTTACCCATTAAAGACTCCGACCTTGCATGGGTTATGCGAGTATATTTTAGTCATGAATTTTAACTCCAAATAATACAAATCTATAAATAACTGGCATACAAATGGAAATTATTTAAATTCAAATAAGCGTTGTCTTTGTTAATATGCATACATTTAAAGCTTATTTAAAGAAACATAGACTAGAAACATAAAAAGATGACAGCTATGTCTCCATTTGAGTTTAATTTTTTTTTTAACAATTTGAGCCCGGCATCTGTAGAATGTAATGTTTTGTGTGTTTAAAATTCGAATTAAACTTTAATAAGAACGTCTCAAAACTACTGAGCTGTAATGTTTTAAAAAATATTATAAAGACTAAGTTTGTTTATTATCTTTCATGTCTTAATCCATTATCGGATCAACAACGACACCTAAAATACATATATTTATAAATAAACAATGAAAATATACTAATCAGGCAGAATTATTTAGTTATCAGATTCGATATATTTGATAATTTAAAATTTATTAAAATTGAGTAAAATTATTGGTGTGAATATCCGATTTTGACTGACATTCGTTTCAGTTGTCATTGATGTCAAATTGACAGTTAAAAAGTGAATCAGAGATCGATTATTGAAAAATATTGTTGCAATACAAAACGAAATTACTTTCGACTCGATATATAATTCTTTTCCATATCAACAAGGTTATTTAAACAGATGATAAAACATTGTACAACGTCACCGACCTTGAGAGAAATTAACCAATGTTCGATTTTGAATCGTGGAATATTAACTAACGAAAATGTCGAAAATCAAGAAGTTAACTGGCTCATTTCGCTATACACAGTGGGATCCTTGTCTGATTATTTCACAGATAGTGGCAATGCAGTTTGTAATGTATCTAACGCTCAGTCTATTGATAGCTTTAATGCAGGATCTGACTTCTTCTACTCGAACTTTAGACCATTTGTTCGAGTATCATGTAAGTTTCAAAGAGGACTTGTGTTTATAATATTTATATTACAGGGTCGGCATTAGAAATTCGCATCCCGAATTTGATGATAGTAGGGGTTGTTTCTTAAAGGGGTTGTTCCCCTCTCTCGAAATTTACCACTCCCAACCCGCGGAAACCCATAGTTTTTTTTTAATGTGCGTTTAAAGTTACGTGTAACGGATCGATATTTTACATTATAATTAACCTTAAATCATTATTTTTATGTTTATTAGCTTTTTTCTGTATTATATTTTAACAAATACTATATTAATTTATAGTAAAAAAAACGTGTAAAAGTTTAATTTAATTTTGTAGTGAAGCGATTCTTTTGTAAAGAAAATAATAATCACCCAGAAGATTTTACGAACATGATAATAGAATACAATATAACATAAAATATAAAAAAGATCCATTTATCGCATTATTAAATTTAGTCAAGTATATATACAGATAAATGGTTCTTATAAATTTCTAAAATATAGCTATTGTTGTTTCTATTTTTCACCCAAAATTAACAGCTGTGAGGGGCACAGGAGTGGCGAAGCCACACCGGCAACAAAAATAGTATATAGTTATAGTAGCTAAGGATAGGTTAGGTTAGGTTAGATTTTATGACCAAACGCTGCGCAAGCCGAGCGAGCGAAGCGAGCGAGCCGCGGTAGCGGCCGGCGCAGCGCCAGAAATCACATTGTATACCAATAATTGGAATTTTATATCTCTCCCCTTCCAAAATTTAACTGACAGTACGAATTTTGATGATTTTAGTATTGAAATTTAAAAATTGAAAAAAAAAAAACTAATGATTTCCGCGCGGGGGGAGTGGTGGTGTAGGTACTACACCACCCCCCCTTAGCCCCCACCCCTTCCCCAACCTTAAATTCGGGATGCGAATTTCTAATGCAATCCCATATTACATATAAACTAATCTCAGTCATGATGGTTTCTTGGCCTATGATCGCCTTGGCTATTCACCAGAGACTAACTGCGTGTCAGAGCGTGACGCAAATACAAGTAATACCACCAAATAGCAATACTTAGTATCCCTATTGAAAAAATGACTTGAATGTGTTTGAAACTAAACTAGTCCCGGTTCTGATGGTTTCTTAACTATCTATGATCGTTATTGTTGTACAATGATGACTCACTGAGAACGAGAGCATAGCACACCAGATTGTGTCGTAAATACAAGTAATACTGCCAAATAATACATAGTATTTTTGTCGAAAGGTTGAGTCAGTGTTGCTGCTAACACAAGTGATATTACATCTTAATTCACCTTTTTTGGAGCTTTGGTGATGTAAGAGATGGTTATCTAACTTATGACCTATTTGTTAGACCATCAAGATATTGCTATACATAAATTAAAGAAAATATTTCCACATATTTCACAGTAAACATCAGAATTTCTTTTTTAATCTGTTTAGTCTGGTTAGCCCTAAATCATTACTAATTTGATTACTATACATAAATACTTTATAATTATGTGTTCTAGTGATCGGTGTTAGTGAGTATATATTTAGACACAAGGGTCACAGCATCAATCAACAGGTTTTACTGTCTTATGTCTTTTAGATTCTAAGTAGTTAAGGTTATTTCTATTTCAATAATGATGTCTAAATATTGAATATTTCTTCAAAAGTATAGTAATGAATAAAATATATCTCCAATTTTAATTTAAATCCAAGTTTTTTCTAGGAAATCCATGTGAAAGACAATGAAGGAAGATCAATTATATTGGCGTTCGTATTGAATGCACTGGTTGGTGCGATGATACTGTGGACCTTAGTGGGAAGGACTAAGTTGTGCTTGGACTTTAGGTGAGGATCATATCATAATAAACTTTATTCAAGTAGGCTTTGATAAGCACTTTTAAATCCTCATTTAACAATTAAGTGAAGCTACCAACGGTTTGGAAAGTACATTCTACCAAGAAGAACGGGCAAGAAAGTCAGTAGTTATTTTTTTTTATGTTAATGTTAACCTAGTTACCTAATTGTTTTTGGTCACAATAGAGAAGTTTTTATAATGCTCAAGTGTGTAAGTAAACATAATCTCTATTAACTCACACCTAAGTGCATTGGTGACCTTTTGTGAACAGATACTACACCATTATATATATATATATTACTATAGTAATAGTCTACTATTTGTGCACCATTCTAGTAAAAACTCTTAAAAATGTTAGATTAAATCATGTGTACTGGTAGCTAGAGATCTTTTTTTTCTGCTTAGTCATATCTATAGTAGCAAACCTTGTGCAGGCTGATAATAAAGATATAAACAACAATTAAATTATAAATTCATAATAATAATTTAAGCAGAACTAGAGCTTTCTTTCAACTATAAAATTCATCTATTTTCATAATATGTTATATGTTAATTTGTGTATTGGTGTAGTAAACCGAAGTGACGAAGAAATTTTTGCTCTATAAAATTCTGGATCTATGGTAGAAAGTTATATATAATTGGTATGTTTATTTATTTTCAGTTGCACCTTCTACAGTATTCACTTACTGTTCTGCTGGGTGTACAACGGCAGCTTCCCCACTACATTCTCCTGGTGGGCTTTGAACATAGCCTGTGCAGCAATAACATGCGTTGCAGGAGAGTTTCTCTGTCTCCGGACAGAGCTTCAAGCGATACCGCTGAGCAATATTGGTGCTAAAGTTGATTTATGAAAATTACCATATACTGCAATATTTACTTAAAAACATTGTGTAGTGAAGTTTGTGTTGTTGTTAACTCAAGATGATACTCTGTAGGAAACAAATGGCTTTGATATGCCTTAGTTTGAGCTGTGAATTGTGATTTTTAAAGAATTAAGACATCTACACACATCAGTCGAGAGAATCCAGTCGTTATTAAATAATATTGTTTAAGCTTTGACTGTATTGATATTTTTAATCTGTAATTGTTATGTTACTGATGTTCTAATAGAAGATATACAAATGGATCAATTTAAAGTAGATGGGATCGAGATTTATGTATGTTCTTTATTCTGGCTATAGTTTACCTTTTGAAAAGTAATTTCTCCCTTTCTGACATCATCGATTTTACATTTGACAGACAAGGACAACATAGTAATGTCTCTGTTTCTTTTAGACATAACTAAGAGCCTGGCATGATGTCTTGTATGAATTAATAAATCATAAATTGTTTAATTAAATAATGGTTACCTTGTACAATAAATGTCAACATAATTAAAAAAAAAAACAAAATTAGTATTTGTTTTTTAATTCATACTGTGCTGTTACTTCATAGTTTAGTAGAACCTTTTTTTGTACGGACAGAAGAACACATTCTTTAAGATGAATATTAGTTAAAGTTTATTCCACGGAACGAGCTCACGATGAGATATTGTCACTGTCCATTTTGTTAATATGCGTGAGCTTTCATTATCCAAATGACTTCTAAGAATATCCTTACATGCAGGATATGTTTCACTTATCATTATTTAAGTTATGTTACCTTGAAGGTCTTTTTGTGGAATGGATTATAGGAAAAATTTCTTGTTAAAGTAACTTTTTGGATGGCATTTTTGTTTACATGACTGATGTGTGCTTGGATCCACATTGATATGGTCACAGAACCAATGAACAATTTTGTATTTAGCGTAACGGCCTCGTTTTGTAAAATTGAAAATTAAGGTTGTGTAAACTAGTTAAATAAATAATGTCAATGTTTATTAATTATTGAATGTTGCCAGTAATCATTTTGTTCTTATATACTGATCACTTTTTTTTGTTGATGAATTTTGTCGTAGATCTTAATTTGACAGTTATAATTAGAACAGCAAATTAATTAAGAGGGTATCCTAAGAATTGGCATCTGTAAATATATACGATTATTTATATGTATAGATAGACTGCACTTAAAGAGATCTAAATTGGAAACAAATTTGTTATCTATGTGTGGGTGGCAGCTAAGCTCTACACTCGCAAAATGTATTACATTACATTTGTGCGTGTAAATAGTGGCCAGCTGTTGGCTTCTATTTATTCGACGCATTATCAGCTTAAACAGTCTATTTAAATATATAAATAATCTAACTTCAATATATTGTTGTTTGTTTAAATATCATAAAATGAATTTGTCTCCATTATACAAAGTTTATTATTATCTGTGAACGATTGGTTCAAAGTCGTATTATAGAGTTACTGTAGGTATGACGTCACTGATGCTAACAGCTTCTTTCGTTAATAATGTTCTTATGGCTTGTATTTAATTAATTAAATCTGTTGTATTCTTCGCGTAACTTTATGTTGGTCGTAAAAGTCAAATAAGGCAATTATTGGCACCAACCGACCAAACATGTTTGTCAGCGTAGCTAAACTGACGTGACGTATTAATGGCGAATACATCGAATATTTGATCAAATATAGCAATACAAATCGACCCAATTGAAGTGCCTTTATAATCGTTACAAATACGTATGACATCATGACTATCTGAAAATCGTCGTTTAACACCCGTCGCTGATTGGTAGTTATGCGGGCGCGGGTTGCCGGCGGTCTTCTGATTGGTAGATTCAGTTGACACTTGTTTCGTTTGCCGTTTTAATGTTTATAGATAGTATATTTCTTCCGACTTGGAACATATGTTAGACTGGCTAGATCACCTGACAGTATATAACTACTCAGATACTAACCGCTACCTTAAAATAATTAATTAAACACCCTTAAATAATTCGCCATTTTGTGATTCGATATTATATCTTCAGCTAGATTTCATTTAGGTTCACTTACCCTGCAATGACTTGGTGGTTAGCCTTATTAATTATAGATTCAGCTGAAAATATAATAAAGTAAACAGTCTGCCTAAATAAAATAAATATAGGTAAATTACTTGGTGGTAGGGCTTTGTGCAAGCCCGCCTGGGTAGGTACCACCCACTCATCAGATATTCTACCGCCAAACAACAGTACGCAGTATCGTTTTGTCCCGGTTTGAAGGGCGAGTGAGCCAGTGTAACTACAGGCACAAGGGACATAGCATCTTAGTTCCTAAAGTTGGTGGCGCATTGACGATGTAAGGAATAGTTAATATTTCTTACAGCCTCCTTGTCTCGCATGCTCGTCCGACAAACTATTCAAAAAAAAAAACAGATTCTTGTAATTGCTCAAATGTGTAGTTTAAACCAGGTTAATTGAGTTATTGCCATCCCCAATTATAACATTAGTTCAGTAGAGGGTGAACAGAAAAGTTAGTTATGAAGGAACATTGATATTATTATTTAAAAATGAAAAAAATTGTGATCAGAATTTGAATTTTAATTGGTTATGATGAATTGCAAAAGTAAATATAGTATTAAGTTTATTTATTTAAATAAGATGAATTTTCAGATGAGGTCTGGTTGAGTTTATATATAAATATATGTTGATAGAAATACAGTCAAACATAATTGATTTTGTTTGTATTTTTTTTAATAATGTGTTTTAATTAATAATGGCTTCAATGTAAAAGGTTATATAGTACGACACAACTTGATGTAGCATCGGCAAAATTCGTAAAACCGATCACATCCGAATTGAGTACGCTATCCCTAATTATCTATATATGTGAATATGATCTTTCACAAACGTAATAACTTGTAATATCATATGACCTAATATATTCGTCAATTTGACACGTCGATTTACATGCACTTGCTTTCTCGGGTTGAACTGACGGGAGAATCTATAGCGACGAATAGCGTCGAATGGCGCGATAGGGAGCTACTTCTATTGGTTGTGTAAATCGGCAGTGATCGGTTTTATTGAATTTGCCGATGCTACATCTAAGTTGTGTCGAACTATATTTTGTTAATACAAAATTTTTGTTTACTGTCTAAAAAATGATTTTTCGAATTTGTCATTTAGATGAATATATTTTTTTGAATTAGTTGCGTTAATAAAATGTATATTGTTATATAATAATTGTAAATAATATGAAAATAAAATCTTTATTGAAAATGCTGTTTGTTTCATATGCTATTCATATTATAAGACATGTGTTTGGTACCTATTTGGCAGATAGAAGTACATAATTTTAAACAAGATATTTTTCATTCCAAAGTTAGATATTTGCCACTCTTTTATATTTGAATATGGTCGAACTGGGCTGCAATGAACTGGCTTTCCAAGGACAGTCCGATATGTGTAGAGCACAGTATTGAGGTTATACAGTACGGTAGGCTTCACACATCCGCGCCCTGGACTGTTACTCCGCCCTAATGCCGTCACTGGATACCCTGCCCGCCTATGGGAAAATACCATAGGAATTAACCTATAGCAGGACTTGTTTGTTGGAGGTAGGGTTTAGCAAATTAAACTAGTGACCTAAGTTTTTATTAAGTTCACTTTTACTGCTGTGAAGTGGGGGGAAGGGTATGGATGAGAATGTGAATATCCAGAAGCTTTAATCCTGAGAGATGTGTATATCCAGGATTTCAATTGGTTGATGATAATGGATAATTCAATTGTTTTAAAAATAAAACCCACAAATGAATATAAAGATATATTTAAAAACAAATCAACAAGAACAGCAACATAACGTCGTATATCACAATATTTAATACGGCTAGCGTTAAGCCAAGTTTTGTACCTAAACTATTATAAACATTACAGTGCCGTGCAGCAAAAATATACACTGGTTTATTTCGTTTCCATCACGATTATATAAAGAAATATATTAAAAAATAAGTAATATAAAACAAAGCTCCGACTATGTCACTAAGTGTAAATAATCTCAATACAAATTAAAACAAATTATTTTACAGGTCAACCGACCACATAAATATAGACAGATATTTGATTCGTCACTTTTACATAAAATAACATATTTTTTTTCAAAATAGGTTGTTGATATTATCAAGTGACTTAAGTAAATTTGAAAAATGTAATAAAAAAAGTTCTTTTCAAAACTTTAAAATAGTATAGAATGGTTACTTTGAGCTAGTACAGGTATAAATTTAAACATTTTGATAAATAAAGTGCTTGATTACAAAATATATAAGAATAATCCTTTTATGTACTGTTATCCGTTCGTAAGTGTGGATCGAATCATGCTACTAACATTATACCAATTCTATATTCAAAATATTTGTAAAATAATTTTCATGTTTTGCTGACCTTACATTATTCCAACCATTAACAAATAAAAATATATTTAGTACAGCGACATATTAAATTATAAAAAATCATTGCTATACAGTACTAATAATAATAATCGCAATTCATTATTTCCTAGTACATTTATATGTGATTGTGCACTAGCGTGTTATATGTTATGAGGTGCTTGTCTTTATCTATCTATAGTTTTACATATAGCATATTATAATTTCGATAAAACTATTTACTTTATAAAAATACGTCTTAATGTATTTAGGCTTTTGAAATCATATAAAAAAGCTACACGAAAAGCGCTCTTATTGCTTATATAATACGATTTGATTATAATTTCGACTATAATTTTTTACATTACTCGTACTAATCAAAGTCGCATTTTCATCCACTTACCATCTACTGTTTCGATATGGTTGGTGAGCCAGTGTAATTATCGGATTGACTTAGCTGTATAATATTATTATTAAATAATCGATCATTATTAACACTATATAATAACACATTTTTATTGACAGTATTTTTGTTTTATGAAGAATTGGTACCATCTAGTACTTACCACAAATCATATGCATAACGAAATGATATATATTTTCACACATAATGATTCATTGGATTTATATGTAACTATTTTAATAATAAATAATTAACATATACACTTTTAAATATCATAAGATAATTTCGTTAATAAAACAAGCTTGGACGTTTATATTCAACGGCAGTGTGTATCATTGAATAAAAAAATAAACATAGTATTACTATGTCATAGTTAAATAGTAGCTTTCTTAAAAATTATATACTCAAAATTAATGTTTATGTAAATTTAGAGAGTGATCAAGTTAAATAGTGCTGTCTTTTTCTTTCAAATGTTAAATCAATGGTGTCAAACAATGTTAATTCGGTCGTTATCATAACTTTTTTGTCAAAAAAACCTAAAATTAAATTGAATTTTATTTAAATTGTCATTGCTTGTTCGCAGATAATAGCGCAAAAGCGTATTTGACCAATGAGAAGTCAGTATTTAATCATGCCAGTTAATAAATCGCTTATCAGAAAGTTTTTTGATGCAATTAATTATTTTTATAGCAACACTAGGTCCCTTCAAATTAGCGTCAAATTTTATAGAAGGTTGTTTAAGTTATATAATTTAAAATTAGTTTTATTAAAATTTTTAATAAATAGTTTATGCATACATATTTATCAACAGCCATTAGAAATAATTTCTTACTTAGTGAAAAGCAATGATTCATTTAAGAATAAAATTAAGCGTTAATGCTGTATACTTGTGCGATTACCTTTCGTTAATTCGTTATAGTAATCTCCTCTCCAATATTAATCATGAATTATAGTTAGCCGTTACTAAAATTATTGCTTAAAAATGTTTTAGTAGGAAGACGATTAAAGTTTACAGTTTAACAATATATTATTGCTATTAGATTACTTTAATATCGTAACTGTCAAGTTTGACATTTAAACTGTCATTTCATTTTGACATCTGTCACAAAAATTGTTCATAATTTTTTCGTCTGTTAACAAAGAGTCTAGTTTAATTATAAACTGACAGTTCTAATAAGCGTCCTGTAATATAATTGTACGTTGATATATCAATGAAACTAGCAACTATTTAAAAAAAAACATATTATGATGATTTAAAACAAACTTATATGTCTTTAATACTTAATTACGAAATACTATATGAGGTAGCTACTTGTTCTTTGATATATTTCAAACGAATATAGTACTTAAATCATATACAATAGAATCCTAAATTGTATTATTGCTTAACAAAATATGTAC
The DNA here is from genome assembly GCF_905220365.1 of Vanessa cardui. Classification (NCBI taxonomy): domain Eukaryota; kingdom Metazoa; phylum Arthropoda; class Insecta; order Lepidoptera; family Nymphalidae; genus Vanessa; species Vanessa cardui. The sequence goes on from NC_061146.1 coordinate 8,914,822, forward strand.
TATATGAAGTGAGTTCTAATTTTGAAATGATTATAAATTTAAATAGTTATACAATTACTAGCTTGCAATAAAACCTCAACCTCCATTGTTAGAATCAGTAGCGGATTTGATATGACTATTTGAATATTGACTGCTTTATGCCTCTGGGAGTATATCGCTCATTACACGAAAATTTTGATGTAATATATTAGACACTAGCTGTGCCCTTGACCTTGTACGCGTTTGAATATAACAACAAGAAAAATTATTGTAGCCTAAGTTACTTCTTATTATATCAGTTATCTGCCAGTGACAATTCCGTCAAAATCGGTCCAGAGATTAGCCGGAACAGACTGACATACCAGACACATATTTTGGTATATGTACCGTGTATACATGCATATGCATTGAGTAAAAAGGGCTATTTTACTTTTACAAACAGACACTCCAATTTTATTATATGTATAAATACGAATTCAATTGAGTAATTAGGATATCTTTTTGAGTATTTTAACATGAGTTTACAAAGGACGAACACTCCTCCCTAAATTAGGTCACTAGAACCACTTGGCCTAGACAGACCCTGATTAAAATATAAATAATTCATTTAATCAGTTAAGAGAAAATAAAGCCTTACTCATGAATGTTGTTTAGCGAGCTAATTTGAAGGTTTATCTCGCTCTTACTTTATTGTTTTGTTATATGGAAGACAAGGACAAAGTATTACTTGTCGCCTCCTACACATAATTTATAAGTGAAGCTGATTATGTATAGTTAGTTAATAATCTGTGAACTTAACTTAATAATCATATTAAAATTAAAAACATATTAAATATATATTTAGCGTTATCAGCTATTCAGGTTTTGTAAATAAAATTGGTAACATTATTTTATATATTAATTTATCTTTTACCTAATTAATATAAGAAAAAACTTAATTGGATTATTTTTGTTACAACGGTACAAAAGCGAACTGGCATTATTATCTAGATGCATGCCGTCTCGCTTTAACTTTTAATCATTTGTCTATCTTATAACTGTTTGTTTTGTGTCTGAGAAACAGCTGACTTTGACATTAATAATAGTAATCACAATCAATGTCAGATCTGCTCACTCATTGGTTAAAATAATTTGTGTAAATAGTGTGTAACGCTCGTGCTTACAAGATGTCTGTGTGTGCGTTAAGTAGCTATTGTAAGGAAAATTTGATACTTTAACGCGCTTGACAGTTCTAATAATAAAATTGAATTTCGAACAGTGCCGTTACATTTTTTTTAAATATATTAGTACAATTTTTGATTGTGTTTTTGATTGTGATTGAGTTTGAGTTTACTTAAAATGTAAAATAATATATTGAGAAGTCTCCTCCTCCCGATGATGTACATTGTAATAAAACATAAAGCAATCAACACTTTCATTTCGTCGTAATTTTTTTGCTGTCTGTACACACTACACACGTTACTACACGTCGTTTATTAATGTTTTGTTTACCACGATTTATTGTTACACAATCTGAACGATATAATCGAAATAATATAAATACGATTTTACTATTAATAATTCAATTATATTAATAATATAATAAATTACCGACCCTGGAGCTTACTCTGTGAATAATAAATTAGTCTATTTAATATAAAACAATATGATTTATATTCAGAAACTTCTAGGTAGTTCGTTCCAGCTCGACTAAGAAAAAGATATACAGTGAACAAGTACGCTAACACAAATATTTATCTGTACCAACAAGCTTATAATCCGATCTGTTTTAATATCTCTTAAGATCAGGGTTATCAAATGATGATAACGTTTCGAAATGACTTTTTCATTTGATAGCATAATACCGAGCTTTTATAACAAGAGTGATATTCGATTCCAAAGTGTCATTATTTTTGTAATATGTTGAAATTCCTTTTACTATACAAAGCGACTTATACCACTTTGCTCAAGGACCGGTAGTCTTTGTAATTTAAAACGATAGCGTTATAATTTAGGCGTTTATGATTGGTGGAAAATATATTACGGAGAGTTTTCATCCACTTCTTTTATAACTGAGTCAGATTCCCATCTTGCTCTCTCCGCTAGTAATTCTTGTAATTTCTGTTGAATTCACATAAATAAATATATGTAATATAATTTAAATTTAAAAGTAAACAATGTACATAGGTATATCTTATGTTTACATTTTATAAATAAAAAAATTAAGCATTATTGGTGGTAGGGCTCTGTGCAAGCCCGTCTGGGTAGGTACCACCCACTCACCAGTTATTCTACCGCCAAATAACAGTACTCAGTATTGTTGTGTTCCGGTTTGAAGGGTGAGTGAGCCAGTGTAACTACAAGCACAAGGGACATAACATCTTAGTTCCCAAGGTTGGTGGCACATTGACGATGTAAGGAATAGTTAATATTTCTTACAGCGTCATTGTCTATGGGTGATGGTGACCACTAACCATCAGGTGGCTCATATGCTCGTCCGCCAACCTATTCCATAAAAAAAAAAAATTAGCATCAAAAATCACTAACTTATACAATAAACTTAATAACATATATGATAACATAAGAAAAACAAACGTGAAACGTTTTGCTAACGGTACTTTATACTTCATATGGATTGAGATGCAATCCAAAAGGTCATAAGTGAAAGCAAGTGCAGGGAATATTAAGCTTTACCTCTGGCTTGTCGAGCACTACAATCCGGTTCTCGATCTTGGGCGCCAGCTCGCAGGCGTTTTGTTCCAAGTCGTCGAGCGAGGCGCGTCGCGTGAGCCTACGGGGAGATATAATTGCTCTGGGTGAGATCAACAACAACAGCCTGTAAATTCCCACTGCTGGGCTTAAGGCCTCCTCTCCCTTTGAGGAGAATGTTTGGAACATATTCCACCACGCTGTTCTAATGCGGGTTGGTGGAATACACATGTGGCAGAATTTCGACGAAATTTGTCACGTGCAGGTTTCCTCACGATGTTTCCCTTCACCGCTGAGCACGAGATGAATTATAAAGACAAATTAAGCACATGAATCAGCGGTATTTGCCTGGGTTTGAACCCGCAATCATCGGTTAAGATGTACGCGTTCTAACCACTGGGCCATCTCGACTGGGTGAGATCAAGCCAAGCCAATATCAAGTGACAATACAAGATATAAGCTAACTTTCGTGCCAACGGTTGTTGTATCAATTCAGCATATAGTTTGTTTCAAGGAGGTCTTATTGCTTTTTAAAAAATGATCTTAGATGTACGCAAAGTGAACATGTTTTTTAACGTATGTATAAATTACACACATACTATAGATACATATTTAATATTCCAAATTTCTTGTACTGTATACAGAGCGAGTCGTATAAAGTAACTTTTAAGATTAATTTATACATACGACTTTTTGCACTTACACCCATATGAATTTTAACTATTACATTATATCTAATGTACTTGTTAGTTTAATATATTTTTTTTTATTTCAATTATTAATCTCTTAGCTTTCCTCACACTGATTTTCATGACAGACTGACAATATCAAAATAACATATTGTTTTTTTTTAATTAGTCAAACATTGTACTGTAAAAACTATAAGCCATTCCATTTCATTCACCTTCTAGCCGCAGCAAACTATGGTATATATGATATGTCAACTGACATATATGCCTGTTTAATAGGTGTATAATTGTTGATTATTTATTATGTAGACGGTACCTCCACTGAGGAGGCATTGTAGAAAATCTGACTTTATTATTCTTATGGATGAAGATCTTCAATTTAATCAAAAGCATGTGCAATAGGCTATTTGACAATGCAAAAAATAAATTGTGAATTATTGTAATCAGTGTAAATGTATGTGCGTTTAAAAATGGTTATCTACTAACGAAAGTTGAAAATAATACTTAATTTATTCAAAAATCAATAAATAAAAATGCATTTTTTCAAACGTTTGTCACGTGACACAAAACGCTCCCGATTGACCGGGCTTATGATGAAGTCACTTTCTTGTAAACCTTGCTCTTCTACTATATATACCACAGATTAAAATACAGCAAAGTGACGTCACCGAACCCATTACAGCGCAATATTGTCCAAGTAGCATTTTCGCGCGTTATTTAAATATGGAATTTTTAAAATGAGATGAGATAGATGTACTAGAAATAAAAAAATCAACTTTTAATGGGTTCCTTAACCTCTACTAATATAAAATGGATGTTAAAAACTAGTCAAATAGCCTATTATGGTAGAGTAATTTATAAGTAGGTGGTACCTACCTAGGTTATATAAACCTACCTACTATTCTTATGGATGACTATTTATTTATGAATATGTATTTATTTCACCTGTGGTGCGTAGAGTGCGTGGGTTCGACCACAGTTGAGGACGCTCTCCGTAGTGGCGGTGGACCATCCAGCTCGCTTCCGTCCAACATCTTAACTAGACTGTGCCTGGAAACGAATTCAAACGAGATATATTTTAAAAATCGAACACAGATAACACATAATAAGTGTTTTTAACGTTGATGAAGCTGTTATTGGGGTTTTAGAAGTACTCGACGACCTCCATCGTCGAGTGGTGTGTACACCGGTATTCATGGGTACGCCACTCCGAGGCCCTGGGTTCGATTCCCGGCCGAGTCAATGTAGATTATCATTAGTTTTCTATGTTGTCTCGGGTTTGGGTGTTTGTGGTACCGTCGTTGCTTCCGATTTTCCACACACACAAGTGCTTAAGCTACTTACATTGGGATCAGAGCAATGTGTGTAATGCTGTCTCATATTTATTTATTTATTTATTATTATTACTATTATTTACATTTAGAGTGCATATGCGTAGGGGGATGAGCGATTGCGCCACCTGATGGTAAGTGGTCACCACCGTCTATAGACAATGGCGCCGTAAGAAATATTAACTACTAGTTGTCGTCCGCGACTTCGCTCACACTTTACGGGTTTGGTTGTCATGTGTTAGAGAAAAAAAGTAGCCTATATACTTCCTTAGAACTAGCGCGCACTGGTAACTTTTGTCACGGTGACTGTTTCGTCACTCTTGTCGAGTCCGTGAATATGTATGGAGGTGCGCGCACATTACGACGTGACAATTGTGTCTGCATCTGTATATATTCACGGACTCGACAAGAGTGACGAAACAGTCACCGTGACAAAAGTTACCAGCGCGCGCTAGTTCTTAGAGTTGAAATTTGCTTCATATAAAATTTCATCGAATTCGGTTCAGCGGTTTGGTCGTGAAAGAGCGATAGACAGACAGAGTTACTTTCACATTAAATTAATTAATATTATTTTTAATTCAAACGCACTCGAAGTCGCGAGCGTAGTATATGAAATACATAATGTTCATAATTACTAATAACTAACCTCCGGCTTAACGTGACAAGAGACTGCCTATGTTTGGATGGCCTGGATTTCCCCGTCCTCACGTTGATGGCTGCGAAGTGGTTCTGTATGGCCATCCCTATCTCGGGGCACATGTCCTCTGACACCTGGAGTCAAGAACGGATTATTTTAATATGGAGTTCATATAATTTATTTATTTATTCTTATTTATTTATTTATAAGGACAACTTACAAAACATACACCATTTATAGGTTTTAAAATAAAGTTAAAACATTTTTAGCTAAGTGTTGTTTCAATTAAAAGTTATCACGGTATGGAAAAGGACAGTATTTTACGGGCTTGCACAAAGCTCTACCACCAAGTAGTTTACTTCATAAGAAACTGAAAGTTTTTCTATTTCGTAATTTGTAATTTAATAATGTTATTTGAACATAACTCACCAACACCGGACATTTGGGTAGCATGGTGAACCCATCATTACCGGAGTGTAGGTACTGTTTCACAGCCAGCCGGTATTTCTGGTCCCGTTGGAGGTATTCATCACCTATCTTCACTACCTGCTCTGAGACCCGCTCGCCTGGTGGCTTCGAGGGATCGAAAGCGAACGATACCCCAGCTACCTGTAGATATTTATTATAGAAGATATATCTGATTTTACATGACACTGTATAATATACATTTTGAACAAAATGCGATTTCTGCTGTGAGAATAATTTCTGAGCCTGTTATGGGATACAATACGTATATATTACAAGATTATACATTTATACATATTATGACATTTAATATATATATATATATATACATAGTGAATGGTTAGTGTACAATCTTGAAGGAGTGTGTTCCTCGGAAGTGCTTTCCTATAGATCAGGAACCTGACCATACCTGTATATTATGTAAATTTTTTGAGAGATTATTATAAATATTACTAAACTTTACTTGTCTAGTAAATTTGCCTTCTGGTGGTAAGTGGTCACCATCGCTCACATTGGTACCATAAAAAAAAGTAATCATTATCATCTATGCATCAACAATTGGAGAGACGTTATGTCCTTTGTGCTTGTCGTTACTGATTCTCAGCGTTCAAAACAACAATACTCAGTATTGTTGTTGGACAGAAGAGTTTGTGATGAATGACTGGTTCCTAAAGAAATAGACTCCACAAAGCCGTACCCATGAATAAATAATATAAACCATAACGGCATTTTTAACTTTGCCGTCTCGTAAAATCAAATTGTTTACAAAAAGTACATTGGTAAAAAGGCGTATTACTCGATACAAGATTTTGTAGATGATAAAAAGGCGTGGAATTAATACCTGTTGACTTCCAGGCAGGATATATTAATTTAAATAATTGTATTAACTAACATGACTGTATTTTTTTAAATGTTGAAAAAGAGTAACTACTGAGTTTCTTGCCGGTTCTTCTCGGTAGAATCTACTTTCCGAACCGGTGGTAGCTTCACTTAATTGTTAAATGACGATACAAAAGTGCTTGTAAAAGCCCACTTAAAACATATCCTTTCTATTTACCTGTGGAAACCTTCCTTCCAGGCTTGGGTACTTGGACACGGCATTTTCCAGCACCTTGAGGACGGTTTCACCGGTCGCCTCCACGACTACCAGTGGGTCTCGCATGGGGATGATGGTGGATAGGTCGCGTAGGGTGAAGTCTCCCGCTGGGTGAACCTAGTAATTAAATAAATGAGTTTATAAGTGCCAGGAAAAAATGCTCAAATTAAGGAGAATAATTTAGATATTAGAGCTGGCTTTATGAACACAATGTCATAAGTTAAACACTTATTTATAAGCATCACAAAATGTCTATCGAAATTATATGTATAAATACTAATAATATAAATGTGAATATAACTGTGTCTGTCTGTCGTCAGTCGCTCTTTCACGGCCAAACCAATGAACCGGATTTGATGAAGTTTGGAAGGAAACTTGAACTATTAAAGCTACTTTTTACCAATCACATGACAACAAAGCCCCTTAAAAAACGAAGCCGCGGGCGGTAACTAATGCTTAATAATTGGGTCTTAAATAAAGCTGCATAGTATTTCTCTTTTGACATGCTCACTTGCTTCTGGAAAGCTTTCACACAAGACACGATTACACGTATTCAAGCTAATAATAATATAATATAGATTTATAATAACAATATACCTGATCAGATCTGAATGTGCCGGAGTTGAGGATTAGCAGATCAGCACCGGTAGCCGCTAGGAGCACATCGCAGACCCAGTTTCCAAGATTGCATTCTTGTCGGCGTACCACGGAAAATCTGCCTTCCAATGGCACGCAAAACTTGCCGAGTACTTCATCCATCTTTCCGTCTATCATAGCTGGAAGAAATCAAAAAAGCTATAAAGCTAAGTTAATAAATAAATGCCTGTTCTCAAAGCTGTTTTGAAGCTTTCTCGTTTATGGAGTTTAAAATAAAGAAGCTCAATGGTTGGTTCGTTAATACAACAACGGCCTGTAAATTCCCACTGCTGGGCTAAAGGTCTTCTCTCTCTTAGAGGAGAAGGTTTGAAACAAATTCCACCACGCTGTTCCAATGCGGGTTGGTGGAATACACATGTGGCAGAATTTCTATGAAATTTGTCACAGGCACGTTTCCTCACGATGTTTTCCTTCACCGCTGAGCACGAGATGAATTATAAAGACAGATTAAGCACATGAATCAGCGGTGCTTGCCTGGGTTTGAGCCCGCAATCATCAGTTAAGATGCACGCGTTCTAACCACGCGGCCATCTCGACTAGGTTCGTTATTATGTGTCAGTTATATACACAACAGCTCCTCATCTGCCTTTAAGGAAAAAGAAGGTTCCTTTACCTCGTTTCCTTCAGCTTGAGATTAATTATAAACAATTAGTGGTGCTTACCTGGGTTTCAATCCGCAATTATCCGTTAAGATGTAAAGTACGACACAAATTAGATGTAGCATCGGAAAATGCAATGGAATGATAATAAAACCGATTACTGCCGATTTACACGACCAATAGAAATAGATCCCTATCGCGCCATTCGACGCTATTCGTCGCTATAGATTCTCGCGTCAGAGAAAGCAAGTGCATGTAAATCGACGCGTCAAATTGACGAATATATTAGGTCATATGATATTAAAAGTTATTACGTTTGTGCAAAGATCATATTCGCATGAGAAATAAATATTGATAATTTGGGATGGCGTACTCAATTCGGATGTGATCGGTTTTACGAATTTTGCCGATGCCGATGCCGATACATCTAAGTTGTGTACTATACGTTCTAACCACTGGGCAATCTTGGCTCAATTATGTATTAGTTCAATCACCATCAATATTAGATAGTACGATTTGAAACTCACCGGAATACTTTTCAACCTTGGCCTTCAAAACTGGATCCTCTTCGTACGAGCTGGTAACATCGACGTCGGCGATGTCCACGCGAGTCGCCTCCGCGCCGAAGTTGATGGTAATCTTGCTGAATTGACGGAAGTCTGTGCCACTCTTTACGACGTATTTATTGTTTATCTGTGGAATAATAAAATTCAATCAGAAAGAAAGAAAAAACACTTTTATTTGGGACCGTACAAAAATTATAAAAATATATAAAAGTTACTTCAAAATTAGAATTATATTAAAAAAGTTATTAACATTTACACGAAAAAACATAAAAAAAACTTAATAATAAAAATGAATTGATACAAAAAAAGGGTTAAAAGAAACAAAAAAAACTATATTACAATAAACATATATGATGTCTTCCAAATAGGTGTATCATTCAGCAATTAATAATATTTTGATAACTCCTGACGGATCAGACAATTTGTTTTAAGAAATTGATTTTTAAATAAACAATAAATATTGTCACTTAGTTGGTAACTCTTTAGATTAAAATTATAATTTACAAAAATATGGGTAATTTTTTTTCCGTTTTTTTTTTTTAAATCCATATCACCGGTATATTGATTAAAGAAAAAGAAAATCAAATTAATCATATTGCCATTTTTTATTATCAAACTTATTTTAATATCATCTTTACTTACTTAGAAAGAAAGAAAGATCTATAGAATATATATAATAGATAGAAAAATCTACTTATAAATTTTGATAATTTTAAGGGAAGGGAAAAGTAAAGTATAGCACGACATAACTTAGATAGCATCGGCAAAATTCGTGAAATCGATCACATCCGATTAAAGTACGCTATCCCAAATTATCAGTATTTATTTCTCATGCGAATATGATCTTTACACGATTGTAATAACGTGTATATTCGTCATGTAATATATTCGTCAATTTGACACGCCGATTTGGATGCACTTGCTTACTCTGACGCGAGAATCTGTAGCGACGAATAGCGCGATGGGGAGCTATTTCTATTGGTTGTGTAAATCGGCAGTAATCGATTTTACGAATTTTGCCGATCGGCAAAATTCGTAAAATCGAAAATGCTACATTTAAGTTGTGTCATACTATAAGTGCTTGCGCACACACCTGTATGATATGTCTTTCGTAGTTTCGTTTTTCTAATACCGATAATTGACCTTTGTTCATATTATATATTTAATTATGAGACAACATCACATACATTACTCTGATCCCAATGTAAGTAGCTGAAGCACATATGTTATGGAAATCAGAAGTAACGACGGTACCACAAACACCCTGACCCAAGACAACATAGAAAACTTATGGTAATCTACACCGACTCGGCCAGGAATCGAACCCGGGACCTCAGAGTGGCGTACCCATGAAAACCGATGTACACACCACTCGACCATAGAGGTCGTCATATATTACAAATAAAAGGAACTTACCTCTAGAACTTCATAGACATGATCGTGCCCCCCCAAAATGAGGTCGATTTCCGTACAGCCTTCGGCCAATTTGATGTCGTTAGGGGTCCGCATATGCGTTAAAGCTATTACATATTCACAGCCCTGGAACAAATTAAAGATATCATGAACCATTTCTATCCTTTTTTATATCTATGATTCATTAAAGACAGTAGCAAACATCATCAGAACATCTGCCTACGTCAATTTAATTTAAGAAAGGTTTTATTCGGTTCTACTCGGAATCTGCAGAATCTGCATTCAAAATCGATCGTATTTTCACTTAATATAGTTAGATAAATGACGATTCAACGGTGCTTGTAAAGTCTACTTCAATAAAGTATATTTTTATTTAGATTTTTTGACTACAGGAATAAAAATAAAAAATCAAAATATACTTTATTCAAGTGGGCTTTTACAAGCACTTTTGAATCGTCATTTAACAATTAAGTGAAGCTACCACCGGTTCGGAAAGTAGATTCTAGCGAGAAGAACCGGCAATAAACTCAGTAGTTACTCTTTTTCATATACAATATTCCGTATTGGACCATTTCTCCTTAAAAAAGTCATTAATAATTAATAATATAAACCTTCTTTGGGGTAGATCAGACAATTTAAAGAGTTCATCGCCAAGCTGAAATTATTTTTAAGTACATAAACCTTAGAATTAAAGATTACAATGTTTTTTTCATAACATATAGACAATGAAAGATTCCGAATATATATTTTGAATTGGTAGATCGATGGATATATATTTGTTAACCAATCAGGCTAGAAGAGATAGATCTGAGTCTCGGAAAACTTATAGGTAGTTTTCATCCCTAGATTTGAACCCCTCTCGTAACGGTGGATGTACCGTTACGGGAGCAGAACCTAGAATAACATGTACTAACCTCTTGTTTTAGTTGCGACGCTAACTTCGTTCCTGCTTGAAGGAAATCTATGAAGGTTACTTCGTCTGGATTGATTGTCGCTAACGTTTCCAGCCATTCCTGAAACAAAAAAATGTTGTATTGAATAATAAGGATTAAGAAAGATAGGAGAACAGTTAGAAAGAATTATGAAGAGATTTCAGAGCGATCTATATGAAATATTTGTATGAAACTGAATTTGTTGTAGTCATGGAACAGTCAGAAAACGGTGGCGACAATATTGACCAATTATGATAAGCACAATAAATAGTCAACAATATGTTATTTACTTTGTCTAATATCTGTATGTCTTGGTGTGATTTCGGCGGACGTGTTTAGGTGAGTCAACTCAGTTCCAAAAGCAACATATTGGTGTTCTTGGAACACAGGGCACCAATGTTATAACAAGCCACATAACATCTTAGGTTTGGCAATGTATTGATGATGTAAGTCGTTTCATATTCCTGTAGTGCAAATGTATGGCATTTATTACAAATATGTTTCATCAGCGAGCTAGAAAAAAGTTACGAAACGATTTGTCGTTGTTGATTAACTCTATATAAAAGTTTATTTTTTTGGAAATTTTACACGAATTTTGAATACAACATTGCAGTACCGCTACCGCTAAACAACAGTACGCAGTATTGTTGTGTTCCGGTTTAAAGGGCGATTGAGCCAGTATAAATACGGGCACAAGAGACATATCATTTGAGTGCCCAAGGTTGGTAGTGCATTGGGGGATGTATGGAATAGTTTAATATTTCTTACGGCATCAATGTCTGAACATTGTTGGTCAATGACGGCCCATCTGCCATTGTCTCCAGGCGGTAGTGACCACTTACTATCAGGTTGCCCATTTGCTCGGCCGTCCACCCATATGACAATGCCCACTTGTGGTGATGCTGACCCAGTGTCAGGGTCAGTTTTGATCCCAAAACTGACGCTTTTCTTCTTTTTTCTTGCCAAAAAACATTAAAACCTTGTTAATTAACCACTTAAATACATTACCTGTTCCACTAACCCGATGAGACCAATTTTATGACCGTTGCAGAGCAACGCGTGTGTTATCTTGCCATCGCCCAGCGGTCTACCCGTCTCATTGTCTATCACGTTCGACATGAGCCAGGGGAAGTTGCACTGGGATACCAGGTTCGATAAGACATCTAGTCCAAAATCTGGGAAAATTTGGAAAATTGGTATTTTGGACAATAGATAGATAACTGGTGTCAAACTCAAACAACTTTATTCAATATAGAAGCATTACACTTTCTTATTGATGGTCAATTGAAACACTACCACCGGTTCGGAAAAGAAAATACCCTGACCTAAAAAGAACCGGCGAAAGAAACTCAGCGGTTTTTTTTGTCTCATATATTATAAAAAATAAACAATTTAATATGAGATGAAATAGATAGATAGATATTCGATATATTCCAATGACGTACCGAAGTCGTGGTTCCCGAAAACTGCACAATGAGTTCCTATTTCGTTTAGAACTGGGACCATCTGCTCGCCTTTTGTGAACGTACTCACTGAAAATAAAAATACATATGTATTTTTTTATATTGAACAACATCACATATCTGATCTGATCCCTATGTAAGTAGGTAAAGCTCTTGTGTTTTGGGAAAATCAGAATTAAGGACGGTAAAGTTTAAATATTTAAATAGTACAACATCGCGAACGACGTCGAAAAAATAAATATTATGCCATTTACGACCTACCTAGTAAAATCTAGTTAATCGAATGAATGCGGCCTTCTTCGTCATCCACACTGTACTTGTGTCCCCAGTTATTTGGACTTAAACTATAGGCATAATTTAAAAGTAGACTAGTAGCCTCACGATATTCTAAAATACAAAAGTAATACGTACTGATGTTTGAATGACAATTTGGCTTGGTTTGAAATATAGTGTAATTACGAACACAATAGACATGACATCTTAGATTACGTGGTTAGCGGTGCCAGGTTGTCTTCAGTTGAGTAGTTTACCTTCCTTATTCCTATATAGGTGAGGATACTAACCACCAGGAATATTTTGCCTGTCTGCCTCATGTTCCCTTATCAACTGCAATGTTACTTAGACTGACTGAGCCGAGATGGCCCAGTGGTTAGAACGCGTGCATCTTAACCGATGATTGCGGGATCAAACCCAGGCAAGCACCGCTGATTCATGTGCTTAATCTTGTCTTGTCTATATAATTCATCTCGTGCTCAGCGGTGAAGGAAAACATCGTGAGGAAACCTGCATGTGACAAATTTCATAGAAATTCTGCCACATGTATATTTCACCAAACCGCATTGGAACAGCGTGGTGGAATATGTTCCAAACCTTCTCCTCAAAGGGAGAGGAGGCCTTTAGCCCAGCAGTGGGAATTTACAGGCTGTTGTTGTTGTTGTTGTTACTTACACATGCTCGGCGAGAACGCATCCCCACTAAATAAAACCAGAGGATTCAGATGCTGCAGTGCTTTTACTGCTGTGCTGAACCTTAGTGCACCTCCCACTGGTTCAGTGTCTGTAAAAAAACGTTTACGAAATATATTTAGTAGTAATAAGCGATGTAAGGAATGGTTACATTTTCTTACAGCACCGTATATGGGTACTAGTGACTACTCACGATCAGGTGGCATTTGCCTTAGCGTAATAAAAAACAGCTAATTTGTATTGTGTATTCGGACGAGATATTGATGATATTGTGTCAATTTAGCTTTGTTATAACACTATTCACTCTGAGGGACACCCAAAACTTTACAAAAAAAATGTTAAAGATAAAATGTAGACATTCGTCTAGCGTCTCTTCATATTAAATTTAAAATTCTTTATTGCATTTGTTTACTAAATTAATTTTAGAAGAATATTGAGCTTATTCCTTCCCAATGCCATTTTTATTTTTAAGATTCCACACGCAAACGGTAAAACGAGAGTTAGACGGTTAAAATGTTCACAGATGATGTATTTCTGTTGCCGATTTTGAAGGACAAATTTTTTTGCCGATTTTAAAGATGCTACGGGACTCTTGATACATGTAGCCGACTCTTACTTGACCTGGACTTAACTCAGCTTTGATCGTCGGTTAACATTTACAACTTCTAATTACCATGAATCTAAAATATATAATGAATAAACTTACTCGTAGTCTGTTCAATGTTATACACATCATTGAAATGTACAATCACCACGTCATCGTCCATCCCTCTTCCGGCGAGCTGGCTCACCGCTCGCCTCCCCACTTGTCTCACTTCCAGTGACGCCTGCAATATGTATAAAGCAATTACATAACGCAAAATCAATACTATATGTAAATTTGTGCTCACGATTATACAACAAATGTAAATGAGTTTGTTTTACGTCCCAGTACTTCTGTCAGTGATTTTTGATGTCAAAATAATTAAGAAGAACAAAGACGTATCAAACTAGATAACGATATACACAAACGTGCAAAAGCTAATAAGGTTGAAACTGATCTACAAGCAGTTGTAACACTTGAAGCTTAAACTACTGCCTTTAGAAAATAACTTAAAATTTGTAATGGAACTGTGTTTTGATTTGTTTCGTGATGTGAAGAATAAATCATATACATATGTATATAGTTATGTATATATTAGTATGACTACATTTTTAAATAATCAGTAAACATACCTCTTGACTTATTTTTATAGGATAAAAATATGACACGTGCACAAAGTATCAAACTACAAAAAGGTTGGGTGTATTAACTATTTGTTTTAGGGTAAATATAAACTTTTTGGTTCAGAATTAGTAATATTTAACACAGATAAGATAAACATTATAAGTCACTAATAATTCGTATCAGATATAAAACACGAATGTTAAAATTACTTCCGCGTTTTATTCGATATTCGAAAAGGGGAAACCACTGCCCACTCGAACGAACGCCTAGTTTTTTGTGGTTAATATTTAAAGGCTAAGCGACATAATCTAGGTTTATGACTAAACGGTCTTACTTAACATGAGCATCGTCAGAGAAGTAATAATAAAATACTGAAATAGCAAACATAGCTAATGAGCTAAGGTACTCTTCTGCTGCATTGCGGATTGGTGCAAACATGTAGAAGATTTTGATCGAACAACAACACGATGACGACAAAAAGATATTTCTACGTTCCAATTTTAAAAAATTAAGCACTTTAAAATGTGGTAAGCACCAAAAACCAAGCTAACGTTTGAAAGGTATCCTCGATTGTGATTCAGATGTTATAACTACTGGGACATCTCGAATTGTAATTATTTTTGTTAATAAAAATAATGTGATGAGGCCCACCTTTTTACGTGGTGGTAGGGCTTTGTGAAAGTCTATCTGGGCAGCACTCACATTATGTATTCTACCTCCAAACAGTAATATTGTTGTAAGTGTAACTAAACGCACAAGGGACATAATATCATAGTTCCCAAGGCTGGAGGCACATAAGCCATGTAAGGTGTAAAAATTCTGAGAGCACCACTGTCTTTTGGAAGTAGCCTATTTGTCCGTCCGCTATCAAAGGATACACAATACAAGAGATCATTAAAAAAGATACATACGCTACAGGTTTTGAGACATATTAAATAAAAGTTACAGTTTACCTGAGTAAAAAACCGTATTCTTCAGTTTGATCGCGAATTGTTTTAAATCTTTAGGAACATTTTCCAGTTTAAGTATATCCTAAGCATTATCAATTCCTTGTTCTCAATAATGGAAAACATTGCGAGGAAATGGAATTGCTGTCATGGGCAGCTTCGCTTCGGTTTAATCGATGTAGGCAGATTAAACTTCGCCAGAAATATTTGGTCTTGTACCAAAAATAATACATTTATGTTGTTTAGTACGACAAATTGATAAAACCACCGAAGATGGCGAACATTTGTTTTTGGTCTCAAATATAATAATTAAATATCACGATAGTGATGGCGTGACAAGAAATCTGTATAAATAATACTATCAATAAGAATCAAGACAAATTTACTAGCTAAACCTGCTTTATCCAAAGGAACTTCATGTAACTTTGCTTGTAGCTCACATATAGTTAAACCCAATTTTAGCCTTCCTTGGACTGAGACTTAGGTAACTTGATTTCAGCAGCAGATTAGGCATGAAGATATAACACATATTTATTTTGCCATTTATAATAGTAGTATAGTTTCAAGGACACTTTTCAATAGCATTTTTGAATCGTAATCGTAATACTGGTTCGGAATTGAGACTCCACTGAGAATAACCCGTCAGTACTTGGTTGTTACAGTTATATTCGACTTGTCAATTTTACTGTAAAATTATGAATACCGTTAAATTAAAATCAACCTTTCGAGATTGAAAACTATCGAAAGATTTTCAACGGTGATAATATTTTCAATAAAACATATAAAAATTAGATTAGGTTAGTTTTTCATTTGACTAAAATTAAATTCAATTGATTGTAATCTACCGAAATAATGCGTTAAATTGTAAGGAGTTTGTAGATGAGAAAATTTGCAATCGTGAGATTACAAAGTAACGGTATTTATGACTTAACGGTGACATAGGGTGTTGAGCAAGAGCGTAGTGGGGGGGGGGAGGTAACCGACCTAAGAACATGGACATGAATGGACTGTATGAGTGGGTATATGAAAGAGATGTATTTAAACGATCAGATGACGAATAATAGAGGAGTGTGAAAGGAAAAGGCATGCCGTTCCAAATTTCATCAAATTCGGTTCAGTGATTTTGTCCTCAAAGAGCGACAGACAGCCAGCCAGACAGACAGAAAGACAGACAGACAGACAGAGGTTTTTCACATAATTAATATTATAATAGAGAATTATATATTATACGTAAACATTTTTGGCGTAAATCAACAAATTATTAATTCACAGCGTTTTATGAGTAACATAATTAAAAGTATATTATAATCTTTTTATAGAATATTCAGACGTTAATCTGAAATGTCTTATCAAAGCCACTTAGCTACGTGCCCTCGAATTGTATTTTTATATGAGATTACGTTTGACCCGAGGCCCTAGTTTAAGTTTGAATTTATGGAACATTTGGATATAGTATGCATTTAATAATGAATATTCTTATGCCTAAACGTTCATTGTTTAAAATCCGTTTTTATCGACATTATCTAGCTATCTCTTTCTCACATAGTTGGTTTCGTAAATATAGATTTTTCTTTCGTATCTGTTTATTTACTACGGTGGATTTTTTCATGGTGTATGCTAGTACTAGTAGGTACTTTTGCCCATAGATGACGTATCAGCTCCGTATGGAATTTTCTCATTTCTTACAAAATCAATAAGCTTACAATCTTGGGAACTGAGATGTTACGTTACTGTAAATGTATAATATTTATGAACTAGATGTGCCCGCGAAAAAAAATTATTGTAGCCAAAGTTACTCCATATTATATCAGTTATCTGCCGTCGGTCCAGCCGTTCCAGATATTAGCCGTAACATTTAGACAGACAGACAGAACGATAAATATTGTAAAAAATGTTATTTTTTTTATATGTACCGTGTATAGATACTTATGCATTGCGTAAAAAGGGGTTATTTTAATATTACAAACAGAAACTGCATTTTTTTTTTATGTATATTATATGTTATAAATTTTTTATTTCAAGTATATTATATACAGATGTAACTCGTATTTACCGGCTGTTAGGCAGAGGTCTTATCCCATGTTGCGGAAGGATGTGAATTTTAATCCAGCTCGCTGCGGATGCGCGGATTAGAGGATATAACGTCGTGAGGAATCCTGCATATCTCGGAATTTCTTCCGACATTCCTTCCTTAAGCCGCCGAGCATGAGATTATTTGATCGTTTTACTACATATAATATACAAATGGTTTCGAATAGGTGACGTTTTGTATCCACTGAATCTGAACTTTACATAGACCTTAACAAAAAATATGCCAAAGGCGTTTTGTTTTCCTGTCCTTAATTTGAATTATTAATTCATATTTAATTTATTAACAAAATAACCATATCGTTACTATAAGGTAGCCAGACAAATGGACCAAATAACGTCGCCTTCCTTATATTACCAAAGTACCATCGATCTTGAAAACTAAGATGTATAGTCCCTTGTGCTTATAATTACACTCATTCACCTAACAAACGTGAACACAACAATACTGAGTATTACTTTTGAATACCGTCAAACCGAATATAAGATGGTACCTATCTAGCCTTGACATAGTAATAATTAGGAAATAATTAAGGTCGTATGCAAAAATGAAGATTCAAACAATCCCAAAAAGTTATGGTATTATTTATTAAGTGGTCTGCTTTCGTCACTATTACGGGCATTCCGAAATATCCCAATATAGTATAAAAATAGGTATAATAGTTACGGATACGGACTTATGGAAAATCATAAATAGCAGATAAGAAATAACTCTTTGCATAGTCTAATCAGTTTTTACGATACTACATTTATCTCAAACCCCGAAAGAACTCCTGAGACTGGACGTTATCGAAGGGTAAAAACCTCTCAACGAAGATTGATCGTGAGAATGTGATAACAAGGGCGCTTCAAGGCCGCCCAATTTGATTGTCGCTGTCGACACAATGTCAAAGCAATTTGTCGCTTTTAGAGTGGATACCATATTCATACACGTGTAAGCCACTGAACTTACCTTTACCGGTTTTGATGATCCTTCGAGTGGGTTTTATGGTTTAAATTGGAGTTAGTGGATACAAGATCGGTTTCCAAAAAAAAAATTATACTTTATCCTGAAGAAGTCTGATCTATTTATAAAATAGATGAGGATTTTTTTTAAGGATTAACACGCTCCTAGAGTGGATACTATATTAATACACGTGTAAGCCACTGAACTAATCGCCTTTACCGGTTTTGATGATCCTTTGAGTGGGTTTTATGGTTTGAATTGGAGTCAGTAGGTACAGAGCTCGATTTCCAAAATAAATAATAAGTGAAGGTCTACTTATTAAATAGATGACGTTATATATTTTTTTAAGATTAACAGGATTCCATATCGTAATCATGTCGTATGTAGTTAAGACCTTGATGTCCATAATTGTTATGCAAATAAATGATTGACCTATATGCATATTATTTCCATGATGTTTATGATTTAAATAAAATAATCCTGTTATATAACAAGCTTCGTTTAATAACTTGACAGTTTAAAATCAAGGTTTATCATGAACAAACGATCCTCAATATTACGGTTTTATATAACGGTATCTTTGATAGAATTTCAAGGTGTCAAGAACGGAATTTTATGTCATTATGACGTCATAAGTGTGATAAAATTAACTGATACTTTGAGTATCGAGGACATTGTGCCCATACATATTTGGTTTGAATATTTTTTACTGTTTAATTAATTAGGAATATAATATCAAGCCAAAATAAACCTTACTGTGTTAGATTTAAACTTCAATTTGCAATATTCGCTTGAAATCTCGCAGATAATTCTAAATTTATCAATTATTATATATTCGTCTACATTTAAGACTTTAATAACGATAAATTTTATCTAATACAAAAGCTTGTTTGTATATACGGGGTAATCTTTAGAACTAATAATAAATACTATTTTTTTTTCGTTGTGAGGAAGCTACTTTGTTTCTAGGGCTAAATAAAGTACCCATGCGAAACCAGGATCCAGGAAGTGTCACCAATATGTTAATAGCGACTATTATTGTCTTTTTTCAAATAATGTAATCAAAAAAGATTATGAATTTGATCCACAGAAGTGAGTTTGTTTTCACTGATAATAATCATTAGGTAGGTACATTGCCAATTCACAAAGACCTTATGTCCCTTGTGCCTGTAGTTAACTGGCTCAATCAAACTTCAAACCGAAACACAATACTAAGTATTCCTCTATGGAGGTGCGATATCTGATTAATAAGTACCCAGACTTGCATAAATGTTGAGACCTTGAATATAAAATACGAGTATGAATACACGGTATACATACTAAAATACATATTATTTTCTGTCTATTTGTTCTGGCTAATCTCTGGAAACGGCTCGATTTTGGCGGGACTTTCACTGGCAGATAGCTCATGAAATAAGGATTAACTTAGGCTACAGCAATATATTTTTTAATAAATTCAAACGTGCGCAAAGTCGTGGGTAAATCTAGGAATCTAATTAGGAAAGTATATAATAAACACACAAAATAAAAAAATAAGAAGTATAAAAAATTTAAAACAAAAGAAAAACAACAAAAATGAAAACATATTAACCAACTATAACTAATCACTAACTACAATACTATTAATAAAAAAACAACACAA
Organism: Vanessa cardui; assembly: GCF_905220365.1. Classification (NCBI taxonomy): domain Eukaryota; kingdom Metazoa; phylum Arthropoda; class Insecta; order Lepidoptera; family Nymphalidae; genus Vanessa; species Vanessa cardui. Next base: position 8,935,132 of record NC_061146.1, read on the forward strand.
TGATAACGGTGTCCTAGAGGTTACCATTCAGCTTCCAAGTTGGGTTCCAAGAACCCAACGCTGATTTCCAATGATATGTAATGTATGTGGAAGCCAGCTGACATGTCTTGAGCATGGACGTGGATGGATATGGGTAGAAGAAACGTTAATTGGGAGATGACGACAGACAGAGAAGCATGGAAGAAGACATACTGCGCTGACTCCAAATAAAACTGGGATAAGGACAGGAGGATGATGATGAGTTGGCTGGTCTTTCTTGAGATTGACCAAAGTGGACGTAATTCGGACAAAACGACTTTATTATTATCTTTAAATCCGATTTAATCTCATAACATGAGGATTAAAAAGCTTAAAACCTAATAAAGTATACACTTATTTATCTGTCTACTTTTCTGATGTAGATAAAAATAAACGACCACGCGACCTTATCTCGTCACAGCACAGAGAACCAATTATATGTATGTTCACTCAGAAAGGCGCACGCCTCCACAATTTAAATTACCGGTGTACATTAACAAATATAATCTAATTTGTACTTTTTTTGCTGTCTCTACTCGTGCATTAGTCATCTCACGCACACTTAGGCATCTTGTTAGCAAGAGCATCACCCATACTAATGCATGATTACAGTGTGTATTATATTCTTTTTTTTTTAATCCTGACTTTCATTGCGAACTAAGGTAAACGTTTCGTCAGTTTAAAAATCGCATGTGTTGTTAAATTTAACGTTTCGTTGTACAATAAATGTTCGTTGAATTTAATTAAGATAATAAACAAGTAACTGACTGTTTGTCTGTTGCTCTTTCACGATCAAACTAATGAACCGAATTTGGTGAAATTTGTGAGGAAGCAAACTTGAACTCAAGGGAGGACATAGGCTACTTTTTTAACATATAACAATCAACTCCTAAAACGCGAGCGAAACCGCCGGCAACAACTAGTAAAAAATATGTAGCAATATATTTTACACATCAATTATTGTTTACGGAAATTGACGAAAATGTTTGATAAATTGATGAAGGATAGACATTGACCGTTCTAAGGTTATCATAATAATGTTAGTGTAGGTCATAGTTACGTAGTACATACCAGCTTTAGTTCGAGTTGACATTTATTTAAAGCGGGTGAAACTTAGCGCAGTTATAGTACGACACAACTTAGATGTAGCATCGACAGGATTCGTAAAACCGATCACATCCGAATTACGTACGCTATCCCAAATTATTAATGCTCATTTCTTATGTGACTATGATCTTTACTTTGTATTCGTCAATTTGACACGTCGATTTACTTGCTTTCTCGCGTTGAATTGACGCGACAATCTATACTATATACCGACGAATAGCGTCGAATGGCGCGATAGAGAGCTATTTCTATTGGTTGTAAAAAACGGCAGTAATCAGTTGCAATGAATTTACAAACACTAGCTGAACCCGGATTTACCCGCGCGACATTTATAAAACACGAACTTCCGACATCAGTTTTACCCCTTAGGGGTATGTGTTTCGTAAAAGCTTAGAGTCTAAGCGGACGTCTACACCCTATAAGGAACGAGCTTAGCTTCGTACAGGATGTCTATCTATACCTTATAAGGAACCAAACTGCCACATTTCAAATTTGTTGGTATTATAGTTTGAAATTTCATAATAAATCATTAAGTGAAAACGTTATGATATAAATTTATAAATACCCTTCAGCGCTTATTAACCTTTCGAGTTTTTTTTATTTAATTAATCTAGGTGTATTATGTATAAAGTAGTTCCATGAGGAGTAGAATAAGTCCTGGAAGTACGTTATACTTTATTATAATGGGTAGTCCCCAGAAGTAATGATCCAATTAAAAAAAAAAGTTTATTTGTATTTAGGGGGTAAGTCTCCTATATACAAATAAAAAAATGTTACCTCTTTGTAATATTAGTATAGATTATATACTAATCTACTAATAAAAACAAAACAATTAAAATTACCCCCAAAAGGAGCTACATTTTCTGGTTAAGGTTTAGTAGTTGGTTCTTGGAAAATAATTATATTATTTTAAGTATTAAAACATCAAAATAGAGCATAGGCTGTCCAATTTCAATATTTTACAAGTGAGATACGTGTTCCAGAGTATGTTTTCACCCATCTTACTATGAAACGTAGCAGATGCCTTTGAAGACCTTCTGAAAAGTGACTCTTTGACTAATATGTTTGAATATTTACAAGCAATAAAAAATCAATTAAAAAAAGTGATTGACACCGTAATCTCGTTAATATTGTCAATTATCGATATGAATAATCTATACACTTAATTAAGTTCTTGAAATTAGTTTAACAAATTTATAAGAACATATTATTATTATAATTGTTGAACGAGTCAGCGGTAACCGTTATTTACTAGTACTTTTATGTGAGTGTAATGTTGTCTTAAATTTTCGCGATTACACATTGAAATAAAACTAGTTACAACGGATTTGAATCGCGTATATAATATTAATTATTTTTAACATCCCGACGTTTCGAGCACTTTACAGCGTTCGTGGTCACAGGTAGACTAAGGTGACATTTGTCTGTGTGAATATTTCCTTTGTTCATCAAATATCCGTTATAACTAGTTTTATTTTTGATGTGAGTACCTCAATTATTCACGAGCTGGCTGAACAAAACCACGTAAGGATTCCCAAGGAGGCTGAACTGTTGGGCTTGAAGCAATGCAGTCATTACTACGGTATACACACTACTCGACGATACACGTGGTCCCGGTTTCGATTCCCGGCTGAGTCGATGTAGGAAAAGTTCATTAGTTTTCTATGTTGTCTTGGTGTAAGGATTTGAGAAGGCCCAGTGGCTAGAACATTTTTAAAAAATTGCATGGGTTAGGTAAGTTCCAAAACCTTCTCCTCAAAGGAAGAGGAGGCCTTTAGCCCACCAATGGGAATTTACAGGCTGCTGTTGTTGTTGTTGTTTCATGGGTTAATCCTTACGAATTTAACTTAAAAAATATCTTTTACGTTTATAAGTACGCTTATTCGTTTTATAAGTAGGTGACCACTGAATTCACTAGACCGATCAACCTAGTTATTTATTGTTGAATTCAGTATTTTGTACGCAATTTCACTTTTATATATATGTATATATATTATCATCAACTGCTTACAGCTAACTATAAATGCTATCTGAATTTGGAATATTTGTCGATATGTTCGCGATAAACTCCAAAACTACTGAACGGATTTTCATGCGGTTTTCATTAATAGATAGACGCAGTGGCGTAGCTAGGTGAGGAAGGGCCCCGGTGCATAGAAAATGAATTGGGCCCTCACCCCTTCTTTCCCATCCCTCTTTAACTAATAATTACCCATTAAAATTATAGATAAGAAATCTCGTGCGCAGAGTCGTGTTCTTCTAGCTTCAGAAGCTTAAGGTGTGGTTTATAGTTCATAGCCCCATGATGGCTACGCTACTGGACAGAGGGATCCATAAGAAATGAAAAATAGTGTAAGTAGTTGAAATTTACAATTTTTAAACATGTCGGAAAAAGCAACAAAATATATAAATAAAAGGTTGAAATATATAAAAGAAATCTCATGTCATAAAAATAAATGTCATCAAAATGGGGTTATTTTCGTTATAAAGGATTTGTAGACCGTACCAGTCCCAATAAGTTTTAAGTGACCTTCGACATAGATATAAAACGGAATAGTATGCATGGAGTATTCTTTTCCAATAATTGTTTTTTTACAATAGGTATGTACAAGTTGTTTCGGCAGGTTTCACTTGTGTAGACGTCACTGCTTCACCCTGTGGATAGTTAGCATTATGCCTTAATCTTATTTAAATGTTTATTCAGAAGTAGTAGTTGTCTGCTGCTTCGCCCGCAGTCTTAGGGGTTGGTTGTCAATTAATTGGTAATGACTACCTCCGTGGTCGGGGGTGTGTACGGTTTTCATGGGTACGCCACTCCGAGGTCCCGGGTTCGATTCCCGGCCGAGTCAATGTAGCTTATCATTAGTTGTCTTGGGTCTGGGTTTTTGTGGTACTGTCGTTACTTCTGATTTTCCATAACACAAGTGCTTTAGCCATTTACATTGGGATCAGAGTAATGTATGTGGTGTTGTTTCATATTTAAAAATGAATCCTACCCCTAGGCATATTTCCTTCCGGGGTTCAGGCTTGCTTGATAGCAAATTTCAAGACCAGTTCAGTGGCTGGGCCACGAAAGAATAACGCTCAGACGGAGTAAATTCGTATTTATAGCTAGCGACCCATCCCGGCTTCGGGTGTTATACTGACACTAAATATACTACAGAACTTCTTTATTAACGACATCACATTAGAAACATTCAAAATTATCACTGATTCTTTACTATATCTTCTATGTATTTTTTACAAAAACCTTCCTCTCAAATCGCTCGTATTAAAAAAAACGCATCAAAATCCGGTGCGTAATTTGTAAGATCTAAGCATACATAGGGACAGACAGCGGTAAGCGACTTTGTTTTGTACTACATAATTATAGTGATTATCCAATCAACACTAATTCAATTTAGGCATAGACAATTTTACTACTTTTTACTCATTGTTTTGTTTCCTAAAAAAGGTAAAAATTCGAGTATATTCACTTGCATATTCCTTCAACTTTTTAATATCATGTAGTTTAATTACACGGATTAGTATTAATACACGGAGACCTTTAAAGTTGCCAAAAGTATCCAATTGAGCAGAATTGAACGCTACGATAATTCGAATTAAAACTATTTAGTTGAGTGTATTATATTGAATAGTCTGTGCCGTCAATTAATTTGATACAGATAAACTAAATTGTATATTGTTTTATTGTATTGAATGAATTAATAATTTAAATGGAATATACTTAAGCCCCTGATTGTTTCGATCAAGTTAGCGTAGCGTTCATTGTAGTTTCGGAATAATATTCACGTATTACAGATAAATAATGCTATTTATTGAATGGATTTTAATATTTTAAATGTATTTATTAAAATAATGATTTTATAAAGATGTATTAAATTTTTACATCGTGTTTAAAATACTAAATGCTTTAATGACATAATTTGTTTAAAAAAAATGTGGCTGTTGATTCAATGCATTTGCTTATTTAAAAGGTAAAATAAAAAAAAAATGGTAAGTTAGTATTTCATTATATGGAAATGAAAATCATTTAGTAAACTGATTTAGCTATTTAGCCAATAATAATAATCATTTGATCCCTTAATTTTTTTTGTCTTTTTTTTTATTTAAAAAATTAATACACCTTTCGCATTGCACTCGCGAAATGTTGACACTCCACTTAAAGTAAAGTAACATCCCGTAAATTTCCCACTGCTGGGCTAAGGCCTCTTGTCCTATTGAGGAGAGGGTTTTCTAACCACTGGGCCATCTCATCTAGACTTAAGATGATAAGCGATATTGGTACGTGTCCATAAAAATATGATAGTCAATATCTCACAATACATTCCATAACTCACGTTGAAATTTTGCGGTGTTTCAAGTTTCCTAATATTCCACATTAGTTGCCATAATTACAAAAAATATAGGATAGACGTATCAAAATATTGCGTCAACATTAGTCCCTGTTCAATACATCTGAGGTGCGAACTGAATTCTCAGCGAAGAGTTTGCGGATTACTTTCTAAATCCTTCTTTAAACAATCTCTTTGCTTAACCATCTATACTAACATCATAAATGCTAACGTAACTTTGTCTGTCTGTCTGTATGTCGCTCTTTCACCAATATAATACCAATGAATCGAAATTGAAGAAATTCGCTATGAAGCAAAGTTGAACTCCAAACAAAGACATAGGCTACTTTTTAGCCTAATACATGACGAGCAAGCCCTTAAAACGAGCGAGGCTACAGGCGACAACTTGTAATATAATACAGAGGAGCTTGATAAAAAAAAGTTGACGCAAAACTCGATTTGGTCTGCCCACAAAAGAATGTTGCCATTTAAAAATACGAATAAAAAATTACCACTATGGATGTAATTGGCTAATTGGTTGTTTAAGGTGAGATTATACATTAACTGTGTACAACGTCCACTTGACTGAATATTAATTTCTAGGCCACATGTCAACACCACACATCATTAGATCGTTTCACTAATTCATTTGTCACCTTTCTTTAATTTTTAGGCGTAATTACTAACATTTATTTAGCCCGTCAATTAGAGATATTTATTTCAAGAGAAAAATTGAACGAATTGAAATTTAAGAATAGGGGTATTTCTTGAAATTCGATATCCAACAGAGTGCTGTTCAAATAATAATTAATTGGGTATACTTGTGGATTAAGATATATTTCCAAATTCCAGAGAAGCTTTATATATAGCTATCAGTCCCAGCTTTCTCACCTCTGCAATAAGGATCTACATATACAAAATGTATATTAAAGAACCAACATAAAAAGAATAACTCTAGTTGATTTCCGGTTATGAAAGTTGATATTCTTCAAACAAACTTTGCTATGTTAAACTTTGAGAATAACGATAAAAAGCATGTATTGTCCATATATACCTCCCTTTTGAATCATTTCGTTTATTGATGAAAGCCACATTAAAATCCGTTGCATAGTTTAAAAGATCTAATCGTACATTCATAAGGCTAGGTTTTTTATCTTTTCTTTTTCTAGGGGTTTTTATCTTTTAAGAATTTACAACAACAACAGCCTATAAATTCCCACTGCTGGGCTAAAGGCCTCCTTTCCCTTGGAGGAGAAGGTTTGGAACATATTCCAGCACGCTGTTCCAATGCGTCTTGGTGGAATACACATGTGGCAGAATTTCAATTAAATTTGTCACATGCAGGTTTCCTCACGATGTTTTCCTTCACCGCTGAGCACGAGTTGAATTATAAAGACAAATTAAGCACATGAATCAGCGGTGCTTGCGTGGGTTCGAACCCGCAATCATCGGTTAAGATGCACGTGTTCTAACCACTGGGTCTTCTCGACTCATTAAGAGTTTAATGAATCCAAAATTCTACGTTTTGCCCTTGGAGTAGTGGAGCAAAAAGCTTCATCAAAAGTATAACACCTCGTCTCATTGCCTCCACTGGTGACATGAAGGCTGGTTCGTTTTTTGCCCAGAGGATCGGATTTGCGTTTCAACGGGGAAACGTTGCTAGCATTCTTGCCACCATTCCACGCGCTCAAGATTTATACAGTAAATAATTTTAGTTCATATCTGTATATATTTAAGCATTTAATGTTATTGATTCTTATGTTAATAAATTATTGTTTTAGCTAATTCTAGTGACGATATATTTACTGAAAGTTTAAATGTACATTGCAAGTTTTCGAGGACCATTTATTTGCAGTAGGGATAGTGAACTATTTTTAGTGCCAACTCTGCATCATCGTTTATAGCCCAGGCAACGAAGGTAAAATAAAAATAATAAATACTAAAGTTTTGGTGACAATGTTTATTCTGGCTTATTAATGCACGGGTTAAAAGTCCTGAACAATTGAAGCTCCGCAATCTAAATAACTCCTCAATTATGATATTTATTGAAAAAATAGTTATTATAAAAGTTGTAACTAACTGACTAACTAACTGACAAAGGTTTTCTTAATCTGACTGTACATATATTGACGGTGTGATAATAACGTGGTCCCCTTATCTGTTAAAATAAAACACTTCTGTATGGTTTCGTTAATTCATGTTGATTTTTTTTAGGCAATAGAAAAAATATTTATCTATGTGCAAGGTGAGATGCGTATAGTAAAACTGCAAACATTGTATACCTACCTTATGGAGTACATAAAAAAAAACAAGCAAAACCTTAATATTAAGTGCACAGAGATGTTCTACTAAATCTACTTGAGTGATAGGCATGACTAACTACTGGTACAATACATAAAATAAGAAATTTAATTTTTATTATTGTATCAATTATTTAGTTTCATTAATGATTTTTTTAAATTAAAATGAATCAGAATTTTTTTGTTAAAATATTTTTATGCAATAACTTATTAATGCATAGTGTTGGCATTTATTTGGGCAAAGAAAGCACCTTATCCTGCCAGCTTGAAGATTGGTTGTCAAATTTGATTATGCCTTTGCCTACTATGACTTTTTTCTTTCATTGTTAAATATCTTTTGAACAATTTTAATACATATTATTTTTTCGATTTTACTAAAGTATAAAAGAATTAAATATGAAAAAGAATTTAATTGTTATCTTAATGGAAACATAATTTAAAATATAAAAAAAATATGAAACTATATAAGCAGATAATGTTGTCATAATGTGCTCATAATTTAATGAATGAAATTTAGTGCTATGTGTAACACATTCAGCATTAACAATTAAAAAAAATTAAAATCTTAACGAAATTTTTTATTTTGTATATTTTTAATCTATATATTACTTTATTAATTATATAAATATTTATCCATTGATAGGCATTACAGATGAATATTAGCTATTATTGTTAATGCATTTAGAATTATGAATTTCCTTTGTAAAATAAGTAGTTATTGTGCTCTTTTGATATTTAACTATATTATTAATTAATCTATGTAAAACATGCTTTAATTGTCACGAAATCACAAGACAACATTCAAGAACATCATAAAAAACGAATAAAGGACTATTTATATTGAACAAAGCCTTTGAGTAATTCAATATAAGTAATTCTTTTGTGATTTATTTATGATTCGTGCCTGTTTGAGCCATCCAACGACAGATCGGACACCATCAGTCATTTCCCCGGGTACGTCAACACTCGTAGACTCTATTAAAGAGCTCCATCTTGACCTTAGAGCCGCTTGAGCCGCAAACGAGGCCATAGTATGTATAGATTTCACTAAAATCATCATGTATCACTGTTGTTATGAATTAATTCAAAAGACTATACAGTCAATAATTTATTTAATTTTAATCATTTAATTTTCTACACATTTTGTCTAATTTCACAACTTGTCTCTTATATCACTGAAATACACTCTTTCGAACATAAGAGATAAATATATTTTTTTGATGTTCAAAGTAATGTAAAGATTATTTTCAGATTTCACGAACACTCAAGGTCAAAGCGAAATATATTAGTACATTCGAATTACAGCACGAAAAAATCTTATTACTAAACTGTTATGACAAAATCGCGTCTAACGAGCGGTAAACGAAAAATAATTTAGCGCGATAGTCTAGAAATTTTAAAACGAGGTCTGCGCAGTGCTAAGAATTTTAATGCACAATAAGAGGTCAAAGCACGCGATTATGATTTTTGGCACCTTCTTCAATGCCTATATCTTACTCTATTTATATTTTACTCCTTTAACAGATTATATACAAAATGTACTTGTTTACATACGTAGTTGTGTGAATAAACAGATATATTCCTTTCGTCGAATTTAAATTTAAACAAAAACAATTTAATAAAAATGTTATATTTTAAACTCACCCAACAGAATGATGGTCGGAAAAATTTTAATGCGTTATTTTTTATTTTAAACACTCCTTTTCATTTATAATATAAAATAATACGTGTTCTCTTAGAGAATATTTTTCGATCTTTTGAATTTGGAAGGACAATCACACCCACGAACGGAATATCTATGACTTACTGTCAGTAATTTGTCAAATTCGATCCGTTGTCAAATGTGCGTTCCTTTTCATGTTAAATATTCGAAACTTAAATATTATAAAAGTATAAAAAATTGTGATAGAAATTAAAATAACGATTTATTAAAGTATAAAAGTTACTTTAAATATAATATATAATGCTGTTTGTAATTAAATAATTACAAGAATATTAAAAAAAAAAAAACAAACTTTTCGACATTAATTTCCTCATAAAGTATAACAAGTTAATTAGTAACACATGCAATAATCTGGCTTAATATAGTATTATTATGGTGGGCATTATTAATTTAATTAGATTCAATCCTTGTGTTTGTAGTAATAATCACCTTCAACATCATACCAGTCAACTATTTTTTTGTTGTGCCACATGAATACTCCTTTTAGATTAGGCGACGCTTCTAAAATAAGGTAAAGGATAATTTCTGCAGCATCATCAGGATCAGTCTCTCCTCCGCCCTGCGCCATATCTGTCTTCAAATGTCCTGGATGGACAGCATTTATAGATATATTTCTGTCATTATATTTACGTTGTTGTACCTGTAGGAAAAAATAATATGTAAATACTGTTATAAGGTATTTACTAAATGGGAATTTCTATTTAAATTTCCAATCTAGTACTATTGCATTATTAAATTCGAATCGACACTACGACTATTGTTTTAGCGTACTATTTTTGTAATTTATATTGTCTTCAATATTAAATTAAAAAAGCATATTTAAAGAAACCAGTCATTTCAATTTGCTTTTTTAAATTCGCGAATTTATCTAATGAGAAATAATTAAATATAAAATATTTTTTACAAGGCTAGATTAAGTGTGGCACTACAAAAGAATAAAACAAACGGGTCAACTTTATTGTGACGTACATGACAGCTATGGTTGACAGTTGACACTTAACAAACGTCATACTACTTACTAGTGTGCATGTACTCTGTGGCCAGTAGTTGACTACTATTTTTTTTAATTCTCAGCTTTGACAGACCATCTATACATAGTCTGTAGCTAGTTATGTTTCCTAGTTGCTTAGTCTTACTTACCATAGTCAAAGCCGTCAAGGCAATTTTAGATATCCTGTGCTCAGCATGTTTTCCCTCGTCAGCAAAATCTTCTTTCCTAAACGTACCGTTTTTTAAGCTTTCCAAATAATTATTAACGAAATCATTTATATCTTCCGTTTTCAAATCTTGTTTCGTGAGGACGTCTAACCATTTTTTGTTTTTTAAATTCGAAAGATGTCCACACGCGCTCGATACATTGATCACTCTAGCGCCATCTCTTAGCAGAGGATATAAAAACTCTTCGATGTCCAATAAACTTCGATAGTTCACATCAATATTCTTCTTAGCTTCTTCATACGTAGGATATACTTTTTCCAACTCTAACATGCCAGCATTATTCACAAGAACGTCTAGACCTCCGTGTTTCGTTTTGATATAATCTGCGAATGTTTTAATACTGCTTTTGTCACTGACATCAAGTGTATGAAATTGCGGTTTTAATCCGAGGGCATTTAACTTCTTCACGGCCTCTAGTCCTCTTTTTTCGTTTCTGGACGTTAAATACACGATACCGTTGAATCTTTCACATAATCCTTTGACAACTGAAAAACCTAAGCCTTTATTGGCGCCGGTAACAGCTGCTACTTTTACCGCCATGTTTTTGCGTGGTTTGACGTCTGCGTTTCGTTATTGAATGAAAACGCTGTCATTATTAATCGTAAGTTAAGATAGGTTACTATAAACATACCCAGTACCCACCTATTATCATGTATGATAAATATTATATCTATATGTTGTTTATATTTTATCTATATGTAGATGACCGGTTAGTATAAATTAAATATATTTAAAAGATAAATAGTTTATTTTTTCTATTAATTTAGTCATACTTTTTTGATAATAATTTTATAATATTAGTTTTGTGAATGTAGTTCTAATTTTTTTTTTAAATTTGGTGATGTTTTTAGGCATCCAAAAATGTGATACATTTTATACAGCCATGAATCGCTCAGGTTAGTGATCATGCATAAAAAAGTAGCCTTATATGTCCTTCTATGTAGATGAAATTTATTGTATATCAAATTTCATCATATTCCGTTCAAATATTTGACCTTGAACGTGCGTATATACTAACAGACCGAATTAATTTCGCATTTATAATATAAGTAAAGATTAATACAATAATAACTCGCCTATTGACCTCTTTCCTCTGACAATGAATAATATATTTACATGATGCGTTATATCTATAATTAAATTGTCATATACTCGGTAATTATTGATATTAATATGCTATATTTATAAACATATCGAGTATTTATCTTACGTATTGTAAATATCATTTTATCTATTAAAAATACCTAAGAATAGATTATTTAGATTATTTATTCGTTCGATACCCATCACTATTCTACTTACTTTTTTTTCTGAGTTTTTACTGAGTACCGATGTGTTATAAACTAATATTTTATTGTAATCTGTATCATGATCTGCGATCTATCAAATTGTAGTCTTAAAAATGTAGTTAGACGAGCAGATAAGTATATAATACATTAATAAATAAATATCGGACAACAATCACATACATTACTCAGATCCCAATGTAAATAACAATAAACAGATCTAAAACAACATAGAAAACTAATGAACTTTTTCTGTATCTACTTGGTGCAAGCCAATATAACAGTAGGTAGGTACCACCCACTCATCAGATATTCTACCGCTAAACAACAGTACTCAGTATTGTTATGTTCGGTTTGAAGGGTGAGTGAGGCAGTTTAACTACAGGCACAAGGGACATTTTAGTTCCCAAGTTTGGTGGCGCATTTACGATGTAAGAAATAGTTAATATTTCTTACAGCGTCATTGTCTATGGGTGATGGTGACCACTTACCATCAGGTGGCCCATCTGCTCGTTCACCAACCTATACCATAAAAAAAATAATGGCTGTATACAGTATACATTTGTATCTATTAGGGAAAAAAAACAGTTACGTCATAATGCGGAAGTGTAAAATAGTGAGATCTACAAAGGCGTGAGTTTCGGATTTATTTACAAATTTAACGTATTATTATTTAAATTATACCTACACGTAACTCATGATAACGGATCATACGTGATTAAATTTAAAATTTAAATCTATATATATGTAACTCAAAGGTGACTGACTGACTGACAGTGATCTATCAACGCACAGCCCAAAACCGCTGGACGGATCCAAACATCGAAAGGATTTGGATAAATTTCACCCCTAACGGGATAAAATAGGGAATGAAAGTTTGTTTAAACCCCAGAATCTCGATTGATTAAACAGAAACTGCAAAAAGAGCTGAGATGCCCCAGTGGTTAGAACGCGTGCATCTTAACCGATGATTGCGGGTTCAAACCCAGGCAAGCACCACCATATATATGTGCTTAATTTGTGTTTATAATTCGTCTCTTGCTCGGCGGTGAAGAAAAACATCGTGAAACCTGCATGTGTCTAATTTCACCGAAATTCTGCCACATGTGCATTCCAGCAACCCACATTGGAACAGCGTGGTATAAATAATAATATGTTCCAAACCCTCTCCTTAATTGAAGAGGAGGTCTTAGCACAAGGAGGGAAATTTACAGGCTGTTACTTTACTTCTTTTTTTTACTTAAACTGAAATAAAAGATTGGAGCTACTATGATTTCTTGCCTAAAACATGATAACCAACTCTAAAACGCGAGCTCAGCTAAGTCACGGGTGACTACTAGTGCTATTTATAAAAATTAATGTACTTTTTTTTAAATAGATTTAATTGAAGAGGGATATGTGATACTATATGTTGATTAATGGTAACTGGGTACTTAGATGTTGAAACCGACCCAACTCTAAAGGATTGTTGTTTGTTGGTATAATCTGTGTCGTAGTTGCTTAAGACTTAGAACAAGTTTTTAGGTTAGGTAAATTTGACTTCGAAACTGTTAGACCATGTTAGACCATACCACGAAAATTGACAAATTCGTAATTTTTAGGGATAATTGTTTGTAACCTTTTTTAAAGGTATAAGGAGGTATAAAAAGTGTGCCGCCCCGGGGACCGTTTATTTTAGTTTATTTTTACATTTCGTTAAAAGTAAAAAGGATAGCTTGATAAAAACAATAAGTAAAAGGGATAACTAGATGTTTTAATTACGCAAAACGTATTACTACGTAATTATGATGTATTATAACGTATTACTACGTAAAACGACTAAAGGCAAACGTCCCAATTAGGACGTTTTCTAGTCTTCACTTTTTGCGCGTTAATAACATATCTGTTTACTACAACATCATTGCATTGGTAGTCACATTGTATTAATTTTTTGGTAGTGTAGCTATTAAATACAAATGTTGAAGTACAGTCAGCTTAGAAGTAACTGCTACGCAATGCCCACGTCCGAAGTAAGAGGCGACCAATCTATCAGTCTGTCTTGTAACTGTCACTGTCTCACGAACGCTTTTATTAATCAAACGCAGATGCTCTGACCGAATACGTACGTATCTCGCCTTTGATTACTTTCAAAATGAAGTACCAGTTTGTATAAAGAATATATTATGTTATCTGAATAAATAATTTGTTAAAATTCAATTTTGGTGATTAAAAATATTGAAATGAAACGTTTCGTTATACGATATTTATCAAAATATGTTTTTTTGTTTTTTGTTTTATGGTATAAGTTGGCGGACGAGCACATGGGCCACCTGATGGTAAGTGCTCACCATCACCCATAGACAATGACGCTGTAAGAAATATTAACTATTCCTTACAACGTCAATGTGCTACCAACCTTGGGAACTAAGATGTTATGTCACTTGTGTCTGTAGTTACACTGGCTCACTCACCCTTCAAACCGGAACACAACAGTACTGAGTACTGATATTTGGTGGTAGAATAACTGATGAGTGGGTGGTACCTACCCAGACGGGCTTGCGCAAAGCCCTACCACCAAGTAAAATATACAAAAATGGCATTAAAAAATTGTGTAAGTCCGCATTGGAAAAGCGTGCTGGAATATGTCATGGGACTGGTAACTCGCAATTATTTAAAAACATATGATACATACATACATACTCTTATCAAAATGGTGTATCTCTGTAATCCAATTTTCTCGAAAATTCTAAATGATTTTCTGTAAAAGCTCACTTTAATTATAATTCTTGAAATGTTAATTACTGACTTATGTTGATGTGCTATGCTAATGACTATTACATTATTATTATTATACGTAATTTGATTGTGTTATAACTATTATGTACCCTTTATGTCACATAACACATTTTGATGTTTCACGATCGTGTTTTGCAGAAAATGTCGAGTTTCGTCTTATAAAATAGTTTTATGGATGTAAGTTAAAAATAAGAAAATTTAATAAAACCTTACCTCATTGTCTTCTGAGATCAAGATAACAAGTGTTTAAGTGTAAATCATCTTCTGAGTTTAATAAGAAATTCCCACAGATGATAATCACTTTTTCACTGCAAAACTGCTGAACTGAAATCGATGTTTTCATTTTTAACTTTGCCGTTTAGTAAATTCAAATCGTTTGTAAAAAATACATTGGTAGAAAAAGCATATTATTCAATACAAGATTTTATAGACGATAAAAAAGGGCGGAGCTAATATTTGTAGATTTCCACGCAGGATATATTAATTTAAATAATTGTATTTAACTAACATGACTTTGTATTTTTAAATTTTAAAAAAGAGTAACTACTGAGTTTCTTGCCGGTTCTTCTCGGTAGAATCTACTTTCCGAACCGCTGGTAGCTTCACTTAATTGTAAAATGACGATTCAAAAGTGCTCGTAAAAGCCTACTTGAATAAAGTTTATTTTGATTTGATTTGATGAAATTTGGTATGAAGCAACTTTGAACTCCAAGAAAGGACATAGGCTATCACATGACAACCAAACCCCAAAAAATCGAGCAAAACCGCGGATGACAGCTTGTTAATTATAAATTGTTATAAATTAGCAATACTAATTAAGCATGCTTCAAACAACATAAAAAATACGAAAACATCGGCTGTAGCTGCAGCAGCTCTCGAGGTTGACGACGCCCGTCAGGTAGTCTTGCATGCATCAGATGTATCAGATCTGTAAAAAATCAGATGTGTAAAAAATACAACCCAAAAATACAAATAGTTGCCTATCCCCGATTAAGGGTTAAACGTTTAAATAGTGAATCTACAGGCATCATTTTGTACAACCATATGTGAAATGGATTTTTCGAATTTAATGAATTGCGGTTCTTCATATGACCACAGATAAAATTACTTTTCAAATAAATCCAAAAAGTAATTTACATACATATAGAAACTCCTCGGAGGAAACCATTAAAATAACTTTCGGTTACCTATTAAATTTATATTTATTTTGGCCTTTTCAATTAATCATATCAATTATATAATTTATCGAAATCTATAATGTTTAACATATATAAATATTAATATAACAATCATTACCTTCCACTGGGGACTTCAAAACGATAATTTTCGATCATTTATTCATGTTTAAATAATTCGATGATTTACAAATGTAAAATTCATATTTATTTAAAGGTATATAATGAGCCGAGATGGCTCAGTGGTGTAGATCTTAATCAATGATGATTCATGTGCTTAATTTGTGTTTATAACCCATCTCACGCTCGGCGGTGAAGGAAAACATCGTGAGGGAATCTGCATGTGACTAATTTCAACGAAATTCTCACACATGTGAATACACATCATTGGAACAGCGTGGTGAAGTATGCTCCTAGCCTTCTCAATGGGAGAGGAGGCCTTAGCTCCGTAGTGGGAAATTTACAAGTTGTATATGTCGATGTACAGGTATATTTACGTAGTTTAATGTAAATAGCACATTATAGTAGTTAGTTATTTTTGTATTTGTAACTGTATGGAATTCTTCAGAAAATAAACAATAATTTAATATTGTGGTATTAGTTTTCGTCTTTAATTTTACCGATTTAAAAATTCAAATCATTTATCTAAAAATAATAATATATATATAAGGCATAACATTCAACACAAGATTATATCTATACTTAATATTATAAATGTGAAAGTAACTCTGTCTACCTGTGCGTCTGTCGCTTTTTCACGACCAAACCGCTGAACCGAATTTGATGAAATTTGGAATTAAATAAATTTGAACTCCAAGAAAAGACATTTTTTACCTAACTCGTGACCACCAAAATATGTAACATTCTTGGAATTGAATTATATTTCAGTATGATGATCCATTTATGCTTCCTAGGACGTGCGCTTAATTTCGTAAGTGTATGTTTGTCGAAATCTAAAATTCATATTGAGGTGATATTTTCTAATTTAAGTTAGGTATACGTTTGAGTTTCATTAAAATCGATCGAGTAAATGTACTGCTTCTAATTTTGAAGTTGGTTTAAATTGGTTGGTTTAATAATAACAGTTAATTATTTTAGGCCAGTATCTGCCACTCTTTGCCAGTATCTATAGCCGGTAGTGACCAATTACCTTCAGCAGACCATTATCCATTAGCTGTTCTATATAAAAAAAAAACTTTAACATAATTATAGGAATTATATAACTTTAACGGCCTTACGGAAAACCACATCTAGTGAGTTAGATACTTTGATTAGAACCTTGTAAAAACAAAGTCTATATACCTTTATCGAAAGGTCACCGACATAATAGAGGTGTCACTTACAATATGTCATTGTGTTGATTTTATACAATTAACATTGATATTTCCGTTTATACATATCAATCGTTTATTATTTCAGCGCGCAATTTTATTCCAAGAATATTGCTATAATATTTTACGACACATAAAAAAAAACAATTTAATAAGTGAACAACGTTTGAGTATTAAGTTATTTTTATGGTATAGGCTGGTGGACGTACTTATGGGCCACCTGATGGTAAGTGGTCAACATCACCCATAGACAATGACGCTGTAAGAAATATTAACTATTCCTTACATCGTCAATGTGCCACCAACCTTGGGAACTAAGATGTTATGTCCCTTGTGTCTGTAGTTACACTGGCTCACTCACCCATCAAACCGGAACACAACAATACTGAGTACTGTTATTTGGAGGTAGAATAACTGGTGAGTGGGTGGTACCTAAATAGACGGGCTTGCACAGAGCCCTACCACAACTGTTTATGAGGTAAGATAAAATGATCAGATACATTTAAAGAAGGTTAAGTAGAATATTATATTGATATCTTCATTAGCCAAGTCGCTTTATTACGGCCTAATGCGCTCGAGATTTCAAAGTCATTTAATTTTTGAGTCAGATTAGTTCCTCTCAGATTATCAATTATGCTCAGAATACACAATGAGGAAGGTGATTGACCTCTACTCCAATAAAACTTAAAACCTTTGAATGATTTCACCGAATCCTATGGTCCAATATACTTGAGGCTTTAAAGTCATTTAATTTTTTTGAGATAGCCTCTCAGATTACCAATTATGCTCAGAATACACAATGAGGAGGTGATTGACCTGCACTTCAATAAATCTTAAAACCTTTGAATGACTTCACCGAATCCCACGTGGTAAAATGTGAGACCCACTCGAAAAGTTCGCCAAGTCATACGAAACTATTTTGAGTGACTGCCTCTTCAAAGGGATCTGAAAGATGAACGAAACCTTTGTCGTTCTTACGGATGATTCTTATGAATGTGTCTAATTTCATAGAAATTCTGCCACATGTGTATTTCAACAAACCGCATTGGAACAGCGTGGTGGGATATGTTCCAAACCTTTTCCTCAAAGGGAGAGGCCTTAGCCTTGTTGTTGTATGGATGATTACTGTTTTGAATGAGGCTACAGACATCCATACAGATTTGCCGCACAGCATCGCCGAAAATATAGCTGACTTGATCTGATCTACATATATCATTACACAAAACTAATTTCGGAAAAGAGTTGGATTATCATCTATAGCTATTTATTTACAAAACGGAAATTACATGAGAATGATAATTACGAAGACCATTTAACAAAAACGATCATGGAATATAAGAATCTTACCAATACAATTCCAGCTGTCGAAGCAATTACATAAAGCGTATAATTTATATTATTTTCTTCTCATTTGCAATTGACAGAGATACGCTTACAATGATACTCGTAATAAGATAGTGTCGGTCTGAAGGTTGGTCACTGGTCTTCTCAAGGTCAACTCAAAGTCAAAATCGTCACTAAATAAGAAGCCTTTTGTCCAAACCATTCAGAACTTTCTTTAATGTAATAATACATTATTTTTATGTACCTAGATGGAATTGGTAAATTTTCTTCTGTTGGACAATCTCTAAATTCAATTCTATAAAAAATATACTCCCACTAGCCCTGGATTTAGCACAATAAGCGACAAATAACTGCATCCGGCAAGCAGTTACCTGACCATCTCCCATCTCCTCAGAAAATGTTTTAATTGTCCAAAATTGGTTTTGGCACACCCTGCATCGTAGAGAACAGGTCTGTATTTCACTGGTCCTCATATGAGAAGAAGTATTGAAGATTATTTAATCTCTCTGCACCAATGTATTTAGGTATTATGTATTCATAGGCTACTTCTACTTTAGACTTAGTGTTAAAATCAAAAGGTCACCATGTCGCGGGTACCACTACTCATAAGTACATATATTAAATATTTTAATATGTTTAAAACATTGACATTATACCCTCGACCGCAAAATCTTCTTTCGAGTCTCTAATCAGTAGTGATATACATATTATGTATTTATATGTAATAATACTTGTCACCCGTGCCTTTTCTCGCGTTTTAGGGGCTGCTTGTCAGGTATTAAGCATAAAATTATCATCTGACCTTGAAATTTGCTTTGTACGAACCCCAAGGCCTTGAGGTTCATATAAGTTTCATCAAAATCTGTTTAGTCGTTAGTTACAATCGCATTTATAATATTAGTATGTAGTTAGTCGGATTTCATATCAATGATTAAAAAACATTTTATAGTAAAATAGATTTGAATAATAGCACGCGAGTTTACGCCAACTGATTAATATTTAAATTTTATGTATTTGTGTTAACGGGCAAATAAAATTATGTATCAATTTAAAAAAAAAAAAACTTGACGTTGAATTTTAGTTGCTGCGGTTCTTTTTTTAAATATAATGCATTTAAACAGACGCGTTGATTTTGGCGAAGTTTTTTTTAATTGACTTTCCTGAGATTCTTCACACTAAGCCACGTAATATACGTTATTAATATTCTAAGGAGGTAACATTCGTTTGTTCGTGTGTGAAGTATAATCCATTTAAAAAAAAAAAGGTAAAGAATGACACATTATTCCTGAGGACTTTATTATATAAAATATATTCGTTATGGTAAAATTTTTTAGTATATTTTTCTGAGAATCCAGGTCGGGTCGCTAGTCACTATATAGTATAAAACAAAGTCGCTTTCTCTGTCTCTTTATTCTTATGTGTGCTTAAATATTTAAAACTACGCAACGGATTTTGATGCGGTTCTTTTTAATAGATAGAGTGATTCGAGAGGAAGGTTCTTGTATAAAATACATGAACAATACACAAAGAAATAAAGTTCGTAATGTGATGTCGTAAATAAACAAATTCTGTAGTATATTTAGTATCAGTGGGAAGCCGGGGCGTGTCGCTAGTTAATTATAAACACAAATTAAACACACTAAACTGAAGTTGTTGCCCAGGTAAGTATGGACTCAATTCTTCGTTGAAGCTTCAGGTGTCTATCTCAGTAAAATCAGTAGTACCAGCACGCCTTACTTTTAAATTTGGCAGTGTTATATTCACGTGCAATCGTGGATCCGTAGCCTGTTCTCTGATTGTGTGGAATGACCATCTCATGCAAATAAGGTTTATGAACTTATAAGGGGAATAAACTTTGGATTTAATTCATTAGAGTTTTATTTGATATGGCATACTAGTCCTTATTTAATAATAATTGTCATACGTAATTGTCCATAAGTATCATTGCTTGCCTGATTTTATGTAAATACTTAATTTAATATTACTAATTACTTAATATGAGTATCATTCTACAATTTGTATCAACATTGTTGTAAAGTAATGTTGCTATTATATGAAGTCACATTTCCAGTTTACCTAGAATTTTTAATAATTGAAACACACTGATTTACACTTTTACAATTTTATTTCTCTCTCTACAATTTCGACGCCTCCGTATAACTCTTCGAGAACATTCTGCATGCTTCTACCCACATTGTCAATCATACTGCTTTATAATTCGTTTATTTGTCTAGTGTTGCTATTTTAAATATATTTATTAGTAATTATTTTAAATTAATAATAAGTATTATTTTACACAATAAAACTCTATAATTAGATAATTATGACTTATTATTTAGCTTATATTATACACAATTTACCTAATGATCCTTTCAAAATATATATCTATTTTATCTATATAAATAGGTAGACTTCCATATATATATTATAGTTTACAACAATTAATTTCACAAGTTACCCATCCTGGCTTGATATGGGTATAATAACAAAGATTTAAATCGTATAATAAGGGTATTTACAACATATATTGAAAAAACATAAAAACTGTCTTGATTTTGCCTTATTAGGAAAGTTAAAATTTTCGGCTTTATAATTGTGTAACGTTTGTAATTTCAGTAGTTCGGGATGGCCAAAATAATATTATCGTTTTACAATGATGCTCCAATCTCTCTATCCTTTGTTACAATGCCACGCTATCGTCCAATTGTTTTCTTATGACAGCTCAATCATATTCAAAATAAGAAATAGTGTTACACGCCAGTATTAAATGCTATGCTATATGAAATAATATTAATTACAGTTTTACAAATTATTGATATTCATTACAATAATAATTGTGTATAATAAAATAAATTCAATAGCCCCTGCTATATTCATAATATGCAATAGTAATGTGATATAAATTATGATATAGAATCAAATGTCATAACACCGTATTGAAGGCTAAGGTTACTCTCGTAGCATGATGTAATCCAAGTCAGTTGCTTTGCTTAAGAGATTCAAGAGTAAAGAAAAAGGGAAGAGATTTTGTTTTACATTATGTAGAGTTTTGTTTTGGTGATGCATTGGGGGTATGACAGCCTCATATTATGCGGCAAGTCAAAAAAAATCAAAATAAACTTTATTTATGTAGGCTTTTACAAGCACTTTTGAATCGTCATTTTACAATTAATTGAGGCTACCACCGGTTCGGAAAGTAGATTTTACCGAGAAGAACCAGCAAGAAACTCAGTACTCTTTTTCAACGATTAAATAATACAAAATCATGTTAGTTAATACAATTATTTAAATTAATATATCGTGCTTGAAAGTCAACAGGTATTAACTCCACGCTTTTTTATCATTATAATATAATACTAAAACAATAAAAAAAATATTTTCATAGTCTTATTAAAAATAGCAAGTTAGTGTCTCCTATGCGGTCATCGTTGCACCAATGTTGCACCAAATGCAGTATTCTTCGGAATATTTTCTTCAAGCTACTACGATTTTTTTTTATATAAACTTTCAGTCGCAATAATGACGATCATTTAATTTCTTGACCATTCTCGACCACAGACCGTTATCAGCGGAACGCCCTACAACACCAGCTCCCTAAGTGTTTGCACATCTTTAAATGGAGCCCATCTTTAAACACGTGGATTACTAACGGTCATAACTTCTATTATAAATTTATTTTATGTAATTTCAGAGAATAGTCACTTGGTAGTAAAGTTTTGTGCAGGTCTGGGTAAGTACCATCGGAATTTCTACCGCCAAACAGAAGTGCTCAGTATTGTTGTGTTCCAGTTTGAAGGGTGAGTGAGCTAGTGTGACTATAGGTACATCGTAACATCTTAGTTTCCAAGGTAATCCTTACATTGCCGTTGTCTATGAGCGTTGGTAACCATAGATAATGACAGTTAATCGAACCAATATTAGAAAAGAAATCGCTGAAAGAAATTGATCATCGTACTATACGACAAGTGTCAAAAGGGAAATGACCCATATTGTTTAATGGACTAATTTAATAAAAGAACCTCCAATATGTATTATATAAGCATCAAAATAGCGTATCACTATAAGTCATTTGTTACATTTTATCGTGGAATCTTCATTAGAAGGAAGGAGGTGAGATGGCCCAGTGGTTAGAACGCGTGCATCTTTACCGATGATTTCGGGTTCAAACACCACTGCAAGCAAGCAAGCACCACTATGTGCTTAATTTGTGTTTATAATTCATCTCGTGCTCGGCGGTGAAGGAAAACATCTTGCATGTGTCTAATTTCATAGAAATTCTGCCACATGTGAACAGCGTGGTGGAATATGTTCCAAACCCTCTCCTTAATGGAAGAGGAGGCCTTAGTCCAGCAGCGGGTACTTTACATGCTGTTACTTTACTATATTTTACTTGATTAGTTATAGCACTGCAGGTTCAAAATACATTTCAACTTACACAACTGCTTGTACTTCGTTTCTTTAATTAGTCTAATTATTCTCCTTGGTCCTAATAATGTAATTTCGGATGCGTGATTTGTTTGCTTGTTATTGTTACGACTCGAACGTGGAGCATTAACGGAAGGTTAAGTAATATTATTGTTGTTTTACGTTAAAATTATTCACATGTGGATTTTTAACGT
The DNA here is from genome assembly GCF_905220365.1 of Vanessa cardui. Lineage (NCBI taxonomy): Eukaryota > Metazoa > Arthropoda > Insecta > Lepidoptera > Nymphalidae > Vanessa > Vanessa cardui. Next base: position 8,958,362 of record NC_061146.1, read on the forward strand.
AGTTTACTCAACGTTTTTTAAATTTGTATTTTTTATAAGTGGTTATTTTATTTTTATATATATGAGTTACTAGTAGTCGCCCACGGCTTCGCTCGCGTTTTAGGTTATTGGTTATCATAACCGTTTTAGTAGCTTTCCAAAAACGTATAAAAAGAAGGAAATTATTTGAAATCAATCGAAATAAAATCACCAGAAAGGACGCTGGTGAACATTCGTATTCGAACATGAACGAATTCGTACTAAAATTTGGACCGTAAATTATTGTTTAAATATTGACAAATATCCAGTGTTTAATTGTTTTTATAAAACAAAATATAAAAAAAATATAGATTTTAATCGACACTTTTTTTAAATACATTTTTGAAGTTGCATTTATGACAAATTTTGAGAATAATTAAAAAACGCGATAACTCAAAAATCGTTCACTTTTGGATTATGCATATGGCGGTTAAAATTATTGCAAATAGTCACCCCTATCACTTCCTAATGGATATACGTCGAGTTACCAACAACCCTGTATAATATGTAAAGAAGAGTTAGGCATATACTCGTTATCAGACAGGATGATTTTCAACATTTTAATTTAAGTCGAGTCGTTCCCGTTTGTAACATATTTTTTTTATTTCTTTTTTTGAAATATTATGTATTTCACGCCATGTTAACGGCGCCACCATGTACGATAAATAAATCCTAATTAAACATAGGGCGCCCCCCTTCCCGCGAGATGCACTAAGACCATAAAACTATTTAAAAAGCATGGAGTTATACCTGTTGACTTCCAAGCAGGATATATTAATTTAAATAACTGTATTAACTAACATGACTTTGTGTTTTTTAAATGTTGAAAAAGAGTAACTACTGAGTTTCTTGACGGTTCTTCTCGGTAGAATCTACTTTCCGAACCGGTGATAGCTTCACTTAATTGTAAAATGACGATTCAAGAGTGCTTGTAAAATCCTTCATGAATAAAGTTTATTTTGATTTTTTGAATTTGATTTCCAAAACTAATCAAGATATCAAAAAATGCCAAATATATGACGATAGATGTTTTTTTTTTTCTTATCAATATGCGATAAAAAGTTGAAGTTGGAAATCGATCAGATGCCAGTTAACGGCATTTTAGTTATAACACGGAAGATTAGGAGAGACCTATGTTCAGCAGTGGACGTCTTACGGCTGATATGATGATGATCATGCAACTTTTTGATAAATAAATATGAGACAACATCACATACATTACTCTGATACGAATGTAAGTAGCTAAAGCACTTGTGTTATGGAAAATCAGAAGTAACGACGGTACCACAAACACCCAAACCCAAGACAACTTAGAAAGCTAATGAAAATCTACATTAACTCGGCCGGAAATCGAACCAGGGACCCCCGAGTGGCGTATCCATGAAAACCGGTGTACACACCATTCGACCATGGAGGCCATCAATTTTGAAATTTTATGCTTCGACATATTACATGTCATGATACACTAGTTACCGAGCAAGAAAGCTAAATATAAATATGAATACGATTGTTCAAACAACTTTGTTTAATTATTAACAATTAACGTCTCGTTTAATTATTCCACATGCCTTTAAATCATCTGAGAGTTGTAATAAATTATAATAATAATAAATAATCACGTTGACGGCTTAGTGCCTGGAACACGTGAATCGAACTTCTGAGTTATATGTGATTAATTTGTTTCTAGTATTTCTTTCTTTATGGTATAGGTATGGGAAGATCACCTTATGGAAAGTGACTACCACCGCCCAAAGCATCTGCAACGCCAGGAAATTTGCAGATGCGTTGCCGGCCTTTAAGAAAAATGTAGGCTATGTAGGTATGTAGGTAATGTTTTTTTGAAGATTCCTAAGTCAAAAAAAGAACCCATGAAGAAAGCTGCTTCCTGCTGATTGTGCAAATTTAAACACGTCTTGAGGAAACGTGCGGTCTGGATAAAATTGCGTTATATGTGTCCTTAAAATCGTGTCAGGCTCGAGAGTTGACGAGGCTTTTCACCATCTGTGGTTTATTAATACAATTTATTAATATAATCTTTGTTTCAAAGCAAACCTAAGCTATCCTTGGGTACCAAAATGTCTTTTATGCCCTTAGTTAAATTTGGGAGGTGCTCAAACTATAACACAACAATATGGAGTACTACTGTTTGGCGGTAAAATATCTGCAGAGTATGCACCAAGTAGGTTTAAAAGCAAGTTAATCAGAAGCTCAAAAACTGCAGTCTAAGGTCAACGATATCCCAGTTTTGGCCAATAAACAAGACCCCTGGACCTGCAACAAGATCAAAGAGGAAGTCAAATATAACGTAGGTCCCTTAATCAACCATTATGTATACTTCAGCATATATCCTTGATCTTTAGCGAACGACACGCGATGGTCAAGAATTATATAATTATTTATGTTTTTTATAATTGAGTTACTGACTGAGGTGCGGCAATGGCGCCGTTTACACCAGTTTTCCTCATGTGAATATACCGAGATAACCAATTGGACAAATATTGGAATTTTAATGAATAATCGTAGGTTCAATCCGTATCGTTCACCTTTCATGATTTTTTTTATAGAGTAAGTTTGCGGATTTTTTTATAGAGTGGCCCACCACCTGACGGTAAGTGGACACCATCATCCATAGACAATTACGCTGTAAGAAATATTAACTATTCCTTACATCGTCAATGCGCCACCAACCTTGGGAACTAAGATGCTATGTCCCTTGTCCCTGTAGTTACACTGGCTCACTCACCCTTCAAATTGGAACACAACAATACTGCGTCCTGTTGTTTAGCGGTAGAATATCTGATGAGTTGGTGGTACCTACCCAGGCGGGCTTGTACAAAGGCCTACCACCAAGTAAATATTTTGCTTATTATTATTATAATTACATCATGCGTAGATGAAAAAATCGCGAGTAAGCTTTGAATAGAATTCTCCTGCATAAGATCTCACCTTCAATTGTGTGCGTTTTTTTTAGCTAGTTTCTGTTTCGAGACCTCGAAGTTCGGTTCACTAACGATTTCTAAGATTAATTTATATTCACCCTCAGAAGTTATATGGACAGCTTTAGTTAAATTACTTAAATAGTCATAAATAATTTTGTGAGATATATCTTACTAGTAGTCGTCCGCGGCATCGCTCGCGTTTTAGGCCCATGGCTGTCATATGTAAGTAAAAAAGTAGTCTATGTTCTTTCTTGGAGTTAAAGTTTGCTTCACAAAAAAATCATCAAATTTGGTTCAGCGGTTTGTTTGTGAAAGAGCGACAGACAGACGGAGTTACTTTCACATTTATAATGTTCAGCTGAGATAGCCCAGTGTAGAACGCGTGCATCTTAATCGATGATTGCGGCTTCAAACCCAGGCAAGAACCACTATATATATGTGCTAAATTTGTGTTTATAATTCATGTCGTGCTCGGCGGTGAAGGAAAACATCGTGAGGGAACCTGCATGTATTATATTCATCGAAATTCTGTTACATGTGCATTCGAACAGCGTGGTGGAATAAGTTCCAAACCCTCTCCTTAATGGAAGAGGAGGCCTTATCTCAGCAATGTGAAATTTACAGGCTGTTACTTTACTTTACTATATAATGTTAGTATAGATAGGGAATCAAATGCCCTTTTTGTTTTTTCCTCAAAAAGGGAGAGGAAGCTTCAGGCAAACAGTGGCTAATTTTCATTATGTAGCTATGAATGATATATTATTATGGCTGCTCTTCCAAATTGATAAATCCTATGGTCATCTGTAATCGCACTATCACCTTGAAACCCTACATTCGTCATTACCCATAGTCATTTGTTGAGCATTTAACGCAAGCATATAATCATGGCTCAAATGCCACTGTATAAATAATTGGCGATCGTGTGGAAACGTCCACGTAACTTGCCGAAATTCCCTTTGAAAAACGGACATCTTACGGTTCCCAATCACATGGCAAGTAGGCTCTGTTGGCGACTACGGGCGATTAGACTAGCCACACAATCGTGCTCGTGGGTAATCGTCCGTGATAGCTGATTGTGAAGAGGGACCATAAAGATATTGGGCAAAGACACTTACTTCATAATGTTATACATTCATAACCCACTGTGACATGGTTCTAATTTGTTGATTAAATAAAAATAGAATACCGATCAATCCGTTGGAATGGCATTTTTTTATTTTTTGATGCGCGCGGTACAGGGTGTTTAAGACCTCGTATGAAAACTACCATAATATCGGTACGGGGCTTATTAGACCCTGTTATGTTTAAGAATCTAAAAATCGATGTGATGTGATCGGATTTTATTTCTTCAGTGCGATACATTGTCAAAGAGATCACGTATTAAAGTAGGTACATCATAGCTTTATTTTTTTAATAGGCACTATATACATATATTTATCTCTTTCCTACAATATATCAAATAGACGTTACCTCAGCATGACAGGGACATCTATGTTTTTCTTAGCCGCACCGAAAGGGAGGTATATACCAGGCTTGTTAGACCTCTGTTAAATAATGAAACAAATTACGTTCCTGCAAAATTGCAAGCGCTATATACACGTAGCTATAGATAAAAAGTTTCAATATAATATTGTATACATAAAGTAACAAATAATAAATAAAAAACTATCAATAGAAATAGACAGGCCTTGATACTGTCAATGGCGTGTATCTCGTTGCGTTAATTATATTATTTGTTAATCTGTATAAGTATCTGTCAAACATTGACATTTAAAACTGACTCTAAAATTGTATAGAGTTAAAAATTGTGTGCCATAATCAAGTCTTGGAGCAGTAAAATGTTTTTTGTGGGGAGAGGAAATCGATAGAAAACTGCCTACCGGATGCGGTTTTTTTAAGCTTACTGTGTTTAAGGCAAGGCTGTTTACTTACTTCTTCTGCTTTCTAAATTTCACTAATATCCATATTTTGAAGAGAAGGTCAGGAGAGATTGAATGGTAACAGAAAAACATTGGATATGATGTTTTGATAATTTACTTTTGTGTATCATCTGTACATAAAAAATAATGTATATAAAATTGAAGAAGGTACTCAATGGATGATGCTGATGATTAAATATAAGGCGACGTGGCCGTGGCCTTCAGAAGCTCAGTGATCAACCTTCAGTACGACACTAACTTACTACAAGTACTCGTATAATGGTACACGCATCTGTCAATTGCAAATAACAAGAAATATGAATACTATACGCTGAATAAATATAAATATAAATATGAGACAACATCACATACATTACTCCGATCCCAATGTAAGTAGCTGAAGCACTTGTGTTATGGAAATCAGAAGTAACGACAGTACCACAAACACCCAGACCCAAGACAACATAGAAAACTAATGGTAATCTACATCGACTCGGGAATCGAACCCGGGACCTCGGAGTGGCGTACCCATGAAAACCGGTGTTCACACCACTCGACCATGGAGGTCGTCGTAATATAACTGCGTTCGATCGTAATGATTTTATTAGTAATATTCTTATTCGAATCTTTGTTTCTGTTCAATGATCTTAGTAATAATTGGTAACACATGATATCCAATTTTTCACGCTGTGGGAACCGTGATATAGGGCCAAAATAATGCAGGATATGAGGAATACCTTACCACTAAAATGTCGTTAAAATCGGCTAAGTGGTTTGACGCTGACAGAACAACAGACAGGCAGAGTTAATTTCGCATTTATAATAGTAGTACATTGTGGTCAGGCTTTACTGTATCATCTTACTCTTGGTAAAGTTGTATCTTTATCTATATATTTGCTTTGTAAAATTATTAAACTAGTTCATATAAAACAATGACAGTACATCGTGAGATTTTAACGTGACATACATCCTTTGTCTTCTTAATTATACCGTTTTACAAAGATCTGTCAAACTGGATTACAATTTACTCTTAAGGTGATTCAGTAATTATTAAAAAAAGTCCTACTCCAGTCACGCCTTTGTTATTATTGTCATATTATGGGCGGGATAATGGGTCAACTGATAGAACGTGGTCATTACTCCCAATATAATATGGGCGCTGCATATAATGTCCAGATATTCACCATTTATTTTATCAACAATGCGCCATCAACCTTGGGAGCCAAGATATCTCCTTTGTATGTAGTTATGCTGGTTGATTTACCTTTCAAATAGCAATAGAGTAACAGCCTGTAAATTTTACACTGCTGGGATAAATCCTCCTCTTCCATTAAGGAGAGGGTTTGGAATATATTCCTCCACGCTGTTCCAACGCGGGTTGGTGGAATGCACATGTGGCAGAATTTCGATGAAATTAGACACATGCAGGTTTCATCACGATGTTTTCCTTCACCACCGAGCACGAGATGAATTATAAACACAAATTAAGCACATGTATATATATATAGTGGTGCTTGCCTGGGTTTGAACCCGCAATCATCGGTTAAGATGCACGCGATCTAACCACTGGGCTATCTCAGCTCAAATAGCAATACATATGAGCATATTGTACGTCAGTAATTCAGTTAGTTGATTGGGGTTAGTTTTATTAAGTAATATTATCGTCAAAAGTTCTTAAAACTACAGAGATCATCTTTGTAGTTTTAGTTAATTTGATTTAATCGTCAAAATTCTACCACCGTTTTGAAAAGAAACACCTCAGACCTTAGAAAAAGCGGTGAGAAAAAACTGTATCGTTACAAATTTGTGTTAACAATGGTTAATTATTTATAAACAGGCCTGGAGGCGATCGTTATTTCCCAAGGCCTGCTATAATCTATGAAGTCATTAATGTTCTTATAACCTTTAGCAGGAGTTATTTAACGGTTTTTTTAACCTTACAGTAGATTAAGCCAAATGGTATACGACCATAACGATTATTGTCAATGGAAACTGACCATCAACGCAGGAATAATTATAGCTTAAATTAGACCTCTTAGAGGCGAGATGGCCCAGTGGTTAGAACGCGTGCATCTTAACCGATGATTGCGTGTTCAAATCCAGGTCAGCAACATTGAATGTGTTTAATTTGTGTTTACAATTCATCTTGTGATCGGTGGTGAAGGAAAATATCGTGAGGAAGCCTGCATGTGTCTAATTTCATAAGAAATTCTGCCACATGTGTATTCCACCAATCCGAATTGGAATAGCGTGTTGGAATATGTTTCAAACCCTTTCCTTAACGGGAGAGGAGACCTTAGCCCACCAGTGGGACATTTACAAGCTGTTGTTGTTGTTAGTCCTCTTTATCTTCATTCTCATACTAAGAAAAATATAATAAATTTATAGGAAAACGTTTGTCATGATTTTTTAAATATACTTATATAATTTGAATTAAAATAATAATATTTAGTACGGCTTTTAATTTTTAAAAACCTTTTTATTTGAAATAACATTTATTAGTTTAGTATAATTATTGATACGGTTATCGGCACCGTATTGTGGAACTCCCGTCACTTCCTCTCGTGGCGTGGTGCGGCGACTGGTACTGCCTGGCACGAGAAAAACAAAAGGCGGCGGATTTTGAACGGGCAGGGCAGAAGAAAGCTAGATTCGTGGATGGGCGGTAAAGGGATATAATTATATACAATAAGTGGATAAATAATATATGTATTGATTGGTAAATTAATATAGTGACATAAATTAATGTCGTGTTAATAGTTTTACTACAAGTTCAGGTGAAAAGTTCCAAATATATAAACATCATCCACTTAAGCTGCTTTGGGAACTGTTTGACAGAAAATCCAATAGCATAGATAACAATTAAAATGATTACCCGCCCAGAGGCTGCAAGACTAATACAAGTTCGGCAGGTTGAAACTGACTTAGTAATATGTAATCGCGTGTAAATTAAAAGTCACTTTATCTCGACTTTACTTAATATGGAACTTATCATCACTAAAAACCAGTTACATTTATAAAAACGGCGAGTTGTTATGTATGAGAAACAACTTGTGAGATCTTTTTTAAGACGTTGTATGTTACATAAACCTAGCTGTGTATCATTTTCATATAATCTAATTTAAAGATTATTTTATTTTATTTTTATTTTGGCTTTTATTAGTGCCTAGATGACAGATATTATGTCGATGGAAAACATAACGAACTTAATACTATATATGAGACAACATCACATACATTACTCTGATACCAATGTAAGTAGCACTTCTGTTGTGGAAAATCAGAAGTAACGACAGTACCACAAATACCCAGACCTAAGACAACATAGAAAACTAACGATGTTCTCGGAGTGGAGTACCCATGATAACCGGTGAACACACTACTCGACCACGGAGCTCGTCAAATTTTCGGTCGAGAAGTCACGATGGAGATTGATCGAGCTGAGATGGCCTAGTTGTTAGAACGCGTGCATCGTAACTGAAGATTTCGTGTTCAAATCGTGAATTTTCAAGTTATTTGAATTTATAACTTATCTCGTGATCGGGGTTGAAGGAAATCATCGGGAGGAAACCTGCACGTCACTAATTTCAACGAAAGTCACTTGTGTATCCAAAAACCGCATTGGAGCAGCATGGTGGAATATGCTCAAAACCGTCACCTCAAAGGGAGCAGCTTAGGTTAGCAGTGGGAAATACAGGCTGTTCATGTAAATAATAGTAATAATAGTAGCAATTATTATAGGTAACTTTAACCACTGAACAATGACGGCACTATAATAATCTAGATATATTATTTTGTATTCTTCACTCGATTTTATTTGCATTATATTATGTCATCTATACTTTGAAAGCCGATTGTTATTTACCTATTTAAATTGTATGCTTCACATTACATATTGAAATTATGTAATTACTAATAATTTATATAAGTAGTAGTAAAGTAAAGTAACATGTAAATTTCCCAAGGCTGAGATAAGGCATCCTCTACCATTCAGGAGTGGGTGTGGAACATTTTCCATCACGCTGTTCCAATGCGGGTTGGTGGAATACACATATGGCAGAATTTTAATGAAATTAGACACATGCAGGTTTCCTCACGATGTTTTCCTTCACCGCCGAGCATGAAATTAATTATAAACACAAATTAAGATGCACGCGTTCTAACCACTGGGCCATCTCGGATCTTGTCTATATGTATAAATACTAAAATGATATATGTTATTTAAAAATTTATTAATAATAAAACCTTATGACACTCACACAAACACAACTATACTTCGTGGTAGGGCTTTGTGCAAGCCTACCTGGGTAGGTACCACCCACTTTCAATTATTCTACCGCCAAACAATAGTACTCAATATTGCTGTGTTCCGGGTGAAGGGCGAGTGAGCCAGTGTAACTACAGGCGCATGGGACATAACATATTAGTTCCCAAGGTTGGTGGCGCATTGGCGATGTAAGGAATGAGTTAATATTTCTTACAGCGTCATTGTCTATGGGTGATGGTGATCGCTTATCATCAGGTGGCCTATACGCTCGTCCGCCAACCTATTCCATAAAAATAAAAAATATAACCAACGCAATCAGAACAGCTAAGTAATGTTCCGTAGAATATTATTAAATGATTACAAATAAAGTCAGGTCGTTGCCTTATATTTTTCTGTCACTACAAGTATCCGAAGTTACCGGATAATCCGTGATAATTTCGTATCCGTATAGATCCGTATACATAATAATATTCGAAATAAAATCCAGAACATCCAAGTACAACTCTTGAAATACCATTTCAACTAATATGAACATTTCCAAGTAAACTCGAAAAGTAACTAGAATAGGTCCTATATCTAAATATGATGATTTTCATCCATTTAAGTTACAAGGGCCAATCTAGGACAACTAGCTAGGCATATAGGTTATATTATAGTGCCCAAACATGAGTGCACTCTCTGTTTCAACGTTTTCTTAATCCGATGTGTTGGCAAATCTGACGCTCATTCTCAGACATCGACATAATTTCTGAGGCACAAGATTGTATACAGACTTCCTTACTATTGTAAATATTGTTTCAAAAAATATTTTTCTTTTTATATTGGGATGAAATGGGGTTTTTACTAGAATCTGCAGATTCATATCAGTGGCGGATTTACCAATAGGCTAAGTAGGCCGGAGCCTAGGGCGGCAGATATAGAGGGGCGGCAAATTTAGCCCAAATTTGTTATTATCTTACAGAAATAAAAAAAACTTATAATGATATGTATACACATTACATCCGTAATCCGTATACTCGTCACTACATAGCGGGTTGGAAAAATAATCTAGTAACTGACAGAAATATCACCTAGTTTATGATCATACTAATAACGGGAAAAAACAGATGTAATGAGGACGATAGTACACAAATTATAAATGTTGCAAAAAAAAAGTAGGGGCGGCAAAAATTGAATAGCCTACTAACGGCAAATTTGTAAATCCGACACTGATTCCTCTGACATATCCAGGCACTATATTCATTATAGCAATCAAAGTATTCATAGTATAACAGCAAAAAGGACACGATTACATGTCGTAAGCAAACGAAATTACCTTGAATATAGCTAAGTAAACATAGGTCTTGCTGCATAACCTAAAACCTAAATTGGTGTCCTTAGTCCTCAAATACCTTACCAGATATACTTCGGTCTAAACGCTATGTATCTACCATTAACATAACTTGTAACAAAACTAAAAGTAATACAAAATATTTATTACACACAACATTCTGTTATAAAACAAATTTAATAAAAAAAATATTACAGCTGATTTTTAATGATAAAAAGATGGGGTTCTTGTGACGTATAAAAATTATATACTTTAATTTTTTTTTGCAATGTGGCAATAAAATAATTTTCTTTTTTTTCAAGATGGCGGGGAGACCTTATAGCACACTTTGAGTAGTAAAATTATTTAAATTCTACCTCTATTCACATGCATTTGGTACTGTATATAATACATAATTATATACAGGACTCTATACAACTGGTATGTGTATGTAGTATATACTGATATTATGTAGACATACTTTTTTTGTCTTTAGAGGATTTTTTTTCATTTCCTGGTACAAAACTACATTATTTCTAAGTGATATAAATTACATTTATATCATAATATTTTCTTAATTAATACCCCGTGCAAAGTTGATGTTGCCAGTTATAAAAACTGTAAACTACTTTTTTATGTACTCATAAAATTTTAACAATCTTAAAATGTATTTTATTCAATGAGGGAAAAATTATCTCCATTTTAAATTCTATATTTTATTAAATTTATACTTCCTCTACGAAACACATTAAATAATTTATAACTTGTAATTAAAAATATTTCTTGTTTTATACCATATATTCTCTATCTATTATCTGTATTCTATTTATCTATCTATCTATATCTATTATGTTGCAGGTTTCCTGACGACTAGTTTCTTTATCAGAATCAGAGATAAATATGTGGAGACACAATTTTTGTGTGATTAATTGGTATTTGTAACCAATTAATCACACAAAAATTGTGATACTTGCTCGGATTTCAACTGACGTCTTCGGCCATTCACTTGATATAACCACTGAAGCATTTGGTCTCGTATGTGGCCATTAAATATATGTAACACAGAATAAAATACATACAATTAAATATTAACATATATCATTGATATGGAGAGCATGAACCGCCTCACTATATGTTTAAAACATATGAGTAATGAATATAAACATTCAAAGGAAATTGCGTCAATCAAATCAAAATAAACTTTATATAAATACTCTTCCATAAGTTAAATACAAATGTAACTTTGTCAATTAATCGCTGCATGCTTAATTTTATTTTTAATATAAATAAATTACCCAGTTGATAAATTATACAATTATTATTATTATGCCAAATTATTTTTTCTTCCCATTAATTGTCGAAATACTTGGAATAAATACCTTCAGCGCAGTGGTGCAAAGTAAAGAAAAGTAACAGCCTGTAAATTTACCCCTGCCGGGATGAGAACCCTCTTCTTAATGGAAGAGTAGGCACCGTTCCATTAAGGAGAGGGTTTGGAACATATTCCACCACGCTGTTCCAATGCGGGTTGGTGGAATGCACATGTGGCAGAATTCCGAATAAATTAGACACATGCAGGTTTCCTCACAATGTTGTCCTTCACCGTCGAGCACGAGATGAATTATAAACACAAATTAAGCACATATATAAAGTGGTGCTTGCCTGGGTTTGAATCATCGGTTAAGATGCACGTGTTCTAACCACTGGGCCATCTTAGCTCTCGTGCAAAAAACTTCATTAAAAGTACCACATCTCACCTTATTGCTTCCACTGGTGACAAGAGGTCTCATTTATTGCCGAGAAGATCGGAATTGTATTGGTTAAAATACTGCTAGCATTCTTACCACCATTCAGATTTATACAGTAATTATTTTTAATTCATAATCTGTATATATTTGAGGATTTAATATTAATAATTCTTATGTTAATAAATGCAATTTTGGAAATATATAATGCAACACTGCAAATATGTCCAACGCAGTTTGTTGATCGTTGTCCTCTGTGAATGAACTCTGTGACCGAAAGCGGTCAGGACGAGATCATCGTCAAATATTTTTTTCTTAAAAAAAACATCAACAGGACAAACTACTTATCACAAGATTAATACTGATAATAAAACTTATTTAAATAAATAATATATTTAGGGTATTTTTTGTGGTACAGGTTGGCGGACGAACATATGAACCACCTGATGGTAAGTGGTCACCATCACCCATAGTCAATGACGCTGTAAGAAAGAAAGAAAGAAAGAAAGAAAGAAAGAAAGAAAGAACACTTTTATATTATAAGAAATATTAACTATTCCTAACATCGTCAATGCGCCACCAACATTGGGAACTAAGATGTTATGTCCCTTGTGCCTGTAGTCACACTGGCTCACTCACTCTTCAAACCGGAATACAACCATACGGAGTACTGTTATTTGGCGGTAGAATAACTGATGAGTGGGTGTTAACTACCCAGACGGGCTTGCACAAAGCCCTACCAAGGGTATTCAGTGATTTAGATTGAAAACAAAAACTATTGAATAAATAATGTACATAGTACACTTTAGTTAAGTTAGAACTGGAGTTGGTCAATACAATGTACTTCAAAGTTATTTATACGTTTTTCAATTTTTTTTGTGAACACTTTATCTTTTTCTATTTTTTTTTAATTGTAACAATTTAGGAAATTGCAATCAAGAATAATCTTTAATTTTCTGCAACTCTAAGCTGGATCTCTTCAAATCGAGACGATCAACGATTTTTTATGTGCCATAATCAGTAAATCATAATAATAAATCGACTTACGCTATTAACATATAAGATACTAGCGACCCGCCCCGGCTTCGCACGGGTGCAATACTGATTATTTATTATTTTTATTTATTTATTATTAAGATACACCATCGACTTATCATAATAACTAACACAATATTATAATGCACTAAATATACAATCCAGTATGATTTGCCTTTACAGGTGTATACAACATTGTTGGCATTTGTTTGTGTGCGATACTGATACTACATATACTACAGATTTTTTTCTTATTTTACTATACTGTCCATATATATACAAAAACCTTCATCCCGAATTACTCTATCTAATAAAAAAACCACATCAAAATCCGTTGCGTAATTTTAAACTATATTTCTTATTTTACTATATTATTCATATATAGAGTCGAGATGGCCCAGTGGTTAGAACGCGTGCATCTTAACCGATGATTGCGGGTTCAAACCCAGGCAAGCACCACTGATTCATGGGCTTAATTTGTCTTTATAATTCATCTCGTGCTCATCGGTGAAGGAAAACATCGTGAGGAAACCTGCATGTGACAAATTTCATAGATATTCTGCCACATGTGTATTCCACCAACCCGCATTGGAACAGCGTGATGGAATATGTTCCAAACCTTCTCCTCAAAGGGAGAGGTTAGCCCAGCAGTGGGAATTTACAGGCTGTTGTTGTTGTTGTTGTTCATATATATACAAAAACCTTCATCTCGAATCAACCTATCTAATAAAAAAACCGCATCATAATCCGTTTTTAGATCTAAGCATACATAGATACAGACAGTGGTAAGCGCATATGTTTTATACTATGTAATGTTAATGATAATGATGAGGCTCAAGTATTTTAATTATAAACAACGCGCAGTCCATGTTATACACAATAAAAAAAATGTCAATGGAAGCCATCTATGAAGTATGATAATATATTTGATTCGACATTGGACTATTCAGCAAAACAAATAATATATTTTAATTCCTTTATTATGTAAGTTCAACTTAAGTGGGTCATGGTTTAAGGTCATATGTTATGGTAAATATCAATGAGAATTAATATATATGTTTAAAAATTAACATGTTGTATGCTATGTGTTTTTTTTAACACATCTTGCTGAGGTCATATAACTATTTGGAACACTATTTTATGATATAAGAAGCTTGAACGCGTTTGAATTGTAGCCAAGTTACTCCTTATTATATCAGTTATCTGTCAGTGAAAGTCTCGTCAAAATCGGACCAGTCGTTCCAGAGATTAGTCGGAACAAACAGACAGACAGACAAAAATTGTAAAAAATATTACTTTGGTATATGTACCGTGTATACATGCATATGCATTAAGTAAAAATGGGCTATTTTTATATTACACACAGACACTCCAATTTTATTATATGTATAGATTGGACGGGCGAATAAGCCACCTGATGATAAGTGATCACCAACATCCGTAGATGTTAGCGCTATAAGAAATACAAAGCATTCCATACATCACCATTGCGATAGCAACCTTGGGAGCTAAGTTGTCTCTTGTGCCTGTATATTTGCTCACTGACTCTTGAAACCGGACCATAACAGTACTAAGTACTGTTGTTTGGCGGTAGAATAACTGATGGTTGGTACGTACCCAGACGGGCTTGCACAAAGCCCTACCACCAAGTAAAGTAAATCATACCAAATATTTTATTGAATTCACTGTATGAATCCTAATTTCAAGTCAAGGGTTCGATTCCCAGCCGAGTCAATGTAGATTATTATTAGTTTTCTATGTTGTCTTGGGTCTGGGTGTTTGTGGTACCGTCGTTACTTCTGATTTTCAACAACTCAAGTGCTTTAGCCTTACATTGTGATCAGAGTAATGTATGTGATGTTGTCCCATATTTATATTACATGTATATACATGATGATGGTTCAAAGTTTGACTTCTATTGGTTTGATTGAAAAGCACTTTCTATGCTTATTGTATTTCAAGGTTAATAACCTTAATCCATCAAAGTAGTATCTTGGTCAGTAATTGAATTGAATCTCAAACAGTCGTCAAAGCTTTAACCTTAGATTGACGTATTTCATGTAATTTGCTAATAACTAAGTTATATTTTACACTACTATCAATTGTTGATTGATATATCTTTAACTAGTAGTCGCACGCGGCTTCGCTCGCCTTTCAGGGCGTTGGTTATCATGCGTCTGGCCAAATAGTGACCTATGTGCATTTTTGAAGTATAAGTTTGCTTCATACGAAATTTCATCAAATTTGGTTCAGTGGCTTGGTTGTGAAAGAGCGACAGGCTGATAGACAGCGTTACTTTTACATTTATATTAATATAGATTACAATTCAACCCTGTTCCTAGTAACTACTTTTATCCTTTTTATTTCACAACAAACTTCCTCTAACTGCTGAGTCGATATCGAAAACGCCATTTTCCTAAACCCATAGAGAATATCATAGATTATTCAAGTTCGACCAATGATATCGCTTCAATTCCATGTCAAATAGTGTATCATTGGTTTTTGTTCTCTTGTCGTTGTGATAGAGATTTTAAATGTCAACTTTTACTTCTAAAAAAATATATTTCCAACCAAGATTTCAGAAGAAGCCTTCAGGAATTGCACTAGGATGATTATTTATAAAATAAAATATGTGTAATTCAAAAAACCCGTTGATATTTAAAAAACTAAAAACAATAATAAATTTCTTGACCAACAAAGAAAAGAATGGACTGAATTGCACTGTCTTTGTCTATATACATACATATATGTATATATGTCACCGTAAGATTACAAAATTCGTTAGATTACAGTCTGTCTCGTCAGATTGTAAACTGTCGAAATATCAATTGCAATCGAAATTATATTACGGAGAACAGTCTTACGGAGACATATATAGACAAAGAAATTAGTTTGTTTGTATGAAGTATGCAATTTTCAGAACTAAGCACTCAATTCCGAAGAATATTCGCCATAAAATTTTATATACTGACAAATTTCCCGTGCGAAGTAGGGACCAGTATCCAGTATAAACAAATACCTTATCTCGTTGCTGTTCAAGTCCTTAATATAATGAGCCTCATTCGGAATAGTAACCTCCTTTTTGATATTTAAAGTAACCTTCGCGCGGTTCAGTTACGTGCGTATAAAAATGTGCATTTTTTGTATATCAGATAAAAACCACATCCTTAGTGTGGTCAAAGTCATACAATTGTAAAGAAATATGGATGATAAAGGAATTTAAATACTGTGATGACTTTCGATATAGTATAACAACTTCTTCCCACTGCTGAGGCCTCCTCTCCCTTTTAAGGAGAAGGTACGGAACATATTCCACAACGCTGTTCCAATGTTGGGTTGGTGGAATACACATGTGGCAGAATTTTTATTAAATTAACCACACGCAGGTTTCCTCACGCTGTTTTCCTTCACCGACGAGCACGAGATGAATAAAAACACAAATCCAGCACATGAATATTCAGTGCTGCCTGCATGGGTTTGAACCCTCAATCATCGGTTAAAATGCACGCGTTCGCACCACTGGGCCATCTCGGCTCTCGGAATTCTATATATATTGTTGGAATAAACAAGCAACATCAGCGTCAAGTCATACAACTTCCCTATTTAAAAAAAAAAAGGCGGGAGATTTGTAGTTGACACATTGAGAATTGCAATTATAATTATTACGGTGTAATGTGATTATTGATGGTTATTTGTGTTGTAGACTAAATGTTTTTCTTTTGTGGTAGATTGATTGTTATTATAAATTAAAGATAATTGTTTTAGAGGTTAACCTACTTCCTACTTCTGGTTCTAAAAATATATATTAACAACATTAACAATTCCTTTTAAACTAAGATGCTATGTCCCTTGTGCCTGTAGTTACACTGGCTCACTCACCCTTTAAACCGGAACATAACAATAACCAGTACTGTTGTTTGGCCTTCCCTGAGCCCTACCACCATTTTTAGGAACACTTTGCTTATTGATCGTCAAAAATCTGACCTGACTAGAAAACTCAGCGGGATTACTTTTTTAATGTTATATTTTAAAGTTATTGTATTCATTCAATACCAAATAATAGTATTTCATTATAAATATCATGATTTCGATCAGCTGTTTTAATTTAATGTGACGTCATCAGATATATATAAATAAAATGCCGTAAGCGCCATATTGAAACTGTTACAAGGTCTGTTTGTTTTTGAGCGATAGTAAATTCTTTTATATTTTACTGATTATTTGTTTCTTTCTGAATTGGTACTTGTGCCATTAGAGTCAACACCAACAAACATCAACAGTCTGTAAATTACCCACTGATGGGCTAAGGCCTCCTCTCCCATTAAGGATAAAGTCTGGTGCATATTCTACCACAGAGTACACATGTGACAGAATTTCTATGAAATTACCCACAGGTTGCTTTCCTCACGATGTTTTTTTTAACCGTCGAGCACGAGGTGAATTATAAACACAAATTGAGCACATGAAAATTCAGTGGTGTTTGCTAAGGAAAATCTTTCCTGGTGGTAATTGGTCAGCCCCATAAATAAAGATTCTGTATAAATTGTTAGCCAATTTTTACATCGTAAATGTGACATCAATCCTGAGAAGACATGCTCTTTGTGCTTGAAGCTACACTGGCAAAGTCATCCTTCAAACCGAAATATTAAAATCGAAATATATTCTTATCGATCAGAATTTGACGACCTCCATGGTCGAGTGGTGTGTACACCGGTTTTCATGGGTACGTCACTCCGAGGTCCTGGGTTCGATTCCCGGCTGAGTCGATGTAGATTATCATTAGTTTTCTATGTTGTCTTGGGTCTGGTTATTTGTGGTGCCGTCGTTACTTCTGATTTTCCATAATACAAGTACTTTAGCTACTTAAATTGGGATCAGAGTAATGTATGTGATGTTGTCTCATATTTATTTATTTATTAAGAAGTGCAAATTATTTTTTGACACGTTGAATGCAGGGCGAGGTTTTTTACGCCTCGTATGTGTCTCCCTCAGATCTCCCTCAGAAAAATCTACACAGATTTATGTGCCGTGCCGACGCCGTAACGTCTATAAGATGTATTGTAGGAAAGTGATAAATATATTTATATGACGCCCATTGAAAAGAGAATGCCATGCTGTACCTACTTTTATACGGGGTCTCTTTGACCACGCACCGCACTGAATAAATAATTGTATAATGAAATTATTATATAAATGTTTGTGATGATATTTTTTTGATGAACTTTAGTTTCCTGAGTGTCTTGCCGGTTCTTCTCGGTGGAATCTACTTTCCGAACCGGTGGTAGCTTCACTTGATTGTAAAATGACGATTCAAAAGTGCTTGTAAAAGCCTTCTTGAATAAAGTTTATTTTGGATTTGATTTGATCGATGAGTGGACCGGTGGAACTCTGTCACCAAGTAAATATTAAACAAAATCTTATTCTCTTCTTTATTTATTTACAAGTTAACAGCTGATTGGCTTTCAAACACGCGCCCTACTTAAGCAGTTCTCGTACAAGATTACAATTATAAATTAAATATGTACGTATACAATGCAGCGGCCTTCGCGAATAACTGGCTATCAAACCTGCGACCTTTTCTGAATACTGATGTATGGGTGAACGTACGTACATACATACATATATATGACGTTTTTTATCAGTTTAAGAGCTAAGCATTTAATCGTTACTAGTTTTTGCTCGCATTTTTGTCTGAGTATTGAGGCTTTAGGCCTAAAAAAGAAACGTATGGACTTGGGATTCAGGCTTACTTCATTATAGATTTTATTAATTTCGGTCCAGTGGTTTAGTCGTGAAAGGGTAGACATACAGCCTGACATTGTTATTTTCATTTGAATTCGTATTTGAATAAATAGCCAAAAACTTCTGTAGAAAACATGTCGAATTCAAATCTATCTATCGTAAATTATTCAATTACGTAAATGTTTTAATAAATATTAACGATTTAAAAATTTTAATAATAGTTATAAAATATTCAATAGATAAAAGTTTTATTTTTAATAAACGTATGAAATATAAATTCAATTAAATTTTTACAATTCTACGTGACATTGGAGATATATCCTGTGCCCTGTTAATCACTACAGCAAAAAAAAAAGAAACGGTTACTAAAGGAAGTTACAATATAAAAAAAAAACATTAATATTTCACTACTTACTGTAAAACGAAGAAATTACATCTTTACGTTAATAATACGTATGCGTATTTAAAAAAAAACAAGTCAGATAAATACCTGGCGACCTCTAACCAGCCGTAACTTACCCTTGTCCTTAAACTTGCAGTGCAGTAGACCACTGACGTTTCCCGCGCGCGTAACGCTGTCGCAACACGTTCTAAATTCAAAATTATAAAGATTAAATAATAAACAATATAAAAAGGAGGTTGATAAAAAAAAAATTATATATGTTTTTTTTAAATAATGGTTTAGTGATAAATGTTTAATTTGGAATGTTATAAATTGTGCGGTAGTTAGAAAATGTGACTGTGTGGATAATATATGAAATGAATTAACTAAATCGTTATAAAAAATTAAGGATTATTTTTTTATTTGGTATACAATTTGGTTTAATGTGAGTATTTTCATTTTTAATATTTAGATTTTTTTTTAAATTTTTTATACAAATGTTTATATTGTGTGTTTAAAGACTAATTTAAATTTTTTATTTTTTTAGTTATAAAATAATATTTTATTACACAGAAAATTTATATAGTTTTAAATATTTTATGTGACATAAAAAGTACTTCATAAAACAATAAACTTTATATATAGTAAAATACTAGAAAATTCTCAACTTAAAATAAAAAATAAAAATTTAATTTAATTATATTTGAATTTAAACTCAGATTAATGTACTGATAATATTCTTTTGTCTTTTAAGTTTATTTATTTATATAAGGCTAGTTAACCAACGATCCATCAAAATACTTAACTGAAAGAGCTAGGTTCAAATCCGTGCCAATACTTTATTTAAGAAAAACGTTATCGTTGACACTAAAGTTACTTCTTACATCAGCTTTCTGCCAGTGACAATCCTGTCAAAATCGGTCCAGCCGGAGATTAGCCGAAACAAACAGACATACAGATCAAAATTGTAAAAAAAAAATAATAAAATAACGCCTTAAGTAAAAAGATGTTACTTTAACATTACAAACAGACACTTCAATTATTTTATATATACAGATAAGCTTAGTGTTAGTTTTTATTAATTAATTTCAGACAGGATGTATGTAAAATTTAATAATTATTCACTAAAATATTTATATTATTAATTAGTGCTGTATTTCTGGTGAATTTTTTTAGAATATATTTTGAAACGAAGACTTCCGTGGTCGGGAAGTGTGTACACCGGTTTTCATGGGCACGCCACTCCGAGGTCCCGGGTTCGATTCTCGGCCGAGTCGATGTAAAAAATGTTCATAAGTTTTCTACATTGTCTTGGGTGTTTGTCCGTCGTTACGTCTGATTTCCCACAGCTTACGTTGGGATCAGAGTAATGTATGTGATGTTGTCCAATATTTCAGTTTCAGTTTTAGCGGACGACAACTAGTAAAAATATATTCAAGAACTGTTAGTAGTGTACGATATAGTTAAGCTATAAGCAATGATGTTCTAGTAAACAGTTATGTTATCAATGCGTAAAAAGTGAAGACTAGAAAACGTCCTAATTGGGACGTTTTCCTTTAATCTTTTTACGTAGTAACACGTTATAATACATCATAATTACGTAGTAATACGTTTTGCGTAATTAAAACATCTAGTTATCCCTTTAACTCATTGTTTTTATCAAGCTATCCTTTTTACTTGTAACGAAATGTAAAATAAACGGTCCCCGGCGCGGCACACTTATTTCTGTTGTTTAGTATGGGTATAACATATCGGTTTATTAGAATATCATTGGATATAAGCAAAATCATGGAATTAGCAAATATACAGTTTCTTTATCGTTGTATCTTATATCGGAATTGGTCAAAATAAAATACGTTTCCTTTTAAATTAAATAATATTTATGGTCACGGTCAAACGTTTCGAAACTTTATCACTGCTAAATCAATATAAAATGACAATATACATATCTAAACATATCATAAAATTGGAGTGTCTGTTTGTAATGTTAAAATTGCCCTTTTGTACTCAATGCATATGTGTGTGTAGGTACATCGTACTTATACCAAAATAACAATTTTTATAATTTAAATAAAACTAATTATAACGGATGAATCGCGTATGATGATGTTCGTGGTCACGGGTAGACCCATCTACCCGTGACCACGAACACTGCAAAGTGCTCGAAACGTCGGGATGTTTAAAAATAATCAATATACGCGATTCATCCGTTATAATTAGTTTTATTTAAATGTGTAATAATCGCGAAAATTTAAGACAATTTTTATAATTTTTGTCTGTCTGCTTGTTCCGGCTAATCTCTGGAACGGCTGGGCCGATTATGAAGAGAATTCACTGGCAGATAACTGATATAATATGGAGTAACTACAATATCTATTTTTTTTTAGTCAATAATAAAATTGACGTTTTAATTTAAATCTTTTTATATTCTGCTATTTTTAATCTGTTGAATCTGTCAAATGGTTTAATGCCGATGAAATGATATAAGAGGGAGTTGCTGTTTAAATAAATAAATAAATATTAGACAACATCACATACATTACTCTGATCCCAATGTAAGTAGCTAAAGCACTTGTGTTATGGAAAATCAGAAGTAACGAAGGTACCACAAACACCCAGACCCAAGACAACATGGAAAACTAATGATAATCTACATCGACTCGGCCGGGAATCGAACCCGGAACGGAGTGGCGTCATTGTTGTTTTCGTTTATTTTCGTTTATTTAAATATGTTTTCAAATTAATAATATAAGTAATATATTATAGTGACTGCGATAGATCAGCGGCACGTCCAATATAGGTAGGAGCTTCTGGTACATGTTCGCGGTGAAGGTTCGGGCAATTAGATACAGTATGATAATTCTTGTATTTTATCTTGTTTCTTGAACCAGCTTGGAAGGTCCGAACTGTATCGCTCTTTATACTAAAATTTAGCTTCCGACTCACTGCCCTCGAAAGAACAAAGTGTCAGAGGAAAAATATGTCAGTTGTCTCATTACGTCACGGCGTTCATACCCCAAAGATACAACGAAATTATCAAAGATTACACTGACGTAAAACCTCTTTGTTTACAAAACTTTGTTCCAATTAAAAAGTAACAGCCTGTAAATTTCCCACTGCTGGGTTAAGGCCTCCTTTCCATTAAGGAGAGGGTTTGGAACATATTCCATCACGCTGTTCCAATGCGGGTTGATGGAATGCACATGTGGCAGAATTTCGATAAAATAAGACACATGCAGGTTTCCTCACGATGTTTTCCTTAACCGCCGAACACCAGATGAATTATAAACACAAATTAAGCACATATATATAGTGGTGCTTGCCTGGGTTTGAACACGCAAGCATCGGTTAAGATGCAAGCGTTCTAACTACTGGGCCATCTCAGCCTCATTAAAATGTAGCCTATATCCTTTTTCAGGCTCTAAACTATTTGTGTATCTAATTTCATTTAAATCGTTTTATACAGTATAAGTCCAAGTTTTGGCGTAGAAGTGAGACAGACAGACAAAGTTACTTTCGCATCTAAGATACTATTTTATTAACTTTAGTTTTTTACATATATATATTATGTAAGTCATTTGTTAACGTAATAACATATAGAAGCATATATATATAAATATTTTCATATATTAAATGACCATCACACGTTCACACATAGCTTTGTTTATTAGGTCACTTAACATATATGACGTAGATTTGAACTTGTGTATGTTATCATACTAGCGACCCGCCCCGGCTTTGCACAGCTATTAATACGATCGCCCGTTTCGTAGTTAACGATTTCTTATTTCAAAAATCTTTCTTCTAATATTATTTTTCTTTTCCTGTCAGTGTTAACAATTTTTTTTTCTCAGTTGTATGAATACCAGTGCCGCAAGAAAACCTAAAAACAAGCGAAAATGGTTAGGTTTCGTTTTAATTTTATATATATAATAAATATATAAATCTAATGTATATCGGCGTAAACACAGTTTTTTACGGTGGCTTTTATACGTACCGAGAGGCGAGATGGCCCAGTGGTTAGGACACGTTAATTAAGCGATGATTGCGGGTTCAAACCCAAGCAAGCACTGTTCAATATTTATGTGCTTGATTTGTGTTTACAATTCATCTCGTGCTCGGCTGTATAGGAAAACATCGTGAGGAAACCTGCATGTGTCGTAAGTCACCGCAATTCAGCCACATGTGTATTCCACCAACCCTCATTGGAACAGCGTGGTGGAATATGTTATGAGGAGGCCTTAGCCCAACAGTGGGAAATTTACAGGTTCTTGTTGTTGATACGTAAGTACCTACCGAAGCATGTCTTTTCAATTGTTATGTTATATGCTATGATGACATATATGACCTCCTATTAACGATTTCTCAATATATGGACGATATATCCGAACTCTTTTCTTTAAAATATAAAACCTCCTTGATACTCAATATTCTTAGTAGGTGGATGTTGACCTCTAATTATAAGTATCAATTATTAATCAATGTACTCGTAAATAATCAGTGTAATCTAATAGGTTTTAAAAGAGCAGGTGTGTTTGGTTTTAGCCATTAGTAAACTTGTTGTACTTCTAAACGGCAAGTGTATTCCGGTTTTGTATGAAGAGCTGGTTGGCGAGTTTTTAAATATATCTTCAGTTCTGTGACTTGCATTGCAATAGAAATAATCTTTTAACTTTTTAACGCCATATATAGCTTGTAGTAGTCCGTGACTTCGCTCGTTTTAAGATGTTGGTTGTCATTTGTTAGGCAAAATAATAGCCTATGTAATTTCTTGGAGTTCAAATTTGCGTCATAGCAAATTTCAACTTAATGGAAGAGGAGGCCTTATCTCAGCAGTGGGAAATTTATAGGCTGTTACTTTTAAACTTTTGTAATATCCTCTCAAACATACATACATTAATTATATATAATATTAGAATTCATATTTTTTCAACATTCGATAAGTTTTGTAAAATCCAACAAGTTGTACGTTAAAATAATTGCGATTTCCGAGTCGTCACGTTATATGTCATGATCATTTCTGGAAAAAAAACAAAGCTTTTCGGAAATAAGGAACACTACACTAACACTAGTCGTCGCACGCGGCTTCTCTCCCTTTTAGGAGGTTGGTTGTCATGTGTTAGGCAACAAAGTAGCCTATGTCCCTTAAAGTTCAAGTTGGCTTATTGTGTCTGTAAATAGCTATGCTACTCGCCAGTTCTGTTACCTGAACTTGGCTGACACGCTACCGCGTTTCTAGATAATTATATTATAAATGTGAAAGTAACTCTGTTTGTCTCTTAGTCACTCTTTCGCGACTAAACTGCAGAACCGAATTTGATGAAATTTGGTATGGAACAAACTTAAACTCTAAGAAAGGACATAGGCTACTTTTTTGCCTGACACATGTCAACTATCCCCTAAAACGCGATCGAAGATGAGGGCTACTACTAGTATTATACAAAAAAATATTTATTGCTCAGATCACAAAACAAAAGCAGACGGAATGTACAAAACGACAATATGAAGAAACAAAAGCGAACTTTAATTATTAATTAATACAGTATTAACAAATTACTAATTACTCCTGATTCTTTTGTAGTTCATAGGGTTTCATACTAAAAACGAAAAAAACTAAACCCTTATATCATCACTTTGTTGTTTGTCTCTGTATATCTTACCCTTATTAAAACGAAAAAGTCAAATATTGCCTCTTGAAGCTGTTAAAAAAATCAATTTCCTAACGTAACGTAAAAAAGATATGGCCGTTTATGCCCCACTAACGTATATTTTGACACTCTCAAGGGAATCAAAATTTATAGGATATTTTCTCTTGACCTAAAACTACTAAATCTGCTAAGTAATACTGTCTTAGTATATCTTAGTATCTTGTCTTCAACAACAACAACAACAACAGCCTGTATATTCCCACTGCTGGTCTAAAGGCCTCCCTTTAAGGAGAAGGTTTGGAACATATTCCACCACGCTGTTCCAATGCGGGTTGGTGGAATACACATGTGGCAGAATTTCTATGAAATATGTCACATGCAGGTTTCCTCACGATGTTTTCCTTTACCGCTGAGCACGAGATGAATTATAAAGATAAATTAAGCACATGAATCAGAGGTTCTTGCCTGAGTTTGAACCCGCAACCATCGGTTAAGATGCACGCGTTCTAACTACTGGGCCATCTCGACTCATCTTGTCTTAGTATATGGAAAAATCTAAAAACCTTACATGGTCTTTATACTGGTTACGTGAAATTTTGATTTGAGCTAACCGAGTGGAGTAACGTATAAGACTTCATTGAGGCAAGCTTAATGAGATTTATAATATTATTTATGATGTATAGTTTTTGATATATGATAAAGAATGAAAAAAAACTTTTGCCTTTTTATAAGTAAAGGTTTAATTTGATATTTGTGTAAATAAAAACGATTTTTGAAAATTCATAATAACAAAGTTCGGAATCGTCGATGTCGATGTCCAGTCCGCACAGTACCACTTGGTGGTAGGGCTTTGTGCTAGTCCGCCTGGGTAGGTACCACCCACTCATCAGTTATTCTACCGCCAAATAACATTACTCAGTATTGTTGTGTTCCGGTTTGAAGGGTGACTGAGCCAGTGTAACTACAAGCACAAGGGACAAAACATCCTAGTTCCCAAGGTTGGTGGCACATTGACGATGTAAAGAATAGTTAATATTTCTTACAGCGTCATTGTCTATGGGTGATGGTGGCCACTAACCATCAGGTGGCTCATATGCTCTTCCGCCAAACAATACCATAAAAAAGTTTCCTTAATTATAGCTAGATAGCTGGCTTACAATAACCGGTGTCACGTAAATCACTATCGACCTTTCGAATCGAGTTTCGAGTTAATTCTTACAGAATAGGCCTTCGATATAGTGAGCTTGATATAATTTGACGTTATTATTTCATTTCCATAATCATGGATAATGCTTTCTAATAATCTGACTGTGATCGATATTGGAGCTGTCATTATTACATTCGCTTTTACAGCCGACTTGCCTCAACGATATTTTTATTTATTTATTTATTCTTTATTGCACCCAATAACTACGTCGTTCGCAGCCGAAGGACTTAAAAGAAACCGAAAGTACTTTTAAAAGTGAATTTATTTTAATTCACAAACTTATTTATTAATACTAATTTAATTAGACTTAGAAGAATTAGACACAGAAATTATAAAGAAAGATCGGTGTGATCCGTTGTTGGTTCCTGGTAAGGCCGTCGTCGGTGGTCTCGGCGAATGCAATGTCCTAACGTACCTCCATGGGGTGGTCGCATACATAAAACAATCTCAAAACTAAAAATGACATTTTTGTTACACAAAAGTTGCATGAGGTGCAACAGGCGGCTTAACGCTAAGCAGCGATCTCTTCCAGGCAACCTTTGGCTAGATGATCACAATATTGACATGAATGGGAATATTTTAAATTTAAGTTTTTTTATTTACATTACATTACATTAACAGCCTTTAAATTTCCCACTGCTGGGCTAAGGCCTTCCTCCCTTTGAGGAGAAGTTTTGGAAGTTCCACCACGCTGATCCAATGCGGGTTCGTGAATACACATGTGGCATATGGTTAAAATAAGTCACATGCAGGTTTTTTCACCGCCGAGCATGAGATGAACTATAAAGACAAATTAAGCACCTAAAAATTCAGAGGTTGTTCTTACCACTGGGCCATCTTAGCTCAGTTTTTTTGTTATTTAATCGAAGTTAAATGTAACTTTGCATAACATGTAATATCATAGACCTCAAGTAATGTCGTACTCGATTTGGATGTTTATATACATATTTCGTTTATATATTCGGGTATCCCTGTGTCATATAACATGACAATGTATGAAAGATGGATATGGAAAATATTTCTGGTTTCAAGAGTTTTATTGTATAATGTGCCTTTTTAAAGATCTGGTAATGAGTTTTGGGAACGGGCAATGGATGTCTTAGATAACTTTTTATAAAAATGAGCGTGATTAAAAATACTTTCGGATTTTATATGATATGAAGATTCTATCTGGAATTACCATACCAGCACGTAACCTTTAATATCGAATTTTTGTGCAACTTCAAGTACAATCTAGTCCATATATTTGACGAAAAAGATTAACTACATAAAGAGTTTAATGTTGATATTTCTAAGTAGATTACTTCTAATTTTCTTAACTCGCAGTATATTTGTGTGAGCGAGTTAATTGTAATTATCTAACATGACTATTTTTAAATGTTTTGAAAGAGCAACTACTTTTCTTGCCGGTTCTTCTCGTTAAAATCTACTTTCTCAACCGGTGGTAGCTTCACTTAATATAAAAAAATTACCAAATGACGATTTAAAAGTGTTTGTAAAAGCCTACTTGAATAAAGTTTTTGATTTTGTATTTGAAAAAAACTGTATGTTGTGAGTAATCTCCAGAAGGTGCAATAAAATAAAAATAAAAAAATCCGATTCCCACAAAAAAACAACATTACTCCTAAATATTATTAGATCAATTATAATTATATTTTCCAAAATAATAAAGGGAATACACGGGAACCTGGGTAAGATTGCTAGCACATACCAAAAATAAACCAAAACAATAATTTAAAATGGGAAATACGAACGGACACTTTACTGAATTAATTTGTTGCAATAATGTTGTACGATTATCCTTTGTATAATGATCTTGTAATGAGTTAAATTAACCCATCGTTAATTCATACGATGATATATTACATTTAAGTAACGTTCTTCGCAGACAGCTGATATATTCTTGGCAGTGGCGGATTTACAAATCTGCCGCTGGTAGGCTATTAAATTTTTGCCGCCCCTACTTTTTTTTTTGCAACATTTATGATTTGTGTTCTATCGTTCTCGTTACATCGGTTTTTATTTTTCCCGTTATTATTAGTATGATTATAAACTAGTTGATATTTCTCTCAGTTACTAGATTATTTTTCCAACCCACTATGTAGTGACGAGTATATGGATTATGGACGTAATGTGTACTCGTATACATATAATTATAAGTTTTTTTTTTATTTCTGTAAGATAATAACAAATTTGGGCTAAATTTACCGCCCCTCTATATCTGCCGCCCTAGGCTCCAGCCTACTTAGCCTATTGGTAAATCCGCCACTGATCCTTGGGTGAGATATATGTAAAGTACGATTCATTTGATGTTGTTATATAAAGGGTAAAGTTACATATTAAGAAAATTCCATATTTATCCGAGTTGTACTTCGGTCATAGCGGGAAATCTCATTGGAGACCAATCAACAAATAAATATTTATTGAATGGTATCCAACTTTAATAAATAAAGATTGGATAACATCACATACATTACCGTGACCCCAATACAAGCAGCTAAATTACTTGTGTTATGGAAAATCAGAAGTAAAGATCGTACCACAAACATACAGACCCAAGACTAAACACTTAGAAAACTAATGAACTTTTTCTACATCGACTCGGCTGGGTATCGAACCCGGGTGAAGAGTACCCTCGGAGTGAAGAGTAACCATGAAAACCGGTGTACACTATATTATAATGCACAAATGTCCAAACACAAGTGTATCTATTCCCTCACACTTGTAAGCCAAAGGAACAGCAAATCTAAGATGACAGTAAACTCAGTCATGTCATTAGCAGGACCAAAGGCCTTACGTATTCTTCGAAGTAGGATTGTACACACTTCCCACTTCTAGATACTGAGCTGTAAAAAAAGTAAAGTTACAGCCAAGACAACATAGAAAATTTACAACATAGTACATTTCCCACTGCTGAGATAAGTTCTTCGCTTCCATTAAGGAGACGGTTTGGAACATATTCCACGCTGTTCCAATGCGGCTTGGTGGAATGCACATGTGGCAGAATTTCGATGAAATAAGACACATGCAGGTTTCCTCACGATGTTTTCCTTCAATGACGAGCACGAGATGAATTATAAACACAAATTAAGAACATATATAGTGGTGTATCTAACCGATAGATAACCATGGCATACCAATATGTCGTTTGTAAATGTAAATAAGAAGAGAAAAGTCTATTGATATTTAAAAGTTTTTAATTATTTACTATCCCTTTTCCTCTTACAGTAAAATGCAGAGATTGGCAGAGATGTCATGCGTTCTGGCATTTTTATTAGCATTGGGACCAGCGGGAGTCCACAGCTTCGAGCCACGACCGGAAATTGGTTATCCAGCAGGATTAATACCGGAATGTGAGTACTATTACAATTTGATCCAATATCATAAATATCCTCTGCGTTTGGGTACCGCCCATTTTTTCTCTGTGGAATGACGCATTTGGTATCAAGTACTTAGTGTGCTATAGCTAGCGGTACCCTCTATGTCTTTTCATTGGGCGCCATATGATCGCTTGTCTAGGTACCGTTCACTTCAGAATTATTTTTCACCAAACAGCAGTATTATTGTGTTTAGCCAGTGTAATTGCAGGCACGGGCATAACATCCTAGTAGATGAAAGAAATGGTTAATATTTCCTAAGAATTTATATATTTATTTTATTTATGAGTCTCCAACAAAGGATACACACTAAGTAATACCGAAATAAAGTAATATAAGGGTTACACAAGTTATGTGCTCTTTCAATTAGTCCTGTAATAAAACCATAGAAAATAAAACTTTAGCGTTTATTATAAAGCTACATTTTGATTTTCTAACGCGAGCAAAAATATAATTATTTTATAGTTAATTTAATTTATTCTGTAATTTTAAATGAAATAAATAAAAAGTAAGAAAGTAATAAATAGCAATAAAAATACAAATCAGATTCTAAAAGTAAGGAAAAAGCTTATAAACTTAACTTTTTATGAATTGTGTTGAACATTCAGTATGCATTCAGTATCAGAAGTGCATATAAGCTACCTGAGCTTATATGCACTTCTGCTAAAGTATTTTATAAAACAAAAATTCCCAATATTTTGAAAAAGCTAGTTTTTGGTTTTTGTTAAAATCTATACTAAAATTGTACATTATAAATCTTCGAAATGTATGAGTCGGATTGGAAAAAAATCATCTTGTATTTTAAAGACCAATCCTTAAGGATGGCTATCACGTTCATGCCTCTCAGAACGGATCAAGAGTGTCTAGCTCGGGTTTAACTTCGCGTAGTATAGCATACGGATTTTAATAGAAGTTTTAGTTAAGTCAACACCTGACTACGACAGGCTCTATTGAAACCACTCTAATATTAAAGAAAATATTTATTAAAGCATATTTGTATTTTAAAGTTTTATGACAGCGACGCTGTTTTTCGTTTTTCCCAACAATTTAATGCATTTTCTAAAAATATAATTTATTCAAGTAGGCCTTAATACATACTATAGTATCACAATTTTACGGAATTATTTGAAACTCAAATCTATCGGAAAATGTATACTAATGAGAAGAATCGTCAAGAAAATAAACGATTACTCTTTTCCAACATTTGAAATAATAAATATTAATTTTAACAAAAAGAAAAACCGACTTCGAACAAAACACTATTTTAAAACAAATAAATGTGCACTAAAAAGTAATAAAAATAATTGTGTATTCAACACATTTTTAGAGTTCTCCTAAGTAAAATGAAATGAAAAATATTAGACTACTTAAAAGTCGATTTACGATTATATAACGTAGTTATATTTATTTTTATATTTGGAGTCGGTGTCAATTAAATAATTAAAAATTAAAAATATTTTATATAATAGTCAGTTCTTCCTTCGTCAGTTTTCAAATTCATTTCTTTATCAAGTCTTAAACTCTTAGTACCTTTTGAATCTAAACGTCAAATCATTGCGATGCAATATGTCATTCTCGATCGGTAAAGCAGATTGTCGCTCATACTGAGCACGCGAAAATAGATCTTAAGGTGACGAACCTTTTCTTACCCCGACTGTACATTCACTTGATACACTTTTTATAATCCGCCTTCCCGTTTAATTTCCCACATGTAAATGTAAATAGGATACAGTGAAATCTTTTATTGAAGATGCTTCACGATTTTACTCGCGTTAAATTTGTATTAATCACGGAAACATGGACTAAAGAATCTTCAGATCATATCAATGAAAACAAAACAATTCTTTTATCATGTTCTGAGGTATACAAATAACAAAATTGGAGTGTCTGTTTGTACTATTAAAATAACTACTTTTTACTAAATGCATAAATATATACACGGTACATATTTTGGTTACATAACAAAACTATCAACTTCTGTATTTTTTGTGTGTCTGTTTGTTCCGGTTTATCTCGGAAACGGCTGGATATCGGATATAATAAAATAAAATAATAATACTGTTTCCTGCTAGGTTCAAATACTGTCCAACCGCGCGCAGCCCTCCTCTATACCATCACACCGTTATTACGGGTGCCACCTATCAACAACTTAATATCACAAAAGCTGCCTAATATATAATTAATAATTTATAGTATAATCTGGGAACTTAAAACTTTCCAAGGTTGGTAGCGTATTTGGTTTGGAAAGAATGGTTAATATTCCTTTAGGCGCCATTGTCTGTTGGCGATAGTGACCACTTACCAACATTTGGCCCAACAGGCAGTTTGCTGCCTACTACGCTATATAATAAAAATTATCTCAAGATATTTATTTGATACTACATATCATCTTTATTACGTTCTATAATTAAAAATGCCGTATGACTTCCCTTACCTCCAAACCTCCAACTTTTGGCCAGACTATTATCATAAGCAGTCCAATAAACGTTTTCAGGTCCTGGTGTTACGAAGAATGCATCAATCACTCCAGTTATGATGAATATGCTGCAGATCATTGTCCACAGGATGTCTGATACTGGTCAAATCACCAGGAAGCAATTTCCAATTCTATCAGCTCATAGAAGCATACCCAAAGAGAAGAACATAGGTACGTCGTTTTCTAATCATACCAATAATTTCGCATAGTTTCTCATTTCAAATAAACATAGGTATTTACAACGCTGTCCTTTACAATAATTAGTGTCCTGAGATGGAACCCGAGCTTAACTCCATTCGTTTTTTTAAGTACTGTTTTAATGAATAATAAGATTTATTTATTAATTTTGTAAATGGTAAATTGATTATTTTTCCCAGTATCTTATTATATATGCGTATACCATTGCCCAAAAGTCTCTTTACCGTATGCGTGGTAGGGCTTTGTGAAAGCCCGCCTGGGTCGGTACCACCAACTCATCAGATATTCTACCACTAAACAACAGTACGTAGTATTGTTTTGTTCCGGTTTAAAGGGTGAGTGAGCCAGTGTAACTACAGGCACAAGGGACATAGCATCTTAGTTCCCAAAGTTGGTGGCGCATGAACGATGTAATGTTAATATTTCTTACAGCGTTATTGTCTATGGTTGATGGTGACCACTTACCATCGGGTGCCTATACGCTCGTCTCCAACCTATTCCATAAAAAAAAAACGGAAACTAGGGGTTACAAATTTATTCTTATTTCTTGTATTAATACAGGGTGGGCCAAGAATTCGTTAACATTTAAATGTAACTTACCGCGCAAACTATTGCCGCGCGGGGCGCGGGCGCGGGCAGGGGTACTAGCTCGCATTTTGGAAATTTAGTCGCAATGGATCGCTTCACGGGGCCGCAACGCGCTTACTGCGTGAAACAGTTTTATTTAAACAACTTTTCGCTCATTACTGTGAGACGCTTATTTCGCGTTGAATATGGTTTACACGACTTAAGTCAGTGTCCAAGTGCTCCTTTAATAAAGAAATGGGTGAAGAAGTTCGAAGAGACGGGATCTACACTAAATGTGAAACAAACCGGCGGCCCGCGGACTTCTCGGAGCGATGAGAACGTGCAGCAAGTTTCCGTTTCTGTTCGACGTGATCCAGGTTTATCGACACGCAAACGTTCGGCTGAATTAGGATTATCCCGCACATCATTACGTCGTATTTTGAAATTAGATTTGAAATTACATCCATATAAGATCCAGCTAGTGCAAGAACTAAAGCCTAACGATTTAAATTTGCGTAAGTCATATGCCGAAACAATGTTAACTCGATTCAGTAATTTTGACAACATTTTATTCTCTGACGAAGCCCATTTCCACCTAAATGGACATGTAAACAAACAGAATTGCAGGTATTGGAGCAGCGAAAATCCTAAAGCTAAACATGAGCGGCCACTTCACTCTCCTAAGGTAACTGTATGGGCTGCAATTTCAGCAGAAGGAAGCATCGGACCTTACTTTTTTGAAGATTCTCGAGGCCGTTCAGTTACTGTTAATTCTGCCGAGTATGTGAAAATGTTACGGGAGTTCTTAGCACCGATGCTACTGGAATTTGCTGGCTACAATCGTAACACGTGGTTTCAACAAGATTGAGCCACGTGTCACACATCGAACGGGTCCTTGCCGGTGGTCAAAGACATGTTTCCGGAAAAGCTGATATCCAGACGTGGTGACATCCCATGGCCACCCAGAAGTCCAGATCTATCCCCAGCAGACTTCTTTTTATGGGGTTATTTAAAGAGTCGTGTCTACATTGATAAACCGAATACACTGCGTCAACTTAAAGAATAAATCATCGAAGAGATGTCGGCGATCTCGCGGTCTCTTTGCAGAAGAGTATTTGAAAACTTCAGGACTCGCTTAGATGAGTGCAAAAACCGAAACGGTGGTCATTTAGACAAATAATTTTTAAAAAATAAATTACAACTAATTAGCTTTCTCGTAAATAAACGATTTCTAAAATATGTTAAATGGTTTTTTTTATACGATTTTTTCAAATGTTAACTAATTCATGGCCCACCCTGTAGTATGTGTATCAGCTTATATGTAATACTTTTGTGTATTATTTTGTAAAAAAAACATTATATTATCAAAAATATATTGCGTAGCAGCCGTTAATAAACATATTTTTTTAAATTTCTCGCGTAATTATGTACTAGAGCTAATATTGTAAATAGTTCGGATAGCTCTTTTCTGCAGTATAAATATTACTGCTGAAAATCTGCTGTATTATCCCATTACAACATTCTATATGACATAAGATTGAAAATTAGTAAAACAAACCAGTCTAGAAGTACTTATGTCCACCAACGTGTTTCAACATCCCCATCGGTTGTGTTGGGGGTAACTCAAGGATCTTTTACCTTCGCAATAGCATGGGTATCTAGTATTACTGTGAAGGTTTTATGAGTCGCTTTATTTACATATTAACGAAATTTTAGGAGTCTGACTGATTGAACTCTCTGCGGCATTCATTTAATTATCTATAGGAAAAAATCAAACGATTTTCAGCGTTGACAGTAAATTTCTTTACTTAAATTTACATAGCATTTCAATCAAAATATTTTTTAGAATTATTTGAAAAGACAAAATCAAGTACGTATAAATTTATTTCCACAACGCAAATAAAGTTGAGTATTTCTCGGTAGATTATTTGCTAATATCAAAATGTGTGTTATCTTTGAAGTACGAAACAAATCAATTACTTTGGTAATTCGCTGACAAATTATTATAGAATATTTCAATTTCGACTTACCAGCAATACCTTTAACGGCAGTCAAAGTGAGATTAACTATCGGCTTCAATCTGAATATAAACGTTAATTACTACTATTGCGTCATCAGCTAATTTCAATTTAATCAACGTTTTAGAAATTAGAAGCTAGTGTAAACTTACGTTACCAAAAAGACAGTTTCTCTTGTTAATAATATCACCAAAGCTTTAGTACCTGTGTTCAGAACACGTGAACCTTTGCTAAAGATTTTGGGGTTTAGGGTTCAAACAAGATTAAAACTATTTTGGGTTTTAAATTCATCTCGCGCTCGGCGTTAAATATATTGAGAATTAACAGCAGCTTGTAAATTTCCCACTGCTGGGATAAGGCCTCCTCTCCCTTTGAGGAGAAGGTTTGGAACATATTCCACCACGCTGTTCCAATGATGGTTGGTGGAATAAACATGTGGCAGAATTTCTATGAAATTAGTCACATGCAGGTTTCCTCGCGATATTTTCCTTCGCCTCCGAACACAAGATAAATTATAAAGCAAATCAAGCACATGAATATTTATTGGTTGCCTGGGTTTGAACCCGCAATCATCGGTTAAGATGGACGCGTTTTAACCACTGGGCTATCTCGGATCTTATCGTATTGAGAATCATTAAAATGAAATTCAGCTCACTAACTCGCATATTTATTCACCACCACTGATCAATAGTAGGATTACTAATTTACATTTAACGTTCTTAAGTAGCATAATTACATAACTATTTTTAATTATATTATCATACCATAATATTTTTTATTTCTATAGAATTAAAGTGGCCTATCATTGGTGTAATTCATGTCTTCTCATTCTCATTCATCATATGTAATTTTTGGTGTAATCGAAGGTACAGTTTTACCAATAAGTCCTTGAGTTGATTGGAGGCGTTCCTCCAGTAATAGAGCGATCATAGTTTTTGTACTTCCAATATTAGTTTTCTATAATTGGTAATTCGTAGTCATAATTTGTTATCTGTCCACAGATTTCAAGAATAAGAAGACAGTTTTATATGCTGTGGGTTTTCTGGACAGTTCGGTGTTACCTCAGACTCAAGCTGTTGGAACTGCTTATTCCAAGCGTGGCTACAACGTCCTCATCACTGAGACTTTCCAATTTCTGACTTATATATATCCTAAGTAAGTATTACCATACTATATTATAAGAATCAGATTTTAATTTATTAAAAAAAAGAATCTACCGACCAATGATATTCTAATTAACAGATATGTTATACCCATACTAAACAACAAAAAAAAGTGTGCCGCGCTGAGGACCGTTTATTTTACATTTCGTTACAAGTAAAAAGGATAGCTTGACAAAAACAATAAGTAAAAGGGATAACCAGATGTTTTCCTTATGCAAAACGTATTACTGGCATAATTATGATGAAAACAACTAAAGGCAAACGTCCCAATTAGGACATTTTATAGTCTTCACATTTTGCGCGTTAATGACATATCTGTTTACTAGAACATCATTGCTACCCACAAAACACTCTTATTTTATGTTTTATCAAAATAAAGAATTTAACAATAACTTTTATTAAACTAGCTGACAATAATAACAATTGGCGAAATACTAATTATCTAACGTACCGACAGCATGACGACCGTCTAGCGTGAGATGATAAGTGGGATCTAGTCTTGGAATCGCACATCTTATATAGCCTAGGGCAGGTAGGCTGGCGTGCAAGGGATGACACTCCTTACAATATTTATAAAATAAAATTTATTTTGTACAACTAATATATTATCCAACCAGCTTTCCATCCTAGCTTCATATAGATACAAATTTTAGGGAAACATAATAAAAAGGTTTTGGTATTTTATAAGGCAAGAAAGTTGGAATTCTTGATATTCTCTTCTATATTATGGGTGTATAAAACATGTAAACCTTACTCTTAGATCAAACTCAAACTCATATTCCTTTACTAAATATGGAAGCATTACACTTATTGATAGTAAAATTAAACACTAGCAACGGTTCGAAAACACCCTATCCTGAGAAGAATCGTTGAAAGAAAATCGGCGGGTTCCTTTTATTGATGAAAAATGCATTAAAATATGTCAAGCTAAAACTATTTTCCGTTCCTCCGTTCCCGCCGTCTACCCTTACAAAAACAAAAACAACAACAGCAGCTTGTAAATTTCCCACTATTGGGCTAAGGCCTTTGAGGAGAAGGTTTGGACCATATTCCATCAAGCTGCTTTTCAGTGCGGGTTGTTGATGGAATACACATGTGGCAGGTTTACTCATGATGTTTGAACCCGTAATCATCGTTTAAGATGCACGTGTTCTAACCAGTGGGCCATCTCGACTCTTTACAAGGCGATTTTATTTTATACTATATAGATATTGACTTCCCAATTTCACACACACAAACGCACACATAAATAAACCTACCTGGACTATCAAGTAACCCATTAGCCAGTCCAATCTTTATGATATTTAAAAAAAAAATAATAGAATTAATGAAATGAAGTATTGTCTGAAAGCTATCGTAATACGTCTTGATTTTAAACAATATTAATCAACGATCGCACCGCATACAATGGCATCTATTTGCAAAACAATGCTCGCATATAGAATGAGAATAGCATGCATGAATATTTTCTAGATACCTACTTCCATCTGTGTTCGCTGTTTTTCATATATTTATTGGATTTATTTTTTATTGGATCGCAATCTCGTTATTCTATTTTATCTGTGAATATTTTTTGTTCGTTAATTTTTTATTTACATCAAGATGTTTTTGTGTATTGCAATAATTACGACATTCAGATATCGATGAGGTAATTGAGAACTCCGAAATTTAATTCGACCTAGAAATTATAAACACACAAAAAAGTTCTAATTATAAAAAGTAATTCTAATCTTTGATTACTTATTATTATTGTTGGTAAGGCATTCGTGACGTCACAGAGATTTGATTTCAGATCTAATCTTACCATTCATTAAGAGTGACAAACGTTTCCATAGAATAATCTTATGGTCAGCATAATTATTCGCTCTGATAGTATTATACCTATAGTAGAGTAACTACAGCCATAAGGTACATATCTTAGTTTCAAAGAATGGTCAATATTCAGGTGACCATTTGCCCTTACACCTACCTATATCATAAATCATCATCCTTCTGCCCTTATACTAATTTTATTCGGGGTCGGCGCAGCATGTATTCTTCCATACTTCTCTGTCTGACGTCACCTCACAAGTAAAATTCTTTCTAATCATATCCATCCATATCCATGCTCAAGATCTTTCTTACAGCATAGTCCTCACTCCTCCGCATACCTCATCTATCATCATCTCAGTTACAGCTGCCGCGTCATCTATATCTTAAAAACTTAGCCCATTTATCAGTCTCCATATATATTACAAATAGAATACATTAAAGCCAAGAATCTGAATTGAAGAATTTTGAGAAGAAGACTTTTTCCATTGGTAAAACAGAAAACATGCTGTGAAAATCAAAATATACTTTATCCAAGTAGGCTTTTACAAACACTTTTGAATCGTCATTTAACAACTATATTAAGTGTAGCTACGATTCGAAAATTACTAATCTAGTATACGGAGAAGAACCGAGGAAGAAACTCAATAGTTACACTTTTTTTTGACATTTAAAAATACAAAGTCCAATATATCAGATATTTTAACGGATGCAAGTCACCGAAGTAAAGTAAAGTAACAGCCTGTAAGTTTCCCACTGCTGTGATAAGGCCTCCTCTTCCATTAACCTCTCCGGGTTTGGAACATATTCCACCACGCTGTTTCAATGCGGGTTGATGGAATGCAGATGTGGCAGAAATTCGATGAAATTAGACACATGCATAGGTTTCCTCATGATGTTTTCCTTCACCGCCGAGTATGAGATGAATTATAAAAACAAATTAAGCACATATATATATAGGGGTGCTTGCCTGGGTTTTGAACCCGCAATCATCGAATAAGATGCACGAGGTCTAACCACTAGGCCATCTCAGCTCAGTTGCCGAGCACGAGATCAATTATCAATACTTCTAAAGTATTTTTTTCTTATTCTAACCAACATGTCACTACAGTTCTTATAGCTCTGAAGGCCATTTAATCCCAAGTGATCTCGTCCATAAAATATTAACACGTGAAATGACTACAGATAGCGATACAATGTCATTATAACTAAATCACCTATTGCAGTCACACTTAAGAATTATTCGCAATATAATATCAAAATCAAAATAAATTTTATTCAAGTAGGCTTACACAAAAACTTTTAAATCGTCATTTAACATTTAAGTGAAGCTACCACCGGTTCGGAATGTAGATTCTACCGAAAAGAACCGGCAAAAAACTCAGTAGTTACTCTTTTTCAATATTTAAAAAATACAAAGTCAAGTTAGTTAAATACAATTATTTAAATTAATATATCCTGCTTGGAAGTCATCAGGTATTAATTCCACGCTTTTTTATCATCTACAAAATCTTGTATCGAATAATATGAATAGAAGAAGAGTAAATACTGAACTTTCTCTTGTTTCTTGTTAGAATCTACATTCCAAGCAGGTGGTACAACAACAACAACAACAACAGCCTGTTCATTCCCACTACTGGGCTAAAGGCCTCCTCTCCCTTTAAGGAGAAGGTTTTTTGGAACATATTCCACCACGCTGTTCCAATGCGGGTTGGTGGAATGCACATGTGACAGAATTTCTATGAAATTTGTCACATGCAAGTTTCCTCACGATGTTTTGCTTCATCACTGAGCACGAGATGAATTATAAAGACAAATTAAGCACATGAAACAGCGGTGATTGCCTGGGTTTGAACCCGCAATCATCGGTTAAGATGCACGAGTTCTGACCATCTCGACTCAACTTATCATGACAGCTAACAGCTGAAAGCTTTTATTGACAGTTCTCCAGTATAGTCAAAGTTAAAATATTTTTATTCTATAAGGAAGTGTTACAGTCTCAGTTTGGAAATTTACCGGACCTGAGAAGAACCGGAGAGAACCGGAAAGAAACTCAGCTGGTTTTTTTTTTACAAATATTTTTGTCATACTTTTAACCCGTTATTTCCACTTTGAATATCGGAAAGTCTAGAATATTCCAGCTTAAAATATCTATTTCACAATATGACGGTGCGATACGCGTTAAAATGCCATAGGTACACATGTCACCTGTACCGTATCGTCGCTGATATAATGGGGGCGCTATGATAATGGGATGGAACTTTGTCGAAGTATATCGAAAATGATAGCTGTCGAACGAAGGAGCGTTAGCAAAGCCTTTTTGAACAATAACGAATAGCAATCTTGCAGCGTCAAAGGGTATGATTTTAGCGAACTATATCTATGTAGATATATGTTTTATGTATGTTTAGCTGGTAGAAATATTTCCTTTTCATTGAATTTTCATAGTTT
Organism: Vanessa cardui; assembly: GCF_905220365.1. NCBI lineage: Eukaryota > Metazoa > Arthropoda > Insecta > Lepidoptera > Nymphalidae > Vanessa > Vanessa cardui. The sequence goes on from NC_061146.1 coordinate 8,998,632, forward strand.
TACATATCATCTTATTTCCAGTAATTATTAATCTAATTATTAAATTAATCATTTAATCATAAATCTCGAAAATATAGCGACTCAAAAATCCACTCTATTAATATGTAATAACGTTTTATAAGCATGACATTACTTTGCTGACGCTATCATTACAGGACTAACCATTTCTCTATTCCAAAATATTACATCCTATTTTGATCACGCGCGATTTATACTATGCAAGAAATCTTTACAGAACTGTCAACGATTGATATATCTTAATCGGTTGAGGCGTTACGGCGCCAGTATATCTGCCTATTCTTACTCTTAGGTATATGACAGCGGCAGGCAGGCTTCTCTCTCTAATCCACAGCTATTTGTTCTACGCAAGAAATTCTTATAGAACTGGTAACGATTGAAGTTATATTTTAAACGCGTTACCAGTCTGTCTGGCTCACTCTCTTACGACGGGTGCAGTCAGGCAGTCTAACTCACAGCTGTACATCGGACAGACGTATTTTTTAGGTTATGTAACTGTCGGGCGTTCCCTGATGAATACTTATTTGATTATGTAATTGTAAGTGGTACCCTCCTCCCATTGATATAATCTCTGCAAGAATTTTTCACCATTTCTTATACGTACTTATAACTGACAATACTTCGTTTTCAACCGACTTCAAAAAGGAGGAGGTTATCAATTCGTCTGTATTTTTTTTTTTTTTTTTTTTTTTTTTTTATTTTTATGTTTGTTACCTCATAACTTTTTACTGGGTGGACCGATTTTGATAATTTTTTTTTTGTTTGAAAGGTAGTGCTTCCCGTGGGGTCCCATTTTTTTTTTATTTTTTTCCGATGATGGTATCCGTATGAAAACGACATAAGTCTTAAATTTGCATTATGTATATGCGCGACAAATAGGTGAATAACTCAAAATCACGTTAACCAATTTTGATGATTCTTTTTTTATTATAAAGAATATACTTTAAGGGTAGTTTAGTGAAAGTTTGGTAAGGTTCTGAGCACAGGATCCATGACAAATTAAGGGAACGGGAGGGAACGGAACAATTCTGAGGAGCACGTTAGCAATACTCGGCCGAATCTTTTATTTATGGGTTACTTGGATATTAGAATCACCTTCCGGAACGTGTTTATGTTCATGTAATTGTCATAATCGAATATTATAATCAACTAGCGACCCGCCCCGACTTCTCACGGGTGCAATACTGATACTAAATATACTAAAGAATTTGTTTATTTACGACATCACATTGCAAAATTCTAAAATTGTCAGTGTTTCTTTACTATATTGTTCATTTATTATATACACAAACCTTCCCCTTGAATTACACTATCTATTAAAAAAACCGCATCAAAATCCGTTGCGTAGTTTTAAAGATATAGGGACAGAGAAAGCGACTTTGTTTTATACTATGTATTGACGGAACTCCTAAACGGCTTACAGTTAGGGTGCGATTTGGGGCAGAATTTCTTTCTGTCTTTAATCAAATTTTGTGTATATGATGTGATGTCATATGATGTACGACATAGCATACGAATAGCTCTTTTGCAAAGTTTTTTTACTGAGGTCGATTACAGCTCATTCGAGGGTGGTACCTTGTAGTTTATGCCGCATGACGTATTAAAGCCGCATTTTCGAAAGTCTATTTTATTTGCTTTATTCGAAAGTTTCTTTTGAAATTGTCCCTGTAGTAGTTTCTGATTCATATAAACGGCACGCTTAATCTATCCATATTAATAAAATAATGTTAGTCTACATCAGCTTCACTTAAAATCTAAAAATAAATTAAATTTTAACAAAAAGAAAAACCGACTTCAAACAAAACAGTATTTTAAAACAAATTAAAATGCACTAAAAAGTAATAAAAATAATTGCATATTTAACACATTTTTGAGAGTCCTCCTAGGTAAAATGAAATGAAAAATATTAGACTACTTAAAAGTCGATTTACGATTATATAATGTAGTTATAATTATTGCTATATTTGGAGTCGGTGTCAGCCAACCCTATACTATAACTATCAAAAAACAATACGAGAATACTTTAAGAAATGTTTCATACAAATTACCTTTTATACGATATTATACTGGGTCAATCAAGAGGCTCGTATCGTTTCTTTCTTTTGATTGTTAAAGCGTGTGCCTGTGGCTGACACCGGCTCCAAATATAACAATAACTATAACTACGTTATATAATCGTAAATCGACTTTTAAGTAGTCTAATATTTTTCATTTCATTTTACCTAGGAGGACTCTCAAAAATGTGTTAAATATGCAATTATTTTTATTACTTTTTAGTGCATTTTAATTTGTTTTAAAATACTGTTTTGTTTGAAGTCGGTTTTTCTTTTTGTTAAAATTTAATTTATAATATATTTGAAAACGTCACAGAAACGTCAATAGCGCAGTGCTTTCCGGGTTGCCTGGTAGAAAGGCAGGATCGATCTTAGCCCCTTGGGCTATATAACGTCCCCAATCCTTACACGATCACACATCAGATATTCTATCGCTAAATAACAGTACTTAGTATTATTGTGTTCCGGTTTGAAGGGTGAGTGAGTCAGTGTAACTACAGGCACAAGGGACATAACATCTTAGTTCCCAAGGTTGGTGGCACATTGACGATGTAAGGAATAGTTAATATTTCTTACAGCGGCATTGTCTATGGGTGATAGTGACCACTTACCATCAGTTGGCCTATATGCTCGTCCGCCAACCTATACCATAAAAAAAACGAGTGATAAGCTCAAAATGATGGGTAAATGGTTATATTAGTAATTTCTTAATTAACTTGGGGCATTCTTAGTATTGTTTAAAAAAACGCGTATACATTGTCCTATAAGTACTAACTTTTTATGGTCTTATTGAGGAGCAGATTTTTCTCTTGAATGTACTAAGCGACGTCTAGATTCTGTAGTTTGAATGTCACTTAGTATTCGGGAAGGAGAGGAATGGTTTCGAATGAACGAATTCAAACAAGACACTAGTTAGGTACATCTGAAGCCGATACTTGCCCTTGCCTTTATTTGATCTAAGAATGTATTTGCTTCGTAGAGATCTGTAAAGTCTTCAGTTCAGTAACGTCCACTTATCACGTGTTCTATATCTAGTAATGACAGGCATAAATAACGTTAAAGGCATTCCTAAAGAAAACTTACCATGAGGCCTATTTGGAAGTTCACCTTCCTACTTCAATTTCAAAAATCCATTGCAATTTAAGCCAGTAGTATTATCATGAAATTAACTATATATGACTGTATTTTTAAATGTTGAAAAAAAGTAACTACTGAGTTTCTTGCCGATTCTTCTCGGTAGAATTTACTTACCGGTAAATGACGATTCAAAAGTGCCTGTAAAAGCCTACTCGAATAAAATATATTTTGATTTATATTTAATAATAAATCTGTACTAGTATTATTTATTTGTTTATTAAGGACCATCAGTAGTCACTATAATTACACGTTTTATAGATAAAAACATCTATACTTATTATAAAGTGTGCGATTCTTTAAGACGGCCACAACATCTTTTTAAGGTACAATATTCATATATATTTTATATTACTTAAATACTAGAGATTATATACATTTAATTTCTAAAATAAAGCAATAAATACTATAATTAACAAATCCAGTAATATAAATAACAATTGCAAAAGTATAGTACGACACAACTTAGATGTAGCATTGGCAAATTCAATAAAACCGATTACTGACGATTAATACAACCAATAGAAATAGCTCCCTATCGCGCCATTTGACGCTATTCATCGCTATAGATTATCGCATCAGTTCAACCCGAGAAAGCAAGTGCATGTAAATCGACGTGTCAAATTGACGAATATATTAGGTCATATGATATTACAAGTTATAACGTTTGTGTAAAGATCATATTCGCATAAGAAATAAATATTGATAATTTGGGATAGCGTACTTAATTCGGTTGTGATCGGTTTCACGAATTTTGCCGATGCTACATCTACAGTTGTGTCGTACTATACTTTTGCATTTGTATAATTGTCTATTAGGTACCACTGCATGCTCATCGTGAACCTTAAGGGTGTGAAAATAGGGTGGTGGTTTATTTAGGAAATCAATTATTCATTAAGTAAAAATAATAAACCTCATTATAATATAACGTTTCGTTTACTTAAAATAATGTTTGTGCATTTTTGAAATATCAGTTAGAATAAAATTTCGCACGTGAAGCCGTGTGTCCTGCTATAGAAATTAATGAAGAATTTCTTCATGACAAATTCCGACTAAGACAGCCTTTGTATCTAACTGTATCTTAGATCTCTGTGCTGATGTAACCCACCCAAAATCCAAGTCCTGAAATCAAATCATCATCATCAAATATGATAAGGTTTTTAACGTAAAGCGTAGTAAAATAAACGATTTAAAGTAATTTAAATCAAAAATGTAATAACTATTCAGGTGATGTACAACATTATATATCACAGAAAAACATATATACGTAAATTTGTAGTAATGGTTTATTCTATGCGGAATAAGGAAGTTAATGATCAATTTTATGGTGTTTTCAATTCATACGTTGAATACGTTTAAAGAGATGTAACATCAGCTCCCAAGGTTGGCGCATTGGCCATGTAAATAATGGTCAATAATTCTTATAGCGCCAATATCTTTAAGCGATGATCACTTAAAATTCTGACCCATTTGTAAAATAAATCATAAAAAGGTCTTATATAGAAAAGAGGTCCTAAAATAATGGGTACTATTTATTACGAATATTGAGATATTCAGTATAGAAGCTTGGTTTTACACGAGTAAATTGGGATAATGGACCGGGAGATGATAATGACAAAATATTTGGTCATTTGTACCAGTATGGCGGTTCCTCAGGGGTCTAATTACGTAAAGGCAAAAAGGAAAATGATGGTCAAATCGCTCGCACCGACGGCCCAATCGCGTGGGCATTAATCGAATGCGTAAGAAAAATAACGAGTGCCGAACGATTTGTTCCATAAAAATGCTTGTATTTTCAAATAGTCGAAAAAAAAGTAGTAGGTGGTAGCGTAATGCCATACTTCTCAAGTGTGGCTTACAGCCCGCCATACCGACGCCAATACGTTAATTTTAATAAAAAAATTCAACCATTTGTACAAGGCTAATTTTTGGATAGCATATCATCGTCAAGTAGCCATTCACAGAAATCACCTTGCCATACTTTTCCGACAGTTCCCAATGGCCGCCATACCACTGCAAAGGAGTAATGTTTTTTTTTTCGCCAAACGACTTGTACCACCTTGAAACTTTTTTTAACAGTTCCCTGTATGGTCATAATTAGAAGTCTGATAATGCCATACCAGTGGAAGGCGGCGAATGTGAACAATATTTTTTCAAAATCCTAAGATTTTATTCGTAATTCGAACAATTTGTACCAGTATGGCACTAATTTTTCCTGTAAGTTTGAGGTTTAACGAATATAAATACAAAGTTTCAAACACCTAGGTGGCGGCAATCGTGACTTATAAGCAGATGTTATGTTGTATAATATGGTTATAGTATGGGATTATTTTTTTAGGTTAAATTTTATCCAAATTAACCTAATACGATGATGCCATACTGTAACAAATGATTTTATGTCTTGTACCTTAAAAACATGTCGAAAGATAAAAACCTGATCTTTGATGAAGTATGGCGCCACTTTTTCCCTCTACTACAAGTATGGCAAATATAATAATGGTCACATCGTGTCGTATAATTTCCATAAATCTAAATGCCATACTGGTACAAATCATCAAATTTTGTTTTTCTTTTTCACCTTTTAGCTCAAGTTTGACAGTCATTGACCTCATGTTTACAAAATGTAATATTTTTTTTCACGTACAATTGCATCCAAATTACGAGAATATAATGATGCCATGATGTAAAAAGTGATTTTACGTGTTTTACAGTCGTATTTTAAAAAGGGGTTAAATAAATAAGTATTCCAAGTTTGGCAGCACTTTTTCCCCCCACTAGAAGTATGGGAAAAATAATAACGGTCACATTTTGCCAATTACTTTCCAAAAATTCAAATGCAATACTGGTACAAATCGTTTGGCGAAAGAAAAAAAAATTACTCCTTTGCAGTGGTATGGCGGCCATTGGTAACTCTCGGAAAAGTATGGCAAGGTGATTTTCGTGAATGGCTACTTGACGATGATTAGCTATCCAAAAATTAACCTGGTACAAATGGTTGAATTTTTTATTAAAATTAACGTATTCGCGTCGGTATGGCGGGCTGTAAGCCACACTTGAGAAGTATGGCATTACGCTACCGCCTACTTCTTTTTTTTCGACTATCTGAAAACTCAAGCATTTTTGTGGAACAAATCGTTCGACACTCGTTATATTTCTTACGCATTCGATTAATGCCCACGCGATTGGGCCGCCGGTGCGAGCGCTATGACTATCATTTTCCTTTTTGCCTTTACGTAATTAGACCCCTGAAGAATCGCCATACTGGTACAAATGACCAAATATTTTGTCATTATCATCTCCCGGTCTAAAATATATATAGGTTATTTTTTGGAAAGAGTTCCAGTTACAGCTCCAATTCTAGAAGTTGGTAGCGTTAAAACTTTTAGCTTATAATTATTTGTCAATATTTGGCCAACATTGTCCATGTGTTTTACTTGCCATCGATCTTCAAGCGATCCATACCTTTTACGTACACCGTCGACATAATTATATATGGTCGTTGTAGGTACTTACGCCTTTTTTAAAGATAAATGTGAATTCAGGAAAACATACATAAAAAAGACTTCAAAATTAAATTGGACCAAATGGGAGGTATAGACTACAGGCCCATGTCCAAAAAATGGATGGGTCATATGAACCACCAGGTGACGTATATAGAACGATATAAGAGCATAAAATAATAAGATTCAGCTCTATGCCGTCACTTGTAAGCTGTCCAACTGAGTGCTGGTGAGAATTCAAAAGCGCAGGTAGAGTGAGTACCTTTTGGGTCATATATTTTTGTACCGCATTTTTACCATCGGTAAATCCATAAAAAATAATAAGATAAATAATAATAAGGCCTGTAGTCTAGTAGACCTATACAAAAGAATTTTCGTTTTTTTTAAAAAACAACAAGGGCTAGAAACTCTATTCCGTTTGAGGAGAAGGTTTGGAACATATTCCACCAAGTTGTTCCATTGTGGATCGGTTGTATACACATATGGCAGAAATTCGACACATGCAGGTTTCACGATGTTTTCCTTCACCGGCGAACCCGAGATGACTTATAAACACAAATTAAGCACATGAATGTTCGTGCTTGCCAGGTTTTGAACTCACAATCATCGGTTAAGATGCACGCGTTCTAACTAGGTCAGAGTTAAAAAACAACATACAAGATTAATAATAATTATATAGATCAGCTCAATGCTAATTACAAACACATTAACAAATGAGTTTTCGAAATCCAAGAGTTCTAATCATTTTAATTTTAGTGTTTAACTTTTAAGTACTAAAATATAGTGCCTAGGTCAATTATCCTTCGATATGGAATCCATCACGGACAGCTGTGTCGCTCTTGTGACGAGTTACACAATCAATCAAATAAGTTTGAAGCGTTGTTGACTTTAATTGAAAAAAATATATGTTATTTCGTAAAATAAATTGGTATTTGAAATCATCTATATGAATATTTTAAGTAATTCCGTCTGTCTGTCGGTTATGGGTTAGTTGTCTCTTTCACGGCTGAATGACTGAACCGAATTTGATTAAATTTTAGGAAAGTATACAGACTTTTTTATGCCTAACACCTGATTAATTTTTTTTATGGTATAGGTTGGCGGACTACAATATGGGCCACCTGATGGTAAGTGGTCACCCATAGACAATGACGCTGTAAGAAATATTAACTATTCCTTACATCGTCAATGCGCCACCAACCTTGGGAACTAAGATGCTTTGTCCCTTGTGCCTGTAGTTACACTGGCTCACTCACCCTCCAAACAGGAACACAACAATACTGCGTATTGTTGTTTAGCGTTAGAATATCTGATGATTGGTTGGTTCCTACCCAGGCGAGTACGTCGTAATTATCTCAATTGATTAATCTAAAATTTCCTTCAAGATATTAATAAGTGAGGTTAACTCAATACAAGATAATTGCATATTTGCACAATGTATATTTATGTATTTTATATTATGTATAACATCGATTTAATTAATTCACTGTATTATTATATATATATATATATATATATAATACAGCAGAGATGGCCCAGTGGTTAGAACGCGTGCATCTTAACCGATGATTGCGGGTTCAAACCCAGGCAAGCACCGCTGATTCATGTGCTTAATTTGTCTATATAATTCATCTCGTGCTCAGCGGTGAAGGAAAACATCGTGAGGAAACCTGCATGTGACAAATTTCATACAAATTCTGCCACATGTGTATTCCACCAACCCGCATTGGAACAGCGTGGTGGAATATGTTCCAAACCTTCTCCTTAAAGGGAGAGGAGGTCTTTAGCCCAGCAGTGGGAATTTACAGGCTGTTACTTTTATATATATATAGGGGTCTATAGGTATGTATATATTTTAATTTTTTCTATAACTTCTGTGCACACCCTACTGACTTCTCTCCTGCACTATTCTGGGTTGGCTGGCAGAAAATGCTGTAATAGCCTTAAGTCCGCCCTTTGTACATGTTTGATCTGTGCAATAAAGAATAATAAAAAAAAAAAAGATTATGTAGATGGTAGGTATAAGAGCCTTATAAGTGACTGGTAATGATAATAATAGGTACGACTGGTTGACGCACGCGGCTTCGCTCACGTTGTAGCATCTGGCCGTTGGATTTGAGGCATAAAATACCTAGCTAAATCAAAATAAACTTTATTCAAGTCATTTTACAATTAAGTGAAGCTACCACCGATTCGGAAAAAAGATTCTATCGAGAGGAAGCGGCAAGAAACTCAGTAGTTACTCTTTTTAACATTTAAAAAATACAAAGTCAAGTTATTTAAATACAATTATTTTAATTAATATATCCTGCTTGGAATTCAATAGGTATTAACTCCACGCTTTTTTATCATCTATAATACATACAATGATTATCACTGATTTTATCAAAGTGATCAATGCCACTGTGAATATACATAATATTTTTTTATATATATACTATACAAATTATCAATATTTATTTATTATGTGAATATGATCTTTACACAAACGTAATAACTTGTAATATCATATGAACTAATATACTCGTCAATTTGACACCTCGATTTACATGCACTTGCTTTTTCTGGTTGAACTGACGCGAGAATCTATAGTGACGAATAGAGTCAAATAGAGTACAAATCGGCAGTAATCGGTTTTATTAAATTTGCAGATGCGACACCTAAGTTGTGTCTTACTATGCGCTTCTCTGTATGAACAGGTCTATGGCTTAATTATTTACTAAAATCGCTTGATTTGACCACTGAATTTTTTGTAATCCTTCTCTATTCAAGCCGGCAGTGGCTTAAAAAATCATTACATAATATATTAATTTATAATATCCTGTAAGCTCGATCGTTACACACTAATGCACGCTACTATATGCGATTATATCTATGGCGTAATTATTTAATTTAATCAGTTGAATTGATCTTTGAATTTTTTGTTTTCCTTCCTTTCAAGTCGGTTGTGGCTTAAAAATCATTGCTAATATTTTTTATATATTTTTATAATAACGTATTGAAGACACTTGATTAATGTATGTTATACAATTTTATGAATAAAGTCGTGATATACGATGTTTTCACCGTTTTAAAATAATGAAACGCATTTTGTTTTTTATTTAGGTGAACGAGAATTAGTATTTCAATTATTGATTATTTTTGGACTGTATAGACAACAACAACAGCCTGTAAATATCCCACTGCTGCTTTAAGGCCTCCTCTCCCTTTAAGGATAAGATTCGGGATATATTCCACCAGGCTGTTCCAATGCGGGGTGGAATATAAATGTGGCATTTTTTTTAAATTAGACGCATGCCGGTTTCCTCAAGATGTTTTCCTTCACCACCGAGCACGAGATGAATTAAGCAAACTCAAATTAAGCACATGAATATTCATTGGTGTTTGCCTGATTTTGAACCTGCAATCATCGGTTAGGTTGCACGCGTTAACGCTAACCACTAACAACTGGGCGATGTTGTCTCTTAATTATTATAATTGGACTATTATAGACAAAAGTCTATTATAATTAATTGTGACACATAAAAAAGTAACTAGAATAAAATAATTGATAATCCTGTCTTTTTCAAATTTATGATGAGTATAAAAATGTATAATTTGTTTCAGATCAGTCCGTTTAACAAGATTCATCGGTAAGAAAGTTGGAGAATTTCTGGTGAAACTTACCGAACACGGCCTGACCGCTGAAAACCTTGAATTAGTAGGCGCAAGTCTTGGCGCTCACGTGTCCTCCCACGCTGCAAAATACTTCTACGCTGCGACAGGAAAGAAGATATCAAGAATAACTGGATTAGACCCAGCCGGTCCCTGCTACAGAGCGTTACCAAGAGAAGAGAGACTAGATTCTTCTGACGCTGAAAGAGTAGATGTTATCCATACAAATATTGATGGTTTCGGTATAGCTGAACGACTAGGTCATATAGATTTCTACGCGAATGGCGGTGAGTTTCAACCTAGTGACATACCGTACATACCTTGTCTAGTTATATGCAGCCATATCAGAGCAATTTTCTATTGGTGGCAAGCGTTGGAACATCCTAAAAAGTTCATTGGCATGGAATGCGACTCCGTCCAAAATGCAAGACTAGGGAAATGTAACAATACTGTCACTAATTATTTAGGTGCCGCTGCGGATTTCTCTAAGCCCGGAATATATTTTCTACCAACGCATAACGAATTTCCTTACTACAGAGGCAAGGATGGTTTGAAGAAGGAAAATGATATATTTCAATCAATTTTACGAAAGATTAATGCGGATGATGAATTTGATGTCTAGTAAGCTGAGCAGCTTAAATTACGTTTAAATGTTTACTTATTTCTGTAAGTACAAATTATTTGTATGTGGTATCTGCAATTGAATTAACTATCTAGGTTCATAATTAGTGTAAGGTACAGTACAACACAACTTACATGTGGCATGTGGATTACTGTCGATTTACACAACCAATAGAAACAGCTCCCTATCGCGCCATTCGACGGTATTCGTCGCTATAGATTATCGCGTCAGTTCAACCCGAGAAAGCAAGTGCATGTAAATCGACGCGTCAAATTGACGAATATATCAGGTCATATGACATTACAAGTTATTATACGTTTGAGTAAAGATCATATTCACATAAGAAACAAATATTGATAATTTGGGATAGCGCACTTAATTCGGATGTGATCGATTTTACTAATTTTGCCGATGCTATATCTAAATTGTGTCGTACTATATTATGTTTTGTGACATCATTTCAGTCAAAGAAATGTTATTTAGAATAACAATTTATTAGCCAATTGCAACTACAAGATAATGAAATACAAATAAACTATATTTGACGTCGAATTGACGTTTTCATTGGCCGAGAGCTATGGAATTTTGACAATTCACTATATAAATGCAACTTCGGAAGTATAGTTACAGTGGATACCTGAAGTTAAGTGAAATAGTGTTGTATTATAAATGAAGATATTTTAGCTACATATCAGCTTGATCACTAAAACTGGTGGTGACGATGTATTATGACAAGGGGGGGAAGAGATACATATATAAAATGGAAACTGTAGAATATTGTGATAATTCTGTTGGTATATCTTAAAACTAAACTAATAATAAGATTATGAGTTGTGTAGTCATATTAACTTCATTAAGTTTAAAAATGCTGTATAACTATGTACAGTCGGGGTAAGAAAAGGTTCGTCACCTTAAGATCTGTTTTCGTGTGCTCAGTATGAGCGATAATCTGCTTTACCGATCGAGAATGACATATTGCGTTGCAATGATTTTATGTTCAGATTCAAAAGGCACTAAGAGCTTAAGACTTGATGAAGGAATGAATTTGAAAACTGACGAAGGTTTTCTTACTCTGACTACATTGTACGGCATTCTTATAAGTGTTCCTGTCCCTTTTTGCTACGTGGGATTGAAAAAGGATAGCGAGTAATACGTAATTAGCTTAGTGGAATCATTGGCATATATTTTTAATCTGTGATATGAATATAATTAAACATGGCCAATTACTTTACTAAAAGAATAATCGTAGGAGAAAAATAAATAACATTAAAGTTAGCAATAAACAATTTACTTACATATATGGAAAACATAAAGTGCAATATATTATTAATACTGTTAAATAATTAAACAGTACATTTTTGTCATGTAAGTTACAAATAACATAAAATACAGCTATAGTAAAGTGTTGTTTTTATTTTCACCCAGCATGTGTAGGTTTCCTTACGATGCACGATGTGAGGAAATCTACAACAATTCAGTAAGCTTCTGAATCGCGCTTGCGTTTGGTTCTACCGAATATATATAGGGTCTCGACAGTGTGTAATGTTGACATCTTTAGCTGCGCTGCAGAACTATCTGCAGTTTTAATATCTATAGTTGACCTCGAAAACTTTTCAGGATATCGATTGTATAGTAGTATCGAGTTTTTTTTTATGATATAGTTTGGCGGACGAGCATATGGGCTACCTGATGGTAAGTGGTCACACATGTCAGAAAATATAGTTAAGTAACACTGATAATTTTAAAAGTTTCTCATGTAATGTCGTAATTTTTTTAATTTTTATCGCGTACATTGTAAACGCTGTCCGACTGAACCCTACTAGATAGATCAAAATAATGTAATACAGAATTGTACACCTCAAGAATGTCAACAAAAACGTCCCCGATGGTATATGTCCATCTCTTAAAGATAACCCACAATAAACATTTTTTTACCTTTTATTAAAATTTTTAGTAATAATCAGTTGAGATCAGTGAAACTAGCTACCATATTTACCTTCCTTTGACGGCGCATACGAGCATTGGCTGGAATTTCGAAATACGTTTCTGTCGTTGGTGCATGATTCAAAATAAATCAATAATCACAATCAAAATAAACTTTATTCAAGTAGGCTTTTACAAGCACTTTTGAATCGTCAATTAACAATTAATTGAAGCTACCACCGGTTCGAAAAGTAGATTCTACCGAGAAGAACCGGCAAGAAACTCAGTAGTTACTTACAGTCTTCATTAAAAGGCAGCGCAGAATTAGTAATCGATGCACTAGAATTTACTTCCGATATTTATTCAATTGCATGGGACCTTCTGCTTAATCGATACAATAATAGTATATTAGACACGTTAAAACAATATTTAATATTCAACCGTTAATTAGAGAGTCTCCTGCACATTGGTGCAGGAGACTCCCTAATCTTTCAATAAAGAAAACTTCAGAAAACTTACACTACCTCGTACATATTAGGGCACTATTAAATATCTTACGTTTCAAATTTTCATTAGAGATAACATAATTACTAGAACAACAACAACAACAAAAGCCTGTTAATACCCACTGCTGGGCTAAAGGCCTCCTCTCCCTTTGAGGAGAAGGTTTGAAACATTTCACCACGCTGTTCCAATGCGAGTTGGTGGAATACACATGTGGCAGAATTTCTATGAAATTTGTCACATGCAGGTTTCCTCACGATGTTTTCCTTCACCGCTGAGCACGAGATGAATTATAAAGACAAATTAAGCACATATACAGTATATAGTGGTGCTTGCCTGGGTTTGAACCCGCAATCATCGGTTAAGATGCACGCGTTCTTACCACTGGGCCATCTCGCCCTCGTACATATTAGGGCACTATTAAATATCTTACGTTTCAAATTTTCATTAGAGATAACATAATTACTAGAAACTTGCGGTTAAATCACAGCACCAATTGAATTGAATACATTAACTAACTAATGAGTGATTTGATAATCATGTTTGTGAGAGGAACTGAGAACCGTGGATCAAGTTATTCAGCAAAGCAAGTAGGGAAGATTCAGATCGATCAGTAAACATTGCGTCCGCTATTACATATATACGAGTATGAATATTAATGTAATCACTACATATTATAAAACAAACCGGCTGCGTCTGTCTGTCTATATGTTCGCCATAACTGCAAAACTACTGAACGGATTTTCATGCAGTTTTCATTAATTGATAGGGGGATTCATAAGGAAGGTTTAGGTATATAATTTATTAAGGTTTTTGTGTAAATAAGTTGAAATAGAACGACAATTGTTAAACATGTCGGAAAAAAGCAACAGAAGAATAAAAATGAAAGATAATAATTTAAAAAAAAATATATATATATATACCTACGCGTGCGAAGTCGAAACGGGTTGCCAGTATCATTACACAGTATAAAACAAAGTCGCTTACCGCTGTCTGTCCCTATGTTTGCTTCAATGTTTAAAATTACGCAACGGATTTTGATGCGATTTTTTTTATACATAGAGTGATTTAAGAGGAAGGTTTGTGTGTATAACACATGGACAATACAGTAAAGAAACACTGATAATTGTAGAAGTTTCTAATGTGATGTCGTAAATAAACAAATTCTGTAGTATATTTAGCATCAGTATTGCACCCGTGCGAAGCCGGGGCGGGTCGCTAGTTATATATATAAATAAAAATAATAGCATATTCAACATACTTTTTTTCCTTAAGTGAAATGAAATGAAAAATATTAGACTACTTCAAAATCGATTTACGATTATATAACGTAGTTATAGTTATTGTTATATTTGGAGCCGGTGTCAAAAATTACTAAAATCGGTCCAACCAGTGAAAAGTTATGAGGTAACAAACATAAAAAAAATACAGACGAATAGATAACCTCCTCTTTTCAACCGACTTCCAAAAGGAGGTTATCAATTCGTCTGTATTTTTTTCTTTTTTTTTTTTATGTTTGTTACCTCATAACTTTTCACTGGGTGGACCGATTTTGATAATTTCTTTTTTTTTGAAAGGTAGTGCTTCCCGTGGGGTCCCATTTTTTTTTTATTTTTTTCCGATGATGGTACCATATGAAAACGACATAAGTCTTAAATTTGCATTATGTATATGCGCGACAAATAGGTGAATAACTGAAAATCACGTTAACCAATTTTGATAATTCTTTTTTTAGTATAAAATATATACTTCAAGGGTAATTTGGTGAAAGTTTGGTAAGGTTCTGAGCACAGGATCCATGACAAAGTAACGGAACGGAAGGGAACGGAACAATTCTGAGGAGCACGTTAGCGATACTCAGTCGAATCTTTTATTTATAGGTTATTTGGATATTTGAGTCACCTTCCGTAATGTGGTTATGTTTATGTAATTATCATAGTCGAATATTATAGTCAACTAGCTACCCACCCCGGCTTCGCACGGGTGCAATACTGATATTAAATATACTACAGAATTTGTTTATTTACGACATCACATCGCAAACTTCTAAAATTATCAGTGTTTCTTTACTATATTGTTCATGTATTATATACACAAACCTTCCCCTTGAATCACACTATCTTTTAAAAAAAACCGCATCAAAATCCGTTGCGTAGATTTAAATATATAGGGACAGAGTAAGCGACTTTGTTTTATACTATGTAGTGATGGAACTCCTATACGGCTCGCAGTTAGGGTGCGATATGGGGCAGAATTTCTTACTATCTTTAATCAAATTTTGTGTATGTGATGTGATGTCATATGATGTACGAAATATAGTTGGTCTTTTTCAAAGTTTTTTTGCTGAGTTCGATTACAGCTCTTTCGAGGGATCCTTGTCGTTTACGCCGCATGATGTATTAAATCCGCATTTTCGAAAGTCTATTTTTGCTTTATTCGCAAGTTTCCTTTGAAATTGTCCTCGAAGTAGTTTCTGACTCATATAAACGGAACGCTTAATCTATCCATATTAAAAAAAAATTAGTTAGTCAACATCAGCTTCACTTAAAATCAAAAAATAAATAAAATTTTTAACAATAAATAAAATTTTAACAAAAAGAAAACCCGACTTCAAACAAAACAGTATTTTAAAACAAATTAAAATGCACTAAAAAGTAATAAAAATAATTGCATATTTAACACATTTTTGAGAGTCCTCCTAGGTAAAATGAAATGAAAAATATTAGACTACTTAAAAGTCGATTAACGATTATATCATGCAGTTATAATTATTGTTATATTTCGAGTCGAGATATAGATATAGATAGGAGATATACGCAAGGATTTTCGGATTTTACGAGGGCGTAAAACGGGTAGGAAGTTTGTGCTTTACATGTTTTTTTTTTTATATTATTCGGGTAGGCATATGACTCTGCTCCACCTGATGGTAATTGGAAGTGGAGTTCAAACGAAGACGACTAATGCGGACAGCGAGAATGAGCTGCACTATTCACCCTCCTAACGTGTGTCTGTACGCGTGCTTCCGTGCGTACGTCCATCATCCATGTGTGTGTGCATACGTAGGCGCATATTTACATGCGTACGTGCGTCCATCATCCATGTGTGTGTACATACGTAGGCGCGTATATACATGCGTACATGCGTCCATCATACATGTGTGTGTTCATACGTAGGCGCGTATATACATGCGTACATGCGTCCATCATACATGAATGTGTGTATACGTACGCGCATATATACATGCGTACATGCGTCCTTCATACATGAGTGTGTGCACACGTAGGCGCGCATATACATACGTACATGCGTCCATCATACATGTGTGTGTGCATACGTAGGCGCGTATATACATGCGTACATGCGTCCAACTTACATGCGTGTGTGCATACGTAGGCTCGTATATACATGCGTACATGCGTCCGTCATACATGTGTGTGTGCATACGTAGGCGCGTATATACATGCGTACATGCGTCAATCATACATGTGTGTGTTCATACGTAAAACACGTATATACATGCATACATGCGTCAATCATACATGTGTGTGTTCATACGTAAAACACGTATATACATGCGTACATGCGTCCATCATACATGAATGTGTGCATACGTACGCGCGTATATACATGCGTACATGCGTCCAGCATACATGAATGTGTGCATACGTAAGCGCGTATATACATGTGTTCATGCGTCCATCATCCATGCGTGTATATATACGTACGCGCGAGCTTGTGTGCGTGTGTCTATGCGTTTGACTTTTATGAACACATATTTAAACAATTATTACCATTAAGTTATTGTAAGGCTGTCATAATTTCCTTGTAACGTTCTTAAATAGCACAATCGTAGCTGGAAGTTTAAACAGCTTGAGGAGACTTTCTGGAGTATAAGTCTTCATTTGCATATAACATGGGCATTAAGCTGATGATCCAGTGAACATATCGCGCTATATAGATTGCTTTTTAAGTCTAAGTATCTTGATTTTTATTTTTATTTAAATCTATTCCTATACAAAAACCACAACAGCCTGTAAATTTCCCACTGCTGGGCTGAGGCGTATTCTCCACTTAAGGAGAATGTTTGGAACATATTCTACTTCGATGTTCTAATGCGGGTTGATGGAATACACATGTGGCAGAATTACCATGAAATTAGACACATGCAGGTTGCCTTACGATGTTTTCCTTCACCGCCAAGCACGAGATGAATTATAAACACAAATTAGGACGTACATGAATATTCAGCGGTGTCTGGGTTCGAATCCGTTCTAACCACTGGGCCATCTCGGCTCACAGCTGGTTTGTTATTTTGGTAACAGCGTATTATCATTTCAGTGTATGTTTGTGTACTGGAACAAAAAAGGAAGTTCTAAAGTAATCATGAACTTTGATAGAGTTTGTGAGTCCGTCAATGTTTTCAAAAATCTAGGTGGCTCATAAATCTTGATCCTTTATTGCTTAAACATAATGGCACTAGAAGATCAATGATATAAAAATATCTATTGTATTTAGTTAATACTAATTGCTTTATTCTGTAAATAATTAATGCGAATTCGCATGAGATTTGACAGGTTTTTTCTCACGAGCAAATTGGGCCATCTGCTGGTAAGTGATCACAACTCGCCATAAAACAATAGCGTTGTAAATAATTATTTCTACCTGTTGCAGTTGTACCTGTAGTGACATTGGCTCACTGAACCACCAAACCACACAATAATTCTGAATACTGCTGTTTGGTGATAAATATATGAGAACATGGTGGTATCAAAATCCGTTGATTTTTTTAGATAAGAAACTGTAGAGAGACAAGCATGGATGTAACCCATAAGTAGATACAACCTATGGCTATAGAGACCGTGAAATTATATAAATATATATTTTAGTGTTCACCACAAAATATGCACGTTTTAATAATTCCAGTACGTCAAATATGTACAAAAGAGAGAACGAACTCAACCGAAGATAGTCTTATTCTTAATTTTGGCGTGTAATAATTCTAAACTTTAAAGCTTCTTATAGTTTTCATTAGCTTTACAATTCAGTGGAATATTATCTTAAAGATTTGCAAATACATATTCATATCATAATTCTCATTTGTTTCTCGACGACCAAGTTTGAGTTTGAATAATTCGCGGTAACACTTAGTCATTGTATGTGTCTTTGTTTAGGAGTAATTGTTGTTAAAGATATCTACGAAATTATACGCGCTCCAGGGAATTTCGTAAAGCATTCAACACACAATGGCCATCCGTATCTATCTCCAACCTTCGTCTGTTTTCAAATTCATTCCTTTATCAAGTCTTAAACTCTTAATACAGATTTTCATTGGGTCTGGGTGTTTGAGGTATTTTATAAATAAATAAATAAATATGAGACAACATCACATACATCTCTTATCCCAATGTAAGTAGCTAAAGCACTTGTGTTATGGAAAATTCAGAAGTAACGACGGTACCTCAAACACCCAGACCCGAGACAACATAGAAAACTAATGATAATCTACATTGACTCGGCCCGGAATCGAACCCGGGACCTCGGAGTGGCGTACCCATGAAAACCGGTGTACACACCACTCGACCATGGAGGTCGTTTGAAATCTTAACATCAAATCATTGCGACGCAATATGTCATTCTCGATCGGTAAGTCAGATCGCTCATACTGAGCACGCGAAAATAGATCTTAAGGTGACGAACCCTTTCTTACCCCGATTGTACATAAACATTTAGTTCTGATCGTATTTCATTAACAGCTTTATTAATTGAAGTTAATATTATAACAAAATGTTTGAAACCAGATCTAGTTCGAAATTTATGGTTTTTAAAAAAACTTAGAATATATTTTAGTGTAGTTAGTTGAGGCAGTTGTCAGAACGCGTGCATCTTAAGCGATGATTACGGATTCAAACCCGGGCAAGCGCCGCTGATTTTTCATATGCTTAATTTGTCTTTATAATTCATCTCGTAATCTGCGGCAAAGGAAAACATCGTGAGGAAACCTACATGTGACTAATTTCAAGAAAATTCTGCCTCATGTGTATCTACTACCCCGCATTGGAGCAGCGTGATGGAACGTGCTCCAAAACTTCTCCTCAGAAGGGAGAGGAGGCCTTAGCCCAGCAGTGGGAAATTTACAGGCTGTTAATATAGGCATGGTTAAAGGGAAGCGGTAGATTTGAATAAATATAAAAATAACAAAAAATGTATTCAAAGTTTCAATCATCAAAAATAACTGTCCAAATAAAAAAGAAATACCTAAAATCACGTCTAGAAAGACCAAACATTTCACTTGGTGGTAGAGCTTTGTGCAAGACCGTCTGGGTAGGTACCAGCTCATCAGTTATTCTACCGCCAAATAACAGTTCTCAGTATTGTTGTGTTCAGGTTTGAAGGGTGAGTGAGCCAGTGTAACTGCAGGCACAAGGGACATAACACCTTAGTTCCAAAGGTTGGTGGTACATTGACGATATAAGGAAGAGTTAATGTTTCTTACAGCGTTGTCTATGGGTCATGGATGGATGTGATCACCTTACCATCAGGTGGCCCATATGCTCGTCCGCCAACCTATACCATAAAAAAGCATATGAAACTTATATAACATAGTTACTTATACAACGAATTAAAATTCATGAACCAGCTTTTTTACATTTCACAAAGAGTTCCATTGGATCGCATTGTTCTTCAATCGCGAACAGACGGACGATATATCGCCTCGGACACTGAGCTATCGTTTTCGTTCGTGGTCGAATCCATCTATGTTATAAAACACAGTTGCACGTGACACTATCAACTTGAAATGTATTTTAAATACATATAATATAGATGTCATTATTAAACAAATAGTATTTATCCATGATTCTTAACAAATTATCAGTACTGTTTAACTGTTTATGGTTAAATTTCGGTTTTGATTTATAGGCAGTAGCTGGGAAGGATCATAAGCATGATATATTTTAGTTGGTGGTAGACTTTTTGCCAGCCGATCAAAATCTAAATGAAAATACACTTTATTCAAGTAATAATAATAAACATAAATAACAAAATAACTTTCTTTACTCCACATAAATAAACTACACAGGCGAATATTACCACCACCTTGTATATGAAGATGTTAAATTGAAGTAAAAAAAAATGTTACATTACTTGTTTTTTTATGACATAGGTGGCAAACGAGCAGGAGGCTCACCTGATGGAAAGTGACTACCACCGCCCATGGACATCTGCAACACCAGGGGGCTTGCAGGTGCGTTGCCGGCCTTTAATAAAGGAGTACGCTCTTTTCTTGAAGGTTCCCATGTCGTATCGGTTCGGAAAAACCGCCGGCGAAAGCTGGTTCCACAAAGTGCTAATGCAAGCAGAAAATGTCTAAGAAATCGCGCTGTTGTGGATTTTCTGACATCAAGGTGATGCGGGTGAAACTTCGAAACAAGATGATTACAAAAGCTAAAGCCAATTTTTTTTCAATTTTTCTGATCGTATTTCGGTAAAAGCTTGATTCATTGAAGTTAATATTATAATAAAATGTCTGAAACCAGATCCAGTTCAAAATTGATGGTTTTTTAAAGCTTAATATACTTGATTACTGGTCTGAATTAATACTTAATAAGTGATCAGCGGTGAAGGAAAACATCGTGAGGAAGCCTACATGTGACTTTCAACAAAATTCTGCCTCAAATGTATCTACTAACCCGCATGGCGCAGCGTGATGGAGTGTGCACCAAAACTTCTCCTCAAAAATGAGAGGAGGCCTTAGCCCAGCAGTGGGAAATTTACAGGCTGTTAATGTAGGCATGGTTAAAGGGATGTGGTTGATTTAAATAAATATAAAAATAAAAAAAATTGTATTGAAAGTTTCAATCATCAAAAATAACTGTCTAAATAAAAAAGAAATACCTAAAATCACGTCTAGAAAGACCAAACATTTCACTTGGTGGTAGAGCTTTGTGCAAGACCGTCTGGGTAGGTACCATCCACTCATCAGATATTCTACCGCTAACCAACAGTACGCAGTATTGTTGTGTTCCGGTTTGTGGTGAGTAAGCCAGTGTAGCTACAGGTACAAGGGACATAGCACCTTAGTTCTAAAGGTTAGTGGTACATTGACGATGTAAGGAAGAGTTAATGTTTCTTACAGCGTTGTCTATGGGTGATAGATGGATGTGATCACCTTACCATCAGGTGGCCCATATGCTCGTCCGCCAACCTATACCATAAAAAAGCATATGAAACTTATATAATAATAAAAAAGTTTTACTTATGCGACGAATTAAAATTCATGAACCAGCTTTTCTACATTTCACAAAGAGTTCCATTGGATCGCATTGTTCTTCAATCGCGAACAGACGGACGATATATCGCCTCGGACACTGAGCTATCGTTTTCGTTCGTGGTCGAATCCATCTATGTTATAAAACACAGTTGCACGTGACACTATCAACTTGAAATGTATTTTAAATACATATAATATAGATGTCATTATTAAACAAATAGTATTTATCCATGATTCTTAACAAATTATCAGTACTGTTTAACTGTTTATGGTTAAATTTCGGTTTTGATTTATAGGCAGTAGCTGGGAAGGATCATAAGCATGATATATTTTAGTTGGTGGTAGACTTTTTGCCAGCCGATCAAAATCTAAATGAAAATACACTTTATTCAAGTAATAATAATAAACATAAATAACAAAATAACTTTCTTTACTCCACATAAATAAACTACACAGGCGAATATTACCACCACCTTGTATATGAAGATGTTAAATTGAAGTAAAAAAAAATGTTACATTACTTGTTTTTTTATGACATAGGTGGCAAACGAGCAGGAGGCTCACCTGATGGAAAGTGACTACCACCGCCCATGGACATCTGCAACACCAGGGGGCTTGCAGGTGCGTTGCCGGCCTTTAATAAAGGAGTACGCTCTTTTCTTGAAGGTTCCCATGTCGTATCGGTTCGGAAAAACCGCCGGCGAAAGCTGGTTCCACAAAGTGCTAATGCAAGCAGAAAATGTCTAAGAAATCGCGCTGTTGTGGATTTTCTGACATCAAGGTGATGCGGGTGAAACTTCGAAACAAGATGATTACAAAAGCTAAAGCCAATTTTTTAATCAATAAAAAAGCGGATGAATTTGTTAAATCAATACTTTTCTGAAATTGATAATGCTCTATTTTGAAATTTGAACACTATAAATAATTTAACTTTTTGAGCTATAGGAAACTTCACTTAACGTCATTTTAAATGTAATGTGTTTATATTTATTAGTCTAAACCACTAACAGCTACGAAGTTTATACAGCAAACACCAAGTTTAAATTTAAATTAATTTAATTAGTCCCGGAAAGTGAAACGGATGCTTGTAAAAATTAAATTAACGACGCATTGTTCAACATATACACGTACATGTATATTATTTGTATGATTTTAATTCATTTGAACATGATTGGAGTTACGCATACTTCGACGTAAAACTGACAGCTCTAACTTTATCTTCAGAGGTGAAATACTCCTTATATTTATGATATGTTTTTGAAGAATTTGGTTATGAAACGTTAAGCGTTGTTTTATTTGTAAGTATTTTTTTTAATGAAATAGATTGGCGGACTAACATATAGGCCACCTGAAGGTAAGTGTTCATCAACACCCATAGACAATGACGATGTAAGAAATATTAACTATTCCTTACATCGTCAATGTGCCACCAACCTTGGGAACTGAGATGCTATGTCCCTTGTGCCTGTAGTCACACTGGCTCACTCACCCTTCAAACCGGAACTCAACAATACTGCGAACTGTTGTTTAACGGTAGAATATCTGATGAGTGGGTGGTACCTACCCAGGCTTGCACAAAGCCCTACCACCAAGTTAAGTAACGTTTGAGTGTAAAATAAAGCATATTGTTCGATACAGGATTATATCGATGATAAGCGTGAAGTTAATACTTGTTGATTTCCAGCCAAATTATATTGTATTTATAAGTAATTGTATTTAAATAATATACATTTTTGAAAAAGAGTAAGTAATTAATTTCTTGTCGGTTCTTCTCGGTAGAATCTTCTTTCAAACCGATGGTTTCAAACGTTTTTTTATGTGCCTATTAGAATAAAAAATAAAAAAGATTAAGATAATAATACAAGAAAAAATAAAAGAGAAAAAAGAATTTTCTACTTTGTTTGTGTGTGTCGTGTGTATATACTTGGTAGCGATATATCATTAATATAATAATTGTATAAACACAATCATTGTAAAAAATGTAATTAAAAACAAACTATCTACAGTGTTTCTGTCGCGGGTTGTTCTCAGGCCCGAGGTGTTAATTTTAGAACTATACATATATTATTTCTATATTGAAAAATAGATTTTCGATTTTGAAACAATATAAATTTTCTTTATTTCTTACGAATTTAGAAATCGAGCTGATCCCTATTTGTATACGGTACCCAATAACAGTAACACGCTTCAAAAATTCCAATTCCAGATTAATCCACGAGAAACCACAAGGGGTGACATTGAGTTTAAATTGAAAAAAGGCCTCCCTTAATTAATTCGGAATGTTTTATACTTTTTTTGTGGTTATTGAAACAAATACAAATACATCGAATACAATCCGGTGTAACGAGTTAAAATTAATCAACCTGAGATACTCATACGCCATTAGTCCAGTCAAAATAGACAAAAAAGTCATAAGTTAGCCAAAATTCGCATAGAGCTGAAAATTTTCAGAGACGTTAAATACATCAACAACAACAACAGCCTGTAAATTCCCACTGCTGGGCTAAGGCCTTCTCTCCTTTTGAGTCTCCGCAAGGTTTGGAACATATTCCACCACGCTGTTCCAATGCGGGTTGATGGAATGCACATGTGGCAGAATTTCGATGAAATTAGACACATGCAGGTTTCCTCACGATGTTTTCCTTCACCGCTGTGAACGAGATGAATTATAAAGACAAATTAAGCACATGAATCAGCGGTGCTTGCCTGGTTTTGAACCCGCAATCATCGGTTAAGATGCACGCGTTCTAACCACTGGGCCGTCTCGACTCGGCAATACATCATTATGAATGAAATGTCAAAAATCCCCTTCGATTCTACTTCTGCAAAAATTTTTATTGAAGGTCAGACATGCAGAATTGAGGTTTTTTCCATTTTTCTCGAAAAAGGTAAGTTTTATCGCAAAAATAGATCAGACAAAAGTTGTGGATCATATTATTCTCTACAAAAATGGTTCACTCACTTTTTCTATTACGACTCGGAGTTGCTTGGTGGAATATACTCCAATCCTTCTCCTCAAAGGGAGAGGAGGCCTTAGCCCAGCAGTGGGAAATTTACAGGCTGTTGTTGTTGAATACGATAAAGAAATGACAGATTTAATTAATCCAATCTGTAATTAACATTATTATGAAATGTGTATTGGAAAAGTGTAACTACTAAGCTACTTTGCAGTTTTTCTTTGCCGGATTTGAAGCCGCTAATGCTGATCTCAGGCAATAATATTGTAAGCGTTTTCTTATTCATACTGTAAGGACTTTTTTAGTATGTACTTAGAAGCATAAATTATAGACAACATGTTTTGAACTATCAATGAAGATGTGAATATGCCTACCTATGGATTGCAATACCTGCCATGAACTGCAGGTTATATTTCAGAAACTTTTGAAATAAGCTCTGGATACGTCTGGACTAGACGTCTGAATTTCATACTTATATTCTGTGATTATTTATAAAGTTTCCGACTTCGCAAAGTTAACACATCCTTCCTGGACACGGTATGCGCTTCTTTTATAAAATTTCACAGATATTTTTAACTTTTCCTTATTCAATTAAAAAAAAAAACAACATGTCAAAATACTTATAATTATTTATAAAGACTGTGCTTGCCTTGGTTTGAACCCGCAATCATCGGTTAAGATGCACGCGTTTTGACCACCGGGCCATCTCGACTCCTTGTTAACATAATAATCAATATAACATTTTGTAAATTAAATAATTATTAATTAAATAAATATTTTTTTAAAAATACTTTTACTGGTCGTCCGAACATAAGTCAGGACATGAATGAATAAATCATTTGATTTGATTTGATTTTTATATTTACATATAATTTCAAACGATTTTATCGTTTCAAAAATAAACAAAAAAAAAGAAAAAAAAAATAACAAATAAAAACCGACTTCAAATAAAATACTATTTGTAATCCCTATTTTTATTTTATTTTACCCCTTGGTGGTAGGGCTTTGTGCAAGCCCGTCTGGGTAGGTACCCACTCATCAGTTATTCTACCGCCAAATAACAGTACTCAGTATTGTTATGTTCCGGTCTGAAGGGTGAGTGAGCCAGTTTAACTACATGCACAAGGGACATAACATCTTACTTCCCAAGGTTGGTGGCACATTGACGATGTAAGGAATAGTTAAAATGTCTTACAGCTACATTGTCTATGGGTGATGGTGACCACATACCATCAGGTGGCCCATTTGCTCGTCCGCTAACCTATACCATAAAAAATGAAAAAAAAAATCAAATGAATGCACAATTATTTTTTGCTAGTTTCCTTGCATGAAAAATGTCGATTTGAGAACATCCTTTTTTTGAAGTCGGTTAATGATTTACCCACTTTTGGTCGCACTCAGTGCAGTGATGTTTGGCGAGCGTCAAGTGTAGCTGTCACTCACATGGAGACAATAAATTTGGCTCGTTTATTTCTTTCTTTTGTAGTGTGACAATCAAGATAGCTCTACATATAAAGATCGCAATATAAATATAATTTTTGAAAAAGTGTAGCAATTTTAATGAACTGTAAGAGGAAGGCGCCTGTGCTGTAACACAGTTTATACTAGCATGGACACAGATGTTCATCCTGTGTCAAAAACGTATACCATTGTACCTACATATCAAACTGGTGTTTTATAGCAAATTGAGACGGAAATATTGTAACTGGCTTTATGAAATATATATTTTATTTATTTTATTTATTATTATACTTTTTTTTCTGATGTCCAAATGAGCACATCTCCTTGTTTTATTATTCTTTATGTAAATTATGAGTGCATTAAATTTTGATTCAATAATATTTTCATAAACCGTTTTCAACGTTTAATTTCAACCAAAAAATTACACGGAAAATCAACGTAAGTTTACGAACCGAAAAAATATTATTTGAGTATTATTTATTGTGGCAGATGAGCATATGGGCTACAAGATGGTAAGTGTTCACCACCGCCAATAGTCCCGCTAAATATTAACTATTCCTTACATCGCCAATGCACCACCAATCTTGGAAACTAAGATTGTCCCTTGTGCCTGTAGTTACACTGGCTCACTCACCCTTCAAACCGGAACACAACAATACTGAGTACTGTGGTTTGGCGATAGAATACCTGATAAGTCGGTGGTACCTACCCAGACGGACTTGCACAAAGCCCTAACACCAAGTAAGTAGACCGAGTATGGTTACGTTCGGTATATGAGGAATAAATATATATATTTACGTATTTAACTAATTATTATTATTCTTGCTTTCACGCTTACACGGCCGTCCGCCATCGTCGCACGGAGGCCTCTGAGCCGAGAACTAACCTAACACTAATAAAGTTTAATAAAGTTTTGGATAAGAAAATTGGTATAATTTTGTAATGTATATTGTTTTATGTTGTTAATTTTTGTGTTATGTAATTCAGGTCTGATTTTGTAAATTGATTGCCATTTTAGTACTAAATTATAGAAATTAGTTTTGTCACTGCACGTCATGGATGAAAAGGCTGCCACTGAAAACCAGTTTCTAGGTATATCCTAGGTTATGCTGAGTGGCATACCTTTTTGGGATATAAGCTGCAGTACTTTTTATTTTTGTTATTGTTTTTTTTAATTAAGTCTTTGGTTCTAAGTATGTTTTGCATTTTTTTTTAATGCTTTGGTTTTGTTTTAGTTTTTATTTTTTTATGTTATTTTTTTGTACCTACTTATATTATAGTCTTATTATATTTTGTTTCTTGTCTTCAATGTTTGTCAAATATTTATGTCCCAAATAAAGATTTACTTACTTACTAAATATTAGTGATAATATACGAGTATAAATTATGTC
This sequence comes from Vanessa cardui, assembly GCF_905220365.1. Lineage (NCBI taxonomy): Eukaryota > Metazoa > Arthropoda > Insecta > Lepidoptera > Nymphalidae > Vanessa > Vanessa cardui. The sequence continues at coordinate 9,026,119 of NC_061146.1, forward strand.
CTTCTTTGGAGATCTGGCCTGCTTCATAGTATAAACAAATTCGGTTACTTTCGCATTTATAATATTATTATAGATTATTTTAACGAATCCTTTTCACCTTTAAATGTTCAGTACGTTTTATAATATAATATATTTGTTCCAAACTCTGAAATTATATAGTCTCAGGACTATGACATATTAAGCACCCTGGACGCTCGTTCCGGTGCTTGAGCATAATGTATATAATAGCCTTGTTTGAGGCGAGTTATAGCCACAGTTTATTCAGATAATAATGTAGGAAGTTCTTCTCGTGTACGGTGGAAGAAAACATGCTATGGAAACCAGCATGTGTCAGATAAACATGGTACTCCTTACATAGTATAAAACAGAGTCACTTACCGCTGTCTCACGCTTATTTTTTTTATGTGGCAAACGAGCAGGAGGCTCACCTGATGGAAAGTGACTACCACCGCCCATGGACATCTGCAGCACCAGAGGGCTAGCATGTGCGTTGCCGGCCTTTGAGGAAGGAGTACGCTCTTTTCTTGAAACCTATGTATGCTTAGATCTTTAAAATGACGCAACCGATTTTGATGCGTCTTTTTTTTAATTTATATAGATACTCAAGAGGACGGATTTTGCATATGATACATGGACCATATATTAAAGAAACACTTATAATTTTAGATGTTTCTAATGTGATGTCGTATATGTCGTATATCGTTTGGGAAATTACGTCGAATCTTTACATCGTCGATCCCACAGTGCCTTAAGACGAAAGTCTTGAACCAGTGCGTCCTACCCGTCTTGACATACGGAGCCGAAACGTGGACACTCACGGCAAGGCTGGTCCACCAGTTTAAAGTCGCTCAGCGTGCTATGGAAAGGACTATGCTCGACGTTTCTCTGCGGGATCGCATCAGAAATCCGCCAGAGAACCAAAGTCATCGACATAGCCCACCGAATTAGTAAGCTGAAGTGGCAGTGGGCTGGCCGTATTTGTCGCAGAACCGATAACCGTTGGGGGAAACGTGTTCTAGAGTGGAGACCGCGTCTCGGCAAACGTAGTGTAAGACGTCCTCGGGCACGGTGCTGTGACGACTTACGCAAGACGGCTGGCAGGAGCTGGATGCGAGTAGCCCAAGAACGATCTCAGTGGCGTGCAATTGGAGAGGCCTATGTCCAGCAGTGGACGGAAATGGGCTGATGGATTGGATTGGATATATAATCTGTAGATTATTTATATGTCAGCTATTGTATCCGGGGCGGCTCGCTAGTTAAACCAAAAAGGAGTAAGCTTTGAGTCGTTTTATTGAGTGCGAGTTGTGTTCCGAGGCATAGGACTACTTTATCAATAGCAGACCTCAGACTGAATTTTTTTTGATACACAAACCCAATAATTTCTATCGGCTTTTTGAAGCCAGAACCTCAGCACCTGTGCCCTTTTAGCGACTAGACTTAATATCCTGTAGATCGAAGTTTCAACTCGATATAAGCACCATCATGATTTTGGGAAGCACGAACGTACCTTAAAACCCTCTCCTTAATGGAAGAGGAGGCCTTATCCCAGCAGTGGGAAAATTTACAGGCTGTTACTTACTTACTACTTTACTTACCTTAAAATTATTTTCTTTAAAGTCTTTAATTCAAATTTGGATTACTGTAATTTGTTAAAATTAAATCAATTAAAAACTTAGTTTTCGATAAACGCATTGGCATATATCGATAAGTTTTAGGTCATAGTTAAGGAGCTTATAACAAAACTACCATCGAAACTACGGCGCTGAATTATGCAACCATATCTTATTAAAATACACGTGTAAAATTATTATGTAATAGAAAATTGTAGCAGGATATTGTCTGTGTATATACATACATTTTAAGAGGTTGTACTATTATTGAAGTAGGCTTTTAAAAGCACGATCGAGACGTCATTTCATTATTCATCAATTTACTTGGTGGTAGGATGGGTACCACCCACATAACATGTATTTCTAACTTTTCTAATCGAAATTTTAAGTGTAGCTATCTTCCAGTAATACTGGGACAAAAATAAATATATGACAAATATTGAACATGATAACATACACTAATCTGATCTCGATGTAAGGCTAAAGCACTTGTGTTATGGAAAATCAGAAGTAACGAAGGTACCACAAACACGCAGACCCAAGACCACATAGAAAAGTAATGAACTTTTCCTACATTGACTCGGCTGGGAACCCGGTTACTCAAAGTGGCGAAACCATAAACGGTGTCCATGGGCCACACACTACTCGACCACGGAGGTCGTCAAAGCAAGCTGCATTCGTAAATCGGCTTACGATATTCATATATATATATATATTTTTCGTGTTCCAGTTTAAAGTGTGAGCAAGCTAGTAAATACAGACAAGACATAACATAGCTTAGTTTGATAGCATATCGTATCGTCGCTGTAAGAAATATTAACTATTCCTTACATCGTCAATGCGCCACCAACCTTGGGAACTAAGATGCTATGTCCCTTGTGTCTGTAGTTACACTAGCTCACTCACCCTTCAAACCGGAACACAACAATACATACGTACTATTGTTTAGAGGTAGAATATCCGATGAGTGGGTGGTACCTACCCAGGCGAGCTTGTACAAAGCCCTACCACCAAATAGTCAGTATCAAAATTCTGGTGTTAAGTCACCTTGAGACGTCAGCATATATACGAACAACCTAACCTACCAAAGGTTATACCAACAAATTAAGAACGACTTAGTCACGTCCACGAACAAAGTCACGTGGGGCACTTCGTACTTTGGCAAACTAACACGGGCCGTATTAGTGGAATAAATTCCCTAAGTCCATGTTATACGGGTAAAAGTTTCGAACGGCAATGTTAAGTGATAAATTTAATGCAACGTAAAACTTTAGCCATTTGTCTAATATTTTCCGATACTCGAATTTATTATGCGCCATATTTATAACTTCCGTTCGGTCTTACATAAGACGGTTTGGAATTTTATAGTGAACGAAATTCAGTTCTCATGAATGGTAAGTAGCTATTTGCATATATTTTTTGATTTATTGGTAGAATCAAGTAAATAAACTTTTAATCGTTCTAAGTTTATTAATAAAAAGAGAGATGATAGACTTCACTATACATATATTATATGTTAAATAACAGTACAGGAACACTGTAAATATCCCAAAGCTGGGCTGAGATTTCTCTTCCCTTTGAGGTGTTTTAGAGCTTATTCCGCGCTGATTGCTATTATTGACATGTATCAGAATTTTGTTAAAATTAGCCACATTCAGGATTATGATAGTTCCTTCACTGCAGAAAACGAGATGAATTATAAAAACAAATTAAGCACATGAGTATTCAGTGGTGCTTGCCTGGGTTCGCTCGCAATCATCGGTTAAGATGCAAGCGTTCTAACCACTGGGCCATATCGACTCGCTCCCGATGAAATGCAGAAGTAGATTGCTTCGACATAAGGTTACAATGTATAAATCTTGCATACGGACGTATGTTAGCTGACGCTTTAGTATTCGTTCACTCGAGTTAACTACTTACCTAGGTTGCAAGCTACACAAAATAGGTTTACACTCATTGCTTCGGTTTGCCTGTTTACAGTCAGAGTAAGAAAACCTTCGTCACTTTTCAAATTAATTCCTTTATCAAGTCTTAAACCCTTAGTACCTTTTGTACCAAATAATTGCGACGCAATATGTCATTCTCGATCGGTAAAGCAGATCCCATCAAAAACAATACTTGTCAAAAAAACCAAGTCTCGCAACTCAGTTGTTCTACGGTAATAAGTTGTAAGATCCATGTAATACCAAGTCTTATCCATGTAATACTTAAGCGACTTCCCGTCTTAATACGTCCACTCCCTAAGACCACAATCGTGGTCCATAACAATTGAAAATCAATTGTGTCTGGAATCTCAGTACTCGAAGCATTAAGTTGTTATGTAATAATTGACAGCATCTTATAGTCACGCATCTCAATCTTAAAAATCTTAAATGTTTTATATAAATATATTGAGTCGGCCATCGCATGAAAACACGTGTTAATTAAATTATTTAGTGCGATTAAGTCAATATATTTATATAAACCTCTTGAATCAATCTATCTATTAAAAAAAAAACTACTACAAAATCAGTTGCGTAATTTTAAAGATCTAAGCATACGTAAGAACAGGGAGTGATGAGCGACTTTGTTTTATACTCCATTAAAAGCATATTTCATTTTTAGTCGGTAATGTTTGCTACAACTTAAAAATCGGTGACCTTCGTGCTTTTCTGTGATTCCGAGAAGTGAAGTGAGAATCGTAAATAAAAACCAAATGGTATTATTCACAAATTAACATGGCGCCGGCAGTAAAAGTGAATTCCCAGTACGGTACATAATTTATATTTTCATTAAGCGTGACGTGATATTTAAAAGTTGCACAGGTTTTGGAGTTATGGAGGACGTAAACAATTTTATGATCTCGACGCTGTTTGAAGAATATCGTATGAATTCGTATAATTTATTTACATAAATTGTTTATATTAAAGTCTTTATTAAATGTTAATTCATGCTATTTGATAATGTACGTTAAGTTTAAACTATAAACATCATTTTTGAAATTTATCAAATTTGGCGTTTGAGCTTTTCTTCCTTTGCGACGTTTTTATGTTGACCGGAGATTTGGTCAGTATATTCCAGCCATATAAGAAAATATGTCCGTCATTCTCAACTGTTTTGAAGCGTCGTATAGTTTACGAGCCGCCAAGATGTAAAAGCGTAGGGTCGATTCTGCCCCCTTGGGCTATTGTTGTACTCAAGTATACGGTGTAATACAAGTGTTAAGCTTAAAATGTGGGGTAAATAGGAATATTAGTAATTCCTTAATTGATTTGGGGAATTGATAGTATTCCTTTTTCTCAAAGAAACTAATTTTACACCATGATATATACCAATGGGGGATAGTTTTAAGTATCACGCAAATAAAAATAACGTCAAAGACACAGTGAAAAAAAAAAACAATTACCAGAAGAAAAGTAGTTCTTTCACGTTCAAATAACAGAACCGATTTGGTGTAATTTGGTATGAAGTATACTTACATAACTTTTAATGATTCCTGATGAGCAATCCTAAACGCAAACTAAACTGTGATCAAGGACTAATATTAGGTTGGGGAAAAAGTCTTTTCGCATATAGTATGTATGAACTTGTAATAAAATCTCTTTGGCTATACCATTTGTATCTGGCTGGTTTTGGTATCATTAAAAAGTTTTAATTTTAAAGAAGGTACTTCCAAATTCAAATTAGGAATTTGTGTGATTTTCATTTGTTTTTGTTGTTGTTAAAATGAGTGAATCTAAAGAAGAAATTCGATACATTTTAAAATTTTACTATAAAAAAAGGTAAAAATGCAACTCAAGTCGCGAAAAAAATTTGTGATGTTTATGGACCTAATGCAGTATCTGTGAGAGTAGCGCAAGTTTGGTTTAAGCATTTTCAAGCCGGAAATTTTGATATCAAAGATGTATCTCGCTCTGGTCGCCCTGTTACGTACAAAATTGATGCCATTTTTGAAAAAGTGGAGCAAGATCGGCATATTAGTAGTTACGATGTAGCTGAAGAACTGGCAATTGACCACAAAACGACTTTTGACTCATTTGAATAAAGCTGGGTACACAAAAAAGCTCGATATATAGGTGCCTCATGAACTCACTGAAAGAAACCTAATGAACCGTGTACTCATTTGTGATTCTTTATTACGACGTAATGAAACCGGACCATTTTTGAAGAAGCTGATAACTGGTGATGAAAAGTGGATCACATACGACAAGAACGTGCGAAAAAGATCGTGGTCAAAAGCCGGTCAAGCTTCACAGACTGTGGCAAAACCCGGATTAACTCGCAACAAGGTAATGCTGTGTGTATGGTGGGATTGGAAGGGCATCATTCATTATGAGCTGTTACCGCCCGGCAGGACCATCGATTCAGAACTGTATTTCGAACAATTGATGAGATTGAAGCAAGAAATTGAGAGAAAGTGGCCAGAATTGATCAACAGTAGGGGTGTGGTTTTTCACCATGACGACGCTAGACCTCACACATCTTTAGCCACTCAACAAAAATTACGAGAGTTTGGCTGGGAGGTATTAATGCATCCGCCGTATAGTCCTGACCTTGCACCTACAGATTTTCATCTGTTTCGGTCTCTGCAGAATTCCTTAGGCAGTGTCAGGTTAACATCACGATTATCATCGGCACATGTCACAGCTTCCTTCAAGATCTCCTTTACCGGAAAAACGTACAACAACAACAACAGCCCGTAAATTTCACACTGCTGGGCTAAGGGCTTCTCTCCTTGTGAGGGGAAGGTTTGGAATATATTCCACCACACTCGTCCAATGCGAGCTATTGGAATGCACATGTGAAAAAAATTGTATGAAATTAGACACATGCAAGTTTCCTTACCTTGTTCACCTTCACCGTCGAGCACGAGATGAATTATAAACACAAATTAAGCACATGAATGGTGCTTGCCTGGGTTTGAACCCGCAATCACCGGTTAAGATGCACTCTTTCTGACCACTAGATTAATTTCATACATGACAAATTAGGAGACATGGAACCGATGCTCATTTGTCACCAAAACACAACACTGAAGATACACTCCGATAGTCAGTAAGTCAGTTGGTTCATACTAATTACTGTACGGAACACTAAACACTCAATTAATTCTCACTCAACCCTGTTTACTCGTATAAATTAACATCGCATGTTTCTTTGAGTTATTCGTCCTTGTCATGAATTCAGACCCAAGAAAAATATATCCCAATCAAAATTGAGACTTATTTTCAATGGTGTAAAGTTTGAAGTAGCTATTTTTCAATGGGCTTAATATATCATTCGCGTATAAAACGACTGTACGACGTTGATATTTTAATTTTCTTGTTCAAACACTTTTGAATGAGCTAAGAGATTGGATTTAGATGAACAGAAAAACAATTACTGTAATAGAATAAATTATTAATAAATACATAACACGTTGGTAGCGGTAACATTTTCTTATTGTTTCCAGTTTTACGGTACGGGGCGTTTAAGACCTCGTACGAAACAACAACAACAGCCTGTAAATTCCCACTGGTGGGCTAAAGGCCTCCTCCTCTTTGAGGAGAAGGTTTGGAGCATATTCCACCACGCTGTTCCAATGCTGGTTGGTGGAATACACATGTGGCAGAATTTCTATGAAATTTGTCACATGCAGGTTTCCTAACGATGTTTTCCTTCACCGCTGAGCACGAGATGAATTATAGAGACAAATTAAGCACATGAATCAGCGGTGCTTGCCTGGGTTTGAAGCCGCAATCATCGGTTAAGATGCACGCGTTCTAACCACTGGGCCATCTCAGCTCATAAATATTATTCTTATATATATTTATTCATCTCTTGTTCGGTACACGAAAACATCTTCAGTAAATATGACATTGTCGGATGAAAATCTTCCACCGACCTTGGGAGCTAAGATGTTATGTCCCTTGCCAGTTACAATCGTTGACTCACCCCTCTAATGGAACATAGTTCTAAATATAACCGTTTGGCGATAAAGTATGATAAGTGGAAGGGATACCCAAACAGCATTGTAAGTCCTACTAACAATAAAACTGCTCTGTAATTCAGGCATTATGACACAAATTCTGCACAAAATCAAAATCAAAATAAACTATTCCAGTAGGCTTTTCCACGTACTTTTGAATCGTCATTCAACAATTAAGTGAAGCTACCACCGGTTCGGAAAGTAGATTCTACCGAGAAGAACCTGCAGTCGACAGGTATTAATTCCGCGCTTTTATCATCTATAAAATCTTGTATCGAATAATATGTCCTTTTCACCGATGTATTTTTTACAAACTATTTGAATTTACGAAACGGAAAAGTTAAAAATGTCTTCAATCCTTACATTTTCACCGATTCGAATTCGAAACAAGTTAGGTATAGTACGACACAAATTAGCATCGGAAAATGCAATGGATTGAAAATAAAACCGATTACTGCCGATTTCCAACATCGACACAACCAATAGAAATAGCTCCCCATCGCACCATTTGACGCTATTCGTTGCTATAGATTCACGCGTCAGAGAAAACAAGTGCATGTAAATCGACGCGTCAAATTGACGAATATATTCGGTCATATGATATTACAAGTTATTACGTTTGTGCAAAGATCATATTCGCATAAGAAATAAATATTGATAATTTGTGATAGCATACTCAATTCGGATGTGATCGGTTTTACGAATTTTGCCGATGCGACATCTAAGTTGTGTAGTACTATATATAAATATTTATTTTTTTGGAATTACTATAATATTCTCGATTTCTATTCAAACACGCACACATCAAAACATTTTAACACATTCCAATAACATATACAATATATATACATTCCTACTTAAAAGTAAATAAGAGTCAAAGTAAACTTAAGAGTATCATATATTTATAAAAAACAGGCCTTCCATAAATTTATCTTGTGTTATTCTACGTATGGCGTCCATAAATTTTTAATCAATTAAAGTAATATTTTATTATCTATTTATAAGGTAGGATATGAATTGAGGCAATGAAAGGACGATTAAAAAAACTCCGTACAGCCTATTGCTTGTTAACCCAATAATCTAGGCGCATTCTTGTTAATGTAAGCGCATTTGACGCTTTGAAGTTTTTATAGAAGATATATCTCTCGCCAAAGGTATAGCACCTTTGCCTTCCTATAAAAATATAAAAGTATGTATAGACGATTAATATAATATAAATAAATACGAGACAACATCACATACATTACTCCGATCCCAATGTAAGTAACTTAATCACTTGTTTTATGGATAAAATTTTAACAAAAAGAAAAACCGACTTCAAACAAAACACTTTTTTAAAACAAATAAAAATGCACTAAAAAATAATAAAAATACTTGCATATTTTACATATTTCTTAGAGTCCTCCTAGGTAAAATGAAATGAAAAATATTCGACTACTTAAAAGTCGATTTACGATTATATAATGTAGTTATAATTATTGGTATATTTGGAGCCGGTGTCAGTTACGGTGCCCTTGCCCCAACAATCAAAAGAAAGAAGCGATACGAGCCCCTTGATTGATCCAGTATATTACTGTGTAAAAGGTAATTTGTAAAAAACATATTTGTTAAAGTATTCTCGTATTGTTTTTGATAGATATACTGAGATTGGCTGACACCGACTCCAAATATAACAATAATTATAACTACATTATATAATCGTAAATCGACTTTTAAGTAGTCGAATATTTTTCATTTCATTTTACCTAGGAGGACTCTAATAAATATGTAAAATATGCAATTATTTTTATTATTTTTTAGTGCATTTTTATTTGTTTTAAAAAAGTGTTTTGTTTGAAGTCGGTTTTTCTTTTTGTTAAAATTTTATTTATTTTTTGATTTTAAGTGAAACTGATGTTGACTAACTAATTTTTTTTAATATGGATAGATTAAGCGTTTCGTTTATATGAGTCAGAAACTACTTCGAGGACAATTTCAAAGGAAACTTGTGAATAAAGCAAAAATAGACTTTCGAAAATGCGGATTTAATACGTCATGCGGAGTAAACCACAAGGATCCCTCGAAAGAGCTGTAATCGACCTCAGCAAAAAAAACTTTGAAAAAGACCAACTATATTTCGTACATCATATGACATCACATCACATACACAAAAATTGATTAAAGATAGTAAGCAATTCTGCCCCATATCGCACCCTAACTGTGAGCCGTATAGGAGTTCCATCACTACATAGTATAAAACAAAGTCGCTTTCTCTGTCCCTATATCTTTAAATCTATGCAACGGATTTTGATGCGATTTTTTTGAAAGATAGTGTGATTCAAGAGGAATGTTTGTGTATATAATACATGAACAATATAGTAAAGAAACTCTGATAATTTTAGAAGTTTGCGATGTGATGTCGTAAAATAAACAAATTCTGTAGTATATTTAGTATCAGTATTGCACCCGTGCGAAGCCGGGGTGGGTAGCTAGTTGATTATAATATTCGACAATGATAATTACATAAACATAACCACATTACGGAAGGTGACTCAAATATCCAAATAACCTATAAAGAAAAGATTCGACAGAATATCGCTAACGTGCTCCTCAGAATTGTTGCGCTCCCTTCCGTTCCGCTACTTTGTCATGGATCCTGTGCTCAGAACCTTACCAAACTTTCACCAAATTACCCTTGAAGTATATATTTTATAATAAAAAAAGAATTATCAAAATTGGTTAACGTGATTTTCAGTTATTCACCTATTTGTCGCGCATATACATAATGCAAATTTAAGACTTATGTCGTTTTCATACGGATACCATCGTCGGAAAAAAATTAAAAAAAAATGGGACCCCACGGGAAGCACTACCTTTCAAACAAAAAAAAAATATCAAAATCGGTCCACCAAGTAAAAAGTTATGAGGTAACAAACATAAAAAAAAATACAGACGAATTGATAACCTCCTCCTTTTTGAAGTCGGTTGAAAATCAGAAGTAACGACGGTACCACAAACACGCAGACCCAAGACAACATAGAAAACTTATGGAAATCTACATGGACTCGGCCGGGAATCGAACCCGGGACCTCGGAGTGACGTACCCATGAACACCGGTGTACACACCACTCGACCACGGAGGTCGTCGATTAATCAATATAGCGTTTGTAGTTTGTTTGTAAAAAAGCACTTGATTATGGCATATTGTTATTTATAAACTAAAGGCTCTCCTAGGCTTCGCTCCCATACAGTGTATTGACAGTGAAAATGTTATGATATAAAGATATTGTATACCCTATGGCACTTATGAATAATATATCTATATATCTTCCATTAGTTTCGGAGATTAATATAATATAATATATTTACAAACAGAAAGAAATTAATACACTCGTAATCAAAAGTGTACTAGTGCTCGTGACTTTGTGTACCTAGGTTTGAAACTTAAAAAAATTAGAGTTTTTGTTGTAGCCTAAGTTACTCCCTAATAATTCAGCTATCTGACAGTAAAAGTCTAGTCAAAATCGGTCCAGTTTTTCCAGAGATGTGTCAGAACAAATAGACAGATAGGCAGCCGATAATTATAAAAAAATGCTATTTTGATATATGTATCTACCGTGCATACATACATATGTACATATGCATTAAGTAAAAAGCGATTATTTTATATCACAAACAGACACTCCAATTTTATTTCTTGGGAATGAAACGATCGCCTCCTGGCTATTTCATCTCATATTAAATTGTTTATTTATATAATACATAAGACAAACAAAAAAATAAAAAACCCCGCTGAGTTTCTTTCGCCGGTTCTTCTCAGGTCAGGGTATTTTCTTTTCGAACCGGTGGTAGTGTTTCAATTGACCATCAATAAGAAAGTGTAATGCTTCTATATTGAATAAAGATATTTGAGTTTGAGTTTGCGTTTTGAGTTATATATATAGATTTAAAAATTGGAGTGCTATAATTCGTATCATAAATTCGCGGAAGAGAAAATTAAATCTAATACTAAATATTTTTGGTCGTATATAAAAAGAAAGAAAAACAACAAAGCTAGCACTTATCCAGCAACTATGAGGCGAAATGAAGTTATAGCGAGTGATGGCCCAAGTATTTGTGATTTATTTGCATCACAATTCTCATCAGTTTATGAAGAAAATAAAGTACCTTCCCATAATATTGATTATATTCTTAAAACCTTGGACAGTAGAATCAATAGCAGTTTAGCGCTAATTCAATTGAAAGAATCCGACGTTCTAGAAAAATTAAAGTGTTTGGATAGCAATAAAGGTTCTGGACCTGACAACATTCCCCCAATTTACATAGTAAAATGCTCATCAAATCTTGCTCTGCCCCTCACAATTATATTCAACACTTCGCTACGATTGGGGATATTTCCTTTGAAATGGAAGACTGCAAAAGTAGTTCCCATTTTCAAAAGTGGTGAGAAAAATAATGTGAAAAACTACAGGCCCATTTCAATTCTCTCGATATTTGGAAAAGTGTTTGAGTCATTAATTTACCCATATATTTACAACCATGTTAGATGCTTGTTCAGTAATCATCAGTATGGCTTTGTTGCTGGACGGTCTACATGTACGAACTTAGTGAATTTCTCAGAAATTTTATTTGAATCTATCGATAGAAATAAAAGAGTAGATGTTATTTATACTGACCTAAGTAAGGCTTTTGACCTTGTGCCATTTTCTGCTCTTATTTTAAAACTGTCCGTTTGTGGTCTCACAGGGTCACTGTTAGGATTACTTGAGTCTTATCTTACTAGCAGACATTTTTATGTTGTTGCCAGCGGTTTTCAATCTAGTAAACGCAAAGTAATATCTGGAGTTCCACAGGGCTCACACTTAGGCCCGTTATTATTCAATATATTCATAAACGACCTAACTAGTTCTCTTAAATATTCTACCCCATATTTGTACGCTGATGATGTAAAACTTCTTAAAATCATTGGGAATTCAAATGATACAATCCTTTTACAAGATGATTTAACACAATTGTACAACTGGTGTCAAAATAATGGTATGAAACTCAACCCAGATAAATGTTCATGGATATCTTTCACTAGAAATTATAATGAGATTAGTATGCATTTTAATATAGCTGGCAATCATATCAAATCCGTAGATACGATTAGGGATCTTGGGGTGGTCTTTGATAAAAAATTAACTTTTATATCACATATAGACAACATAATTAGCAGGGCATCTAAAATGTTGGGTTTCGTTATCAGAAACGGTAAACTGTTTCGAAATCCAAAAACTAAGATCATATTGTTCAACAGTTTTGTCAGGAGCATTTTGGAATATGCAAGTGTTGTGTGGAGGCCACATTACGCAACTCACAGTTTAAGACTAGAGAGAATTCAAAAACGTTTTCTTTACCATCTTACATTTTCTTTAGGTAAAGCCAAATTACTTCCTACCTACAATGACAGACTAAAGTACTTCAAAATTATTTCCTTAAGTCAACGGCGTGACATGCTAGATTTAACGTTTTTATACAAATCTCTAAATAGTTTATATGATAATTCTTTTCTAGTTTCTAGAATAAATTTAAATGTTCCTGCTAGATACCCACGAAAACCGATAGCGCCATTAGTAAGACCTTTTCGTAAAACCGTCTTAGGAAGTAACTCACCTGTGGCACGTTTTTGTAAAATCTTAAACGAGCACAGTGCCTCCCTTGATCCATTTGGTGACTCTTTATCTAAGTTCCGTAAGAAAATGTTAGAATTATTAGCCATTTGATTGTTATTGTTTCGTTATTATTTTTTTTTTAAAAATCTCTTTTTTTTTGCAAATCTTTTTGTTAAGTATATTTTTTTTTTTGTAACTTTTCAATTAGCATAATATGTTTAAACTTGTAAATGTACATATTTTTATCGTGTAAGCTCCTTTTATATCCACATTGCATGAGGTATTCTCCTTTATAGGTAATGCATTTAGTTTTAAGCTTTATGTTGTTATTGTTACTAATATTGTGTTAATGTATTTACTCCTGGAGGATCTTAATAAATAAATAAAAAAAAAAAAGGTTTGAGCAATTTGTATCGTCACGTTCAAAAAATACCTAATCTATATTTAAAATGTACGTTGCGATTCGACGTAAGCGCGTTTCAGAAAATGTTTTTTGGGCAACGTCGCTATGAATGACAATAGATGGAATACATCAAGAGATATGAATTGATATATTTGCTATTGGTTGGATATAATTGTTTCAGTGTTACATTTTCTATTTAAGTTGATAAATTGATAGATCGAACCCTACTTGTACTGTGTTGGAGTTCACACAAAATCTTTTTTTTATGCTTTTGATTGGAGGGCGAGCCTATAGGCCACCTGATGGTAAGTGGTTACCGCCGCTCACAGACAATGGCGCTGTAAGAAACATTAACCATTCCTTTCATCGTCAATGCGCCACCAACCTTGGGAACTAAGATGCCCCTTGTGCCTGTAGTTACACTGGCTCACTCACTCCTTCAGGCGGGTTCAGGTTAGGCGGCAGAATATCTGATGAGTGGGTGGTATCTACCCAGATGAGCTTGCACAAAGTCCTACCATCTAGTCCTGTGTTTGTTGTTGGCTGGTAGCATGACTAAAATTGGTTAAGATAACATCATTATCATCACAATGATCAGTGTCTTAAAGCAGATATGTTTAACTCAACAACAACAAAAACAGCCTGTATATTCCCACTGCTTTGCTAAAGGCCTCCTCTCCCTTTGAAGAGAAGGTTTGGAACATATTCCACCACGCTGTTCCAATGCGGGTTGGTGGAATACACATGTGGCATAATTTCTATGAAATTTGTCACATGCAGGTTTCCTCACGATGTTTTCCTTCACTCGTTTTGTTTAACTCGGTAGAAGTTAAACTAATCTATTGATATCCTATCTTATCGTAGAGTTCAATCCTAGCTTAAGAGATTAATGTTTAGTCAAAGTTAGAATTCTATGAATTCAGATTGAAATTGAAGAAAATATACGTATTTTTTATGTAATGTAATGTATTAGATGCTTATAATACAGTGACAATAACGCGAATGAATCTGGAACCGACCTCAGTAAGTAGCTGAGAGTCTCACAAATAGGATTATAGATTTCTCGAGCCAATAAAAACCTAGTCATCGGTGGAAATTATATTTCGACGACGATCATTGTTTGTGAGAGAAAAATATGAAGCATTGGAAACTGTTATCTATTGCTTATAAGTTTTGTTGCGTCTAAATATAACATATTTATTTTTGCTTTCTTTGTTTAAGAACGCGCTGATATGTTTCGAATAATAAAATTAACTTGTGGGTGCTGAGCACAAAGAGCTGAGATGGCCCAGTGGTCAGAACGCGTGCGTCTTAACCGATGATTGCGGGTTCAAATCCAGGCAGGTACCACTATAATATTTATGTGCTTAAATTGTGTTTATAATTCATCTCGTGCTCGGCGGTGAAGGAAAACATCGTGAGGAAACCTGAATGTGACTAATTTCATTGAAATTCTGCCACATGTGCATCCACCAACCCGCATTGGAACAGCGTTGTAGAATATGTTCCAAACCCTCTCCGTCCCTTAATGAAAGAGGATTCCTTATTCCAGCAGTAGGAAATTTACAGGCTGTTACTTTTTTTTACTACTTTACTTTTTTACTTGTGGGTAGCCCTAGTCAGTAGGTATATAATATTTCTAACATGCAGGAAGTTAATGCATGTGTGTTGGACGACAAATCCGACACGAAAAAGAGGCGTACGACTAACGTTTTTACGTGCTTATTAAGGCACGAGAGTGTACACTTATTAACTCATCAGGACTAGGTTTTATTTATTTATTTAAAGAAAATTAAAGGACATTTGGAGAAACAAGTCTAGTAGTGCGACAAGAACAACAAATGGTTAGACTATGCACAGTGTGTGTGTGTGTGTGTGTGTGTGTGTGTGTGTGTGTGTGTGTGTGTGTGTGTGTGTGGGTGTAAAAGTTGTGGGTGTTGAAAGGAGCTACTTACTATGCGAGCTCACTGGAAGTTGCTTTCCGCAATGGTGTAGAGTTGAAATATTGACGATTCTTAAATGCTGTAGTTCAAAATTTACTTAAGTAAAATATACAGGGTTTTTAAATTTGGACATAATTATAATTTAAACATTTAAAAATATTCAATGTTTAATAGTTTTTATAAAACAGAAGAAAAAAATTGATTTTAATTGACAATTTTTTTAAATAAATATGAATTTGCATTTTTGACGACTTTTGAATAAACTAAAAAACGTGATAACTCAAAAATGGTTCACTTTTGCACCATGCATGTAAGGTTTAAAATTATTGCAAATAGTCACCCCTATCACCTCCTAACGGATATACTCATCATTATTAACGGATATACTCATATACAGGGTTATTATCAATAACCCTGTATATGAGTAGTGACCCGCCCAGTTTTCGCACGGGTGCATACTGAAACAAAACATACCACAGATTTTATTTATTTGGGTATCACATTACAAACTTCTAATATTATCGGTTATCCTTTACTACATTCTTCCTCTCGAATCACTCTATCTATTAATAAAAACCACATCAAAATCTGTGCGTAGTTTTACAGATTTAAGCATACATATAGGGACAGAGAAAGCGACTTTGTTTTATACTATGTAGTGATTTGATTTAATCTTTAGCCGCTCATGTATACCAATCAATATTGGAAAAGCATGCTGGAAAAAACCAAGCCTTCTTAATAGGAGTAGAGACCTCATATCTAGTATGGGACCGTCATATATAGTAACGTTACTTTAAAACGTTTTTTTTTTCCATTACAAGATATAATAAAGCAATTTTTCTTAAGATACCAAGATTTTTCGGTCCAGTTGAACCCATGCGAACACAGTTAGGCAGAAGTACGACTGGCCGTTTATCACAATTAAGGTGTAATACTGTAACTCCCAGTGGACCGAAAAGAAAGTAAATTAAATAAGGATAATGTTTCATTAATGATACTAATTGTTTGTTTTATTGTATAAGACACAAAAGGTGTGCTTATATATAAAAAAACAATTTATATTAAGCAGGACGACATTAAAAGCCGAGGTGGTCCAGTGGTTAGAACATGTGCATCGTGAAGAAACCTTCATTTTCATCGAAATTCTGCCAGATGTGCATTCCACCAACCCGCTTTGGAACAGCCTAGTGGAATATGTTCCAAACCCTCTCTTTAATGGGAGAGGAGGCCTTAGCTGAGCAGTAGGAAATTTACAGGCTGTAACTTTACTTTACTAGGCCGACTTTTATATTAAACTAGCTTTTGCCCGCGACTTCGTTCGCGTGGACTTCAGGTTCGTCCCGTCTAGTCTAGTAATCGCTTAAAATCGCTTCGTAAATAAGCCATTATTTCTCGTACAAAGTAAAGGATAAAAAATGGTTATTGTGGGTTATTCCTAAGAGATAAACATATACCATCACGGACTTTTTTGTAGACCTTTTTAAGTTGTACAATACTGTAGTACATTGTTTTGATCTATCTCGTAGAATTCAGTCAGCGTTTGCAATGTAAGCGCAAAAAATGTGTTTATTTACTACCTCAAATTAGAAACCTCAAAAATTGTAGCCTATGTGTTATTCTGATGTATAAGCTATATTGTGGTAAAGTTTCATTCAAATCCATTCAGTAGTTTTTACGTGAAAGAGTAACAAACATCCATACATACAAACTTTCGCCTTTATAATAGTAGTAGGATATTATTTTATAATCACAACAAAAATATTCTTTACCCAAGTAGTTCCATAAAAGCGCTTTTGAATTGTTGAGCACAGTGTCGAATTATTAAATGCAAGTCAAGCTACCACCGGTTCCGAAGTAGAAACTCAGTATTCACTCTTTTCCATCATTTTAATTACTGTACATCAGTAAAGAACTTTTTTTTTATGTTATAAGGGCAAACGAGCAGGAGGCTCACCTGATGGAAAGTGATTACCACCGCCCATGGACATTTGCAACACCGGGGGCTAGCAGGTGCGTTGCCGGCCTTTGAGGAAGGATTACGCTCTTTTCTTTAAGATTCCGAAGACCTATCGGCAATAATAATATTATATAACGGATTAAATGTTCTTTTCGATAGAATTCACATTCAGTATCGGTGGTAAATTAGTGAATATAGTCTTGTAAAAGCCTATTCGAATAAAGTAAATTTTTATTTTGATTAATGGAAAATAATTGATAAGAAATAGTGACTGAAATAAAAATAACCGCATCAAAATTCGTAACAAAACAAAAGAACAACGAATATTAAAGCGTGGCATTAATGGGTTTTCGGTGTTCAACATCGAATTGATTATATTGAAAGAATTTATAATTAAAGAAATTCGAGATATGTATGAAATACAATTATTGAGAATATTTGTTGTTGTTGGTACAGCTTTATGCAAGCCACCCACTCATCAGATAATCTACGGTCTAATTACAGTATTCAGTATTGTTGTGATCGCGTTTGAAGAGTGAGTGAGCCAGTGTAATTATGGTAAGTGGTCACCATCGCCCATAATCAATGACGTTGTTAGAAATATTAACTATTCCTTACATCGTCATTGTGCCACCAACGTTTTGAACTCACTCACCCTTCAAACCGGGATACAACAATACTGCGTACGGTTGGTTAGCGATAGAATATCTTATGAGTGGGTGATACCTAACCAAAGTGGGCTTGCACAAAGCCCTACCACCAGGATACATGGGACGTAACTTCTTTGTACCACATAGAATGGGTAATATTTTTTACAGCATCATTTTTTTACATATCGATATCATAGAGGCTTGGTGGAAATCAGTCATATACTCAGCCAAATATCCAAACTTAACAGTATAGTAATATAGTTCGAAGGTTGAATGAACCAGTGTAATTATAGGTATGAGGCACATTCCTTTTAAGGAAAGGTTAAAATATGCTACGGTACCGATATTTAGTTAATTTAGTACAATATTTAGACAGTGGTGATTTTTTACTTATTAATGATTGAGCGTCGTGACATTTGCAGTCAAGATAAGAGGAAGTACCCCAAATCCAATACGAAGAAATAAATAAGATTATTTTTTTAAATTAAAACGCTCAGGAAGGTTGCTTTGTTATCGTTGCGCGAGTCTTCCCCCTCAATAGGCGTTGCGACTAAGTGGTTCTCAATACCCTGGGAATTGCCCCTAGGAATAGGAGGCTTACATAGGCACAGGAATCCTCCCTAAGACAATTCCTAAGGGGTATGGAGGCTGGGGAATTGAGGATAGGCGGGTGGGAGTCAAAGTAGGATTCGAAGGCAAAGTAGCGTCTGCTGAAAAGACGGAGGGGGTACCGCTGGTTTTTTAGTGGGTATTCTGGTGTACTAGGGCCCACATACCCCCAACTTCACGTGAGCATAACGCGTAATGCGTTTTTACAGCGACGAAAAAGAGCTCATTTATTCTAAATAATAATAATAACTTAATATTGGACAACATCACGTACATATTTATACGAACATAGTTCGTATAACTCTGATGCCAATGTAGCTAACGCGCTGTATTATGGAAAATCAGAAGAGGCGACGTTACTACAATGAATTTTTTCCACATCGACTCAACTGGGAATCGAACCAGGGACCTCAGAGTGGCATACCCATGAAAACCAACGTACAGATTTGTTAACCACGAAGGTCGTAAGACATATACATACTATAAATGAGAATTTAAACTGTATTTAAGTAAATAAAGCATGTTGTAAGAAAATCTTTGCGTCACTAATGGTTGGATCGTGTAATGGAGCGTAAAGGTTTCATTGAAAACTATAAGTCACGTTGTCAAGGGGTAAGTGAACTTTGAAGAATGAATTTTAGAAGATGTTCTATTTTTAAACGTTATTTGCATGTTAAAAATACTTTTAAATACAGACTATAAACTTCAGCTTTTGTAAGTTTTTTTTTTAATATTATTAATTGGGATTGCGGCTGTACGATATGCAGTCTAAATAACATATACGCCTGTATCGTCATCATTTTATTTGAGGTCAGCGCAGCATGTGGTGTTGGCTTTACTTGGTGGTAGGGCTTTGTGCAAGCCCGTCCAAATAGGTACCACCTACTCATCAGTTATTCTACCGCCAAATAACAGTACTCAGTATTGTTGTGTTCCGGTTTGAAGGGTGAGTGAGCCATTGTAACTACAGGCACAAGGGACATAACATCTTAGTTCCCAAGCTTGGTGGCGTATTGACGATGTAAGGAATAGTTAATATTTCTTACAGCTTCTTGTAACCACTTCAATCAGGTGGCCCATATGCTTGTCCGGCAACCTATACCATAAAAATGTCTTCTCCTTCCATACTTCTCTGTCAGACGTCATCACACAAGTAACATTCTTTCTAACCATATCGTCTTACACACAATCCATCCATCTCTTCCTTGGTCGTCCTCTAACTTTAAATCCATCCACATCCACGCCGTACATATACCGTACGTATAACATATACCGTATAATAACTCAAATATTTTTATTCAACACAGAAAATATTGTCATTATTAATAAAGCTTTGGTCTCAACATTCAGTACTATAAAAATGTTTATATAATACTAGCGGCTCGCCCCGGCTTCGCTTGGGTGCAATACTCGTACTAAACTGAGTATCTATATACATTTATTTTAAATACATGGATTTTCTTATTGTTAGTTCGTATAATTTGATGAATGTAACTTAGTTTTTAAATTTTTTCTTCTCGATATAATGTATATTTTCAACAGGTTGTAACTTCATTACATAGTAAAAAAAAAACGCCTACCGCTGTCTGTCCCTATGCTTTGATCTTTAAAATGATCTTTTTTCTTTATTATAGACCAGTGATTCGCAAAGTCCAGGTGGAACCCCCAGGGGTCCATGGGAGACATGATGGGGTTCATAAGATGTTAATGGGGTTCCCCGAAAATTTATTTGCCTTTGATAGTAAAGAGCAAAAATGTAAGCATGTATTATATGACCTTATTAAAAATAATAAATTCTTATAATTCTATTCTTTTAATCAGTAAAGGGGTGGAAAATGTACCATTTTTCGTTTTTTTTTTTTTTTACCTATCCAAATATAAGGTCAGAACTCAGAAGCGACAGAATTGTTATTTTTTGGCGACTGTAAGAATGTGGTGAAAATGTAGCAGCAGGGGGGTCCACCGAAACCAATAAAATATTAAAAGTGGTCCACGAGAAAAGTAAGTTTGGGAAATACTGATATAGACCATGTATTTTATACAAAAACCTTCCCCTCGAATCAACCTATCTATTAAAAAAAACCGCATCAAAATCCGTTGAGTATATTTAAAGATCTAAGCATATAAAGGACAGACAGCGGTGAGCGACTTTGTTCTACACTATGTAATGCTTTATATTCACAACATATTGTATATACATATGTCACAAATGTATATGTTATCACCACTTACCACTAAGCGGTAAAAGTCTATTTTAAATAATAAAATTACTATTATGAAACGGTACACGAGCAAGTATGTTTATACGCGTTTAAAAAATCTCATTAAACTTTATCGCACTCGTACATAATATGAAACTAAGTTATTTATGTACCATCTTTTAGATTTAAAATGCAATTTAAAATTTGCTTCGCGTATTCTTATTCTTTTCGTTATTTAATAAGATACAACAAGAACAAACGGTCGTTTTATATTCTGAATACTATTGAGTTGAATTTATTTACACTAGTGTGTGTTTGTTTATTTGTTTTAGTTTTACATGAGTGTTTGTGTAGTTCTAATTGTAGAATAATTCAGAATATGTAATACAATCAACGTTACTAGTGGTTGCCCGCGGCTTCGCCTGCGTTTTAGTGTGGTGTTGTCATGTGAAAGGCAAAAAAGTTGCCGAATACATCATAAGAGTCCTTTGAAGTTCAGTTCTTAGCGACGCGGACTGACAAATTGATTTCATCGTAAGTGAACATAATCGCCCATAGATGTTGGCGCTGTATGAGGCTATTCTGCTGATTGGTAAATTAAAAGGTATTAAACATATACAAGCATATTAACTTTGTCTGTGATTGGAGATAATTGCATTTGACCAATATTTTGGTGTATATACTATATAACGGAGTAAAGTGTCCGAGCCCGTTTTATAAAAAAATGACGTCACGAGTGTCAGGGTTTCGATCTTTAACCATCCTCGGTATTATGAAATTAAACACAGGACATAATCTTAGATTTATTCCAATATGAGACGGTCCGATCGCTCCGACGGCTCGACCAAGCCTGTCAATACCGTTGTTTTTATTGTATGTGTGATGTATTGCTGTTGGCCCTACTGGCCTTTACAGCGTCACCGGACTTTCGGGTGAGAACTAATGTTCTCAGCCCTGAGGGTGAGCGCGGGGCCTGAATTTAAAGTTCGTTCTGAGGGTGTCCCCTGTGAGATCGCACCTCGGCTCAGAATGAAGTCGGTGGGGTGTCAATAGCGACGGGCGCTTGGCCTTTTATAACAAAAATAGGTGGGTTGACTAGTCACCCAACATAACACCTGTTTACAGATACTAGAATAACACAACAACAACAACAGCCTCACGATGTTTTCCTTCACCGCTGAGCACGAGATGAATTAGTTATAAAGACAAATTAAGCACATGAATCAGCGGTGCTTGCATGGGTTTGAACCCGCACTCATCGGTTAAGATGCACGAGTTCAAACCGCTGGGCCATTTCGACTTTACTAGACTATTTCAAACTAATTTAACATTTCACAATTCACTTAAAAATATTTTATTTTTAATAATCAAAAAGTTTCAAATGGTTAAAATAATCATTTCTGGACACGTGTTTTTCTTAAATTCACGGTTTAGCGCCGACATATATATTTGCACTTCTTACTTCTAGACACCGGGATGTTAGTGAGAAATTCGAGAGATAAACCTAGGACCTTGATTGACGGCCTTATATCCTAGCCTCTAGACCATCGAGGCTGTCTATTAATATACGTCATATAAGACTTAGTTTAAGAAAACTATTTCTTCATTAAGGCGCGATCCCCTACGTGAAGTTTGCCGCGACTCAGTATGTGTGAGTGACACTTGTGCTTGCATGTGTGTGTAAATGTAGATTAAATTCAATACAAACAACAATAACAACAGAAGCCAGTAAATTTCCCACTGCTGGGCTAAGACCTCCTCTCCCAATTGAGGAGAATTTTCGGAACATGTTCCATCACGTTGTTCCAATGCGGTTTGGTGGAATACAAATGTGGCAGTATTTTTATAAAATTTGACACATGGAGGATTCTTCACGATGTTTTCCCCGCCGAGAACGAGGTGAATTATAAACACAAATTAAGCACATGAATATTCAGTGGTGCTTGCATGGGTTTGAACCCGCAATCATCGGTTAAGATGCATGCGTTCTAACCACTAGGCAATTTCGCCTCGCCAATTTAGATTTTTTTTTTTCTAAATACGCTTGTGAGTTATACTATTACATACATATACATAGAAATAAATTGTATTCCTAATCATCCTTTAATATCTTTATTGAAGTCACTTTATGTATTATGTAAATATATATTAACTCGTAGTCCAAAAGTAACGAAGAATCGTCTAAATTGGTCTAAAAATTCGACTCGAAAAAAAATTAGCTTATATTATCCGAAGGGTATTTCTTGAAAGTGTTTCTTAAATCAGCAGCCTTAAGATTCAAGGGAGGTACGCGTTTGTTTTCAGGAGCAATTTGCAAAAGATGCTTTCTAGGGCGAGACAATAAAAAGAAAGAAAATTTTATACAATGAACGTTGTAATGTAAGTGATCTCTCAGCTGCTTTTATATTAATTACGATGTTTATATTACGGGGTGGAATTAGATGTAATTTGCTTTAATTTTATAACGGCAGATTGCTTTGTTTAATTGCTTTGTTTAAGCCCTTTTGGGAAACACCCACTCATCAGATATTAACAGCTGAACTCAGTATTATTGTGTTCTAGTAAGCCATTGTAACTACAGGCACAAGGGTTATAACATCTTAATTCCCATAGATGGTGGTACATTAGTGTATGATATGGTTAATATTTCTATATATATTATATTTATTGTCTATGGGCGGTGGTGACCACTTCAGGTATTCTATTTACTCGTTCGCCTACATGAAGAATTAGGCTTGATTTTATGATACGCGTAATATAACTTTGCCGGTCCGATCTTAGCAACGATTGGCTACACGATTTAGATTTGAGTCGTAATTGGGATGCGGAGTTGATCTTAGTCTAAAGATTACATACTTTTATAGCCCAGTTATTGGTATATGTTTCAAACCTTCTCCTCAAAGGGAGAGGAGGCCTTAGCCCAGCAGTGGGATATTTACACGCGGCTGTTGTTGTATAGCCCAGCTATCAAAATCTAAATATTCTTTATTTCATTAGGCTCTAAAATAGCTTTAAAATTGAAAATTTATTACGAGATTTCAATGTATTTTATTGATTCGTTTTAATCGTTTTCTAACTAGTTTTAATTAATTAATTAAATTATATAATGCCCTGATCAAATAAAGTTTTAACTCATGACATCGTTTTTATTATATTTAATTTCCAATATTCTGTATATATGTATTTCGCGATCAAATAAGCGAATAATTTTGTTAAGTGTACTTACTAAGTTCGAAAATCTAGTAACAAATTTGGCTACCAGTATAGGTTTTAATGTAACGTTATGAAGTCCTTTTTTTCGTAGTCTTTAACAAGGCTTTTATATGTGAAACATTTTCGCACGCTTCGAAAGTGAGAGTGCCTAATAATTGCATGGTTTTGCCAATATTAAATATTTCGCTGGAGGTTTTTCCGAACCGATACTACATGGGGACCTTCAAGAAAAGAGCGTACACCTTTATTAAAGGCCGGCAACGCACCTGCAAGCCCCCTGGTGTTGCAGATGTCCATGGGCGGTGGTAGTCACTTTTCATTAGGTGAGCCTCCTGCTCGTTTGCCACCAATCACATAAAAAAAAATTACAGAATCACCATCATGAGACAAAGCAATCCGCTGTTGGATATGTGCTTCATCCTTAGATTTCAATTTCCTAATTATATATTCCATAACCAGTTAACTTATTCCACAATTATTATTCACACAGTTGTATATCAGAAACCAATGTTCATACATATATGAGCTATATCGCATACTTCGGAATCATATAATTAATTTCTGGAAACTAAATATGTATGTATTAATGACAATTATAATTCAAAAAGCATGGATTTAACAGACTGTGCTAAAAAAGCATAAATAATATCACGAAACTCAAAAATGTACTGCCGTATAATTCCATGAAAAATAAATCTTAAATAGACTCGCTAAATACCTCGTATGCCCGTAATGAGCCTCCATTACGTAGAAGAGAATGACAAAAGAATCGAACAGAAGATTTTCCCATACAACCTCCGAAGCTTTTAAACTTAATGCTGACTAATGAAATTTTAGTCTGAAATTTTCTAATATAAAGTTCATTTCCACATAATGGTATACCATAATATTTAGTAACCACTAAAAAATGATTTGCAGAATTTGTTACAATAGATAGAGCTTTAATGGCGTTGGAAATTAGGAAGGGCTAACTTTGATGAGATCAGTGCAGTCATGGGGACAGACCGTCTTTGTTGGGATGAAATTAATGAACCAAGTTTCAAAATCACAACTTGGAAGAGGCTGATGTACATAAAGAATACATACCGGAAGATTTATACTATCTGAGCTCAAAATTATACGACGGCAAATCTAAAATATATTTTACTATTATATTATTATTTGTAAAACAAAATCACTTACCGCTGTCTGTCCCTATGTATGCTTAGATCTTTCGGATTTTGACGCGGTTATTATTAATAGATAGAGTGAAAGTGAAGTAGAATCGAGAGTAAGGTTTCTTTATATAATACATAGACAATATAGTAAATAAATTAGAATTTTAGAAGTTTCTAATGTGATGTAAATAAACAAAATCTGTAGTATATTTAGTATCAGCATTGCACCTGTGCGAAGCTGGGGTGGGTTGCTAGTATTACATAAAAATGACCAATATTAGGTTCACTAATATTAAATGATTTTATCTCTTTATAACGAAGACATATTACCGCCTAATGCATCAATACCTTGTAACGTTAACGCATTAAAAAAAAGCATGATAGTCTGTCATGGAGGCTTGGGTTTATATTTTGGCGCGAAGTTGCAGTGCTTCGAACATATTATTTCTGAGCTATTAATTTAATTTTAAATGATTAATGTTATTGTTGAGTGCCGTTATTATAAAGTATAATAATTATTTTTAAAAAGTGATTTTCGCTTCCGTTCGTTTAGATTAAATTATGCAATTTTTCGTCAATGATTATTATTATATATACTGTCCACTTTGTTGTGATATCTTCTTCGGCTACAGCAGCTAATTTCAAAAGATACCAGCCAACTCTATTATAGTAATTTTGTCTTAAATTTTCGTGAGTACACATTGAAATAAAACTAGTTATAACGGATTTGAATAGCGTATATAAATTATTTTTGGCATCCCGACGTTTCGAGCACTTTACAGCGTTCGTGGTCACGGGTAGCCAGAAACGTCAAATCCGTTATAACTAGTTTTATTTCTATTATAGTACACAAGAGTGCAAACACAGGTGCATTATCTATTTCCCACTCCAATTATCCAATGAGACGGTACATTTTTCGGAATGAGTTGATGGAATTGAGTTCAGTTGGAGGTCGAACGATTTTACGTGCATTCTGCATGCACACTTATAATTTTCAGGCTCTGGGCTTACTAAGAATATTCCGAGAGAGAACTCAATAGCTTTTTATCTTCGATAGCCAAATCCCAGGGTTTGAACCCGGAGCATGAGGATATTTTGCATAATATAAGTTGGCAGGCAAGCATCACTGAATTTTCATGTATTTACTTTGTGTTCATAATTCATCTCTTAGCGGTGGAGGAAACATCGTAGGAGACCTTTGCCCAGCAGTGGGAAATTTACAGGCTGTTATTATTTTAATAGTCACAAAAATAAGTACAATACGTACATTTTATTTCTCATAACTTCATCATATTAATTATATTCTTTTAATGATCCTCGATGTCAATATTTCAAAATTGGGCCATCCGGCATTTTATATTTATTAAAAAATGGTATCTCCTCAGGTTACCAAGATCAACATAACAGTACAAAAATTTGTCTGAAAAAGCGAACAAAACAAGGTCTCCCCATTACAAGCAAATAATAAATAATGAGTTCCATTCATAACGTGCCCACTAAATTGGGTAGAAATACAATAAATAGGGAATTATTAGGGCGCTCTTTTTTATCAGCTCATTTGAAAGATCTACCATTATTCATAGCGTCCATCCGTATCCTTGTAGACGTGGGAAGATAAATTACGTCGATAAATAAGAATTTCAATTTGATGACTTGAAAATTTATGACTGTTTTTTAATTTCTTTCCTGTGTTTTGTTGAGAGTTTGGCGTTTTATTTTGTCTTTTAAAATTTGCAGCTTGACTAATAAATGCGGCACAATGATTGGTCATCACATGTTGTATATATATACATAGTTAATGTGTTTAGGACTTTTTAACATCTATTTTTAAAGATTGTATTGACATTATAATTTTTCATATTTCTATTTGATACGTGTTTTTCAATCTAAATCTCCCCCAGATGTGTTATCATAAAATTGCAGATCCGTTGCCGCCTTTAATGTATAAGTACCCTTTCCAGGTTTCCAAGTTGTATCAGTTCGGAAGAACGCCCTGTTGAGGTTTTCCAAGACATTTAAGTAAGGCTATTCTGATATGACTATAAGGAGTTCAGGCGGATTTACGTGCTTTCAAATTCCTAACTTCAAGTGGAATATTTTTAAAATACCTAATACCTAATTTACCGACCTAACTGGTCTGGTACTGTTTCAATTGACTATCAATGAGAAAGTGTAATACTTCTATATTGAATAAAGCTATTTGAGTTTGAAAAAACCTTAGTTTTGCACCTAGAATTTGGAATCTGCCTTAAATCTAGCCACTACAAAAGGCAGTCAAAGTATCCCCAAAAAAAGGAAAAACAATTCGTTTCATAATTTAACAAAAACAACTAACAAAAAAAACGAATGACCTGTACCGAGATGCAAGGTTTCATTTGAACAAATTCATGACTAATATATATACTTGTTCAGCGAATATTGTCGCCCAGAGAGAGACAGCATTCGGCATGTAAATTAAGATACAGCGGTGAGTACTCGTGGGTCTCTGATTAAATAATTCAAATAATGTTACTGACAGCAGGGCTGATTTTAACGTCACTTTTCCAGTAGCGATAGCGTTAATATAAAAGGTAGAATTGATACTGAAGACTCATAGTCTTCCAACCAGTGGTTAGAAGCCGATGACTATGGGTAGTCTTCGTAATGTCAGTGTTACTTGGGCCAAAAATAAATACATATATTATCTTTCCGTACCGGTGGTAGCTTCACTTAATATATTTGTTAAATGACGATTAAAAAGTGCTTGTTGCTTGAATAAAGTAGATTTTGATTTGATTTGACAGAAATATTTAGTAGAGTCATTCGGGTCAAGTGCACGCACTTTATTGTTTTCAGCCTCACTGTGCAGAACTAAAGAAAAATTTAAGAAACAAAAATGTTGTTTCGAAAAGAATATTTTTTAGGCTATAAATTTAAACAAAACATAAAACATACCGTTCCATAATTAACAAAAAAAAACAACATTTTGATAATAGTCGGAATGCTGACATTTGCCTGACATTGTGAGTAAGTATAGGTAGTTAGGTTAAGGAACGCATTCTGTAGCTAAGCAAAGAAAACTGAAATAAGAACAGACATTGTAACAAATAATTACTTTTCTTTTAAAATCAGTCAATCAAAATCATCTTTCAGCTCTTGTACCACGATTTGCAGTCTGGCGCAAGCGCACAACGAAAGACAGCGGTTCGGACTTGAAAGCATTATACTGAGGAACTCTTTTTTAGTTCCACTATATATGGTAGTTAATATATAAGTGTGCTGAAGCGAAATAAGGAGTTATATATATGTAGATAGTATAAATTGTAACATTGGTAATTGTCCATGGTATGATTTTGACGTCATTCCCATCTCGTGTGGGCCGCGGTAATGTGTGTATCGTGAGTGCGCCACGTTTAAAAATTAGCAATTATGTAATTATCTATTATCCTTCTCCTATTCTGCAAATAACACCTATTCCTTGGCTTGTGTTCTTCAAGCGTGTGAAGACCATTAAGTGCACATAAGAAGAAATGTCATATGACACCGGCTCCAAATATAACAATAACTATAACTACATTATATAATCGTAAATCGACTTTTAAGTAGTCTAATATTTTTCATTTCATTTTACCTAGGAGGACTCTCAAAAATATGTTAAATATGCAATTATTTTTATTACTTTTTAGTGCATTTTAATTTGTTTTAAAATACTGTTTTGTTTGAAGTCGGTTTTTCTTTTTGTTAAAATTTTATTTATTTTAAAATGTCAAGATAAATTATTGCAAAGATAAAAACTGTCATGACATTTCAAGTAAGCAAGTCTGATACAATAAAACAGTATGGCATAAATATGATAACGAAAGAGGCTAATAATGACAAGCCCGAAAATTCGCATAAGGGAATTCTAAATTCAAATATTTTTAGTCCTTAGAAATCTTAGAGAATTACGGGATATAGATAAGCAGTATAAGATCATCAAAGATAAGGGCTTAAAATTGAGGTACCTATCACTGGTTTTAGGCAAACTAAGAAGGTATTATGATTATTAGGACATTAGCTTAGATCAGATTAGAGTCGAGATGGCCCAGTGGTTAGAACGCGTGCATCTTAACCGATGATTGCGGGTTCAAACCCAGGCAAGCACCGCTGATTCATGTGCTTAATTTGTTTTTATAATTCATCTCGTGCTCAGCGGTGAAGGAAAACATCGTGAGGAAACCTGCATGTGATAAATTTCATAGAAATTCTGCCACATGTGTATTCCACTAACCCGCATTGGAACAGCGTGGTGGAATATGTTCACAAACCTTCTCCTCTAAGGGAGAGGAGGCCTTTAGCCCAGCAGTGGAATTTACAGGCTGTTGTTAGCTTCATGAGCTATACTAATATTAGAAATGTGAAAGTAACTCTGTCAGTCTGTCTGTCTATCGACCTTTCACGACCAAATCGAATTTGATCAAATTTGGTATGAAGCTAACTTGAACTCGAAGAAAGGACATAGGCTTCTTTGCCTAACTTGGGTTGGACAACCAAAACCCTAAAACGCGAGCGAAACTTCGGGTGACTTCTAGTAAAATATATATCATTGTCTATGAAGAGTATAAAACAAGGTAGCTTATTTTTTTTGTCTGTGACTCGTCTGAGTTCTTCTATATTATATTTTGATGCAGTTCACACCAATAGAAGGCGTGATAAACTAGGACGATTTGTACCGATAATTTGTAAAGTTCCAAATTAAGTGCAACGAAAAGATCATTCGCTGCATATCAAATCAAATCAAAATAAACTTTATTCGAGTGGGCTTTTACAAGCATTTTTGAATCGTCATTTAACAATTAAATGAAGCTACCACCGGTTCAGAAACTAGATTCTACCAAGAAGAACCGGCAAGAAACTCAGTAGTTACTTTATTTTAACTCTTTTTCAACATTTAAAAAAATACAATCATATCAGTTAAATACAATTATATATGTATGTAATGTATCCTGCCTGGAATTCAACAGGTACTGCGAAGAGTTTGTTCGGATGATTTTCTTTGCAATTAAAATTACTTATAGTACGTCTAACTTGTGTCGTACTATACATTTACCTTTAAGCTGTGAACAAATTATTATCTATATTTCACGATTCGATTTTCAAAATTGTGAGATATAGTGACAAATATTGCATATAAAAGCAAATGAAGCGTACGTCACGGAAATATAGTTGCGATAATGACACTGTCGCTACCATATAGTTATATGAAATTATTTCGACACTGAATTATTTTTATCAGACTTTCCATGACTAGAAACATTTAGAACGAATGGAAATGTGCGTTCACTTTACTGTAATAGGAATATGAATTTCTAAAAAGATATTCTCAAACGTCAACCTCTTTCATTTGGTAGCTAGTTTAATGATACGAATAATTTTCATCCCGTCTGTATGAATCACAGACACTAAATATGAGACAACATCACATGAGACAACATCATATACATTACTTTGATCCCAATGTAAGTAGCTAAAGCGATTGTGCTATGGAAAATCAGAAGTAACGACGGTACCACAAACACCCAGACCTAAGAATACATCGACTCGGCCGGGAATCGAACCCGGGACCCCGGAGTATCGTACCCATGAAAACCGGTGTACACACCACTCGACCACGGAGGTCGTTAAAACTAAATAGAACGAAAAACACGCCTACGCTTGTGAACTTGACTTTAAGGTATCTAGGAGCTATCTTTAGGGTGGTTTGGACAATCCTGAAGGCATTTGTCAGGTCTAGGTAGAAAACTTTCTGCAACACATTGCTCGAGTCTGGCCAAGCAACTATCTTACTGTTCCTTAAGTATTATGTGTGATGTTAATTCTTATTATTATTACTTTGTGTTTGAACAAGCCCGCCTGGGTAGGTACCACCCACTCATCAAATATTCTACCGCTAAATAACAGTACGCAGTATTGTTGTGTTCCGGTTTGAAGGATGAGTAGGCCAGTGTAACTACAGGCACAAGGGACGTGGTGCATTGATAATGCAAGGGATAGTTAATAATAATAAAAGATAGGTATAGGATAATCTCGCCTCCATTTCACACATTAATAACTAGTGCTTACGGCATCATCCATAGGGCCCAGAATATACCCTACACTAACAGTGCAACCAGCTATCTGGCGTATTATCAAATTTAACAGACGCAAATCAAATACAATGACATTTAAACAACGACTATTTCACTTTTTTTACTAATTAACCAACCAGAAGTATCATATATATCAAAGTATAGCCCTGAGACTAGGAACGAGTGTTGTGGAGGAAGTTAGTGGACACATCGGTGAAAGCATTTCAGGTTATGTGAAATGAGGTTATCCTTGAGAGAACCGAAGTAACGGACATAGCTCGGAGAATCAGCAAGCTGAAATGGGCTGGCCATATTTGTCGTAGGACCGATGGCCGCTGGAGCAGACGAGTCCTAAAGTGTAGGAAAAGCATGACTTTCAGTAATTAAGCTTACGAAGAAGAAGGAGTAACAAGTTACAGAAGACCTGAAAATTGGTTAACAAGCAGAGGATAAAAGTATATTGACCAGTTCAGCTTTTGTCCATTTATATATTGCCTGTGAAACTATATTAATTAAAAACCTATCTGTTGAATTTTGTAAACATTTTATGCTCGTAACAAACAAAAGATTCATTAGCATCAGTATTCTTATTTTAAAATTGAGAGTTGCCTTCATGTATATTCGTTGAAGTAACAGAACGTCTCTTCAAAGGAATTCTTTGTTTTTCGCATTCGAAATATTATAATGTCTGTATAAAGAATACTATTTTTCAATGCGATGCTTCGTTAAAAATGCTTTGAAGTATTTTGTACAATGGTTGTTGGAAATAATATAATGTCCGAAAATGTGCAACTATTTGGCAAATGACTCTGTTGTGCTCCACTCTGAAGAGACAAATATTTAGAGCTTATATCCATGCTAACTATGAGATAAAATAAACGCGTGCATCTCAACCGATACCACGGGTTCGAATCCAGACAAGAACCATTGTGTTTACATTTACAGAATTTGTGTTTACAATTCATCTCATGCTTATGAAGACAAATAAAGTAAAGTAGTAGTAAAGTAGCAGCGTGTACATTTCCCAATGGTGGGTTTAGGCCTCCTCTTCCATTAAGGAGAGGGTTGGAACATATTTCACCACGCTGTTCCAATGCAGGTTGGTGGAATGCACATGTGTCAGAATTTCGATGAAATTAGACACATGCTCACTATGTTTTCCTTCACCGCCGAGCACGAGATGAATTATAAACGCATATTTAGCACACATATATAGTGGTGCTTGCGTGGACCCTGCAAATGAAAAAGTTTCACTTAAGATATTTTCTGACAATAAAATTTAAGTGAGTTTCGCTTGAATTCACATCCAAACTGTATGAGAAATACAACTGGAACCGTTCAAAGAGCCCTGTCACAAAACGACAGCCGATTGATCAGCCCCCGGCGTTAGCGGAGGCTAGTCTTGCGTGCCTGTCTGATCTGACATCTGCGTAGATACACTACGACACAGCTTAGATGTAGCATCGGCAAAATTCGTAAAACCGATCACATTCCAATTAAGAACGCTATCCCAAATTTATACATATAATAAAATTGGAATGTCTTTTTGTAATATTACAATAGCCCTTTTTTACTCATTGCATATATATGTATGTACACAGTACATATAGCAAAATAACATTTTTTACAACTTTGGCTGTCTGTCCGTGTGTTTGTTATGGCAAATCTCTGGAACGGCTAGACTGATTTTGACGGGACTTTCACTGGCAGATAACTGATGTAATGAGGAGTCACTTAGGCTACAATAATATTTTTGTTAAATTCAAACACGTGCAAGGTCGTGGGCGCAGCTAATTATTATCAATATTTATTCTTATGTGAATATGATCTTTACACAAACGTAAAAACTTGTAATATCATATGACGTAATATATTCGTCAATTTGACACGTCGATTTACATGCACTTGCTTTCTCGGGTTGAACTGAGAGAATTTGTAGCGACGAATAGCGTTAAATGGTGCGATAGGTAGCGATTTGTATAAGTTATAAAAATCGGCAATAATCGGTTTTATTGAATTTGCCGATGCTACATCTAAGTTGTGTCATACTATGCCCTTATGTTTTTACTAAACTACGCCGTGTGAACTGTACTGTCCGTCAGTAACGTCAATCAGAGACAAAGCCTTTGTATTAGAACAAGCGTTTTTTTAAACGAAGCACTTATACGGCTTACAGTAGAGTGAATTGGGAGACATCTTCACGTAAAAGCCTTATATCGAGGCAACCTCGCTCCTTCTATTTGACTCTGTCTCTTTGTAAAAGTAAAAAAAGTAAAGTAATAGTCTGTAAACTTCCCACTGCTGGGATAAGGCCTCCTCTTCCATTAAGGAGAGGGTTTGGAACATATTCCACCACGCTGTACCAATGCGGGTTGGTGGAATGCACATGTGGCAAAATTTTGATGAAATTAGACACATGCAGGTTTCCTCACCATGTTTTCCTTCACCAATGAGCACAAGATGAATTATAAACACAAATTAGGCACATATATATAGTGGTGCTTGCCTGGGTTTGAACCCATAATCATCGGTTAAGATGCACGCGTTCTAACCACTGGGCCATCTCAGCTCTTTGTATTATTTACGTTTTTTTTAAACTTATATTATAATAACAATTAAATTTATTGTCATTACTTATACTCAAGCGTTCTTACTTCAAAATATTTTTATACATTATATAGCAAAAATTCTCTTTTGTTTTGTGGCGGTCAGACCAATTCGTAAATTGTGTTATATAATGATAATAACAAGATGTCTGTTTGTTATTCACAAAACTTTGCGTTATTGTTTCGGCTTATGACTAATTTTAAAATAGTAAAGTATCAGCAAATTACCATGATGAAGATGCACGCGTCTAGCCGTCACTAAGCACTGGACCGTCTCGGCCATCTTTCTTAATTTATAACTAGCAATCCACATAATTTGTTTATTTACGACATCACATTAGACACTTCTAAAGTTATCAGTGTTTTATTGTCAATTTATTATATATAAAAATCGCATCAAAATCCATTGAGTAATTTTAAAGATCTTAGCATATATAGCATATAGCAACAGCGGTAAGTGACTTTGTTTTATACTATGTAATGATGTTGGTGATGATAAATTGTTTAATTAATTATCTTCAATTTTCATGTTTGACATCTACTGGGCGTTCCATGAAGGCCATACTTTTTTCTTTAAAAATATCTAAGGTACACTTCACTCTAGTGAAGTACCTTAGATATTTTAAAACTGTAGACAGTTTTATGAAATCATAATAATATAAAATTAAAAAAAATGGGGGTATATACACAATAATTTTGCCCATACAAATTGATACGACAAATTTATACGTATGTATGATACGCCTGACTTCAGCTATAGTTTTCAAAACAAAATAGATCCATAACATAATAAAATAAAATCCAAGAAAAACTGAAGAAATATAAATTTGAATACGAAACTCGTATCAAATTAAGATCACGTCTGATAATCCTCTTTGCGAGACGAATTTATAATGCGGAAACGTGGGTGACATTATTTCGGAATACGCGCGTTTTATAAATGCCTTTTACATGTTGATGCACGCTTAAAATGTAATTTAAATATATGATGCGAGAGAGATCTTAAACGCTTACAAATGTAATGTCATCTTAGCTGATTTTGGTTAGGCCACGGCGGGAAAATCATATGAAAAGCAGATTGCACTGGTTTGGGTATATCAGAAGAAGCTTCAGACTAGACAGGAAATTTTATGACCTATTTTAACGTTACAGGGTCAAGACCCGGAAGGCGCCCTAAAACCAGTTGAAGTCAGATATGATCTTAGGTCTTGCAATGTTTCTGAAAACAATAAGTCAAATAGAGAGAATTGGAAGCAAAAGACTAGGAAGGCAGACTCCACCATTACATGGGAATGATAAATGAAGGAGGGAGAGAGACGGACAAGAGAGATCTTTGAAACCCACACAAATATAATGTCCTCCGAGATAATTTCGGCGTCAGCGCGTGGAGAGACTATCTAACTACGCAGGATTATATTTACATGGGTGTGCGTAAAAACCAATGGCTCACCAGCGACATTTGTCAGATCCTCTTTCTTCTTAATATTGAAGCGCCATGCGATTCCTTGCGCTGTTAAGTGTTGTGAAGTGTGTTGCTGTTTGTCGGTGAAGGAAAACATCGTGAGAAAATCTTCATGTGTCTTATATCATATAAATACTGTCGTATGTGTATTCTGCATTGGAACAGCGTGGTGGAATATGTTCCAAACCCTATCTTTAATGGGAGAGGAGACTAAGGCCTGTAAATTGGGAAATTTACAGGCTGTTAGTGCATTTTATATTGAATATAGGAGCTATGATAAAATTTACCTAGCTCTATGACTTAATTGTTAGCAGGACCGTAGGGAGAACCGCAATGCGAATTGTATTTGTGCAGCTTTGAAACATGCTCCGGAGTTTCCGCCCTCAGCGAATTAGTACAATCATATTAACAAATTGTGCCTCTGAACTGGCTTATACAATATCTCGAAGGAAGGATTGGGGCAATATAAATGATTAGAATTTTCGCTCAACCTTTTAATTTCTTCTTTCGTAATGAAAGCGTTCGTACTTATTTATTGTCAAATTCAAAACTACAAAAAAATTGGAAAAGAATTTACTAAGCCCCAAGAAATCTTGGGGTCATTGAATGAATTTTAGGACTCTTTTAATTAGTGTCAGATAGCCTCCTTGACCTAGTGGCTAGATGAAAGGCAGACCATCGGATGATGAGAGTGAAAGAACAGTAATTGCATCTGTGTTTACACATACACCTTCATTAATCCGGCTGCTTAATTTCACCTCTGGTCATCTTGTCAAAATTCGAAGTTTCACCTGCACCACCTTGATGTCCGAAAATCCACACGGCACGACACGATTTCTTAGACATTTTCTGCCTCGCACAACCACTTTGTGGAACCAGCTTTCGCCGGCGGTTTTTACGAACCGATACGACATGGAAACCTTCAAGAAAAGAGCGTACTCCTTTCATAGAGGCCGGCATCACACCTGCAAGCCCCCTGGTGTTGCAGATGTCCATGGGCGGTGGTAGTCACTTACCATCAGGTGAGCCTTCTGCTCGTTTGCCACCTATGCCATAAAAAAACCTGTGTAATTTAAAACATCCTGCTTAGTTTGCAAGTCTCCTTTGAGAAGGCGAGAAATACAATATTATTTATCAACTTGGATTTTAGAATATTGCTGTCTCACACTTCTGGAACACGTGTTCTAGAGTGTAGACCGCGTCTAGGCAAACGTAGTGACGTGTCCTACGTCACTACGTTTGCCTAGTCTTCAGGCACGGTGGAGTGACGATTTATGCAAGGCAGCAGGCAGGAGCTAGATGTGAGTATCCGGAGAAAGACCACAGTGGCGTGCACTTGAAGAGGCTTATGTGCAGCAGTGGACAAAAACGGGCTGATGATGATGACACTCCTGGAAAATCATTTTGGTCTGGTGTCTAATCTTAATCTTAATCAGATTTATTGATTTGCCATCACTTTTGACTACAATGGACCATAGTACATAAATCAGTCAATTTTCAGAAATTTACGCATCTGATAATCTAGAGGAAATGATTATTTTTAAAATGACAAAGTATGGACTAAAAGAAATTAATAAAAAAAAAAATTATCCAGAGCAAAATACGATCCAAGCATTACGGATACGACTTATTTCATTGAAATTTTCCATTATTAGAATTTACCTTACTACCGGTTTTCGATTTTATTTTTTATTTCTTTTCGATGCGAAGATGGTTTTAATTATTCTGATTTTTGTAATCATGCATCTGTAAATAGTATAAATCAAAGCTCTCTGCTTGTGTATCTTCGTTTAATTTTTAACTAACGACCCGCCCCGACTTCACGCGAGAGCAATGCTGTTACTTAATATGCTACAGAGTGTTTTATATATAACGTTCACAGCTTTTTGTCATTAAACAATACAAAACGCTGTGTGTCTGAATGTAATATCTTCGAAAATATCCATTTAAATTCTGTAGACAAAATATCTGTAGTATATTTGGTATCAGCGTCACACCCGTGCGAAGCCAGGTGGTTCAATAGTTACTTACAATTCTTCTATATTTGAACAGTTTTATTGATCTACAGTACATATTTACAGCTTCTCTAGGTTTTGAAGAAAAAAACTATTTTTTAAAAGCAAATAATCGTTCAAACATCTTTCATATAAAATCAAATATGTATTTCTTTGATGAAAATATATTGAACAAGTATTTTAATGATAAAAGTTCGCGAATATTTCGTAAGCGAAATGTAATATTTTTATAAAATGAGATTATTAATCGAAGCGATGTGATGAGCTCATACTGTAACTTTGAAGTTAAAATACCGTCTGATTTATAAAAATTAGCAGAGTGACAAATCTAAGGCAAATAGGCTACATGATGGTAAGTGGTGACCACCGATCATAGACATTAGCACTGTAAGAATAACCTCATAATCCTTATATGGGTAATGATCCACTAACATTATGAGCTAAGATGTTATATCTTTTGTGTCTGAAGGTATTCTGGCTAACTCACCTATCAATCTCGCACACAACGATACACAGTATTGCAGTTTGGTGGTCATCTATATGTATATTAATAAAGTAAGCATATTTTTGTCCCAGTGATTATGGGACGATAGCTACTCATTGAAGATAGATTACGGTCTTATTTTGAAGATCTCCAGCCACAAATTCCTAATTGCTATTTACTAAATTGTTACGACTTGACAAATAATTAATGTTAGAGAGCTGATGAGAGAAGACGTTATGGGCTGGGTTAGTGAGCGGTGCTATGGTTGTATGATGTATATAAAAAAAAGGAAAACGTGCCACCAGAATATGTTGAATAATATGCGGTGGTACCTACCCAAACGGACTTGCACAAAACCCTACCACCAATTATCTGATCATTCATGCTGTTCTAGTAAAAAAAAAACTAAAAAGATGAAACCGCAATCTCTAATACCATTATAGTGTATGAAAGGCTTGCATGAACATGCCAACACATCTTACATATTAGATATATGAGCAAAATTTAACTTTTCACATTTATATTTGAGCTGCGAAATTTTTCTAAAATTAAATTCTTTGTATATTGGCATTTGCATGAACGGAGATACGATATCGATCGTGTATGCCAGATATTTGTGTTACTGCTGCACGAAAACCACCAATATGGTGCGGACTCCAATAACCATTTAAAGATACGTGACTTTAGTGTAGGAATCGCTTGGGTTGTTTACAGAACGAGCTGAATATGGAGTTTGTCTTGGAGCAAATCTGCTTGGCCAGTTACAAGATATTTTGGAGACTAAAGAGGTTTTAATGGACATCACCAACCACATCGTCCATTTTATAACGAAGATATTATGACAACATACGTGGTCGAGTGGTGTGTACACCGATTTTCATGGGTACGCTCCTAGGTCCAGGGTTCAATTCCCAGCCGAGTCGATGTAGATTAACATTAGTTGTCTATGTTGGCTTGGATCTGGGTGTTTGTTGTACCGTCGTCACTTCTCTTTTTCCATAACACAAGTGATTTAGCTACTTACATTGGGATCAGAGTAATGTATTTGATATTGTCTCGTATTTATTATTTATTAATATTTTCCAAATTCTTAAGGAAATGAGAAGAAATATTACGTGGACAAACATATGACCATGTCTTTAAATTGACTGAAAACAAGTAGATACATTCTTAAAACAAATTTAAAAAAATGTGATCAAACCAAAAACTGCATGCATCTATTTAAACAGAATCAAAGACCAATAATGTCTTGAGTTCAGTTTAAACATTCAGCTCAGTTAAAGTTCAGTTTTAACAATCATAAATTCGACGAACTTTCTCGAACTTTCGAGAATTTGTTCCAATGTTTTTGTATTCAGTTGGTTAAATTAGTCTGTGCGTTACTTAAGAACTGAATTGAGCATAATAATTGTATTTATCGTGCTCAAAGAATTATTTCGGGATTTTTTTTAGCAAATTTGGAATATACACAGCGTGACACCAGTCGCAGTTTATTTATTTCTATTTTTTTATGGAATACGTTGGCGGACGAGCATATGATCACCTGATGGTAAGTGGTCACCATCACCCATGACGCTGTAAGATATATTAACTATTCCTTACATCGTCAATGTGCCACCAATCTTGGGAACTAAGATGTTATGTCCCTTGTGCCTGTAGTTACACTGGCTCACTCACCCTCCAAGCCGGAACACAACAATACAGAGTACTGTTGTTTGGCGGTAGAATAACTCATGAGTGGGTGGTATCTACCCAGACGCCCTACCACCAAGTAATTTCTATGGTATAGAGGGCAAATGAGCAGGAGGCTCACCAAAGTGGTTACTACCGCCCATGAACACCTGCAACGCTTAAAAGTTCCCAAGTCTAATCGGTTCGGAAAAACCGCTGGCGAAAGCTGGTTCAACAGAGTTGAATTTGAAACAATTATTTGAAAAATGTTGAATATTTGGGCAGAGAAAGTAAATACCATTATAAAAAAGTGACGCTTAAGAAATATGTTTTGC
Source organism: Vanessa cardui (assembly GCF_905220365.1). Taxonomy (NCBI): domain Eukaryota; kingdom Metazoa; phylum Arthropoda; class Insecta; order Lepidoptera; family Nymphalidae; genus Vanessa; species Vanessa cardui. The sequence continues at coordinate 9,066,101 of NC_061146.1, forward strand.
TTTGTTTCAAGTAAAGCTAAATTTCTAACACCAAGTTTCCATGGTCACAAAGTCGGAACATCCTCGGGCAAGGCTTTCGTTTACAAAATAAAATACCGCAAATAGTTTTACTCTTCAAAAGAAAGAATTAACCGACTCCTGTGCTCGCTTACGTAATTTAATGTAAATAATATTTCTTGTTTTTATTTATGCATTATAAATGTAACTCTTAACCGATGATTGTGGGTTCCAACCCAGGCAAGCGCCACTGAATATTCATGTGCTTAATTTGTGTTTATCATCTCGGCGGAAAAGGAAAACGTCGTGAGGAAACCTGCATATCTAGCAGTGCACTAACCGGCATTGGCACAGCGTGGTGGAATATGTTCCGACCTTCTCCTCAAAGGAAGAGGAGGTCTTAGCTCAGAAGCGGGAAATTTGCAGGCTGTTTTTTTTTTGTTTTGTATGCCAAACAACAACAACGGCCTGTAAATTCCCACTGCTGGGCTAAAGGCCCCCTCTCCCTTTAAGGAGAAGGTTTGGAACATATTCCACCACGCTGTCTCAATGCGGGTTGGTGGAATACACATGTGGCAGAATTTCTATGAAATTTGTCACATGCAGGTTTCCTCACGATGTTTTCCTTCAGCGCTGAGCACGAGATGAATTGTAAAGATAAATTAAGCACATGAATCAGCGGTGCTTGCCTGGGTTCTAACCACTGGGCCATCTCTGCCCTTGCATGCCAAAGGTTTCAATCAAATCAGCTATTTGAATTTTAACAAAAATTAATCAGATACACTCGTCTTTAATTATATTTGAGTCGAATACTCGTGGTAATATCCTGAAAGTATGTATGAGTATAATAAAGCTAGCATACTTGAGTAAATTTGCATCATAGATTCAATGTACCGCTTAATGTAGTTTTAATGGCTTTCGTGTATCTCGCTTGAGATAATATCAACTAACACTGTACCAGTTCCTCAGCAATAATTACCAATTTTTGTTTTAATAATTGCATTAGAAATTAAAAAGTAAATGATGGCTTATGATTTCGTTATTCCTAAAAGAAGTTAAAATTCTAAAGAATATATTTATTATGAGGCAACGCGTCTTGTAGGAGGTTTTATTATATATATTCAAAAGAAAAACAGTTCATCTTAATTTTATCTGTTGATAATTTATCACTACATAGTATAAAACAAAATCGCTCTCTGTGTCCCTGTATCCCTATGTATGCTTAAATGATGGATTTTGATGCGGGTTTTTTTAATAGATAGAGTGATTCGAGAGGATGTACTTTATATATAATACATGGAAAATATAGTAAAGAAACACTAACAATTTTAGAAGTTTCTTTGCACCTGAGCGAAGCCGGGTCGGGTCGCTAGTTCTATATATTACGTTTTGATTATTAATTTTAAATCGATTATGGGATATGGACGAGGGTTTTTTTAATCAAAAATTTTGTCCAGAATACATGGGAAATCTTTTAAAGATTGTTAGTAACACTTTTTTATACTTTTAAAGTTAGGTTAGTCTGGTGATAAATGGTGATGGGTGATGGTAACGATATATCAAATATTTGATCAAATCTTACATACATTTGATCAAATAGTAGATAGATCACTATACTTAGGTCACTAGTATGTGTGAGCCAGTGTACATATACATTTATCCGGAAGCCAAGACAGCTAAAGGTTATTTATTAAATTCTTATTATATATATACAAGGACACCGCCTTTATTGAGGAATTCACCATTTTTTTCTGAAGAATCTAAAAACAATTTCTGTGCTGTATGAACGGTTGGCTCAATATTATTTATGAATATCGCCTTTTCATAAGAATGCTAGACTGTTAATTAATGGATATTGAATATGATACAATAATATCGCTTCTCATGAGATTGAAATATTTAGCCGTAACAGCAATATTTTTAAGAAAAAATTACTCTTTGCTCAAATAGTGTCAAGATTTTTTATTTTTTGTTTTTATTTCTTTTTAATTTGGAGTTGTTTTTTTTGTTCCTTCATATTTTTGTTGTTATTTTAAAGTTTTTTTAATGTAGGAGTGTAATGTTTTGTTGTTTTTTTGTTATTTGTAATGTAAAATGTAAACGCCTGTAGTGGTGTATCACACCGTACATGAATTTATTTCTTACTTTTTCTTAATATTTTGTGAATGCCGATGATGTTTCGAAAACTACATATAAATAAATAAATAAATTGTTAAAAGAAAAAAAAAAATACTTTTAACAAAATTACAAGAATATATAAATTAAAACAAAATACTTTTGTCAAGTTCTGATATTCTGATAATTGGCGTTTCTGTAAAGATTCATTTCGTATCTCACTCGAGAAATTTTAACAACTGATTTACAGAGACACGCCATTGTAATATATGTATTCTATAATATTTTAGGGATGTAAGGGGGCGCAAACTACACCTTAGTGCCCCAAGCCAACCTCACCTGCCCGTGGTGCATCCTGCCGACCAGCAAACGAGGCTCTGGCGACCGACTGATGGCGGTATAACCATCAACATAATAGGCGTAGCTAAATACCACAGGCCGGTGACGGGCAGCAGCGTCACCGGTGCGAGAAGCTACGCCCTGCGATCGCCAACCCGCCTGCCCAGCGTGGCGATTATGGGCACAACCTCCACATACAGCACACACGCAAGCCACGGCCCCCAGTTCCCGGCAGCCCCGCTATTCCTCGTCATGGTGGCGACGATGGTAACGGCGGGACGGGGGGTGCTAAGAATCACCGGGCTACGGGAGGCCACCACAACCGACTGACCCTTGCGACGTACAACGGACGCACGCTACGGCTTGACTCGCATCTAGCGCAACTTGAGGTAGAACTTGGGAAAATTAGGTGGCACATATTAGGGCTATGTGAAGTCCGTAGAGAGGGAGAGGACACCGTAACCCTCGAATCAGGCCACCTAATGTACTTCCGAGAGGGTGACCAACAATCCCAAGGTGGCGTTGGGTTTCTGGTAAATAAGTCCCTAGTTGACAACGTGGTGGAAATCTCCAGTGTGTCGAACAGGGTAGCGTACCTCATTATAAAGCTCACCGAGAGGTACAGCCTCAAGGTGGTGCAAGCGTACGCACCGACCTCGACACACTCGGACGATGAAGTGGAAGAATTATTCGATGACATATCGAGGGCCCTCCACTTCACCACGAAAACCCACTACAACGTTGTCATGGGGGACTTCAACGCTAAAGTGGGAGTACAGAACTGCAGCGAATCGGTAGTAGGACCCCATGGACTTGGAAGCAGGAATCATAGGGGGCAAATGCTTGTCAACTTCCTCGAACGGGAGGGGCTCTTCTTGATGAACTCCTTCTTCAAGAAGCAGCCGCAAAGGAAGTGGACGTGGCAAAGCCCCGACACTATGACGAAAAACGAGATCGACTTCATAATGACGGACAAGAGGCATATATTCAGAGACGTCTCAGTGATTAACAGGTTCAATACCGGTAGTGATCACCGACTCCTCCGAGGCTCTCTGAATATCAATGTTAAGGCCGAGCGCGCCCGTCTGATGAAGTCCACGCTCCGACCAAAGCTGCTCCAAACCATTGCGGGATCTGAAACATTCCAGTCAATCCTGGAGAACCGATTCGCTGCCGTGGAAACCACAACGGACGTAAACCAGAACCTCGAAAATGTAGTTCGAATTCTCAGGGAAGAAGGCACGAGATATTGTGGCATGCAGCGTAAGGGCAGGAAGTCGAACCTTTCGGAAGAGACTTTGGGGCTCATGAAGAAACGACGTGAAAACCCACCTGTCACTTCGTCAGAGAAACGGCAATTAAACCAAGAGATCAGCAGGCGCGTACGACACGACCTCCGGTGCTCCAATACTCTTGCAATAAAAAGAGCTATTGAGCAGAATCGGGGGTCTAAGGTGTTCGTACAATCTCTTGGAAGGAGCTACCTGACGAAGTTGACCACAGCAAGTGGAGAAGTCGTTTCTTCTAAGCCGGCAGTACTTTCGGAAGTAGAGGACTTCTACGGCCGGTTATACGCATCGCATGCATCTCGACCTGATCCCGAAAATGAGGATCCTAGAGCTACATTAACACGCCATTTCTCCGAAGACCTGCCTGAAGTCAGTATTGGCGAAATCGAGACTGCTCTTGGACAGCTTAAAAATGGAAAAGCCCCTGGAGAGGACGGCGTTACCACAGAGCTATTAAAAGCGGGAGGTAAACCGGTACTTAGGGAACTTCAGACGCTTTTTAACTCTGTCCTCTTCGAAGGGAGAACTCCGGAGGCGTGGAGTAGGAGTGTGGTCGTCCTGTTCTTCAAAAAGGGAGACAAAACCCTGCTGAAGAACTATCGTCCCATATCCCTACTGAGCCATGTCTATAAGCTGTTCTCAAGAGTGATCACGAACCGTCTTGCGCGAAGATTCGACGAATTCCAACCCCCGGAGCAGGCCGGGTTTCGGACCGGATACGGCACCATAGACCACATCCATACAGTGCGGCAGATTATACAGAAGTCCCATGAGTATAATCGGCCCCTGTGTCTTGCATTCGTGGACTATGAGAAGGCCTTTGACTCGGTTGAAATCTGGGCTGTTCTGGAGTCCCTGCAGCGTTGCCAAGTTGATTGGCGATACATCCAAGTGATGAGATGTCTCTACGAAGCTGCCACCATGTCCGTCCGAGTACAGAATCAGCAAACAAATCCCATACCATTGCATCGAGGAGTGAGACAAGGGGACGTTATTTCCCCCAAATTGTTCACTAATGCAATGGAGGATATGTTCAAGACGCTGAACTGGAAAGGACGTGGCATTAACATCAATGGCGAATACATCTCTCACTTGAGATTCGCAGACGACATCGTCATCGTGGCAGAAACGCTGCAGGACCTACAACAAATGCTGAACGAGCTGGCTGATTCTTCTATGCGTATCGGCCTACGGATGAACTTGGATAAAACCAAGGTCATGTTCAATGAACATGTTCTACCGGAACCGACTACGATACACGGTACCGTTCTCGAAGTTGTTCAAAAATATGTCTACCTCGGGCAGACTCTGCGATTAGGTGGAAACAACCTTGAGGACGAGGTGAATAGAAGAATTCAGCTGGGTTGGGCAGCGTTTGGGAAGTTACGTCGAATCCTAACATCGTCGATCCCACAGTGCCTTAAGACGAAAGTCTTCAATCAGTGCGTCCTACCCGTCATGACATACGGAGCCGAAACGTGGACACTCACGACAAGGCTGGTCCACCAACTTAAAGTCGCTCAGCGTGCTATGGAAAGGGCTATGCTCGGCGTTTCCTTGAGGGATCGCATCAGAAATGAGGTGATCCGTCAAAGAACCAAAGTCATCGACATAGCCCACCGGATTAGTAAGCTGAAGTGGCAGTGGGCTGGTCATATTTGTCGTAGAACCGACAACCGTTGGGGAAAACGTGTTCTAGAGTGGAGACCGCGTCTCGGCAAACGTAGTGTAGGACGTCCTCAGGCACGGTGGAGTGACGATATACGCAAGGCGGCAGGCAGGAGCTGGATGCGAGTAGCCGGAGAAAGACCACAGTGGCGTGCACTGGGAGAGGCCTATGTCCAACAGTGGACAAAAATAGGCTGTTGATGATGATAATATTTTAATTATTATAGTCAATGTAGCATATCACATTTCGTGTTCGGCGGTGAGTTTCGACTTTCTTCTTATATTATGCCTCGACGGTATAACAATGATACGCCTTATTCCGCGCTGTCACCCGCCGGAAAAGAATTATTTTAAAATTGATCTGACAGCTTGACGTAACAACGTTCGGATAGTTTGACTAAATATATTTTTAATATATGTAAATATACATGTTTATTCAGCTGTACTTTACTATATTAATTATGAGATCTTTTTATGTTTTCTTTTTTATTTTATTGACGAAACCACCTTAGCTCAGTATCACAATTGTGTCAGTAACAGCCTGTGAATTTCCCACTGCGTTGCTAAGTCTCTCCCACTAAGGAGAGGGTTTGGAACATCTTCCGCCAAGCTGTTCCAATGCGGGTTGGTGGAATGCACATGTATCAGAATTTCGATACAATTAGACACATGCAGATTTCCTCACGATGTTTTCCTTCACCAGCACAAAATTATTTACAAACACAAATTAAGCACATATAGTGGAGCTTACCTGGGTTTGAACCGGAAATCATCGGTTATGATGCACGCGTTCTAACCCACTTCAAATTCAATTTTTTTTTAATTTAGTGTGCAATAGTTCCACTTTTAATTCCTATTCTTTTTTTTTAAAATTAGTGTTAATTATTGGCCAGTCTTCTCTCGCAGATGCAAAATATAAAATGCAAAGAGTCACTCTAAACGTTTATTAAGTTAGGAACGAGAAGGAAGTGTTTATAAGGCTAACTTCGGAGTCGCAACGAGATAGTTGGCTCCTGTTGATATTAGCACAGAATATATTCAACAAAAATGGCACGCGAGTGTGGCCTGTTACTATCTAAAAGGTCTTATAAAAAAGTTTCATTACAAGATTGCTACCGTCAAGCTCCGATTGACAAATGTGAAACGACAAAAAATATAATTATTTAAAGCACTTGTATTATGGAAAATCAGAAGTAACGACGGTAACACCCAGACCCAAGACAACATAGAAAACTAATGATAATCTACATTGACTCGTTCGGCCGTGAATCGAACCCGTGACCTCCGAGTGGCGTACCCATGAAAACCGGTGTACACACCACTCGACCACGGAGGTCGTCAGAACACATTACATTGGTTGCCTGTGACGAGAACTCTAAAGTACTAGTAGCTGTAGTGAGTATTGTATTTGGATTTAGAAAGTCTGATGAATGGGTTCTACTAACCCAGATTGACGTGCAAAATATCCTAACACCAAGTAAATATTGTCTGTTTTATTAAACTATTACTAGTATTTTCTTGGTGGTAGGACTTTGTGCAACTCTGCCTGGGTAGGTACCACCCACTCATCAGATATTCTACCGCTAAACAGTACGCTGTATTATTGTGTTCCGGTTTGAAGGGTGAGTGAGCCAGTGTAACGAAAAGGGACATAGCATCTTAGTTCCCAAGATTGGTGGCGCATTGACGATGTAAGGAATACTTAATATTTCTTACAGCGTCATTGTCTATGGGTGATGGTGACCACTTACCATCAGGTGGCCCATATACTCGTCCGCCAACCTATTCCATAAAAATAAAAAAAAGTATATGTTATTTTTAATGTTCAATAAATTGTGAATCCGATATCACTTTTAAAACAAATTCTTGTTCTGAGGACGCAACTTTGCCGAAACAGGGTGGATTAAAGATATTATCAAATATTTAAGCCGGTTGCACAAAGCCTCAGTGTAATACAGGATATGTTTATTAATAAAGTTTGCTTCAACAAAATAGACAAATTAGCAGGTTATGTTTTAATGGAATTGGCCTCGCTTCAGGCTAAGAAGCTATGCTTATTTTTAAGGAAAACTTTATGGTAAACCGCTGACTAATTTTAGACAAGGTGACTACTTCAAATCCTCCATCTGCGTCAGATACATTACTGTGCACGTGTATTTGCTTAAACACAAGAGAACTCTCTATTTTCTCTGTTTCAGAATCCAATGGAATAGAAAATCCATCACCATCATCATATCAGCCAAAAGACGTCCACTGGTGAACATAGGTCTCTTTCAATGATTTTCACCTTGACCGGTGAGTAGCGGCTTGCATCCAGCGATACCCCGTGGACTTGACCAGATCGTCCGTCCATCTCATAATTATAATAGAAGCCGCATATAATAATTATAGTAGAAAATCTAAAACGTCTCATAATAGTTTGGGCACAAGAGCAATGGTTTAACGTGCTTTCTGTGGAAGTATTAGTATAGTATTTGCCAACGACATTGTCCTCATGGCAGTGCCTCTCCAGGATTTGGAAGAGATGCCAAACATCCTGAGCGATTATTCAAGCCAAGTACTTTCGCCGGCTATTTTTCGAAACCGTTACGATTTGGGAACCTCCAAAATAGAGCGTAGCAATTTCTTAAAGGCCCGTAAAACACCTGCAAGGCCTCCGGTATTGCAGATATCCATCGGCGGTGGTAATCTCCATCAGGTGAGCCTTCTGATTGTTTTCCACCTATAACATAAAAATAACCACGTTGGTCTCACGATGAACATTGAATGACCAAAATGATGGTCAACTAACATACATCCTAGAGAGCAGTGGTCGTACACGGCTATGCTTACGGCATATAGTATCTCGAAGATATGCAGTAATCCACCGTATCCTTCCGGGGCAAAGTATACAACTGGTCCGATATAACTTTCAAGCCATGTTCCATTAAACGGCTTTTTTCTAATCTAATTACTATAAAAATGTATGTTAAATTAAAGTAATAGCCTTTACATGTGATGTTTTAGCACTGACGCTGTTCTGCGGAAGTGCTTACATTCTTGGCACCCGTTCACATTTAAAATGGATGGCACGAACGCCTTTTGGAGATCAACAGTTAAACCGAATAAACCTCTTGTATTCATGGATAATCTATTTAAATATGGAATTTTAAACATTTGATTTGGATATTGTGCAAGCTCATCTAGGTAATTACTACCTATTGATTACTTATTCTATTACCAAATGGCGAGTTTCTTGTATTCCGAGTTGAAGAGTGAGTGAGCCAGTGTAACTACACGCATTAAGGAGATAATGTTGTGATCCATTTGCCGGCTTCCCTTTTTTATTATGGACCACCGTTATTCGTCTTTTTGATAATCGATTATTTGATTTAAAAAATAATATAACCAATAACATTACAATACATAACTTTTTTAGTAACTTATAAAATAGCTACGGAACCTCTAATATAAAAATCGCAACGAACTTTAACCATTTTGTTTTAATAAAAGCTTGTGAGTGGTACATTAATACTTGGGATGAACTCTTTGTAGGCTTCGCATTTTATGCGTCAACCGACAAGTAACATTTTTGGGGGATATCCCTAAAATTCTAAATTCAAATCTAATAAAAATTGTGGCTGATATAGGCACCGTACAGAAACAATAGAGGGCGTTATAATCCCGACAGTAGAGACCCCGTGCGAGTAAAAAAAGAAACTTCCCAGACACATTGGTGGCAGGCTGGCAGCTGTCAAGTCTGTAAATATGATTTTACAATGATCAAAATTATAAAATATGGTTTTTTACCAATTAACAATGATCGTAAATATTAAATAATATTAAATTGTAAGTACCTATACGAGGGGTGTTGAGGATTTTCTGTTGCCAATAAAATGGGCGCTGCAGATGGTGGTATTTTTAGATGGGAACCAGTTATTTGGATGTCTACTAAAAGAAACAACGGTTATAGGTTAGATTCAACGATCGACGAAAATTAAACTGTCTTCCATAACAGTTACCCACAAAATTGGTGATTTTTATATAAATAAAATCAAAAAGTACTTTTTAAATACTTGAAGGTATGCTTACGTGTGATTTATAACTGCATTTATCATTTCACTCTTTTATCCCTAAGCCATGGCATGTGATTACTATTAGTAGGGAAATAGTAAAATTTTACACCCTTAAAGTTGTTTTTGGACGTATTACGGCATCTAGAAATACAACAATACATTTCGATAGCTCAAATTATCAAAAATTAACACGATAATTCAGAAATATTTTCCGTTATTTGACTGTAGAATTTCTGAAATTGAGGGTAAAAGTTTTGAATATGAGTCACGAGATGGCAGAGTCATCGCTACGCACGGTGCCTATAATAAGACGTCCATCAGAAGTGAAAAATCAAATTTGACAATAAAAAAAGTATACTTAAAGAAATCAAATTAATTAATACGGAATAACGCATACACGATGGAGTCGAGAGGGCGGTAGGGGGAGGCGGCGGGGTTATAATGCGTAGTGCCGTTGCCTTCATGGCGTAATCATCAGGTCCTGATAGATTTCAGCCACAGTGACCAATCTCGAGGCACACACAACTACATAGGGCATATTATTTTATACAAGATTTTAAATTAGCCTAGTTATTTTATTTGTTATAGTTATTTAATATAGTATATTTACCATGTATTTTATTTTTAGTAGTGGACCTCGATATTTCGACATTATCTACGAATGTCTTGTTCTTGTGAACATTTTGCACAAGTGTGTGCAGAAACACAGGTGTTTTATACACTTTAATTTACGATGGGACGGGACGTCAGGATTTTACATACTTTCCAAGGCACACTTCTGACTCTTAGCTGCTACTGAGAATAAAATGTTTTCTGTTCGACTCAGGATCTGACGACCAGATCTCGGGATCTACGACCACCTATCAATCTACTAGACCAATGAGACAATGAGTCACGTTAGAGCATAAGAGTTGGTCTTGTAAAAGTCACGCCCATATGAATTCACTCAATCAAAACCATTGTAGTTGTCACGATCACGTGTTAACCGAACTCGTTAGAAAGCACTAAGCAGATTCTCTTTATAATAAAGCTGAAAGGTATTTCGCAAAATAATTCTACACTCGGAATCCGTTCACGAGAAGTGTTTTTTGTATATTTCAGAACGTTTCGTGCCTATCATAATAAAATTTTTAGATATTCAGGGAATGGCAATAACATTACTTACGGACTACTACCGAGTAACACCTTTGTTATGAGCATTTGATGTGGTCCAAGTCACAGGGCGCCTTTTTTTCTCGCTGGAAGAACGCGTTACGAGCTTCCGCCACGCTATAAAAATGGAGCATATGTGGGGCCCCCGTATGTGTCGTAAAGTCGTAAAGTCCGCCCCGGCACACCGGGACACCCACTAAAAATCCAGCAATACCCATCGGTGGGCCGGTCTTTTCAGTGGGCGTCACAGGGACCTAGGAGTTTCGAACAATTGTTGGTTTCGTTTGGGAAAGTCTAAAATTGAAATTACACTTGAACAATTGAGGAATCGGATTAAATAAATAAGACGAAAGCCAAGTTTGGAATTGCTTCGACGATTTAATTGCTGTAACTTTGTACTGCCTCTAAAGATCGTATCATTGTAAAACAAACGAGTTTAATGTTATTTGTTCATCGGTTTGTCACATGATATGCATTAATGAGTACGCTCACTAATTCTTTTACCCTATATGAGGCGGTTTGTCTGATGGCAAGAGATCAACACTGCCCTTAGACCATTGAAACTGCAAAAAATATCAACCATAAACCAACAAAGATGTCAGTCATTTTCCAAACTAGAACAGCAATACGTGTTTATGTGTAATACGACGACGAACTCCATGGTTGCCATTCTGATGTCGCTCCTTCGATTCCCACCCAAATCGATGTAGATTACCATTAGTTTTCTATGTTGTCTTGGGTCTTGGTGTTTGTGGTACCGTCGCTACTTATGATTCCCATAACACAAGTGCTTCAGCTACATACATTGGGATCAGAGTAATGTATGTGATGTTGTCTCATATTAATAAAAATATATATAATTAGCAATTCATATAAATTTTACTAAAAAAAAATAAAATGGACGTAGGACTTTTAAATAATCGGATTTAATGAAATTAACAAAATGCAATTAATTAATAATTTATACAAAATGTAACAATTTTAACATTAATTCTACTTTTAAATCTAAGACGTCTAAACACTACAACGGCTCCGAGTGAACTGAATAAAATCTCTTCACGCCGGTCTCCATCTGTTGTTTGTTGTTTTCCTCACTGAACACTTGCACGTGTTCGATTGCAGGTGTTCCTTGCAGGTGTTTATTCAATTGCAGCGCCCGGGTTTTTACGTTCCGAAACTTTATCTCCTAAATATATATTATTACCGATTGGCGGTATAAAGTAAGTGGACGGTACTTACTTAGACAGACTTACATTAGCCACCAAAGAGTTTTCATATGAATAAGAAGGTATATCATCATTGTAAATCAAATTTTAACAAAGAGCGGCAAAACGTCAACCAACACGCCCGAAATTATGATCATGGAACTCAAATGACAAATGTCCATGATCATAATCGCTAACGGAAATTAAGGAGGAAATTTCTATGAAGTTTACATTCGTGTTTTAAATCGGGCGTGTGTGACGTCACAATTAATATATCAATTTTATTTTTCCGCTTTTAGTTCTTAACTTGATCCTGACTATAAGAAAGAATGTAGTGAGGCTGTTGAGTACCAAAACTTACAATATCCAATTTTAAACTCGTGTAAAGTTCCTCTGAATGACTACTGTAATGCAAACAATGTTGAACCCTCTGTTGAAAGTAATAAGATCGAATATAGCGTATCAACATACCCACAGAAGGTGGTTATTCCAAATGACGGTCATATATCGGACTGTAAAGATTCTAGAAGTTTCTGCCTCGTGAGAAGTAAAATGAAGCAAGCTATTTATTACACATGGTTGTTAATTTTATATTCAATTGGTTAGTATTGTGTTTAATAAGTAAAGAATTGAGAGTCGAGATGGCCCAGTGGTTAGAACGCGTGCATCTTAACCGATGATTGTGAGTTCAAAGCCAGGCAAGAACCGCTGATTCATGTGCTTAATTTGTCTTTCATTCGTGTTCAGCGGTGAAGGAAAACATCGTGAGGAAACCTGCATGTGACAAATTTCATAAAAATTCTGCCACGTGTGTATTCCACCAACCCGCATTGAAACAGCGTGGTGGAATATGTTCCATACCTTTTTCTCAAAAGGGAGTGGAGGCCTTTTGCCCAGCAGTGGAAATTTACAGGCTGTTGTTGTAAGTAAAAAATTGTAATTTATAATTAAAAACTTATTTGAATAAAAGTTACCCATGATTGATTGATCAATAAATACCACCAGGTTATCACCATCACCATCAACATGATTAGCCTGTACTATTCCACTGCTGAACGTAGGCTTTCCTTAACGTTGGACGTAGACCTCCCCCAATGCTGGACGTAGTCCTCCCCCAAGGAATCACATTTACTTACCAGCTAAGTAAATCTAGTTCTATTTCGGAAAGAAATATCCAAACCTGAAAACCACTAAAATAAGTTAGCAAGATTTTGTATATCACTTTGTGATTGAATAATTAAGCATTTATTTCGACCAACACAGACCATCATTTACTTAAATAATAAATAATAATAAATATGACACAACATCACATACATTACTCTGATCCCAATGTAAGTAGCTAAAGCACTTGTGTTATGGAAAATCAGAAGTAACGACGGTACCACAAACACCCAGACCCAAGACAACATAGAAAAGTAATGGTAATCTACATCAGCCAGGAATCGAACCCAGGAACTCGGAATGGCGTATCCATGAAAACCGGTGTACACACCACTCGACCACGGAGGTCGTCACTTTAATTAACGAATTCATGTTTTGAATTAAAATTGTCTGGAAGTGGTAAGTTTTCCTATAAAATTACACAAAATAAAGTACGCGCAAATTGTTCTTTAACATTTTTCGTGAGTACAATTATTAAGAATTTTAAACTTTCCTGTGATACCGTTGTGCTCCCTGCATTATCATTACACAGTATAAAGCAAAGCCGCTTCCCGCTGTCTTACCCTATGTATGCTCAAATCTTTAAAATTACACACCGGATTTTGATGCTGTTTTTTTTATAGATAAAGTGATTCAAGAGGAAGGTTATTGAATGTTATACATGGACAATATAGCAAAGAAATGAGGATTATTTTAGACGTTTCTCATGTGATGTAAATAAACCAATTCTGTAGTATATTTATATCAGTATTGCACCCGTGCGTAGCTGAGGCGGGTCTATAGTTTATTTATAAAATTGTCTATTACTAGAGATAATAAATTAATACCTAGAACTATATAGTGTAGGTAGAATCTAAAAATAACGTCTTCATCTAAATAGTTGTAATCATAATAATTACTGCGATAATTAAGTTAATTATTCCGATGTTAAAAGTACAATGTGTATACTTGGTTTTAAGGATCAAGGGTCAGTGACCTTTGCACTCCACAGTTGCGTTTAATTGTTATTTGATGCCTGATGCAATATAGTTTTATTTATTATGCAGAATAATTTTTAGTATGCAAGGAGTGCCATTGTTAACTTAACAATGAATTTTGACAAAAATCAATTTCATCAAGCACAGTGGCTGATAATGTTGATTCAATAAAAAATTATCGCAGAATAAATAAATATGAGACAACATCACATACATTACTCTGATCCCAATGAAAGTAGCTAAAGCACTTGTGTTATGGAAAATCAGAAGTAACGACGTTACCACAAACACCCAGACCCAAGACTATATATACTAAGATTGCTGTAAATACTAATGTTCGAGAAATGTTTGTGTATTCCGATCAAAATTAATAATGTATACGTGAACAGTAAAGTATTATTATAATCAGTGTATCAGTAAAAGTGAAGGGTTTTACTGTGTTATTCCTGAAGTAAGTTTATATACGACTGTGCGGATTGTACACCCTTATAACACAAGATGCATAACGTAAAAGTCGAATCAAAACCTAACCTAACAATGGCTACGGATATCATATAACATTTCGTCCACAAATAACAAACCCACAGACAATTGCTGCTTGATATATAAACAAATGTAACTTATTTCCAGGGTAGACAAAGCGTTCCACTTTTAAAATACCTGGATTGTATTGGCTAATCTCACCGCGAATTGTAAAATAACTGACAGCTCTACATTACATGATATCACTAACACTGTCGACTTAATAAAACTTTTTTTGAATTTGGAAATTGGACATTCTAACGATTATTTTTTTAATTTAGAATTATTCGGTTTTACTCGCATATTTATACAAAATAAACTATAGGATAACTTAGTACGTAATACATACAGTGAACTATTTACTTAGTAACTAATTATATTTGTTCACATGTCATTGTACATAAGTAAATATTGAAACTGTCAAACTGACAGAGATAAGTTCAATGAACTTGAAGTATAGGGGAGATCTTCGTTTGAAATTTGGAACTTAACTTTACATGAAAAAAAGTTACTCTTTGGCATTAAGGGCATTGCAAACATTTAATCTTCTTTTAATTGAGTTGAGTTAAGTAATCTCATTTCAGTGCACCATGACTATTGGACCCTGAATTTTTTTTAAATTAGATTACCAATATTTTTAAATATCTGCTAAGTTTTATTGGTTTGGGTAAGACCTTCAGTCAGCGTAGGTTATCTTAACACATTATGTTCTACCGTTAAAAAATTATGGTTTGTATTTTTGTGCTCAAGTTTGATGAGTGAGTAAGCCAGGTCAAATGTGCCTGCATTTGACCTGGCGACGGACATAACATCTCAGTTTCCAAGGTTCCAAGGTAGTTGTTGACGCATTAGCGATGTGAAGAGTATATGACTTTTGGCGCTCCTAAAAACTTAGCACCCTAGACCCTAAACACTAATGTAAGAACAGCGCTATATCACAAATTTTATAATTAAAATATCACCAACAGAAATTTTATTTCATTTAAATAATTTCATCTCAAGTCCCCATTTTCGTTGTCAAACTAAAAATAGGTCAGTCCAATTCCACTTTTGTTATTGGATTACTATAAATAAAGGCACTCCTTTAAATTAGTAGCTATTAACGTTTCGGAGGGTTAGAATTGGAGAGGTATAACTTAATTTGAGAAGCTGTTTAACACTCAATGTATTGTTTGATTCAATTTAACATGGATGGAACATTAATTATAACGGATGATATTAATGGTATCATGCCTTTGATGGTGATAAATTTGGTGATTCATTTGAATTGGGTATTTAAAAGTTCTTAATGGTTATCGTGAACTTTAGAATGGATTGGAGTTTTGGTAGCAGGTTTTACTGATCTGTTTATTCCAACAACTTGCATTGGAACAGCTTGGAATATGTTCTTAACCTTCTCCTCAAAGGGAGAGGCGGCCTTATGGGCTCAGTATAAGCAGTGGGAAATTTACAGGCTGTTGTAGTTGTTGGTCTGTTTATTTACAAAATAATTATTAACATTAGGTCCATGTATGTAGTAACAGCCTGTAAATTTCCCACTGCTGAGATAAGGCCTCCTCTTCCATTAAGGAAAGGGTTTGGAACATATTCAACCACGCTGTTCCAATGTGGGTTGGTGGAATGCACATGTGGCAGAATTTCGATGAAATTAGACACATGCAGGTTTCCTCACGATGTTTTCCTTCACCGTCGAGAATGAGATGAATTATATACACAAATTAAGCACATATATATAGTGGTGCTTGCCTGGGTTTGAACCCGCAATCATTGGTTAAGATGGACGCGTTCTAACAACTGGTCCATCTCAGCTCATGTACATATGTAAATATGGATTAAAAATTGTTGCTGTATAAAATCTTGACCGCGTGGAAAAAGTGATAGCAGATTTTTGTCGTTGAATCATGATTGCGATCTTCGGGGCTGAAATCGAACACCTTTTGTCAACGGTGGAGGCAATAAGGCGAGGTCTTGTACTTTTAATAAAGCTTTTTGACTCGTAATAGTCTCCAAGGTCCAAGTGTTTCTACATTTATTAATCTTGAAAATATATATATATATATATATATATATATATATATATATATATATATATATATATATATATATATATATATATATATAAGCTTCTCGTCCTAGGTTAACATGGTTATAATACACAGAATACATAAAACTTATATTGAAAAACTTCGATAAATAACATGTTCCCAAGGTTGGTAACACATTGGCGATGTATAAAAAGGTTAAAGTTTCATACATTTTCTATGGGGACCATCAATTGGCCCGTCTATCTAAATAAATAATAATAAAAAGAACATCACATTTATGACTATTTTATTGTTTGGATTAATCCCGGCTGCTGAATTTCACCTTCGGACATCTCGTTAACAGTCTAAGTTTCACCCGCACCACCTTGATGCCCGAAAATCCACAACTGCGCAATTTCTTAGACATTTTCTGCCTCACACAACTACTTTGTGGAACCAGCTTTTGCCGGCGGTTTTTCCGAACCGATACGACAAGGGAACCTTCAAGAAAAGAGCGTCTTCCTTTCTTAAAAGCCGGCAACGCACCTGCAAGCCCCCTGGTGTTGCAGATGTCCATGGGCGGTGGTAGTCACTTTATATCAGGTGAGCCTCCTGCTCGATTGCCACCTATGTCATAAAAAAAAGACTCCATTATTTGTAGGGTTAGTAGTGATTTACCATCAGGTGCATTGGCAAACGTGACTATTACCTGTGTCATAAAAAAACAACACAAAAATATTGTTCAATTAATAACACGCGAGAAAAAAACACATCATAACAAAAGTAAATTTCACGCATCGCTTTTAATTCGTACATATTCATCACGGAAATTACACCCCGAAAAAAGTGACTCCGGATGAATTTTTCATCTCGCGTTCGTGAGCGTTGAAAAGGGGATGTTTTATGCGTTAATTGGTTTAACCAATTTAGCTGTTAGTGAAAAGTGTGTGACGTTTTAATACGTTGTTGTTAATACATCGTATTTATATTCAGTACAGGTGTACTTAATAATTGTGAAGGTATTTATCATCATTATCATTACATAGTATAAAACAAAGTCGCTCACCGCTGTCTATCCCTATGTATGCTTAGATGTTTGAAATTAATCTACGGATTTTGATGCGATTTTTTTAATAGATAGATTGGTTCAAGAGGAAGGTTTATATGTATAATTTTTGCACAATTTAGTAGAGAAATCCTGACGGTTTTAGACGTGCAAAGCCTGGGCGTGTCGTTGGAATTTTAATAAAATAAATAATTGTGGATTAGTTACTGTTTTTTTTTTAATAATATTGGATTTGTTGAATATTCAATGATATTATTTTTGCTTCAAATACAAATGAAGCTTTTGTTAAGCTAGTTTATTAACTATGGGTTATTTTGGTGTGTTTTTTATTTATAGTTAGGTGGACGGACCACTTGATGGGAAGCCATTGCTGGCGCTGTAAGAAATAATAACAATTCCTGACATTACCAATGCACCACCCTTGACTACCCACCCCAAGTCGGAATACAACGACACTGTTTTGCTGTTTAGCGATAGAATATGTATTTAAAATAAACATATACATTTAAAAAGACAAATCGCTAAACAAAAATGATCCTGATGATGAAAGTTTTATATTAAAAATTATATTTTTGTAAAAAATCTTTAGCTCTTAATCTCCGACCGTTACCTTAAGCCAGTGTCGCACTATATTTAATAAATATTTTAAACCTGGCTTTGATACTAAATAGCCCAATAGGCCCAATCGTCAATTTCATCCAAACAAAAAATAAGTAACAATATGCTTAGGATCAGAAACAAAACAAGAAAAAAATAATTAGGAAATATGGCAGAAACATCTTATTGCGTTAATACGTCTGAATTTAATATCCCCTGACGGACAGGTAACTCAAAGGAACAAAACATTCCTCTCATTAATTATCAAAGACAGTATAAAATTAAATTTTAATTAACCTCCCTACATTACTCAGTGTTATTTAGCGCGAGTAATAAATATATACAATAAAAGGACCCTAGCACGACCATCTCATTAAATGTCAGTATCAATTAAGGCTGTAGTGGCTTCAGGATTAAATGCGGTAGAACTTCTGCTAATAACGATTTTTCTTACTGGCATATGACGTCATAATGTTATACTAAACATTTATGAAGGAGTTTATATCTATAACGCATAACACTCACACATGCTCATAAACTCATACAAGCGTTTTTGTATGTATGAGTGTTTGTATAATTCCATAAATATTTTGTAATAGTTTTTCAAATGTTAATTATTTTCACTGTAAAGCAATAGGCTAATTTGAAACCTGAAATTGAAATGGTTTACATCCAATAACGCCGAAGATTTTGGAATTATTAATAAATAACTTTATTTTCAGGAGAGTCCCGTCTATGAAAGGTAAATTAATGGATTAATGACATGAAAGTGGCTGGGCATTTCATTGACAGGTTAATAAATAATTATTTATTTTGTAGGTAATTATAATTAGCTACAACATAAACATACACAGACATTGTTGGATTTTCCTAGTCTACAACATTTTGGTGTGTGCTTAAGTGAGTCCCTAAAATGTAATCGGTTTCCATATTTTTTTTTTATATAATCAAATAAATATATTCCTATTTTGTTCTTACTAACGAGATATTATTGAGATGAAAAACTCGTTAAAAAAAAAAAAAACTTATATGAAATAAATATATTTTAGAAAATTGATATGAATATGAAACTTTCTTTACACGTGTCATATTATTTTGGAGATCAGTCCCGCTGTTATCATAACAAGCTCCAGAAAGCTGTTTTCAAGTGATCTACAAATACCCAAAAAAAACTTTACCTATGGGGCGACCCTAACCGCGTGGTTTACGGGTTTTTTGCATCCATGTACTCTGGGTTAAAAGGGCCTGTTCAACTTCCAACCGCGATCATACCTTCTTTATTAATATTTTGCCTGACGTTTTGTCAGAGTTATAGTACGACACAACTTAGATGTAGCATCGGCAAAATTCGTAAAACCGATCACATCCGAATTAAGTACGCTATCCCAAATTAACAATATTTACTTCTTGTGCGAATATGATCTTTATACAAACGTAATAACTTGTAATATCATATTACCTAACATGTTCGTCAATTTTACATCAATTTACATGCACTCACTTTCTCGGGTTGAACTGACGCGAGAATCTAAAGAAACGACGAATAGCGTTGAATGGCGCGATAGGGAGCTATTTCTATTGGTTGAATTTGCCGATGCTACATCTAAGTTGTGTCGTACTATACTTAGATAGTCCATTATGCATTATTATATGAGTCACGTATTGTTAATGTGATCGGGGTTTGGATCTATGGCTTTGTTTGTTTAAGTTTTACTTTTCTTTGATTGCCTATATGATAAACTTCAGGTTGTGATGTCTGCTTCCTGGATATATTTTATAGCCATAGTTATTTTTTGTGATTAAATGACATACTTCTTGAGTCTGACTAAAAATTATGATTACTAAAGTTATTAATTTCGGGATATTTACCATGTCTGAATGTCTTGTTCACGACACATTTCGAAGATTCGTAGATAATGTCGAAATATCGATCTCCACCGAATAAAAATAAAAAATATGGTAAATATAAATATAAAATTTATGATGTTTGATACTTTTGGATTGGCCTTTTTTTGGCGCTTATGGCATACTTTTGTAAGTCCACTAAATATTACAAAAAACGACAGCCAAACAAGTGTTAAGTATTATTGTGTTTTGGTGTGTGAGCGAGCCAGTGATCATCATGACACCTTTTGATGTCCCATTATAGCTCCCAACGGTGGTGGATTGGGGTGGGGATGCTAAGAGTTTTGAATATAGCGGCAATGTCTATGGGCAGTGGTTACCATTTATCATCAGAGGTTATACTTACCTGTTTTATTTATAACATAAAAATAATCAAGTATATCGTTGTATTTAATTTCCGAAAGAATATAATACCAACACGCAAAATAATTACTACGCATTATAATTATTCATTGCCGAGATTTAGCCAAGAATATTAGATAAGGCGCTTGCCTGTATACGAAATAAATATAATACATAAGAGTATTCGATAACAAGTTTTTAATTAAAATGTGTAATCATTAAAACTCATTTATCCAATCCAATCGATCAGCCAATTTCCGTCTATGGCTAGACATAGGCCTCTCCAATTGCACGCCACTGAGATCGTTCTTGGGCTACTCGCATCCAGCTCCTGCCAGCCGTCTTGCGTAAGTCGTCACTCCACCGTGCGGACGTCCTACACTACGTTTGCCGAGACGCGGTCTCCACTCTAGAACACGTTTCCCCCAACGGTTATCGGTGCTGCGACAAATATGCCACTGCCACTTTAGCTTACTAATCCGGTGGGCTAATCTAACATATAAAAATTTT
Source organism: Vanessa cardui (assembly GCF_905220365.1). Lineage (NCBI taxonomy): Eukaryota > Metazoa > Arthropoda > Insecta > Lepidoptera > Nymphalidae > Vanessa > Vanessa cardui. The sequence goes on from NC_061146.1 coordinate 9,087,028, forward strand.
AGTAATTAAGAAAGTGAGAGTAATAAAGATTTACAGATTTAACCTATTACCAACAAACATTCAAAATTAAGCACCAATAAGGTTTTAGTTTAAGGCTTAAAAAGTCACTGGTTCGATCATGAACCTTGAGCTATTGGCGTCTCCCGCTCCTTGCATAAGCTTTAACCTTAATGGGAGGGGTAAATAGGAATATGAATGTTTGTCTAAAACTTAGGCATTGCTACTAAAGGGGCTTTTACAAATAATTTAAAAAAAATTATACTAATATTATAAATGAGAAAGTACCACTGTCTGTCCGTCGCTCTTTGACTGCCAAATAGAAGCAAACTCTAAGAAAAACATAGGCTACTTTTTTGCCTAACACGTGACAACCAACCACAGTGGTATACAAGAAACAACAACAACAACAGCCTGTAAATTTCCCACTGCAGGGCTAAGGCCTCATCTTCCTTTGAAGAGCTTAGAACATAATCCACCACGCCGAACCAATGTGGTTTTGGTGGAATTCACATGTGGCAGAATTTCTATGAAAATTGACACATGCAAGTTTCCTTACGATGTTTTTCTTCACCGCTGCGATCGAGATGAATTGTAAACACAAATCAAACACATGAATATTCAATAGTGCTTGCCTAGGTTTGAACCCGCAATCATCGGTTAAGATGCACGTGTTCTAACCACTGGGCCATCTTGGCTACCTTAGTTACGGCTCTTAGTGACATATAAAATAAAAATTAATCGAAATTATTAAATAAAAGATACTGTCAGTAAATCTTCGTAGAAACATTAAAGACGCCAGATTTAATCTGAAGCTATAACACGAAAATCCGGTTTAATCCAGTATCAATTAGGTTGCTACCGAATTGATCCTTTTAAAAGTTTTGTAAGGCTTTTTAAATAAGCTATTCACTGAATCGGCTGTTAAGATCTCTTACGATTTGAGACATTTGATTATATGAATTGTTTTTCTTGATTCACCTTGAATTTATTTGATACTAGCGACCCGCCTCAGCTTCGCACGGGTGCAATATTGATTCTAAATATAATACAGATTTATTTACACAACACATTACAAACTTCTAAAATTATCAGTGTTTCTTTACAATATTGTCCATTTATTATATACAAAAACCATCCTCTCGAATCACTATATCTATTAAAAAAAATTAATTACTAAGCATACATAGGGACAAACAGCGGGTATCGACATTGCTATATACTATGTAGTGACTACCTGCCGCCCTGAACTATTGTCTTTTAAGGGCTGGTCAGTGGTCAGGTATCCTTCCTTCAAAGCAAATTTCATTGAATTAAACTTTTTTACTATAACAAACTTATGTTTTTTTCAATTACTCATGATAATAATTATGTGTATTAATTAAAAAACCTTTTAGTTTTAATTTAAAATAATAAACCTTTTTATCATTATCGTACACCAATGCACTCTATCCGTTAAAGCTAAACGAGCATAGCATTTTCTATAACTAAAATATTATATTACTATTTTATCTAATTGATACATATTCTATATTTTGTTGATGGTAAAGCAAAGCGATTTTTTTATGGTATAGGTTGGATGAGCATATGGGCCACCTGATGGTAAGTGGTCACCATCGCCCATAGACAATGACGCTGTAAGAAATATTAACTATTCCTTACATCAATGCGCCACCAACCTTGGGAACTAAGCTATGTCCCTTGTGCCTGGAATTACACTGGCTCACTCACCCTTCAAACCGGAATACAACAATACTGCTTACTGTTATTTAGTGGTAGAATATCTGATGAGTGGGGGTAAATACACAGTCGGGCTTGCACAAAGCCCTACCACCAAGTATAAAATTTTTATTTTTATGTGATTCTATTCTAGAGATTGTCTTTGAATTCTCTGTGTGTATTTCTTATTTGTTTTATATCTAATATTTTTGAGACAAGGGCTCGTGCTTTCGAAGTCTAAATAGAGCTTAGAAGTTCAGAGATGTAATTAATCTAGTGCAGGGTACAATGCTACTGGACAATATGTTTTGCGCGTGTAATTTATGTAATTTATATATCCTATATTTCTATTTATAAGCAATAATAATTCTAATATATCTAAAGTAAAATATAAAAAACAAAAAAAAAGAAACGAAAATGTTTTTTTTATTTTATAAATTATGCTAGCAATGCCCCAAGTTAATAGAAAAAGTATTAATATTCTCCTCGTCCTCCATTTTAATATTACAAACAGACACTCCAATATAAGTAAGTACAGATATAGATACTTTCTTATGACGTGTGATAAGGTCCGCTTTGGACCTTATCCGTGACGTCACAAAGGATTATCTCTTGAACATACACCGCAGCGGTCTCGTATCGGCAATATAACTCGTCCACGGTCAAAAGATCAATTTGCTTTTAAATCAATTTCAGAAGCCTTATCAGTTTCGGCTGCGAAGATGTGGTCTCAAATTTGACATTTCATCGAGGAAACTCAATTATTGTAATATTCGTATCTTTTTCGGAAATAAAGGTCAGTAAACGAATGAAATTTGGCAGCAAAATGCCTCTGAAGTTTTTGCTACAATAATATAATAATAAAAGTAATTGTTAAAACTATTAAATAGTAATTACAAAGGTAACTTAATTATTATTGATTTAAATCAAATTTTACACTTAAGAATAATTGGAGCTAAAGTCCTTATAGGCTCACAACAACAGCCTGTAAATTCCCACTGCTAGGCTAAAGGTCTCCTCTCCCTTTGAGGAGAAGGTTCGGAACATATTCCACCACGCTGTTCCAATGCGGGTTGATGGAATACACATGTGGCAGAATTTCTATGAAATTTGTCACATGCAGGTTTCCTCACGATGTTTTCCTTCACCACTGAACACGAGATGAATTATAAAGACAAATTAAGCACATGAATCAGCGGTGCTTGCCTGGGTTTGAACCCGCAATAACACTAGCAAGACCGAAATTTTGAACTACCTATAAAGACCAAGTGGGGTCAAATGACTCATTCATGGGTTGTAATGTTTTATTCGTGTATTATGGTTTTAAGTTTTATTGATTAACATCTAATACTAAATAAAAGAACCTAAAAGTTATTAAACATCTAACACGTGATAAAAAAATTAAAAAATTAGGCACATTTTTGACATTTTAGCTCCTTGTTTACATTACAAGAGCCACACAAAGGCTTTTTACAACTAATACAAGATTTATTAGTTTTGTTCCTGCATTTTTGCACGTTCTCCTTCAGGCTCTGGGGCTATGCTATTATCGGGCTGTGAAAAAGATGGTGTCATCAGGGAGCTGGTATCTTGGCCGACTAACTCCCTTGCCAAGTCAAGAATGAACTTTTTTCTACTGATTTTTTTCTCGGATAGTTTTTTGTACAAAATCCAAGAATTAATTGCTGCCAAATCCAAAATATTATAAAACACTTGCACGGGCCAGCGACGAGAAGGTGCTTTGACGCTATATTTCTTGGCCATTTGATCAATAACGTCTACTCCAAATTTCGTAGCATTGTAAAACTTCACCGTGTTCGGTTTCTTTTTTGCTTCTTCTGGATCAACAAATATATTAGAGTGAAGTGAACTTAGAATCATAACTGATTTTGAAGGTTTGCCTTGATAAACTGTAAGTATGCAGGTTTCAGAGTTGTGAATATGTGTTTCATATAAACTAAGGGATGCATTTTTTATAGTAGCTGGAATATCTCTTCGTGTTTTGTTTACCGTACCAACTATTGATGTACGTTTTTCAATTAGCTTTTTAGCTAAACTTACACTGGAGAAAAAATTATCAGTTGTTATATTTCGACCGGTATTCAAGTATGGGTCCATGAGTCGCAATACAACGTGCTCACCTAAACTTTGATTTTGTGGACGGCTTTTATCTCTTCCTAAATATGGGAAACCATTACACAAGTACTTTGAATCAACATCAACGCAAAGCCAAAACTTTATTCCAAACTTGTCTGGTTTGTTACCCATAAACTGCAAAAATCTACACCGAACTTTTGTGGAAAAAAGCTGTTCGTCAGCAGTAAGATTTTCACCAGGCTTGTAACATGAAATACTGTTATGGATGAACTTATTCCATACTTCCGAAATCATTGCAAATTTATCTGTTTGCAAACGTTCAGCCCTTTCTGTTCGCACATCAAAACGCAGGAATCGCATTATTTCTTTGAAACGATTCCGAGCCATGTTTTGTGAACAAAACTGAATACCCCAATTCTTGTCCCAAAGGTCATTCACAGCAATATTTTTAGCTCCACAGGCTCCCCGAGCATAGATAATTGCAATAAAAGTATGTAATTCATTCAATGGGAGTGTCCAAGTATTATCTTCAAGTTGGCGGCGAGCTTCGGTTTCAGTGCATTTCTGAATATGCCGCAGCATGGAGTCATCAATGATAAGTTTCCATGCAGATAAAATACTTCCTTTGTAACACCTTTTTGCAAAAGCAGTTGGTCCAGCTTCCTCTGTTAGAATATTCTGTCGTGGACGACGACCAGGTTGATTCAAAACTGATAAGTTTCCAGGAGTCCAACTTACACCGCTAGAAGATACCTCGACATCAGTGTTGTGGTGAATAATTTCAGTTTGTACTCTGGAACCTCGGCCACGATGCCCTCGACCCCGACCTCGACCTCGACCTCTTCCTCTTCTAAGTTTGCGCTACGTAAAGTTGAGAGAGGTACTGAATCTGAAACATTAGAGTAAACGCTAATATAATAAAAGGTTTCCTTTTCTCTCAATATGAAAAATCTTATTTTATTTTCATCATTATATAAAATAATATACACCTACCATCAGAATCGCTATGAGTGTGATCATCATCCCTTGAAGAATCACTATTTTGTGTAATATTGTAATCACTTTCTTCACTATCTGAGTCTAAATGCAAAATGTGCCTCTCTTCTTCAGTCGGTTCACAATCTGATTGGTCGTCCGGTAAATTTTGTAACACTTCCAATATTTTAGAAGGGCGAAGGGAACGATAATGAGGCATTATATTATTATGGCGAGCCGTGATACGTCTTTGCTTCGACAAGAACAAAACAAGAAAGAAACGAAATCTTTTATTTCAACTACCCACAACACCGAGTATATTCAACGAAATGTAAATATTTACAATGCACGCACGCAGTGTCAAATGACCACTGCGGTTTTTCTAGGTAGGTGATAATTTTTAATCAGTATTTATCTTGCTATCGGTAAACACATATCAGAATAATGTAAACAATGACGAAATATTAAAAGTCATAAAACGACAATGACTTCAGTCTATGGTTTTGATAATATGATTGATCAAAAACTTCATTGGTCTCTCAAAAACTCTGGTCTTTCTAGTGATAATCGGTTAAGATGCACGCGTTCTAACCACTGGGCTACACAATAGGCTCACAGTAGAGTTTATTGGGAGAGATCGTTGCGTAAGGAAATAGCGTTCTACCCCCTCTGGGCACTCTTATTTCCCCTTCTCTTCCTCTTCGTCTTTTTCTTTCAAATACAATTGTATGTATTAAACAGCAAGGCTGCAAGCAGGCTTGCCTATAGCAAAACTGTCCATTAATTTTTTTTTATATTATAATTGAAATGCTACACTTTTCGTTAGCGTAATGGCTATTAAAAGTGAAAATTAAAACAAAATAGTAAAAAAAATTTTCGAATTTTTTTCTTTACTTAAGCTTAATGATTTGGTTAAAAGAAACAGACAATATCGTACATTAATTGTTTTACTTCAGTCCGTTATTCAATATAAAGTAACAATAGTACTTAATACCATAATAATAACAGCCTGTAAAATTCCCACAGCTGGACTAATGCCACTCCCTTTGAGGAGAAGGGTAAGAAAGATCATTCTATCAGTTCCAATTCAGAATTACGTTGACATTAGACATAGGTTTCCTCACGATATTTCCTTCACCGCCGAGCTCGAGATAAATTTTAAACACAAATTAAGCACATGAAATATCAGTGGTGCTTATCTGGTTTGAATTTATAAGCGCTCTAACCACTCGACTCTACTGGACCATCTCGGCTTAAACGGATACATTAGTGGCAAAATTTATTGAAACAAAATATGCAGGTTTCTTTCCAATAAAGCACGTGAAACTTCAGTCATGCTTACATAGGTTTGAATCCGCAATCGCTGATCAAGATGCAAGCGTTGTAACCACTGTGTCATTTCACGGCTATATCGAATATGATAATAACAAAATCCTTACGATCATAATCAGCAACACCAAAACTTTATTATAAAGACGAGACTTATGTATTAGACGAACCCCTCCCCCTTCCCTTTCCTTTATAAATTCTCCGTGAGATCCTCTGAAACATTTTCCACATCATTTGATATATCCTTTTTAAACATTGCTGAAATACCATTACGTAGTATAAAACAAAGTCGCTGAGTGTCTGTCCCTATGTTTGTTTAGATCTTTGAAATTACTCAACGGATTTTGATGCGGGTTTTTTTAATAGATAGAGAGATTCCAGAGGAAGATTTTTGTATATAATACATGGACAATTTAGTTGAGAAACGATGTGAATTTTAGATGTTTCTAATCTGATTGTTGATGTGTCTACACAAAGCCAGGGATAGTGATGTGCATGCTATAATGAAACACACTTCCCGGAACGGATATGAGTTTATTTATTATCCATATTAAAATTATATACCTTTGACCAACCCAAACGATAGCGTGATTCAATGTACTACCAGCGCCATCTAGTTATAAAATAGTAAACTAAAAAATATAAATCATGAAATCATGTTCGCTCGCGCGGACAAGAGTGTGTGCGGGCACCTCCACGGTATCGCGCCACTACATGCCAGACCACCTGACGGGCGTCCTCAACCTCGTGAGCTCCTGCTGCCGCCGACAACCTGCCCCGACGCAGACATCGACGCAGACGATCTGGAGCTAGGATAGGACGACAAACCACCGGACATGACACCCCCAAGGACGAGACAAACTAAAGATTAGACCACCATCGTACTAAGAAGAAGACACCACTGGGTCCACGGACCCTGACCCATCGGGTCAAGAACAAATGACGCGGTAGCCGAGGCTACCGAGGAGGAAAAGCCCGGGTAAGGAGGGTAACCTCGAGGCCCGTACCCAAGCCTAGCCAAGGCCAGGCTGGAAGATCCGTCGATCGAAAATCGATTGTACACTGATGTCGTAAATAAACAAATTCTGTAGTATGTTTAGTTTCAGTATTGCTCCCGTGCGAAGCCGGGGTCACTGGTTGTTAATAATAAATATTTATAGTACAAAATATTTTCCTTTTATGTACTTCACACCCTTTCTTCAAACGATCGACCCTTCTCACGCATCAATCATATGGGCTCATTAGTGAAAATTATACAAATAATATGTATAATATTAGACTATTATACGGAGGTCCCTTTAGAGTTAACTATAAATAATAGAAAATGAAATTCACGCTTGTCACTTCGGCATTAAGCAGGAAATTACGAAGCGTTGCTTCTTATACAACTACTAAATATACTAAAACCTTTTTAGAAACGCACTATTTATTCTAATATGTGTTTTATGTATAATGATTTAGGAGTTATTTTAGTAAGTCACGAACACGGCTTTTTACTGTTATTTTCTTATATATTTTTAAAACTTTTAAAGGATTGGTATTCTTTGTGAAAGACTGTTTAGGTACCTATTCATCAGATTTCTACCACTTAAAAGCAGTAATTATTTTATTTGTTGAAGTCAGTGAGCCAGTGTAAATACAAGAGACCTAACATCTTAGTTCTCAATGTTGGTCGTTTCGGTTGGAAATAGTTGCCATTGTCTATGGACAGTGGTGACCACTTACCATTGAGTTACCAATTTGATCGTTCTATATGATAAAAATAAAATTAACTCACATATTTTTAATCAAATCAAATCATAATATACTTTATTCAAGGAGGCTTTTACAAGCACGTTATTATCGACATTTAACAACTACATTAAGTAAAGCTACCCCCGGTTCGGAATGCAGATTTTACCGAGAAGAACCGGCAAGACATAATAATTACCCATTTTCAGCATTTAAAAATACAAAGTAATTGAAAGAGATTACATAAACATTATTAATAGAATAAAATAAAGTCTTGTACGAATATAATGACATTTTGATGTTGAAAGAAATTCAAATGCAACGTTGCGACAAAACACATCTGCTTCGATAATATATCGAGCACTGCGAACAACTTTTGAAAATATCACGACATTTGAATACGAAGAGACTTTATTAAATGCAATATTATTGAATATAATATTTAAATTGAATTTTATTTAGATTTTTAAATAATGTAGAGTACGTGATTGCATTTTTACTTTTAGAATACTTTTGGAAATTATTTAAAAAATATTGGGTTTCGAAATATAAGAGTAATGACTTTAAATTATAAAAACAATTATATTACTGGGCTAAGTTATTTTTTGAGGGGAAAGTTAATGCAGGTCGGGTACACATGTGGTTGAATTTCGTTGAAATTAAGCACATGCATGATTCCTCATGGCGTTCCTTCACCGAGCCTGAAATGAATTATAGACAAAAAATTAAGCACATTTAATTCAATGATGCATGCCTGGGTTTGAATTCTCAATCATCGGTTGAGATGCACGCGTTCTATTCACTGAGCCATCCTGTCTCTTATACAATTATAAATTATTTAATACATTAATATACAATAAAATACTTAATATAGCTACAATAAATACAAGAAATTATCAGAATAATTTATGTATTCATTATTTAGTCCACCAACTCCTCCCTCAGGATATTCGTTACGTTCCCTGTTACATCGAGCAACCTACCATCAAGATAGCAGTAACCATCACCTATGCCGACATAGTATGACGAGCACCTTAGAAACAGGGGGTCCGGATCCAACGACCGGGGAGAAGGAAAAAGCGGTATGCGCACCTTCTCACCAGGGGTGGGGGTCTCGGTACCCTGGGAATCCCTCCTAGGTGTTGGAGGCCCGTATAGGCGGGCCAACCATCAGGGCGTCACGGTAGTATGCGTAAGCGATCCCGTGGCATCCGCCGAAAGACGGAGAGGGCTGGTTTATTAGTGGGTAAACCCAGTGTGCTTGGGCGCACTCGGCGTCCAGGGCTCCGGGGAGACGGGCTTGCACAAAGCCTTACCACCGAGTAAATTATAGGTTCCGGATCCAATAAATCAGTCCAGATGAAGTGCGCTGCTAGCACATCCATAACATCAAACTTTTGCGTTATTTTATCAAGAAACTTTTCATAAAATATGTTTGATACTAATAAAATTGTGGAATGCGATGTGTGTACTATCCGGCGCCATCTTGTTTCCAGGTCGCATTGTGTGAAGTATAGCACTTGTTCCGCTAAAGTAATGCAACAGGTTCGCATTATGTTATAGCGGGCAAACGGGCAGGAGGCTCACCTGATGAAAAGTGATTACCACCGACCCTGGATATCTGCAACAGCGGGGCGGAAACACAGTTCTCAACATTTAAAATACAAAATAATGTTAGTTAAATACAATTATATAATTGAATTTAACAAAAAAAAATTGTAGCCTAAGTTACTCCCTATTATATGAGTTATCTGCCAGTCAAAGTCCAGTCAAAATCGTTCCAGAAAATTAGTCGGAACAAACAGACAGACAGACTGACAAAAATAGTAAAAAATGTTATTTTGGTATATGTACCGTGTATACAATATACATATGCATTGAAATAAAAAAGGCTATTTTAATATTACAAACAGACACTCCAAGTTAATATATGTATAGAAATCTTAAAAATCTTAATTTTGATATTTTCATAATTTATTTTTAATTCCTTACCGAGTTACAATTTAATGGTCGTAATTATTTTTAAATCATTATGATTTATGAGTTCGAATATTTAAATACAAATATTTTAGGCGAGTCATTGTAATTAATGTTCCATTATAAGAATCAGATTCCGTGTAATTTTCTCGTTAACGGTGAATTACTTAATGTCTGTTTCTAGAAAATTTCTAAAGACTTCAGGTGACTTGCGAAAACTTTAATCGCGTATAAAAATGGATAATTGAATGAAAGCGGTATTAAAATCTTTGATTAAAATCTTCGGCGAGATTAGTCTTTACCTTGATTTTCCTTACATTTGCTGTACCATAATGTTGTCTTAAATTTTCGCGATTATTACACCTTGAAATAAAACTAGTTATAACGGATTTGAATCGCGTATATTAATTAATATAAATACATAACAACACAATATAAATACACGGGTAGACTCTTAGTCTCGACCACGAACGCTGTAAAGTGCTCGAAACGTCGGTATGTCAAAAATAATTAATATACGCGATTCAAATCCGTTATAACTAGTTTAATTTAATTTGCTGTACTAGCTTTGTAAAGGAAATTAAGACAATTTTTTAAATTGTTGTAAATATTATTTTATTAAATTAAAATTATATTTATTTAAACGATGTTAAAAGCCGTAACCGTACATCTATTTGTCTCTTTCTTAATAATGTCCTTGACCATTTTCAGTTGAAATAGTTGGATCTTGAATTGAATCTGTTGTTGTTGGTGTTGTTGACCAGTCTTTGACGGAGTGACTACCACCGCCCATGGACGTGTACAACACTGGAGAATCACTGGCTGTTAAGAAATGATAGAAACCGTTTTACTTCAAATAAGAAAATAAATTCGAATATTTAAATAGTGATAGAGGAAGTAAAATACAACTGTAAGTATTGATAAGTTTCAGCTACACTAGTTGGATATTTTAAAGCCAAGACTGGATAAGTCACGAAAATCCCTAGACAATGAAAGTCTCGAGTTTTCCTCTCCTTACCGAACATTCTAGAATAAGTTTAGTTTTCCACGCTTTTATAATTTAATTACTTTGGTAATTTATATTTCAACAAGATTCAGTGATAAATTCGAATTCATATTTTAATAGGAAGTATTTGTAAAGAGTTCGGACTTGGTATGTTACTTGGATGTATTTATCCGGATCCGGTGAGGAGGTTTGAAATCGCAATCATCGGTTAAGATGTACGCGTTCTAACCACTGGGCTATCTCAGCTCCATCTCTGTCGGTTTAAAATAATATTTGTGTTTCTTCCGGGTTAATCTTAGTGAAAAAAATTAAAGTCACATGCTTTCAATTGGACGTGGATGTATCAAAAACATTCACCCATTTGCCAAAGAATATTGAATACAAGCCAATCTCATCAACGATATACGAACGTTTATAATACGAACAAAAATAATTGTCCATTTATTATCTATTAAGATTCAGTAATTCTGTTCATTGCATCTGTTCGTATAAACTTGTTAAGAGGTGAATAAATTATTTTAAAGGTAAAATCGTAGTCAATTATTGATGTTCGAAGGCTTAATGCATCTCAATTCAATTTCTGTCTCAATTCCAAGTTACGAAATCAAGCAGGATTTATTTTTGACGGAAAACGTCGCGTTTTTTTTTTTTTTAATTTCAGACAAGTTGGGATTGAGTTTGTCTACGTTGGATTTTGGCGTTTTATGGCATTTGCAATGGCCTCATGCCCAATTGAAAATGTGTTTGTATAGATTTCATTCTCTTCTAATGCGAATATGAGAGTACAAGATGCACATGGACAAACGATCTTGAGTCATCCCCAAAAACGGATGTGACAGGTATTATTGAAGCTAGCTAAGCAAATATTTCCACTCCAAAAAAAGGATAAATAGATAATGATATTGACTATTATTCTTATTTAAAATTAACACGATCAATCTAGCCATCTGCAAATGGTCATAAATTTCCATAGACATCAAATATCAATGGCATTAGAATATGCAATGATTCAGTAACGACGCCAAGGTGCCACTAACATTGGGTAATAAAATGGCATGTCATTTGTGCTTGGAACACAACAGTATTATAACTGCTTCTTCGTAGAATATATGAGTTGATTGTATCTATGTATCTAGAAGGACTTACACCAAGCCTTCATAATGTCATAATTATTTTTAGTACTCATCTAATTTTTCAAGGAAATCTTATTATCTTTCAAAATGACGCATTGGATCTTAAATCTAAAATACAATAAATACTTTTTTGTTACTGCACTCCATTGATTGCAAATAAAAAAAATTAAAACGTGTCAATGCGCACGTGTACACGCTCGAGTTGATTTATTTTACTAGTACGCTATGTTTACGTGCATTTAAAAGTAAATATTAATTTATGAAAATATTTTTCCAACATAAGGCGATTTAAAGTTTTAAATTACTATTCGGAGAGCATTTATTTGATCCGTATGTTTACAAAGCCTGACCGCTGAACCGGTAAATTGTCGATGAGTTCTCGGCAGTAAGTGATTTTTCAGCAATAACTCAATTGATTTGAGGTCCGGCAATTATTAAATGTATTTCGAATGTGCCACGTATAATTGGACGTGCGACACGCACGAACGGATTTAAAGGTTGTTTTATATATAAACCCGAGAGCCGATGGCCGATAGCCCAGTGGTTAGAATGCGTGCATCTTAACCTCACTCGGCGGTGAAGTACACAGTACACAGTACACATCGTGAGGAAACCTGAATGTGTCTAATTTAATAGAAATTCTGCCACATGTCTATTCCAACAAACCTTATTGTACAGCGTGGTAGAAAATGTTTCAAACCTTCCTCGAAGGGGTCTTAGCCCACTAGTGGGAACTTTACAGGCTGTTGTTGTTATTGTATATATAAACATACACGTGTAACGCTCATTCTTCTGTTCAGTAATAGTTGTTACGGCGTTTATTTATTTGTAAGCTTTTCTCGTGAAACTTTGCGAGAGAATATTGGCAAAATTTGTGTTATTAAATTGGAAATACAAAAGCGCTTTAATTTATTCCACATCTTCGCTTTAACTCAATTAGGAAGCAAAAATCAAGCGCTGTAAGAGTAAGTCTGAATATCGTGCTTCATAGAAGCGTTTCGTTTTACGAGTTTCAATTTGTACTTTAGATTATTTTCTTGCTCGATAATCCAATTCTGGTTTAACTGACTCACCTGTAGTGGTATAACCGGTACAATATTTAATTTATATTAAAACTTAAAGATGTTCCAACTAGACGGTAATTAGTTGGTAAGGCAGACTATCTGTCTGCTTTCCTAGTCGGCGATTATTTGGCAAAGAATGTCGACTAATTGGCTTATATATTATATGTATATAAAAGGAATAACATTTAATAAATTTTAGATAAATTATTATCATTTAGCACTTGTTGCGATTTGGGATTCATTATCCAAACGATAAAGAAATCCATATATGATACGTTATTTTCAATTTAATGAACGATAACACTATTTTTTTTTTTATAAAAATACCGTGATCGGCTTAGCAGATTAGTCGGTCTCTCTACAACCGACTAGTCGGCTAGCCGACAAAGCTATGATCGGTGTATCTCTAATTAAAACGTATTTCAAATACACACTAAATACTTTTTTGTTGACATAAACCCGGGTTTTTTTTATTTGTGAACATAGACACAATATTTTACGTTTACAAAAACTGACTGAGAGATTATATGCTATATTACCTGGAAAGTCGTAGCTCATATAATAGTATGTCAATCCCTTTAAAAAAGGATGCATTTAGTATATGTGATATAATATATTGTCTATCATTCATGTAATATATCGGTAGTTTATAACTGGAGCTAGGCATTTTTCGAACGACTTTTTAGTAATACCTATTAGTAAATTATTAAGTAATTTTCTTGTAGTATGATATTAAAAAATTTAAAATCATATTTTAGTTATTTTGTCGTATTGACGCTTATATATAGTAGTAATATAACCTTTTATACAGTAGTAATATATTTCGTTACAAAATGAAACTTTTCTGATTTCAACTGAGGTTGAAGTTTTATTTCATTTATGTTTAAACTGTTTTGAAAATAGCATTGAAACAGCGTGGTGGAATATGTTCCAAATCTTCTTAAAGAGAGAGCCTTAGCCCAACAGCGGGAAATTTACAGACTATTGTTTTTGTTGTTTGTTGTTGAAAATTGTGGAAACGCTAACTTAAATAAAGTTATCAAGATTGAACTCAGAATAGTAAGTAATATCATTCAGACCAAATTTCATTCGCAGCGGATATCTGAGGGCAGCAAATCGCTCACGAGATATAGTGCGTTAGAATATACGGAACCACAAATGCACTGCCCGTTTCATCACTTGTAATCCGATGGGACAATTCAACAATAACTGAGTAATTTCATCAGCTTTAAATACAATACTGGCTTTCTACTACTGAACATAGAATTTTTAGGCACATAATTTTTTTGATAGAATAATTATATAATAAAATGGCGAAGAAAATTGGCAATCTGATGGTAAGTGGTCACCATCGTCTACAATTGGCTCTATTAGAAATTTTATCCTTGAGAAATAAGATTACGTGTCTTGGTTTTTTAAGGTTTGCTTTGTCCCTGTAGTCACATCTCGTAATAGGCTATTTGATAATGCGAAAAATAAATTGTGAATTATTGTAGTCAGTGATATTATGAGGTATAAATGGTTATTTAGTAACGAAAGTTGAAAATAATACTTAATTTATTCAAAAATCCATAAATAAAAATGCATTTTTTCAATCGTTTGTCACGTGACACAAAACATCCTGATTGGCCGTTGATGAAGTCACTTTCTTGTAAACTTTGCTTTGCTACTATATGTATCACAGATTAAAATACAGAAAAGTGACGTCACCGACCCCATTGCAGCGCCATATTGCCCAAGTAGCGTTTTTGCGCGCTATTTAAATATGGAATTTTTAACATGATATTTTTCGGCAAATATTTACTAGAAATAAAAATCACATCTTTTACTGGGTTCCTTAACTTCTACTGAATAGCCTATTATTAAGAAATATCTCATATCTGGATCTCTACCTCAATGGGAGCTACCTGCCACAAAGCCTTCCTTGACTCACATGATTATTTATTTATAGGTAAGACTTTTGTGCTTAAAGCCTAAAAAATAATTCCAATTTCAAATAGGCAGTAATCTTAATCTGTAAAAAAGGCATCTTTAATACTTAAAAATATTACTTGGCACATGTATATTATAAATCGAAGCTTTATGTTAAGCTACAGAACTTCCGTAATTTAATATTGTTACAGAGAAATTCGTAGCAATGTTACAAATATGTTACGGATTTAATAAACTAGATGACGTCGGTATATTGGTCCATATATCAAGAAATAGGTCAGGCAGGTAAACTCTGGGTGCGGTCTTAGATATAGCGATAAATTAATACTTGAACATCTCATACATTACTCTGATCCCAATGTATGTAGCTAAAGCACTTGTGTTATGAAAAATCAGAAGTAACGACGTTACCACAAACACCCAGACCCAAGACAACATAGAAAACTAAGGAACTTTTTCTACTTACTCCTCTTTTTCTGCCTACTTTTTTCTACCTACTCTTTTTCTGTCGTCGTCAATTGTATTAAATTTTTAACGATGTCTACAAATTAAAGAAAATATTCGTAAGATTTCCTTTTAATTGAGGAATATTATTTGTAGAAATAATAAATACTGTATCGATCTTGATTCCAATATTATGAATGTTTATAATTGTTTGTACATAATCTATATTATGTTATGGATGAAAATTAGTATCTAGTTATGTTGCGCATCCCGTTTCTGCCGACTTTCTTCTTTTCTGGGAACCAGGGATCTTTCTCTGGGAACCAAACCTTCCGTAAGTTCCCAGTAACTCGCTGATTCCTTAAATTTTACATTGTATAATTTTAAACGTAACAAATCATTTCATGTTGGCATCCAATTCTGTAACATGTATTCATTTTATAATTAAGTTTTAATTTCTGTTTAAATTCAATTTAATTTTTTAATAAATATTGATAAATTTTTAAAAAGTCTAATTGAATGTCCCGAAACTTGATTATCCTGTCCTTCTTAGAAAAAAAAAACATTCGGAATGACTTGAAGTTTTACACTTGATTTCATTTTCAAAATAAAAGTAATTTTAAAGCGCAAAATTATTGAGTAATTCAAGAAGATAATTACACAAATAAACATGAAGATACAACCGAGCTTTGAGTTACAGAAAACCAACAAGAATCTGTAAAGCGACTTCAAACAAATTTAAACATTTTTAAAGTGAGATACTTTTTAAAAGTTTATTTGGAATCACTAACTAAGCATTCTTGCTCTTTTATTCAAAGCTCAATGAGTAAATACTTTTCTCTTTTTAATCTGAATTAAAAAAGAGTAATATTTTTTTTATTATTTATTTCACATACATAATATATACATGGACATGGAGGGATATAGAGGAAGAGAAAGACCAAAGAAATGATAGATCGATTGTGTGAAAAACGATATGTCTGGAAATAATGTTACTTGTGAAATGACGTCAGATAGGGGAGTATGGAAGAAGATATGCTGCGCCAACCTCAAGTAAAAATTGGAGGTTTGCGGACGAGCATGAGCCACCTGATGGTAAATGGTCACCAATGCCATATACATTGGCGCTGTTAGAAATATTAAACATTCTTAAAATCGCCAATGCGCCAACCTTTTGAGCTAAAATGGTACGCCCTTGTGCCTGTAGTTACACTGGCTCAATCACTCTTCAAACCGGAACACAACAATACTAAGTACTGTTGTTTGGCGGTAGAATATCTGACGAGTATGTGTGCCTCTTCGAGATAGGCACAAAGCCCTGCCACCAAGTATGTCAACAAAGTAAATATACTCAAATGTGACAAGATATGAAAAAAAAACAAATCAAAAATGGATTCCGCTGAGTTTCTTTCGCCGGTTCTTCAAAGGTTTGAGGTGTTTAATTCCGAACCGGTGGTAGATTTATGACTATCAATAATATTGTAATCACATATATTTTGAATAAAGATTTTCGACATTGTCTTTGTGAAAAATGACATTTCAAATCGCTGGCAGTCACGCCGCTAATTATTTCGAACTAAAACAATGTTTTCATACAGTTATACGAATAGAGCTGAACAACGCGATCGCTGAAGTAATGCGCGATTACCCAGACTTACTTAAACTTGGAACGTTGTTGTTTCGATATTAGGTTTAGGTCGACACTAACTTGATATGTACAATAACTTTGTAAATTTAACACTTTGATAATCATTATCATTATCATTACATAGTATAAAACAAAGTCGCTCACCGCTGTCTATCCCTATGTATGCTAAGATCTTTAAGCAATATTTTATTTTTCATATTTTTGTAATTGTTCCGTGTTCTAAATAAACATTTCTTTTTTTCTATAATCTACGCATATTTTAACATTGGAGTGTCTGTTTGTAATATTAAAATAGCCTTTTTTTACTCAATGCATGTATACACCGTACTTATACCAAGATAATATGTTTTTACAATTTTTGTCTGACGGGCTAATCTCTGGAACGGTTGAACCAATTTTGACGAAACTTTTACTGGCAGATAACTGATACAATAAGATACTTAGGCGACAATAATATATTTTTTGTCAAATTCAAAACGCATACGATGTCGCGGGCACAGCTAGTAGATACATAAAGAAGTTCCCACGTAGTTATATTTATAAGATACATTAGGAACTTATCAACTAAGATGGAGTTTCATAACAAGGTACGTGTAAATTAATCGGTTCACTGGTTTCATTAAAGGATTAATTTAATATCGACATACGACGTACTCACCGCATTGAGCCCTCATCTAATTGAAATATACTAAAGTGATAATGTACATTAAATTAATTAATCAAGACCTATCATAATTATCGTAAAGTAAAAAAAGGTAAAGTAACAGCCTGTAAATTTCCCACAAGATTAGGCCTCCTCTTCCATTAAGCAGAAGGCTTGGAATATATTCCACACGCTGTTCCAATGTGGGTTGGTGGAATGCACATGTGGAAGAATTTCGATGAAATTAGACACATGCGGGTTTCCTCACGATGTTTTCCTTCACCGCCGAGCACGAGATGAATTATAAACACAGATTAAGCACATATATATGTATGTATATAGAGGTCCTTGCCTGGGTTTGAACACGCAATCATCGGTTAAGATGCACGCGTTCTAACCACTGGGCCATCTCAGCTCATAAATTTTCTTTATAATTCATCTCGTGTTCAATGGCGAAGGAAAACATCGTGAAGAAACCTGCATGTGACAAATTTCATAGAAATTCTGCCATATTGGTATTCCACCAAGCCGCATTGGAACAGCGTGGTGGAATATGTTCCAAACCTTCTACTCAAAGGGAGAGGAGGCCTTTAGCCCAGCAGTGGAAATTTACAGGCTGTCATTGCTGTTGTTGTATCGTAAGAAAATTCTACTAAAACGTATATAGAAACGACTGCCGAAATCATTATTACCGTTAATGTATTTCTTAATGACGCCTTACCGAGTTTAAATCGCGAATCTGAATCGAAACCTATTTTCAAACAGTTAAACGATCCCCGCTTTGTTTGATAACGGTTCAATTCGCAAAATTTCCGCTGATTTAGCACTTGTGATGTGAATTCGGGATATTCCCGAGAGAGACGACCGGATGACTCCTAGTTACTTGTGCTTTACAAACATTTATTTGAAACCTTGTTAGAGTAACTTGTGTTGATGAATTAACTCATACTGCCTTCAATTGTACAAGAAATGTAAAGGCTATTTTTAAAGAATTACTCAACAACAACAACAGCCTGTAAATTTCCCACAGCTGGGCTAAGGCTTTTTTCCCTTTTGAGGAGTAGGTTTTGGAACATATTCCACCACGCTGTTTCATAGTTATACGTTTCGTAATGTATAGGCTTAAATGTATTTGGCAAGTCTAGTTCAGACTACTCGTAAAAGTAATTATGTCATAATGATATATGTAGATTTATTGATTACTAAGTAATAAATAATTTGATAGTCAGTTAACTTTTGTCCTTTTTTTTCTAAAAAGTACTCTTTTAATGAATAATTAAAGTAATTTGATTATATTTTATTGAAAGAGTAACAGAGAGAGGCAAATAGAATATTAACAACAAAAAACAACAGCAGTCTGTAAATTTTCCACTGCTGGGCTAAGGCCTCTCTCCCTCTCTCCCTCTCTCTCTCTCAAGCTTTGGAATATATTCCAATAATCATTTTCCTAAATGTCTCTTAAATTAAGCGTTTTATCCTTTAAAATGGATAGTAGGTGATAATGTAAGCTGTTCTGCTGGTTACCTAATAAAGTTGCAACTCCTGAAGTTAATGGCTTAAATCAAGCCAGTAAAAGTAATTTAACTTCTAATGATAATTTTGTTTATGTTATTACCACTTCGAAATTAGTAAGCATCTGTAATTTTTAATTTAATAAATTGATAAGTAAGGGAAGCCATTGTTAGTACTTCTAAAGTCTAGTATAGAAATGAAAACCCATCAGATTACAAGAGGAAGATTTATAGCAAGTGCACTTGCATTTGTGCACACACACTACTGTAATATACCTTACACAGTCACATGGACATCAACACCATCAGCTCAATATTTGTGTTTTAAATTTAAATCTATATGACGACCTCAACACAGCTGAGTGGATGTAGAAAAAGTTCATTAGTTTTCTATGTTGTCTTGGGTCTAGGGGTACCGTCTTTAGAGTAGTGTATACACCGGTTTTCATGGATACGTCACTCCGTGGTCCCGTGGGTTCGATTCCCAGCCGAGTCGATGAAGATAAAGTTCGTTACTTTTCTATATTGTCTTGAGTCTGGTTGGTACTGTCATTACTTCTGATTTTCCATAACACAAGTACATTAGCTACTTACATTGGGATCAGAGTAATGTATGTGATATTTATTATCAGCTTCTTACTGGAACTCTATAATACTAATTTTATAAATGCAAAAGTAATTATCTTTTGCTTTTTCACAAAACATCGAAACGAATTTGATAAAATTTGATTCAAAAATAAACTAGCTAGAAGTCAACAAAGGACCTAGGCCCAATATCTGCAAACCAATCCCTAAAACACGTACGAAGCGCCGAGCGTTAAATACTGCAACATATAACAGTATAATAAGAACTGCATTAATGTATTTTCTATAAACTACAGCACATTGGGAGCAAGCGTTAATTTGCCCTCTATCAACGGAGTACAAGTTGGAAATACTTTTGCAACTTTGTGTACGTTGTTACAACAAAATTCCTGAGAGTAACTCCATAATGTTTCAATTTTCAAAAATAGTTGTGAATTGTTTGTGTAATAGTAATGCTTTTTACTTTACTGTTAATTTAAAATAAAAATAGATTGGACAAAACGATTCAATATTTATTTTTAAAGTATTACAATTATTTTTTATTGTGTAAGAGAATTTGAATATTTGTAATTATTTTAAATTATAAAAAAAATAAAAATAAATATGAGACAACATCACATACATTACTCTGATCCCGATTTAAGTAGCTAAAACACTTGTGTTATGGAATATCAGGAGGAATGATGGTACTACAAACACCCAGACCCAAGACAACATAGAAAAATAATGATAATCTACGTCGACTCGGCCGGGAGTCGAACCCGGGACCTCGACCACTCGACCAGGGACGTCGTCAAAGTCGAATTATATGTTGTATATTATGTAAATATACTTTATATTTTATGAGTCTGTGTTCAGTGGCCTTATCTTTGGTTTTAATCAAGCATTCTTCAGCTAGAAAAAAAAATATATTCCATATTAAATATTCAATTTTCTCCATTTCAAAACAAGTAGAAAACTTAATATTTTATTTCGAAAAATTCATCGTATATTTTGTCAATGTTTTCTTGTATCCTCTATATATGTTTGAAACTCATAACACTCTTCACCTTTCTTAAATGTTTTATTGCTTCAATCTAGATTTATGTGTTTGTATCAAAACTGTTCTCCAAATTTCCAAAACATTGGTTAAGTTAGTTCTCAATATTGAAATGGCTCAAAACAAATTCACATAACATTTATATCAGAACTAGTAGTCACCTGCGGTTTCGCTCGCATTAAGAGTTGGTTGTCATGTGTTAGGCAAAAAAAATAACCCATGTCCTTTCTTGGAGCTCAAGTTAGCTTCATAATAAATTTCATCAAATTCGGTTCAATGGTTTGGTCGTGAAAGAGCGTCAGACAAACAGACAGAGTTACTTTCACATTTATAATAATATTAATGTATATTGGAAAGTTCTAAGCATTAAAAAAAAACAGTAAACAACATTCTACTGTTTATGCTTTGTTGTTTCCGGACGAGAAGAGAAAAAAATGACTCTTCACTTGACTAACTTCCACTGATTAACAGTCAAGTGAGAGATTTTGTTTGTGTTAATAGTATGGATTGGACATAAGCTTCTTAATGCATTTGTAGCAGTGGCTTCCAGTATCAAAAGCATCGTATGTAAAGTAAAGTAACATCCCGTAAATTTCTCACTGTTGGGGTAAGGCTCTTCCATTAAGGAGAGGGCTGTAACATATTCCACCATGCTGTTCCAATGCGATTTGGTGGAATGCACATGTGGCAGAACAACAACAACAACAGCCTGTAAATTCCCACTGCTGGGCTAAAGGCCTCCTCTCCCTTAGAGGAGAAGGTTTGGAACATATTCCACCACGCTGTTCCAATGCGGGTTGGTGGAATACACATGTGGCAGAATTTCTTTGAAATTTGTCACATGCAGGTTTCCTCACGATGTTTTCCTTCACCGCCAAGCACGAGATGAATTATAAACACAAATTAAGCACATACATATAGTGGTGCTTGCCTGGGTTTGAACCCGAAATCATCGGTTAAGATGCACGCGTTCTAACCACGGATCGGTCAAGTAGGCAACCTGAAACCCAATCATGAGTCACAATAAACTAAATTCTAATAATTAAATATATGGAAATTAATAACCCAATTAAAAATAATACCAGTAATATTTTTTAAACAAAATTTAATTCACAACAAACAGCGATTTTCTTGTTAATTTTCTTTCGTTATGTTACGGCATTTTTGCTAATCAGGACATGACACTCGTTGCACGGAGCACGCATGAAATGCCCCATAAAAAGTGGGGCACTAAAGGCATATCCAAGAATATAATTTGTAGAATATTTTTGTGAAATTTTTGGACTTAGTACACTTATAAGGAACGTGATACTTAAATTAAAAGGTAAGTATTGTATATCGGAAGCAGTTTGTAAATGCAAATAGATAATAAATAAATATTGGATAACATCACATACATTACTTTGATCCCAATGTAAGTAGCTAAAGCACTTGTGTTATGGAAAATCAGAAGTAACGACGGTACCACAAACTCTCAGACCCCAGACAACATAGAAAACTAATGGAATTTCCCTACATCGACTGGCTGGGAATCGAACCCAGGAAATCGGAGTAGTCTACCCATGATAACTGGTGTACACACTACTCGAACACGGAGGTCGTCACAATTTTGCGTGTTGTGGTTCACCACGTGGCTATGGGTCCGGTTCTCACTTTAAGCTCAAAAATACATTGGAATCCTCATTTATCGTCCCCGACATCACAAACAACAGTACCCAGTATTGTTGAGTTCCGGTTGGAAGGGTGAGCGAGCCAGTGTAACTACAGGCACAAGGGACATAGCATTTTAGTTCCCAAGGTTGGTGGCACATTGACGATGTTAGGAATAGTTAATATTTCTTACAGCGTCATTGTCTATGGATGATGGTGACCACCATCAGGTGGCCCATATGCGCGTCCGCCAACCTATTCCATAATAAAACAGATCTGCAGTATATGTGGTTTTATAACTAACTGATGTTGATAGTAGATGATAGCACTTAGATTACTTATTTTGATAATATGTCTTATGGCATTTTACTAGGGTAACGGATAACATATATGTATTTAAACTCTTTTCATAGTACAAAAAATGCTATCAAAATAAACTTTACTCAAGTAGGCTTACAATCACTTTTGAATCGTCATTTACACAATTTACAATTAAGTGAAGCTACCACCGGTTCGGAAAGTAGATTCTACCTAGAAGAACCGGCAAGTAAGTCAGTAGTTACTTTTTTTCAACATTTAAAAAATACAAAGTCATATTAGTCAACATAATTATTTAAATTAATATATCCTGCCTGGAAGTCAACAGGTATTAACTCCACGCTTTTTTATCATATACAAAATCTTCTATCGAATAATATGAATAGAAAAAGAGTAAATACTGAGTTTCTTGTTATTTCTTGCTAGAATCTACATTCCAAACAGGTGGTAGCTTCACTCATTATAGTTGTTAAATGACGATACAAAATAGCTTGTACAACCTACTTGAATAAAGTATATTTTGATTTTGAATTCGAATCGCTGCGTATAAATAAATGATATGTTTCCCTCAATAACGTCGGCGACTCCTGCGAATCTAACGTCGATAAGAGATTTGCTCGCCCGAGGACAAAACTGATGCTGAGTAATGATACGTCAATAAAATTTATATTACGATGTTCGCAGTTCGATTCCGGATTAAATGAGATCGAAAAGTAGGGGTGAAATCCACTATCCGTTTTCATCATTTTAGGGTTCAGTGACTATGGAATTATATTTGTCCCAGTGCTGACTATAAGAGCCTGAGAAGAAGGATTGGAGTTTATACCACAACACTTTAACTCGTGATGGATGAACACTTGCCCAAATTCTTCACGATCTTTTCTAAATACACTGAACACTTGTTATTATTATTGTTATTACAAACACATATTACTCCTAAGCTCATTGAAATTCAGACGGGCTCAATGAGGTTTGAATCTGTTATAAACCTTGAGCCATACCAGCTTAATCGTTAACATTATTTATAGGTAAAAATTACGAATAATATAGTATGATATCACTTACAGAATAGTTGACAGCTTTCATTGATTGAACAACTATTACATCTGGATCAAGCCATTTGTCATGATTTGACAACGTACCGCTTTGGGCATATGTTCTGTTAAAGGGAAGAATCTCCAAATTTGTCTAAATTGGAGTCTTAAAATCGAGAAACATTTCGTTTTGAACTTATTATCCCTATGATCAGTGTCGGATATTGTGGGATATATACAGGTTTGGTCTATAATTGTGTTTATAATTCGTCTCGTGCTCGGCGGTGAAGGAAAACATCGTGAGGAAACCTGCATGTGTCTAATTTCATTGAAAATCTGCCACATGTGCATTCCACTAACCCCTATTGGAACAGCGTGGTGGAATATATTTCAAATTTACAGGCTGTTACTTTACTTTTACTTTTTTTAAATGTTTAAAATATACTAATTAATTCTAGGCTACCGAAACCAATCTATATTGATATTATAAATGTGAAAGTAACTCTGTCTGTTCGTCGCTCTTTCACGATCAAACCGCTGAACCGTTATTGATGAAATTTGGTTGAAGCATACTTAAACTCCAAGAAAGGACAGAGGCTACTTTTTTGCCTGACACATCACAAACAACACCCTAAAAGGCGAGCGAAGCCGCTGTCGACTACTAGTATTATAATAAAAGCTTTTTGCTAATATGGTTACTATATATGGAATAAAAAATGTGTGTGTACTTATGTACGTTCATGAAAGGCTCTATTTATTCGGTGTTATTAAAAATAGGTTTTAAGGGTTTGCAAAAATATAATTGCCATAAAATAATAATTATTGTAATACATACAGTGGCGGATTTACCGATAGGCTAAGTAGGAGCCTAGGGCGGGAAATTTTGGAGAGGCGGGAATTTGTTATTATCTTACAGAAATTGAAAAAAAAACTTTTAACTATATGTACATACATTACGTCCGTAATCCGTATACTCGTCACTACACAGCGTGTTGGAAAAATAATCTAGTAACTGACATAAATATCACCTAGTTTCATCATACTAATAACGGGAAAAATCCGATATGATGAGGACAATAGATCATAAATCATAAATTTAATAGCCTACTAGCCTACTAGCGGCAGATTTGTAAATCCGCTACTGAATACATAATTGTATTCCTTTTATCCTGTTGCCAGTATTTTATCAGTCAGTAAAAGACTTAAAACATTTAGAATAATAAAAAAAATTACATCACTACATAGTATAAAACAAAGCAGCTTGTCTGTCTGCTTCTTTGTATGCTGTGATTTTTAATGCAGTTTTTTTAATTGATACAGTGATCCAAGAGGAAGCTTTACATGTAAAATACATACATAATATAGAGAAACACTGATCATTTTAGAGGTTTCTAGTGTTGTGAATAAATGCATTTCATGCACTTACTCTGCAAATGTTTGCTGACTACGAGATACGAGAACTAATGGCTTATTTACGAAGATTTTAAGCAATATAGCGCTTATACTTATCCACTTAAGTACCTTAATTGTGCATTTAATATAGATATATACGGCCTTTTACAGCATTTAATTGAAATGAATATGTCGAAGATATTACAGATTTCAAATGCAGGGACATGGTTTGTTTTATTTAATGAAAAAATCAAAATAAACTTTATTCAAGTGGGCTTTTATAAGTACTTTTGAATCGTCATTTAACAATTAAGTGAAGCTGCCACCAGTTTGGAAAGTAGATTCTACCGAGAAGAACCGGCAAGAAATTCAGTAGTTACTCTTTTTCAACATTTAAAAAAATACAATAATATTAGTTAAATACAATTATATGTATCACATCACATCAGATCATCAGCCTGTTGTTGTCCACTGCTGGATATAGGCCTCTCCAAGCACGCCACTCTGGTCTTTCTCCGGCTACTCGCATCCAGCTCCTGCCGCCGCCTTGCGTATATCGTCACTCCACCGTGCCTGAGGACATCCTACACTACGTTTGCCGATATATTATATGCATATATGCTTAAAATGTATCCTGCTGGAAGTCAACAGGTATTAATTCCACGCTTTTTATATCCTCTACAAAATCTTGTATCGAATAATATGCCTTTTTTGCCAATGTATCTTTAATAAACGGTTTAATTTTACAAAACGGTAAAGTTAAAAAGGTCTGCGGAATTTTATTATAGAGACGGATAACTTTTGGAAAAAAAGCTGTGAACGTTGTAAGACATTCTATATGTTTACTATCAGCATTGAACCCGTGCGAAACTGAGGCGGATAGCTAATATATACATGTAATAAAATTGGAGTGTCTGTTTGTAATATTAAAATAGCCCTTTTGTACTCAATGCATATGTATGTATACACGGTACTTGTACCAAAATAACATTTGTTACAATTTTTGTCAGTCTGTCTGTTTGTTCCGGCTAATGTCTGGAACGACTGGAATAATTTTGAAGGGAGTTTCACTGGCAGATAACTGATTTAATAAGGAGTAACTTAGGCCACAATTTTTTTTTGTTAAATTTAATCGCGTACAAAGTCGCGTATACAGCTAGTTATCAAATAAGATTACAAACGGTTTGACAAACAGTACTAACTTCATCATACAAATTCTCACTCATACATTCCCCAGAAGTATAACTTCGAAAGCAAATTCACTCATAAGAAGTTTGTGTACGATAAAAACACGCGTACAAATAATATATCCTTCAATTTATGATGACTTTGATTACTCTTAATCTTGATAGATTTTTTTTTACTTTTCCGACATCGCTTTTCAATAAAATATATGTTTTTTCCACTTCTCGGGTATAATGGAGGGGAAGGGGGATTGAGATGACGTATACGCGTTTCGAACTTGCACGTACAGTACGTGATAGTACGTTAATTAAATTGTACCCAATCAATAAATATTTTGTACCGAACATATTTTTTATTTATCTCTACTTATCATTATCATTACATGGTATAAAACAAAGTCGCTTACCGCTGTCTGTCCCTATGTATGCTTAGATCTTTGAAATTACCTTACAAATTTTAATGCGTTTTTTAATAAAAGTAAAGTAAAGTAAAGTAACAGCCTGTAAATTTCCCACTGCTGAGATAAGGCCTCCTCTTCCATTAAGGAGAGGGTTTGGAACATATTCCACCACGCTGTTCCAATGCGGGTTGGTGGAATGCATATGTGGCAGAATTTCGATGAAATTAGACACATGCAGGTTTCCTCACGATGTTTTCCTTCACTGCCGAGCACGAGATGAATTATAAACGCAAATTAAGCACATACATGTATATAGCGGTGCTTGCCTGGGTTTGAACCCACAATCATCGATTAAGATGAACGCGTTCTAACAACTGAGCCATCTCAGCTTTTTTTAATAGATAGTATGATTCGAGAGGAAGGTTTTGGTATATAATACATGGACAATATAGTAAAGAATCACACAAACACAACAACAGCCTGTAAATTCCCACTGCTGGGCTAAAGGCCTCCTCTCCGTTTGAGGAGAAGGTTTAGAACATATTCCACCACGCTGTTCCAATGCGGGTTGGTGGAATTCACATGTGGCAGAATTTCAATGAAATTTGTCACATGCAGGTTTCCTCACGATGTTTTCCTTCACCGCTGAGCACGAGATGAATTATAAAGACAAATTAAGCACATGAATCAGCGGTGCCTGCCTGGGTTTGAACCCGCAATCATCGGTTGAGATACACGCGTTCTAACCAGTGGGCCATCTCGACTAGTACATACATATATCAGTACATATATCATTATGACATAATTAGTTTTAGTCTAGATTAGACTTACCGAATATATTAAAGCAAATATAAATAATCTTTGAATTCTTTGCTTCGCTTTCAAGAATATTCGATAATAATTGAATATTTCTGTCATATTAACTGTATCTATGTATAAAACAAAATGCTATATATAGAGTCCCCATATTGGTGAATAGACATGTATAATAATAATAGTAGCCAGTATAGTTTCTTCTGCAGGCCTAAGGCCTTATCTTCCTTTGATAAGGTTAGGAGTATATTCCACCAACGCGTCCAATGCGTGGTTGGTGATTTCACATGTTATAAAATTTCGTAGAAATTAGACAAGAAACATTAACACATAAAAAATCATTAGTGCCTTTCTGGGTTTGAACCTGTAATCATTGGTTAAGATTGATGCGCTCTAACCACTGGACCATCTCGGCATATTTTATAGACATATTTTATGATCCTATTTATACTATACTTAAACAAATTTACATATTCCAAAATTTTAATGAATAATTTTGTAGTTCCTAAATAGATTTAAGCTTATTTTGTTTATAAATTTTAATTTTATTTTTTTTACTAAATTTTATTTCATTTGTCTTTGTAGTATGTTTTATTTAAATTAGTAAGAATGTTTAAAAAAAATGTTTAGTTATTAGTGTAGATATAAGCGACTTGGTGTAAATACTGTAATGCTTATATTTTTCAAATAAAGATTATTATTATTAATAGCCATTTATCCTGACTTTGTTACATCCGTCCATCATATATACATCTAGGTGGTACTATATACATATGTAGCCGGTGGCTTGCACCTGCGCCGCTTACCGTTAAGAAAGAATAGGTTATTTACTAGAAGGTTCCGAAGTTGTAAGTTTCGGGTAATCCACCGTAAATTTTTACAAAAAGGTTTTACATTTTCACGAACATACATTGAAAAATTATTATGTAGCTATATTTGAGAATCGTTAAAGAGCGTGTGTGTTTGATAATGATATTACAACACTAATTAATTTCTAGTTGACTGCAC
Source organism: Vanessa cardui (assembly GCF_905220365.1). NCBI lineage: Eukaryota > Metazoa > Arthropoda > Insecta > Lepidoptera > Nymphalidae > Vanessa > Vanessa cardui. The sequence continues at coordinate 9,115,658 of NC_061146.1, forward strand.
ACCTTGGGAATGAGATGATCGCCTCCAGGCTGTTTCAAATAACAAAAATATATTTGTATTATTATTATAAATATATGTTGTATTTTTTTTTTATTAACATAAAAAAAAAATACAACATATATTTATAATAATAATACAAATATATTTTTGTATAATCATCAACATAACAGTGTGAAGTGGGAGGAATCATTTTCCGATGTATACCGGTTGGAGTGCGGGGTGAGGCAGGGAGGCTTAAGCTCACCTCGGCTTTTTAACCTTTACATGAATCAGCTGATCGATGGGCTTAGTAAAAGTAGTGTTGGATGTCATATTGACGGAGTGTGCGTTAACAACATCAGCTACGCGGATGACATGGTGTTGCTGAGCCCATCGATCGGTGCCATTAGGCAGCTATTGACAATGTGTGAACTCTATGCGGAAGCCCATGGACTCAAGTACAATGCCAAAAAAAGCGAAGTTTTGGTTTTTAAATCAGGTGCCAAAGGGTACTGCACTATACCTACGATATCCCTCTGTGGATCACCCCTACGTAGGGTGACCAGCTTTAAGTACCTGGGTCACTGGGTAACCCAGGATTTAAGAGACAATGCTGACATAGATAGGGAGCGAAGGTCGCTATCGGTTCGCTGTAATATGCTGGCTCGCAGGTTTGCTCGATGTACGGAGGCTGTCAAAGTGACTTTATTCAAGGCATATTGTCAGTCTTTTTACACATGTAGCCTGTGGGTCAGGTATGGCATGCGGGCATATAGCGACCTTCGTGTACAGTATAACAACGCGCTCAGGATGTTGTTGGGGCTGCCGTGGCGCTACAGTGCTTCCAACATGTTCGCGGAATGGCGCATTGATGGCTTTAAAGCCATAATGCGTAAGAGGTGCGCGTCGTTGCTTTCGCGTGTCCGCGGCAGCAACAATAATATTCTGAGTGTATTCGCTGATAGATGGGAGTGTCCAATGCTGCGTCATTGGATTAAAATCCATATTGAATATTAAAAATAAATAAATGTAACTGTGATGTAATTCTCTACTAACACTAGTTTTAAGAACATTGTTACTAACACTATATGGGCGTAGCCTGAAATAAATGATTATTATTATTATTATTATTATTATTATAAGCATTAACAACATTAAATGCTTAAATATATATATATACAAATATGTGTAATACTGTATAAATCTTGACCGCGTGGAATGGTGGCAAGAATGCTAGCAGCATTTCCCCGTTGAATCGCAATTCCGATCCTCTGGGCAAAAAACGAACCAGCCCTCCTGTCACCAGTGGAGGCAATGAGGCGAGGTGTTATACTTTTGATGAAGCTTTTTGCACCACTACTCCAAGGGCCAAGCGTTTCGACAGCAAATGGAACAAAAAAGTAATTAGATATAATACACGAATATTTAGTTATTTTTTTGGCTTCAGCTTTTTCCGCAGCGGCACCGGCTCTTAACATTGTTTCTCGGATATGAGATGGGGCCAACATGTCAACACATGTAGCGTCCCACACAAGGGCCCGACCTCGTTCCCAGGGAACCAATGTTAATCCATCAGGTCTCTTACCATCATCACGACTAATTCCACGAGGCTCAGTAAGAGCAGGAACGTCGATGGTGGCAAGAGCCCTTTTTATTATGTCATTAAGAGAACCGTGGCGGAAAAGCCTACCTGAACTCCTTGGGCAAGAGAGACCATGTAAACCGAAAGAGTACCTCCTTTCCACACGGGCATCTGTGTTCAGAACACAGAGGTGTTCCCAGTCGGAGACCAATCGATATGCGAAAACATTCATTGTCTAAAAGTGTCCCAAGATTTTTAGAGGGTAATGAATTCAACCAGTGACTAGACTCTTTAGATGATAACGCTAGAAGCCTGGCACGGTCTTGAGCACTTGTTAAATTTTGTGTCAAACTGTGTAGTGTAGCGTGAACCAATGAAGAATCCCAAAGTTTTTGTTTTGTAACTTCCAATCTTATGTTAATTAATTAATCTTATGTTGTATATGTAATATGAGAGCAGAGATGGCCCAATGGGCAGAGATGGACCAGTGGTTAGAACGCGTGCATCTTAACCGATGATTGCGGGTTGAAACCCAGGCAAGCACCGCTGATTCATGTGCTTAATTTGTCTTTATAAATTCATCTCGTGCTCAGCGGTGAAGGAAAACATCGTGAGGAAACCTGCATGTGACAAATTTCATAGAAATTCTGCCACATGTGTATTCCACCAACCCGCATTGGAACAGCGTGGTGGAATTTGTTCCAAAACCTTCTCCTCAAAGGGAGTGGAGGCCTTTAGCCCAGCAGTGGGAATTTACAGGCTGTTGTTGTTGTTGTTTGTTTTGTTATATAACATGATAAGAAAAAAAAATAGACTTTTAAGTAGCCTAATATTTTTCATTTCATTTTACCTAGGACTCTCAAAAATATGTTAAATATGCAATTATTTTTATTACTTTTTAGTACATTTTTATTTGTTTTAAAAAAGTGTTTTGTTTGAAGTCGGTTTTTCTTTTTGTTAAAATTTTATTTATTGTTAAAATTTTTATTTATTTGAATATCAATAAGAAAGTGTAAACACTTCTATTTTGAATAAAGACTTTTGACTTTGATAGGATTATGTGTATTTTATGTATTAAAAAAAATGTTCATTAATTTCGTTAGAAGTTTGTTAATTAATTCATCTCGTCTTCGGGAAAACATCATGAGAATTAGACACTTGCAGGTTGCAAGTGTCTAATTTTATAGAAATTCTGCCACATGTGTATTCCACCAACATTGGAACAGCGTTGTGGAAATGCGACCTTATTTGAAAACCACAAAAAGTTTGACGAAGATTAAAACAGTAGTAATTTCTTAATTCTCATTAAAAAAAAAAAAACGAAAATTCAAGATGTAAACATTTACGTTTGAAGACAAGTGTAATAAGTGTAAATATCTAAGCAAGGTTATTTACACCAACGATCGGTTTAACCGTCTAGTCGTCAGACCTAACGGAGATTTATTCCACCCTTTAGTGTGATGCTCGTAATTTCTAATCAAGAATAGAGCAACAGACAAACAAATGGATTTCCTGATGATAAGTGATTACAACTGGTAATAAACCAATGATTATGTAACAAATAATTACTTTTTTTGTGGTAAAGATTGGCGGACGACCATACGGGCCACTTGATCGTAAGTGGTCACCATCACCCATAGACAATACGCTGTAAGAAATATTAACTATTCTTTACATCGTCAATGCACCACCAACCTTGGGAACTAAGATGCTATGTCCCCTGTGCCTGTAGTTATTGGCTCACTCACCCTTCAAGCCGGAACACAACAATACTGACATTTGGCAGTAGAATAACTGATGAGTTGGAGGTACCTACCCAGGTGGGCTTGCACAAAGCCCTACCACCAAGTAAAATGATACACAGGCAGCCTGGTTATTAAATCGTAAATGAACCTCCTTACCTGCAGTTACATCGGCTCACTAATCCTCACAACCAAAACATAGCGATACTAAAGAGTGAAATTAATACTTGTTAACTTCCAGGCAGGAGATTACATGCATATATAATTAGTATTTAACTAACATGACTGAGTTTTTAAATGTTGAAAAAGAGCAACTACTGAGTTTCTTGCCAGTAGGAACTTTCCGAACTGGTGGTAGCTTCACTAAGTATATTTGTTAAATGACGATTTAAAAGTGCTCGTAAAAGCCTACTTGAATAAAGAATATTTTAAATTTTTAATGGATTTGATTAGTAATAATACTGTTTTGCGGTAGAATATCTGATGACAGATCTAATAACCCAGAAGGGCTTGCAACTCTACCAGCTTTAATGTTAAGTAAAAAATAATTAAACTTTTAAAATAATATATGAAAAAAACCTTTTTAAATTATCAGTAAAACGATTTTACTTGTATTAAATGTTAAGAGAGTTATCGGCTTATTTCTACAGTTGATTGCTATTTGGGTCGGATATTAACAGTATATTTCATTGTTAAAAGTATGTGTACATTAAATAAAATCAAAATCCATTATTCAATAAAGAAACATTACACGAAGTAACGATTGTTAACTTAAAAAGTACTACTAATTCGGAAAAGAAAAACCTGAACTTGAGAAGAACCGGCTAAAGATACAGACACGTCAAGGAAAATACACCTTCAAAGCCTTACCACCAACGCTATTTTCGACTTCAAGCTATAGAGCTTACTAGAGCTTAGTTGTAAAGACCTAAAGATTGTCTCAAAAACTTAGTTTATAAAACCTTGTACTAATTTCCTGTCTTTTATCAAGAAACATTAATCATTAATCACATTGTAAAGCCATGATGGCACAGTGGTTAAACCGTGTATATTTTAATCGATGATTACGGATTCAAACCCAGACAAGCACCACTAAATTCATGTGCTTAATTGATCTCGAGCCCACTATACTGAAGGAAAACATTAGGAAACCTGTATGTGTCTACTTTCAATGACATTCTACCACATTTGAATTTGTGGAATATGCTCCTAACGTTCTCAAAGGGAGAGGAGGCCATAGCCCAGCAGTGGGAAATTCACAGGCTGTTATTACTATTATACATTGTCAATACGACACAAGACTTTGGAGATAAGATGCCCTTTAGAAGTCAATTTAGCCTTTTACTAATCAAACATAATACTACGAATTGCAGCTTAACGGTAGAATATCTAACTTATGGGTGGTACAATACAGACAGGCTTACCTTACAGCCTAATCATTTCATGTTTTATTTAAATTAACTCTCAATTATGTTACCGAAAATGATTGCTATTTAAGCTAATATCGCCTGCGTAATTTTTTTTTTAATGGATTTTGTTGGTCGAGCATATGGACTACCTGATGGTAAATAATTACAATAACCTATAGACAATGACGCTGTAGGAAATATTCTTACTATTCCTTACATCGTCAATGCGCCACCAACCTTGGGAACTAAGATGTTATTTGTCTTGTGTGTAGTTACACTGGCCCACTCACCCTTCAAACCGGAACACAACAATACTGAGTACTGTTGTTTGGTAGAATAATATAAATATAAAGGATATACTTGTATTATTATTCAATGCTTTCGTGTAACTTGATACGATGCTACGTTATATATACTAGTTGTAGCCCGCGGCTTCATTATCGTTTAAAGGGGATAATTGTTATGTAGCAAAAAAGCCTTCTTCCTTGGAGTTCATGTTCGCTTCACACAAAATTTGACTTAAATCATCATCATTCCAAATTTCAGGTTTGGTCGTGAACGAGCGACAGACAAACAGATGGAGTTGAGATATCCCAGTGGTTAGAACGCGTGCATCTTAACCGATGATTGCGAGTTCAAATCCAGGCAAGAACCACTATATATATGTGCTTAATTTGTGTTTATAATTCATCTTGTGCTCGGCGGTGAAGGAAAACATCGTGAGGAAATGCATGTGCCTAATTACATCGAAATTCTGCCACGTGTGAATTCTACTAACCGGCATTGGGACAGCGTGGTGGAATATGTTCCAAACCCTTTCCTTAATGGAAAAGAAGGCCTTATCTTAGCAGTGGGAAATGTACATGCTGTTACTTTACCTTGCTTTATAATATTAAGTTTAGGTTGCTTAACAAAAAGATTATTATTATTATAACCAAGAAAAGAGCGTGCCCCTTAAAGGCCGGCGACGCACCTGCAAGCCCCCCGGTGTTGCAGATGTCCATGGGCGGTTGTAATCACTTTGCATCAGGTGAGCCTCCTAACTTATAATAATATTCATAAGACAGCATATAAAAAAATAATTGTTCTTTACTGATATAGTCTTTAATTAAATTCGTAAAAAGTAACTACAGAGTTTCTTGCCGCTTCTTCTCATTATAATCTACTTTCCGAAGTATATCGCGTTACATTTAATTCAAGATTACTTGAATAAATAATATTTTGATTGTATAATTTCGTTTACATTTATTTTTATTATGTTTTTATCGCCTTATGTAGTAGGATAACTTTTATAAAGTATCAGAAACTGTGACTATTCAAGTGATATCTTCAAATTTCCATGATACTTGCGACGCATAGAAGTATCCCATTATAGACATTCGAAATTCCTTATGTGTTCAGCAGTTTTCTGAAGCAACAGACAGAGATGAAATATATCTCGATCTCGCCCACGCACTTCAGAAGAACGTAATATTTTCAGCGAACTTCCCTTTCAGTTACGTCCCGACAGCCGACGGGATAGGACGTGTCTGGTCTGGCATCGCGTTCAAAATTCGAAAAAAAATCCTCTCGTAACTTTTTCAAATACCGTGTAGTGATTTGTGAATAGTGAAGTTTGGATGTGTAAATTGTTATTTTGTGATCGTTGCCAATAATTTAAGATGAAAATAGTCTTGAAATATTTTAGCCGAGGACGCTAACTAACGTTAGCCCAGTTAAGAAAGTCATCGAATGATCAGATTTTTTGTGTGAGTATTTTTTTTTTTTATAATTTAGTAGTTAAAAGAAATTAATGAGATACTTTATGAGTTATAAACATTAAATGAAATGTTGCATGAACGCTATAGCGTCTTAATATTTTAATGACATATTTTGTAGACGAAAATAGTTCGCTAATTTTATAGTAACTATAACTATGTTTTTTTTAATTGGAGACATTGGGTGACTTCTATTCACAAGTTGTTCCAAATTTAAATACTTTATCAAACAGTTATGTGTTTAATATACCAAGACAATGAGTAGTTATTTATATTCACAATCTATTCCAAATTTAAACACGTTAACAAACAATGATGTATTAACTTATTTATTTTTAAAAAGTCATAAAACACATTACACTAGTGTTAAGTTTAACCTTTAATTACTATATAATTATAAGTGTAAAATTGCAATGAATTTTTTTTAAACACAGTAAAAATGTTTCTGTATTCAAGTTTAAAAATAAAAGGTGAATGATTTATAGGTTTATAAGGATTTAATTAAAAAGCAAGGAGGATTACCGGGACTCTCGATGTTTCGTTTATTACTAAAAGTGAAGTTTTTAAACGAAATAGTATTTCATAATGATCATAGTTTTTAAATTCTACGTTTAATAAGAAATGATTGACATTTAAGAGATTTTTTTATTTATTTATCACGATATTATATTTTGGCGGGCCTTTCATTTTTTGTAGTATCAAACCTCCTTTTTTAATGTATTGCATTTAAAATAATTGACATTTTGTATTATTAATTGTACAAGTTTTTATTTCTTTTCAAGTATTTAGTGTCGATATTTTGTTCTACAATATTTTTAATTTAGGTAATTAGTAAGCAGAATATTGTATTAAATTATTTAATATATATAAAAATCAATATATACTTTATTCAACTAGGGTCTTCCATGCCGATTCAAAAATGTTTGTAATTAATTAATCCCGTTCTGAATGGGCGTTCACCTAGAAGCACTGCCAAGATATGTTAATGATTTTAGTAACTATTGTGAACTGTTTTACACTGACTGAATATTCACGGTCGGACATATGAGATATTTTTTTATTTAAATGTAATATAGAGCTGAGATGGCCCAGTGGTTAGAATGCGTGCATCTTAACCGATGATTTCGGGTTCAAACCACCAGGCAATCACAACTGACTACATCATGAGTGAAGGAAAACATCTTGAGAAAACTTGCATATGTCTAATTTCATAGAAATTCTGCCACATGTGTATTCCACCAACCCGCATTGGAACAGCGTCTTGGAATATGTTCCAAACCTTAACCCAGCAGTGGGAAATTTACGGACTGTTACTTAAATTTAAATGTAATATAACATATGCTTTCTTACGATTATTTCACATCACAATTTAAAGCAAATAAAAGTTCAATAGTGCTTGTCTGGGTTTGAACCCGCAATCATGGGTTAAGATGTATGCGCTCGGCCATCTCCGCTTTTAATAGGTAGAGTTATCAGCAAAGTAACTCGATGGTAAACGATCATATATAATAATGTATCTATTATATACTAGCTGTGCCCTTGACCTGTGACTTTGCATTCAACAAAAAAAAAATATTTTTTTAAAAAAACATTAGTCACTTCTTATAGCATCATCTACCAGTGAAAGTCCCATCAAAATAGGTTCAGCCGTTAGGAGGTTAGTCGGAACAAACAGACAAGAATTGAAAAATTACTATTTTGGTTTATGTACCGTGTATACATAGATATGCATTTAGTAAAAAATAGTTATTTTAATAATACAAACAGACACTCTACTTTATTATATGTATATATAATATTTATATCATGACTTGATTTAAGAAAACACTTTCATATATTAAAGTTATATTACAAAAAAGCTTACACAAAAATAAAATAATAGTTATAATAGATAGAGCTTTGAGGAAAGCTCGTTGCTTAAGCTCGTATTCGCAAATTTGTTTTGTGACAATTTATTTTGATAATGTCTCTATTTCCTTACAAAATTTAATGAATATTAAAACTTGCTCTAGGACAGTTTCTTAACGGTTCTTGTCTGCAGATTTACGTTTCGAACTAGTTGTTGTTTAATTTCTTTTCATAATGACATAAAAAAATTATTTAAGATCTTTTGTTAAATATTTTTTATATGTTTGTGATTCAAATTAAATCAAAAAAACTTTATTCAAGTGGCCTTTTACAAGCACTTTTGAGTCGTCTATTAACAATTAAGTGAAGCTACCACCGGTAGATTCCGAGAAGAACCGGCAAGAAACTCAGTAGTTACTCTTTTTCAACATTTAAAAAATACAATACAATTACAATTATTTAAATTAATTTTGTTGATAGAGTCATCCCTTCAATCTGTGTAGCGAGTGCCATAACCGCTTCGACTACTCCTGTAGTGGAACTCAGCCAACAAAAACATTTCCATATAGACGGATATCAGGCAGGTAGACTCCGTAAAAATCTGTTCAATCATTTTTTTAACACTACGCTGAAATGAACTAAACTAAATATGAGACAACATCACATACATAACTCTGATCCCAGTATAAGTAGCTGAAGCACTTGTGTTATGGAAAATCAGAAGTAATGACCCAATACAACATAGGAAATTAATGATAATCAACATTGACTCCGGGTATCGAACCTGGGACCTCGGAGTGGCGTTCCTCGTGAAAAGCGGTGTACACACCACTCGACCACGAAGGTCGTCAAAATAAGGAATGTTAATAAAGGCAGTTGATTTTGACTATGTATGCATTGTTATGTTTGTGTGTGTAAATATGCTATATGTAGTGTTAGTATGTAATCGTTGCCCGCGGTTTCGCTCGCGTTTTAAAAGTTTTGTTTTCGTGTGTTGGGTAAATAAATACCCTATGTTCTTATTTCGAGTTAATTTGCTTCATTATCAAATTTCATCAAAATCGGTTCATCGGTTTGGTAGTGAAGGAACGACAGACAGATAGAGTTACTTTCACATTTATAATATTAGTATAAATATGTGTGTGAGTGTGTGTGTGTGTGTGTGTGTGTGTGTGTGTGTGTGTGAATATTATATTTATGAGATAGAGTTTAATATTTTAAATAGAGAAAGAGATATAGAAGGAAGCCACCCAGATGGATAGTAAGTACGTAACGCACATTAAATGTTAGAAACAGCAACAATAACATCAGCCTGTAAATTATCCACTGCTGGACTTAGGTCTCCTCTTCCTTTTGAGAAGAAGGAAATGTGAGTTGGTGGAATACACATGAGGCATTTCTATGAAATTAGACACGTGCAAGTTCCCTTACGATGTTTTCCTTCACCTCCGAGCACTACATGAATTATAAACACAAATGAAGCACATATATATATAGTGGTGCTGGCCTGGGTTTGAACCCGCAATCATCAGTTAAGATGCACGCGTTCTAACCACTGGACCATCTCGGTTCAGAGTTACTTACACATTTATAATATAGATATGTGTGTGTGAATATTGTTTGTGAGATAGAGTTTAATATTTCAAATAGAGAAAGATATATAGCAAGAAGTCACCCAGATGGGTAGTAAGTACGCAACGCATATTAAATGTTAGAAACTTAAGCTTATTAAAATATATTTAAAGACAATATGAAATTTATGCTTGTCATGTCAATTTGTTCAAAGCGGATGAGACTGAGGAAGGGAAGCTACTTATTTAACAATATTGTACTAAAACCTTCGCCATAACGCGCTGCTTATTCTGGTATAAGTTTTGTGTATGTTCGTCTATGGTTCCAATAAGACCGTATATCATTTATTAGTATAGTTAAAAACTAATTATTATTTTTGATCCTAAATGACTCAAATTAGCCAATATCAAAATTTATCTACTAGGTTTTTACAAGCGTTTTTAAATGGTCATTTGATAAAACTGTTTTAAGTGTTCCTTAAACTGGTTCGGAATTTAGATTCTTCCGATAGTAACTGGCAAGCAACAGTCGACATTTCAAATATGTTAGTTAAATATAATATTAGTCAACGATTATTATTAGTTCCATGTTTTTTTTTCACTTGATTATAATTTATGAATCGGCAAAGTTAAAAATATCTGCGGAATTTTATAATAGAAATCCTCCCCCAAGAAGGAAAACCGTGATCCTAAACGTAGATTGCTGGTTCAAATCCGACTAAGTATATGTATCATATAAATTGGTGATAGGGCTTTTTGTCATAATATCTAAGTAGCTTACCCACTCATCAGACATTCTACCAACAATACTGGCAAGCGTATCTTTAGGCAAAAAGAACATAACATTCGAACTCCCAAGTTAGCGGATTGATGACGTAGACAAAAGTTAAATTTTATATGATAGTATCTATGAGTGTAGTGACCACTTACCACCAGGTGGTCTGCACATGGACTGCATCATTCACTTTTGCTGACGACACTGCACTGATATTTAACGGAAATTCTTGGGAAGATGCTAAATCAAAAGCCGAATCGGGACTACAAACAATGGCAAACTGGCTTAATCAAAATTTACTTACACTTAATATTAGCAAGACAAAATTTATTTTATTTACATATACCGAACGTGCACTTCCGAATGAGCAAGTATTAAAAATCCGCATTCATTCTTGTCAAAATATTAAAATAAACACTTGTGATTGTAGCTTTATAGATCGTGTAAAAACTTTAAAGTATTTAGGTGTTGTATTAGATGAAAAATTATCATGGTCCCCTCAAATAAACCAGTTGTCAGACAAAACGCGTAGACTTATTTATATTTTCAAAACTTTACGACATATAGCTGATTTTAGTCTTATAAAAACAATCTACTTTGCATTGGTGGAGTCAATTTTGTCTTACTGTATTACATCTTGGGGTGGAGCCAAAAAAACACACCTCATAAAACTAGAAAGGGCACAGCGAGCGTTATTAAAAGTTATGACATTCAAATCTTATATGCACCCAACAGTCGCCCTCTACTCCGAATGTGATGTACTAACAGTAAGACAACTATTTATTAAAAATACAATAATGTCCCAGCATCAAAAAATAGTATATAATCCTTCAACATTACTCACTCGGCGAAAATACAACGCTTGTCCTATAATTCCATACAAAACCGACTATATAAAAAAATTCCAGTGCTATCTCGGTCCTATGCTTTATAATAAAATAAATAAATTGTTAAATTTTTATCCACTCAATAGAACCAAATGTAAAGGCACACTATTATCCTGGTTAAAAACACAAAATTATGAGGAATTGGAAAAACTGTTTGTTACTCTAAAATAAATAATACTATAAACATATAAAAAATCAAAATTTTCAAATCTTTTATAAACCTTTTATTACAGTTTTAATATTTTATTTTCTTCTATTTGTTAAACTAAGTTAAAAAAAAAACATATTTTTTCATATTTATGTTTACAATTTAAATTAAAGTATTACATTTTATTCTTATGCTTAGTTCATAGTTTTTGTGGTCTAACCTATCAAATTGTGAGTTTGAAGGTAGAAATAGAAATGTCGCTGATGTTGTTTTGTATAGAGTTTTAACTTTTACCCTCATTCACTAATTACTTTTGTAGTTTATTTTTAGAAATAAGATATAATAGTTACATCGGAAGAGTCTAGCGTTTAAGATACAGGTTCGGCCTAGTTTAAACGCTAGTGTTTACTAACCTCAATGTCAACATAAAATCATGTAAAATTAGGTATTATAGGTTAAGACTAATGTACATTTCTTGGAGTCAATAAAGATTATTATTATTATTATTTTTACATGTTATTTTTTAACAACTCGGCTTAGAGCCGGTATTTACGTCATTCTCACGGGCCGAAGCCAAGTGGTCAGACACGTCTTAAAAATTGAAAGCTCTAAAGCAATTCCCGTTCCTCATCCGTTGCAAAAAATTTGCGTACAATTCTGCAAGTGTTTAGTATCACGGCCTTCTGCATATTTACATATAAAAAATTTGGAAGATTTAAAGCTTTTACAGATATGTGCATTTGTTTGGGTATGACGCCAGTAGTGGACAAAACTATTGGGACTATTGTAACTTTCTGCAAGTGCCACATACGTGCTATTTCTTCTTTTAGTTCCGTGTATTTTGTAAGTTTTTCATTTATGGTGCTTTGTAGATTGTGTGTGTTAGGGATGGCAATGTCAATTAAAAAGGCAGATTTTTGTACTTTGTCGACTATTGTTATGTCAGGTCTGTTGTAGTGAACTGTTCGATCTGTAAGTATTGCTCTGTCGTAGTATAATTTGTGAGTGGTGTTTTCTAGTACCGTTTCGGGTGTATATTTATAGTATGCTGTTTTGTTAGTTATTAATTTGTACTTTAGAGCCAGTTCTTGGTGGACTATATTTGCTACCTGATCGTGTCTGTACTTATAATCTGTTTGTGCTATTGCTCTGCATGCGCCAGTTATATGCTGTATGGACTCCGAAACACTATTGCAGCGTCGACATAAATCAGTGCTTAAGTTAGGTATTCTCATAATGTATTTCTGGTAATTACGAGTCTCAATAACTTGGTCCTGTATTGCAATCATAAATCCCTCAGTCTCAGGAAAAAGCTCGCCTCGACTCAGCCACGCGTTCGACGCATTTATGTCGACGTTACTACGGCATAGGTCTTGACGATGTCTTCCGTGTAGTGACTTACGGGCCCATTCGCTTATTTTAACATTTCGATCTATTTGTTCTTCATTGTTTTGCGTGTTTTTATCCTGTAAGTTTAGTGGTGTGAGTTTTTTATCGGTTTCAACTATTGCAGTGTGTAGTTTTGATGTGTTAGATTTAGTGTAAAAGTATTTTCGTAGGTTTGTAATTTGGTTATTGTGCAAGTTTATTATGTCTATAATACCTCTCCCCCCCTCACTTCTTGGCAGAGTCTGTCTTTGTACGCAAGCTCTTGGATGGTGTTTTCTGTTTTTAGTCATGGTGGTATTAATATTTCGCTGCAATTGTTTTAAGTCGTTTTTTGACCATTTAAGTATACCGAAAGAATATATTAAAATGGGGATAGCAAAGGTGTTGATGGCTTTAATTATGTTTTTGGAATTAAGTTGTGTTTTTAATATCCTATTCAGTCTATAATTAAATTGTTGTTTAATTTTTATTTTGGTCTCTTTTTCTAATATCTGTTTTGCCTGATTGTAACCTAAATATTTATACGTATCGTTTTCTTCTAAGGGATCTATTGTTTCTCCGGTTTGTAGTTGATAATGCATTAGATGATTATGACCTGATTTAATTGAATTGATTTTACATTTGTCAATGCCGAACTCCATTTTAATATCCTGAGAGAAATTTTCAGTTAATTTAATTAAGTTTTCAAGACCCTTTTCTGTAGATGAGAATATTTTTATATCATCCATATAAAGTAAATGATTAATATTTATAAGCTCAATGTTATTTGTTATACTGTTTGTGTATTGTAATGTGTATCCATTGCATGTAGAGTTTAAAATAGTAGAAAGGGGGTTCAAAGCAAGGCAGAACCATAGAGGACTTAAAGTATCGCCTTGGAAAATACCTCGTTGTATTTTGATTTCATCGGTTTCAATAGTTTTATTTTGTAAACTAATTGTAAGTTTAGTAGTCCAAAGAGACATAGCGCGCTGTAAAAAATTTATGATTTGTGGGTGTATTTTGTAGATGTGTAAAATATTTATTAACCAGCTATGTGGCACGGAGTCGAATGCCTTTTTGTAGTCAATATAGACAGTATACAGATCTTTTTTCATTTTTTGCACTTGTTTTAAAATAACTGTATCGATGGTTAGTTGTTCTTTACATCCCTGGCTATTTTTTCTACATCCTTTTTGTTGTTCTTCTAAAATTGCGTTTTTTTCTAAGTGATTGTAAATAGAATGTGTAAGACATGCGGTAATGATTTTGTAAATTGTTTGAAGACAGGTAATTGGTCTATATTTAGAGGGATTTGCGGTATCATTAGGGTCCTTGGGAAGCATGTAAGTAATACCTTTTGCTATGTATTGTGGCATTGAGCTTGGGTTTGCAATAAAGTTATTAATATGAGTATACAAATAGGGGTGTATATAAGTGAACTTCTTGTACCAGTAGTTATGAATTCGGTCAGGACCGGGTGCTTTCCAATTATGTAATCGTTTTAATACAATATTAAATGTTTCTATCGGGATTTGTCTGAATTCCATCGGTTCAGTAGTTTCATGTCTGTGTATTTCTTCTTTGATCCAGTTAGCTTCATGGTTGTGGTTGACTGGGGCTTCCCATATGTTAATCCAGAATTTTCTTAGTTCGTCTCTGGGTGGCAAATTTGTATCGTGCATGGTTGAGTTTTTAGTACAATTAGTTAAGTTAGTGCTTTGACTTCGAATATTTTGGTAAAATTTTCTTTCATTAGTTTTGAATTGAGCGTTTTCGGTTTTTCGAGCTGTGCATGCTAAGTATCTTTTAAGACGGCAACTAAAAACTGACAATTTTTGTTTGAGAGTGTCTAAGAACTGTGTGAGTTGTACGTTATGTTCTTCATGTTGTGTGTGTACTTTATAATGTTCTAATATTGAATCTACCTCTAGTTTAAGAGCGCAATTGTTGTTACCATTTATAACTTGTGTCAGTTTACCTATATATTTTCTTAACTTCAGTATCCTACGCTCTAAGCGTTTTTGCCAATTTGGCTTCTGATTCTTGGTCTGAGGGAGGGTTTTATTATGGAAAGGGAGACTTAATTTTGTTCCATTAATTTTAGCTGAAGTCCATGCTGCGGAGTATATGATTGTTTGTTCACTTTCAAATGTCGTATTTTCGTCTATGTATTTGGGTAAGATTGATGTATTAAGATATGTTATTATTTTTGCTAATTTTTTTGAGGTATTTTGTTTCGGTATATAGGGGCGACAGTTTGGATCAGTAGTTTTGAAATATTCTAATGCTTGCTGAAAAGTATCGTCTATTTTTGAATCTATATACTGAGGAGTTTCTTCTTTATTATTTTTATCTTGTATATGATCATCTATTTGTATTCTGTTTAAGTCATTTATTATCTTCCATTGATTATCCTCATTATCTTCATTACATGTTGTATCTTGCTCGCATCTTTTATCAGTTGCTATGTCTTTAATGCCAATCTCATTAGTGACCTCCTGTTTTAGTTCTTCTAATCGAGTACTGGGTATAAGTTTATTGTTTATTATTACTCTTCTTTGGTCGGCTACTCTTTGTTCGCTTATATGTACGAGATGTGGATATTTTTCAATAAACTTTTGGTGTAGTATTTTCCTATATGATGTCCTATTAGTATTCATGTGTGTAATCTTATAATACAACCTTATTATTTCTTCGTTAATGTCGTTACTCCACCGCATTCTTTGATTAGTCCGACCCTGAGTGAAATGCGTTTGAGTGGGTGAATGTGATGATAATTCTGTTAAATGATTTGCGTGTAGAAGTGTATCAACTTTATTGGCACTTGATATATCGACTGCTAAGCTATGTAAATATGCTTTGGCTTCATTGCGTGCTTTGTTTTTATCTTCAAGCGTTAATAATTTATTACGTTCTATTGCTCTGCGTTGATCGCCTACGCGTTGTTTACTAACTTCCATGTCCGGGAATTGCTCTAAGAATTTTGTATGCAAGTCGGTTAAGTAGGATGTAGTATCTTCTTCTAATGAGGTTAAAATATAATATGTGCGCAGGATGAACATGTTCATTTCTTTAGTCCATTTTTTGCGCGCACGCTTAATAGTCTTAACGGGTGCAGAGTCATCAACATTTGTCGACTGCACAACGTTTTCAACTAATAACGGAGAATGACTGTGAAAAGAGGTATTTGTGGAAGAGTTAGGATGGTTAAAGGTATTTATGTAAGAGGGTGTACCAGAGGATATTGATGAAAATGAAGATTTTGGAGAGGATGCAGGGTTTGATGCTGGGTTCTGAGAATATCCCTGTGGTTCAGCTGTAACTTCGACATCGGAAGCCCGCCTGTTCAACTCCCGATGATCGGCTGTAGCTTGTTTTGCGACGAGGGCCCGCCTGCTCAACGCCTCGTCGCCGGTGGACCGCATGCTGTAGCATCCAGCACCGGCTCCAGATGCGCCCCGGCGACCCCCGGGAAGCGACCGTAAATTATATCTATTAGTTTTATCCATCATGCTCCACGGGGGTTGGGAATGATTAGTTTAGATAGAGTAGCCTGGGTTATTTGGGCTTCATAGATTCTCCCATTAAAGGGGTATTTGGTCAAGATGTTTAGACCTGTTTTTTGTTCCTGCTATCCTTAAGCCCCCCCACCACGACAAGGTTCATTCCCTGGGGGGGTTATTATTATTATTATTATCTGGTGATTCATGTGCAGGCCACCTACACACCACAGTCTGCCAACTAATCAAACATATTATCTGATACACGATTGTTGTTGGTCTGATACACCTCTTATAGAAAGAAGAAAGGACTCCAATACCCAACAAAAAGATACTTTTTACTTTACATTAAATAGGTGATCGAGTATAAACTCAGTACCTTTAGTTGAAAATGACGTTTGCTAACCACTGTGCTACTAGGGCTTATTACAAATGTAATTTGTGTTTAATTCAAGCGTGATTCTTTGATCTCCGAATTTCTCGAGATTCTTAGACATCGATTCTCGAATATAACCCTTATAGCTATTTAAATAGAGTATATTTCAGCTTGATAAGTTACAGGGGAAATTTCATTTGTTTGTGATTAAAGATCGAAATCACCTGTGCGAATAAGCGAAGCGAGAGTACGATGTGTCACTATTGTAAATCAATGTTACATTTACGTGATTTAACGACTGTGACAAATCTTCGTTTTATTACGTCCGCACAGGTGTGTCCTTCACTTTATATATTACATTTGTATCACCCGAAGTGGCCCAGTGGGTAGAACGCGTGCATCTTAACCAATAAGCACGGGTTCAAAGCCAGACTTAACAGCTTAATTTGTGTTTATAATTCATCTCGTGCTCGGCGGTGATGGAAAGTATAGGGATGGAAACCTGCACGTGTCTAATTTAATAGATATTCTGTCACTTGTGTATTCCACCAACCCGCACTGGAATAGCGTGTTGGAATACGTTCTAAGCCTCCTCAAAGGGAGAAGAGGCCTTAGCCCGGCAGTGGATAATTCACAGGCTATTTGTATTTAAAAAATGTAAAATAACACTGAACAAAGTGTTGATAGTGCAATAGTTTATGGAATGCTTAGCGATGTAAAGTTGCGGGATCGATCCTGACCCTTGGGCTAATATAATCCCCACTCCTAACAAAAGTGATAAACTTAAAAGGAGGTTAAATAGGAATATTAGTATTTTAAAGGTATATATATTGCTTACTTATAAATAAAAATAGATGATAATTAAATTACAAAATTACACGATCCAAATATTGTCTAATGGCATTGTTCCCTGGGCTAGATTTATTACATATGAAATTCTAAGCTCAATTTTGGATTGGTAATCACAAGCCTTTGACATAAAAGAAAAAAAAAACTCACACAAGTTTCAAAGAAAATTTCTACAATAAATTCACATAACAATAAAGTCGCGCTTTGCAACAGTCGGCATCAACAGACCCAGCTCGTTACCGCCTTTGTCTAGAACCAGGCTTGACAGCGAGCACTTTTGTTATATCCACTCGCCTTCAATCGTGGCAAACTTTCAGATTTGATTTGTTTCATTAATTAATTCTGTACTTCTTTGACCGAAGAATGGTTTTTGAAAGAGAAGAATATATGTCACTTCTTGCGGTATTTGAGCTACCTGAGTAGGTTAGTTTTAATATTGTACCCAGACGACAGGAACTCCAAACATTTTAAGACATTATCTGCCACAGATTGGTTGTACAACAACCAATCTGTGGCAGATAATGTCTTAAAATGTTGTACAACAACCAATCTGTGGAACCAGCTTTCACCGGCGGTTTTTCCGAACCGATGCGACTTGGGAACCTTCAAGAAAAGAGCGTCCCCTTTCCTTAAAGGCTGGCAAATCACCGGTGTTCCAGATGTCCATGGGCGGTGCTAATCACTTTCCACCAGGCCTACTGCTTGTGTGCCACCTATAACATAAAAAGGACAGCGTCGATGGTTTTTTTTAACGAGTCATTCAGTCTTTTTAACCATCAGATTATTACTAAAAGCTGAATTAACTGTTCTTAGTCTAGTGGTCAGAGATAAAACAAATCACGTGGTCCTGAGTTCATACCCCAGGTTCTTTCGAAAAAAATATAGTAGTGCCTTGAAATGTACGTAAAACAGATGTTCCCGCTCCTGAAGTCTTTGTTGTCTTATCGAATTTGCCATCCCATTGGTGATCGTAAAAGTGACGTAATTGACACTATAGCTGTGTTTTTGTAAATGCTTATGCAAAATAATGTTTGCGTTGGTTGGTCTCATGAGATCACACCGTGACCAAATCAACTGGACGTCATCACTAAAAAACTTTTACATAATCTCAATCGAATCAATCTCATTATATGTCCAAGAATTGCAGAAGATAATTATAATATCACGCTTTTGTTTCCATATAACTGTTTCCAATTTAAGGATGCTAATGACAAATACTTAACAATGGAATAGTTCCATAAGTTTATCGTCCAAGTAAAGTAAAGTAAAGTAAAGTAACAGCCTGTACATTTCCCACTGCTGAGATAAGGCCTCCTCTTCCATTAAGGAGAGGGTTTGGAACATATTCCAAACGCTGTTCCAATGCGGGTTGGTGGAATGCACATGTGACAGAATTTCAATGAAATTAGACACATGCAGGTTTCCTCACGATGTTTTCCTTCACCGCCGAGCACGAGACGAATTATAAAGCTGAGATGACCCAGTGGTTAGAACGCGTGCATCTTAACCGATGATTACGGGTTCAACCCAGGCAAGCACCACTATATCGTCCAAGTGTAAGGCTTAAACTGAGCCTTGATTAAAAATGAATATTATAAGCGAGCCGAGCTGCAGGATATCGGTTATGCCAAAAGAAATTCACGTGTGTATATACAAAGTAAATATAATATCACTGGGTGTGCTCATGAGAGGTATTACGTGGATACATTTTGTGATAAAATTTTATTTTCCTAAGTCCCCCGTTCTCAAGGAAATAGCGTGTCGGTAATACACGCATAATATAAGTTTAATAAAAAATACTCTTCTGTATTCCTTTTGTGGTGAATCTCTGAGTATTATGATTGTATAGCTATTTTTAACTTCGCCTGTTACAATGTTTCAAACTCATGTCAAAAAATCATTGATAAATAAGGTACATTATTCAATACTAGATTATATTAGGGACGAAAAATTTACTCTATTCATTAAATATAAATTAAAATTGGTGTAATTAGGTGGTCATATTTATATGTATTACTATTTCATGTGTTGTTTATATTGAAACAACATTATTTGTATTTAGTGGAGTACTTTATATGCTGACCATACTTCATTGATTAACACAATTATGCATACAGAGACACAAGAACTTTAAAATTGAACCATAGTTATTATAATGGTTGATATTGTCTACCAATATACTAATCTCAAACACAAAGACACATTTTACTAACAAAATGTTTTATGGTAAGTATTAATTTAATAAATAAATACTTGCAATGGAAACATTGTACAAAGGTCTAACAGTCTATTTTATGTTTTAGAAATGAGAGTAAGTACATATATAACTAAAACCTTAATAATCACAAGATATTGGCTAAACAACAAATTGATTTCTAAGCAAGGTATATATACATTTAACTGCACTTTACTGACATACTTTGTAATTATACCAGTGGTAAATAAGCACATATTACATTTAGTTCAACACTGAAACATCACGATTCAAAAGTACCTTAAGAGCCTATTTCAATCAAGATTTTTTTTTTCGTATCTTGACGTGTTTCGAGGGCAAATATAATTTTATCTAACGTGCAAACATTATTAGACGTAAGTGTTTACATTTGACATTAGACTATGTGTAACATTAAATGTCAAAAGATAATTGCTTACATTTGAAAACGAGCAATAACGACATAAAAAGGTTTTGCTTTTTTTACCTAAAGACCGTCATTTGAACCCATTTAGATTAGATTTCATCGAGGCTATAATGCGTCCCATTAAAATTTGAAGAAACAATATGTTCCCTTAGCGCAAAATTACGGAATAATAATAACAACAACAACAACAGCCTGTAAATTTCCCACAGCTGGGCTAAGGCCTCCTCTCCATTTGAAAAGAAGTTTTGGAACATATTCCACAACGCTGTTCCAATGCGAGTTAGTGTAATACACATGTGGCAAAATTTCTTTGAAATCAGATACATGCAGGTTTCCTCACGATGATTTCCTTCACCGCTGAGCACGAGATGAATTATAAACACAATATAGCACATGAATGTTAAGTGGTGCTTGCCTCGGTACGAACCTGTAATCATTGGTTAAGATGCACGCCTTCTAACCACTGGGCCTTCTCAGCTCAATAATAGCAATGACATTTCTAAATGAACTTGATTTTCTTGGTAAGAGCATTATTTGAAGTCTGCTGTTCAGTAACAAAACAAAACTAATTCCCTTCATCCGTCTGCATGAAGCTCTTTATTTGCTCGTAGCGGTTTCACCAACGTTAAACAATACTGCCCCCTCCCTGTAGCTTAATCTTGTAGTCAATAATTTTACGCGACAAAAAGGTCACAATCAAATCACAACAAGGTCAATGATTATTTTTTCCAAATTAGTCGGTTGGATCTTGAGATTTTCGTGCTCAAGCAAGATAGATTACTCATATTTGGGACGAGGTATACAGATTTTTATTAAAGTAACGCTCTATCCTTGAGATGTTGCTAAGTAGGCTTGCATCTGTAAAAATAACCATTGGTAAAGCCTGTAACATAGTTTCAGAATATCTGATATAATTGCATGAATTCAATAATTAATGGATCTGATCTAAATCTGCCGAGATGGCCCAGTGATTAGAACGCGTGTATCTTAACTGATGATTGCGGGTTCAATCCCAGGCAAGCACCACTGAATATTCATGTGCCTAATTTTTATTTATAATTTATCTCGTGCTTGGCGATGAAGGAAAACATCGTGAGGAAACCTGCATATATCTGATTTCATAGAAATTCTGCCACATGTGATTTCCATCAACTCGCATTCGAACAGCGTGGTGGAATATGTTCCGAACCTTCTCCTCAAACGGAGAGGAGGCTTTAGCCCAGCAGTGGAATTTGCATTGTTGTTGTTGTTAATGTAATCTGATCGGTGGTGTGTAAAAACTACCACACATTGTCACGTGTATCCTATCTCGAAGAATCATGTAGAAATATATTCCATTTTTTTACCTCAAGAGCACAGACTAGCAGTGGGATCTCTAAAGGCACATAATGTACATAATGTTATTTATATAAATTAAAA
The DNA here is from genome assembly GCF_905220365.1 of Vanessa cardui. Classification (NCBI taxonomy): domain Eukaryota; kingdom Metazoa; phylum Arthropoda; class Insecta; order Lepidoptera; family Nymphalidae; genus Vanessa; species Vanessa cardui. The sequence goes on from NC_061146.1 coordinate 9,137,510, forward strand.
AAATAATAAGAAATTTTATTTTTCTACTAACGGTACCAACCTCTATTTAACCGTTTACGCAAAGATTATGTTAGCTTAAGAATTTCTAAGGCATTAAAATAATACTTAGTGAACGCATTAAACGCAAGTTTAATTAAAATAACCATTAAAAAGCTCATTCGTTTTACAAATTAAAAACTTTTACGCCGTCTTTTAAGACAACTACCGTAGTGGTAAGCTGCAAATTTCTAAGCTGGGTTCAAATCCTGAGTTGGGTAATTTTTTTTATTTGGTTGTAGCTAGACGGTAAAATGGAACCCCTGATGGTAACTGGTCACCACCTGTAATAAATAGTACCACTAACCTTACCTAAGACGTTACGGTTCTTGTGCTGTAGTTATACTGGCTTGCTCACTTGGGCCGTTAAAGAATGGCCCATTAGTAAAAAGTATTGCTGATCAGCGCTAATATGAAATTAATAATTTTAGGATTTACAGTTGATTCCGACGACATTTTAAATTACACAAATTTGTTTGCTATGATATCAAACGTATTTTCAAACTAGCGACCCGCCTAGGCTTTGCATGGGTGAATGTACTAAATATACTACAGAATTTGTTTATTTACGACATCACAGAACTTCTAAAATTATATCAGTGTTTCTTTACTATATTATACAAGTATATACAATAACCATCCTCTCAAATCAGACCATATATTCAAAAAACCGCATCAAAATCCGTTGCATATTTTTAAAGATTAAAGCGTACAAAGGGACATAGGGACAGAAAAAGTGACTTTGTTTTAAACTATGTAAAGAAGGGAAGCAGGGGTTAGATAGTTAGAGGATGGGTTCACCGTACCGAAATGCGCGTGTATATCGTTTTCTTCACCCAGCAGTTCTATTAAAAAAAACCGCTACAAAATCCGTTGCGTAATTTAAAAAAGCACACATAGAGACAAACCGCAGTAAGCGAATTTGTTTTATACTGTGTAATGATGATAACGCGTTAATATCGTTCTCTAGCCGCCCAGTAACATTTTCTTCTTTAATTTTCTGCACATCTAAGGTTGGTAGGTAGGAAAATGAGAACAAAACCGATTTTTACATTCTGAACATTCAAGATATGATCGTAACCAATTTTTTAGATGGACCTTTCATTTCATAATCACTGACTCAAAAATCTTACGCTATTAATTTATAAGATTTTAATAAATATAATAATAAATATGAGACAACATCACATACATTACTCTGATCCCAATGTAAGTAGCTGAAGCACTTGTGTTATGGAAATCAGAAGTAACGACGGTACCACAAACACCCAGACCCAAGACAACATAGAAAACTAATGGTAATCTACATCGACTCGGCCGGGAATTGAACCCGGGACCTCGGAGTGGCGTACCCATGAAAACCGGTGTACACACCACTCGACTATGGAGGTCGTCAAAATTTTGATTTAATTGTTTTTATCATTCACTAATGAGTTTATGATCGATAGCACCTTGGGAATGAAACGATCGCCTTCTGGCTATTTCATTTCATTTAAATTGTTTATATAATATCATCATCATTATCAGCCCGTACCAGTCCACTGCTGGATATAGGCCTCTCCAAGTGCACGCCACTGTGGTCTTTCTCCGACTACTCGCATCCAGCTCCTGCCTGCCGCCTTGCGTAAATCGTCACTCCACCGTGCCTGAGGACGTCATACACTACGTTTGCTGAGACGCGGTCTCCACTCTCTATATAATATATGAGACAAAAAAAAAAGAATCCGCTGAGTTTCTTACGCTGGGTCTTCTCAGGTCAGGGTATTTTCTTTTCCGAACCGGTGGTACTGTTTCAATTGACCATCAATAAGAAAGTGTAATTTCTATATTGAATAAAGCAATTTGAGTTGAGTTTGACTCAATACACATGAATGGTTATCAGTCACTCAGATCATTCATTCTAGATACTGTTAATATTGTTATCGTTTGTCAGTGACGTCAGTCACGTGTCAACTCTTGTATAATACTGAAATTTCACGGAACACAGGCACTGAATTGATTATTGTTCGTACAATAATGTCGATCAATTATGTATCAGCTTTGTTGCACGTGATAGCTTCCCGTTCGCTGATAATGAAAAAACGGAGATGTCTAGTGAATAGAATATTATGATATTAGCATAAAGTCCAAAGTTCAAATCGGAGAAGATGAGAGTTTTGAATATGGACTTTTTTAGGGAGGGGAGTTGGTCATATGGGCATGCTGGTAAGTTCCCCACTATTTTCATAAAAAAGACTCTTCAGTTCATTTGACAAATAATTTAGTTTGACGACCTCCGTGGTCGAGTGGTATGTACACCGGTTTTCATGGGTACGCCACTCTGAGGTCCTGGGTTCGATTCCTAGCCGAGTCAATGTAGATTATCATTTATTTTCTGTGTTGTCTCTGGTCTGGGTGTTTGTGGTACCTTCGTTACTTCCGATTTTCCATAACACAAGTGCTTTAGCTACTTATATTGGGATCAGAGTAATGTATGTGATGTTGTCGCATATTTATTTATTTATTTAATTTTGTTTGCTTAAATAATAACTGGTAAATATTCTGCAGCTGAAAGGTTATCTTATTATGTTGGTTTCAATCAATTGGTTTCCTCCAATACGGTCTGCGTAGGTACCACCTACTCATTAGCCACTCATATCCTGTGATGAAAGTACAGCTGGATTTTTAGTGGAGATCCTTGCGTACTCAGCGCCTTTGACACTTGCCTAGCTAGATCACACTATATTAATTTAAATAATTGTATTAACTAACATAACTTTCTATTTTTTAAATGTTGAAAAAGAGTAACTACTGAGTTTCTTGCCAGTTCGATTCGGTAGAATCTACTTTCCAAACCGGTGGTAGCTTCACTTAATTGTTAATTGACGATTCAAAAGTGCTTGTAAAAGCCCACTTGAATAAAGTTTATTTTGATTTTGATTTTTGACATTTAGGAAACGTATAAACACAGATACCAAAGAAGGAAAAATGAAATATTTCACCACTCATGTGTACTACACGTGCAGGGAGGCTATATTGGACTCAGAGTGAGGTATTTACCTAGAACGCCTAGTGCAGTCTAAACTGGAATACCTAGGTAAATACTAGCGGTACCCTCTCTCCAGTGCCACAATTAGTTTCCACTCCTGGCTTCACTATGTCTTGGGATGTTACAGTAAAGTTGTGCAAAATTTTATAATGGTGTTAAGTACAGTAATTTATAAGTATAACAAACTTACTTCCGCATTTATATGTGAGAATTATGTCCTGGGATAATTTGAAATGGATATCAGGCTCTGAACGATACGACGAGCTAGATATTTATGAAAATAACTTATATTTCACTTCAGCAGTGGCATCGCAGACGCGAAGTGAAATTTCCTTTGGACGAGTTTCGTACATGAAACTATTTTAAAGTGACCATAAGTTTAGTTTGAAATGGAGTATATTTTCGGCGGGACGTTTTTCAAGGTCCCGATTTTTCCCGAAAACGAATGTTTTGTTAAGGTTGGCTTTATGAATAAAAATATAGTAACGCTTGTTATGTAAATTGGAATTTTCATCGTCCAGGTTATGTTTCGTAAATCTTTAAGCTTTGTTCTTGTATTAATATAGACTAGAAATACTACAATATAATAAAATGAAATTTATTATTACATTTACGGTTTTTAGCGGGACATTTCACTGTGTCCCGATATTTTACATTCACTAAATTGAGCAGATTCGTGGTGGTATTCATTTGTCTAAGTCTTACAATTTATTAGCAATGCTTTTTATTAATGGAAGTAAGCCAGTGGAATTACAGTTAGACAACTTATCTCAACTATCATTTATAATGCAAGGATTGGCTAATTAGTGATACTCTTTTATATTATTCTATTTTTCTATTCTGTGGTATAGTACGTTAGCTATTTAAAAAAAAAACGTATAAATAGTTTAAATATCGATCGTTCGATCTAGAAAGATCTGGAATGTGTCTCAAATACAATTGTAATTCGAGAAAGATCTATGACAGTTAGGCATTCAAACTAAAATAGACCGTATTTCGTATAACATAAAGTCCTTTTTTGTTTGTTTTGTTAAGTTCACAAAAAGTGCGTTCTAAATTTCGAACACGTGGAGGGTTTCGTATTTAGTTTTATTAATATGTCATGATTCAAGACTGTTCTCGCTCATAAATAGTGATATATTAGTGATTACTTGGTGGTAGGGCTTTGTGCAATCTCGTCTGGGTAGGTACCACCAACTCATCAGTTATTCTACCGCCAAATAACAGTATTCAGTATTGTTATGTTCCGGTTTGAAGGGTGAGTGTGCCAGTTTAACTACGGGCACAAGGGCATAGCATCTTAGTTCCCAAGGTTGGTGGCACATTGACGATGTAAGGAATAGTTAATATTTCTCACAGCTTCATTGTCTATGGGGGATGATGACCACTTACCATCAGGTGGCCCATATGCTCTTCCGCTGACCTATACAATGAAAAAAATATAAGAGCGCCATCTGTAGCAGAATAGTCAGTTTACTTTTAAACGCGATACTATATACATCTCTTCGAAGATACTTGCGACTTAACGAAATTGTATAGTACGACACAACTTAGATGTAGCATCGGCAATAAAACCGATTACTGCCGATTTACACAACCAATAGAAATAGCTCCCTATCGCGCCGTTCGACGCTATTCGTAGCTATAGATTCTCACGGCTGTTCAACCAGAGAAAGCAAGTGCATGTAAATCGAGGTGTCAATTTAAAGTATATAATAGGTCATATGATATTACAAGTTATTACGTTTGTGTAAAGATCATATTCACATGAGAAATAAATATTTTTAAATTGGGATAGCGTACTTAATTCGGATGTGATCGGTTTTATGAATTTTGCCGATGACAACATGACAATATGAACAGCCTGTAAATTCCCACTGCTGGGCTAAAGGCCTCCTCTACCTTTTTGAGGAGAAGGTATGGAACATATTCCACCCCCCTGTTTCAATGCGGGTTGGTGGAATACACATGTTGCAGAATTTCTATGAAATTTGTCACATGCAGGTTTCCTCACGATGTTTTCTTTCACCGCTGAGCATGAAATGAATTATAAAGACAAATTAAGCACATGAATCAGCGGTGCTTGCCTGGGTTTGAACCCGCAATCATCGGTTAAGATGCACGCGTTCTAACCACTGGGCCAACTCGACTCCGTTTTGCCGATGCTACATCTAAGTTGTTTCACACTTTACCACTCTGCTTTCGCGGTTCGGTATATTGTGTATAGCGTAATTAATCAATTCTTATTGACGCCAGTGGTATTTAATTGTCCACAAGCTCTTAAGTCTATACATATAATAAAATTGGACTGTCTGTTTGTAATATTAATATAGCCCTTTTTTACTCCATGCATAAGTATACACTGTACATATACCAAAATATGTTTTTTACCATTTTTGTCGGTCTGTCTGTTTGTTCCGGCTTATCTCTGGAATAGCTGGACCGATTTTGACGGGACTTTCACTGGCAGATAACTGATATAATAGGGAGTAACTTAGGCTAGAATAATATATTTTTTGTTATAATCAAAGGCGAACAAGGTCGCACAGCTAGTATTTAATATAAATATAGGGTAAATTTCCCATTATATCTTGTTATAGAAAAAGGTAACACCAAGGCTTTCATGGCACCGTGATACGCGTGGGCGAACACGTCACGTGATAAGGGTAGTGACACTCTGCCCATAATACATAAAAAAAATACTCAATTTATAAAAACGCCTATCAAGATCACAATTTATCTTGTAAACTAATTCTCAAGCACAGCTTCGCTTGCGTTTTAGGGGATTCTCGACATTTGTTACATATACAAAAAGATCTAGAATATGAGTACAGAGGTAAGAAAAGGTTCGTCACCTTAAGATCTATTTTCGTGTGCTCAGTATGAGCGATAATCTGCTTTACCGATCGAGAATGACATATTGCGTCGCAATGATTTGATGTTTAGATTCAAAAGGTATTAAGAGTTTAAGACTTGATAAAGGAATTAATTTGAAGACTGACGAAGGTTTTCTTACTATGACTGCATATTATACGTTAGTATGTTATCTTAAACAAAACTTTATAAATACGCTTGAATCTATCCTGTTGACTTCCAAGCAGGGTATATTAATTTAAATAATTGTATTTAACTAACATGACTTTGTATTTTTTAAATGTTACAAAAGACTAACTACTGAGTTTCTTGCCGGTTCTTCTCGATAGAATCTACTTTCCGAACCGGTGGTAGCTTCACTTAATTGTAAAATGGCGATTCAAAAGTGCTTGTAAAAGCCTACTTGAATAAAGTTTATATTGATTCGATTTGATTTATTTATTATCAGATTAATGACTCTATGCATTGTTATAAGCTTTATGAAAATATATTTGGTAGTTTTTCATTTAATTCCGTCTACAAAGACCATCTGACATACTTTATAACAGATAGCGATTGAATTACTTCGCAGACTTTCATAATTTGATAATGTTTGTTATAAATAACGTCGTATTTCAAATTTAATAATTAATTGATATATTAACAAACGGCTTAGTTTTTGTTTTGCTAATTAATTGTAATACATATCGTTGAGCAAAATTTTCATAAATTCCAACTATAAATTTATATGTTTAAATTTATAAGAACAAATTAATAATAGAACATTATGAAAGAATTTAAAAAAACAATATGAATGATGTCATAAGCTTGTAACCATGGAGATTTTAATGAAGCTTAAAATTGAGGACTGTACGGCGTAAAATTTAATTTGTGGTTACCCTTATTTGGTTTGGAAGATGAATGGCTTTTCGGTTACCCAATGGTTTCAGTTCATTTATATTTAAAAGTTTATCTAAGCGTTTGAAATAGTTTCGATGTTACGAAAATCACTTAAAACATCTTATTGATAGTTGCCGTCTCATTTCTATCTAATACATACATATACATACTTAAATCAAAATCAAAATAAACTTTATTCAAGAGGGCTTTTACAAGCACTTTTGAATCGTCATTTAACAATTAAGTGAAGCTACCACCGGTTCGGAAAGTAGATTCCACCGAGAAGAACCGTCGAGAAACTCAGTAGTTACTATTTTTCAACATTTAAAAAATACAATCATATTAGTTAAATACATATATGTATGTAATGTGCCCGGAAGTTAACAGATATTAATTCCAAGCTTTTTTATCATCTACAATATCTTGTATCGAATAATATGCCTTTTTTACCAATGTATTTTTTATAAACGACTTGAATTTACGAAACGGCAAAGTTAAAAATGTCTGCGGAATTTTATTATAGAAACGGATACCTTCCCCCAAGAAGGATTTATTGACAACATAACTAGTAGAAATAATTAAGATTTTAAACACTTAAAATCAGTTGTTACTATTTACACACGTAAATAGTAACGACTGAGTCTCTTGCCGGTGCTTCTCGATAAAATCTACTTACCGATGAGGTGGTAGCTTCACTTAATATAGTTGTTAAATGACGATTTAAAAGTGCTTGTAAAAGCCTACATGAATAAAGTATGTTTTGAATTTGACATCAATGTTCAAGGTCACACATTTCTTTACAAGCAAACTTTTAAAGGTTTTCAACTCACAATTATTTTGGTGCTAAAGTTCATTGTTTTAAAGCAACTGGTTAGTACTTTTGGCGGAGAGGATACCGCTGGGTTTTTAATGGGTAATCAGATGTACTAACGTCCTGGGTACCGGCGACTTTAAGATTATATTATAACTTTAAGATGCGGGAAATGTCTGATGCATTTTACTAGCGACTAAAGCAGGAACTACTATTATGTATTAAACATTAAAGGGCAAACTCGAAGTAAAATTACTTTAGATTCTTCATAATTTTTTATATTTATTTCAGTAAATAAACATGTTTTGCGATAGACTCTTGAACTTGTAATTTAAATATCTTACATTTAATGAGAGCTGAGATGGCCTACGCTCTTAACCGATGACTGTAGGTTCAAATCCAGATAAGCACCACTATATTTTCAAGTGTTTAATTTGTGTTTTTAAATTATTCCGTGACTTGGCTAAGGAAAACATCGCGAGGAAACCTGCTTGAGATTAGTTTCAACGAAATTCTGCCACATGTGTACCCTCCAACTTTTCCACTCAAACTGAGAAGATACCTTAACCCAGCAGTGGGAAATTTACAAGCTGTTAATGTATGTTTGTATGTATGTTACACTGAATGCCCTTTGAACCACGGAATCTGATACACATAGGTCTGTAATTATCTCGTTTCAAACCCGAAACTAATTACAATAAAACAATACAATGTACTTGCTAATTGGCGGTAATAATAACTAATGCTTGAGAGGACTCAATGGCTGAAATTAGTGGCCTAACCTAATATTAAATCAAGGCAAGTGTCCTTAAAACAGAGCTTATGCTTGCTTGGTGGAGGGCTTTGTGGAATGAATTTTGCTTTACTGTGTGGATAGGTATCACTCACTTATCAAGTATTCTATCTAATCCGGTTTGAAAACTGAGTGAGTCAGTGTAAGGTAACAACCTGTAAAATTATAATGGTTATACATGTGAATTCCCAAGGCTGGTCATATTGATGATATATTTGGTCGTTCTTTTTCCTACGATACCAATTATCCTGGAGTACTAACTATTTTAAATATAATAACAAGGTAGCTGTAGGTACCCATGACTTCGGACGCATTTCAATTTAAGAAAAAAAGTTATTGTTATAGCCTAAGTTACTCCTAATTACATCAGCTCCGTCAGTGAAAGTCCCGTGAATAAGAGTGATGAGGTATCTACTGAGTTTACCGGTTCTTCTCGGTTGAATCTACTTTTGGAACTGGTAGTAAACTTAAATCGACACTAAAATCGAATCAGAACGAATGAAACTTTAGATTTTTGTTTAAATCAACAGGAAGTCTACGTTGTGTGTCAAATGAAATTTTACTATTTGGACATTTATACAGACACGGGAATAGCGTGAAACAAGCTCCAAACGGTTTTAGGAGACTTCGTAGAGCATTGGACAATGTTTGAATACTATTAGTAAAAGCGTTTTAAAACGATTGTGAATTATTTTGACTGCAAAGCTTTAAATCGCCTTTTTATGGTATACCATTAGTCGCGCGGCTTCGCTTGAGTTTTGGAGTGTTGTTTGTCATATGTTAGGCAAAAAACCCTATGTCCCCTATGTAGCAAATTACGGTAATTTGCTTCATACAAAATTTCATCAAATTCGTTAGAACGGTTTGGTCGTAAAAGAGCGGCAGGCAGACAGAGTTACTTTTATATAATATGAATATAGATTAGGACAGATGGATAAATGCCAAGTGATGGTAAGTGGTAACCCATAGATACTGATGCTATAAGAAATATTGATCATTCCTTATATCATGTGGCCAACAAAGGTGGCTTGCATTATTCTTTTTCTTTATGACATAGGTGGCAAACGTGCAGGAGGCTCACCTGATGGAAAGTGACTACCGCCCATGGACATCTGCAACACCAGGGGGCTTGCAGGTGCGTTGCCGGCCTTTAAGACAGGAAGGAGTACGCTCTTTTCTTGAAGGTTCACATGTCGTATCGGTTCGGAAAAAACCGCCGGCGAACGGACTCCCATTGACAATTTCACAAAAAAACACGTTATATTTTTTTCAAAATCAAAATCAAAGTATTCTTTATTCAAAAAGGGTCATATTGATTAATATGCCTTATATATTGATGTTTTTTTATATGAGTTTCAAACTTGTTAATTAGTGAAGTTACAAACAAATAAATTCCCGTATATTAAAAATATCAATCATTAAAAATATACTTTGTTGAAAAAGTAGTGAGTTCATTAAGAACAGCAAGAAACACCCGCCAAGAAGATCATAAGTAAGACTATTATTTTCCAATTAAATTAAGACATTTGCTTTGTAACGACTCAAGATACTAAACCCAATATACATAAAATTTATAGCAAAAGATGCAGCGGGCGTGGAGAAGATTTCAATTAAAAGTTTATTATATAGCTTTCCGGTTTCATCCGGATTCAATTTGTTGAAATAATAAGTTTGCAGTTTTACAAAATAATTAAGAACAATTTTCTGATGATGGAGCTTTGTGCTAGCCTGTCTGGGTACTCATTAGATATTTTACTACCAAACAGCAGTAATGTTGTGTTCCGGATTGCAGTGTGAGTAGGCCAGTGTAACTATAGGCACAAGGGACATAACATCTTTGGTCCCTATATTGGTTGCACATTAGAGTAAGCAATGTAAGCATTGGTGAATATTTCTTATAGCCCCATTGTCTATGGCTGGTGATGACGACTTACCATCAGGTGGCCCATTGCTCCAATCAACCTATAACATAAAAAATATCAACGTTTCCAAAACGCGTACTTTATTACTTTAAGCAAAGTTTAATATCTGAATCGCTGTGATTGAAAAAAGTCATATCCTTTTCCAACCATTTCTCATTTAAAGACTCTACATTTAAACTGTCTTATAAAATATCTCAAAGACATCTTGCTCCTTCAGTATCCTCAAATTCAATGTCTCAATAATGCAATCGTGATTTCAAACCCGCTGGTTCGATCTTCATTTGACTTTTCTCCAATTTTCCATTAGTTGAAAAAATGGCATCAGTTTTCTGGAATGGAAAGGGAATTTAGAATTATATTTGAGAGAACATTTCAAATATGATATAAATAGACTATATGTAATGAAGAGTCGAGATGACCCAGTGGTTAGAACGCGTGCATTGAACCGATGATTCGGGTTCAAATCCAGACAAGCACCACTGAATATTCATGTGCTTAATTTGTGTTTATAATTCATCTCGAGCTCGGTGGTGAAGAAAAATATCGTAGGGAAACCTGCATGTGTCTAATTTCATAGAAATTCTGCCACATGTATATTCCACCAACTCGCATTGAAACAGTGTATTGGAATATGTTCCAAACCTTCTCCTCATAGGGAGAATCTTAGCCCAGTAGTGGGAAGTTTACAGTTTGTTGTTTTTTGTTGTAAATACACTGACTCTTTGATTTGGTGCCTTGAATTTCAAGTCATGTAATAAATTTCCGTTATGGACCAATAAATGTTAAAGTAGAAAATAATTCAGTAAAACACCAGAGCTTGGTAATTGACAGTGTCAATACTCGAGTGTCTCATAAGATTTTACGTCCGAATTCTCAGCGGTCGTGTCGCAGAGCCGTCCCATCGAATTATGAGCCTGAGAGGATTCTGAGTGTACCTGAGTTTGTGCAAACACTTTATATGTTTCCTGCGCAGTTCGCTGTTCCCGAGAAAAATAGCTGCGAACGAAATATGTTTTTGGATAAAAATTATGACAGTGTCAGGGAAAGGAAAATTATAGAGCTATTGTCATATAGATTCTTTGGTACAGGGGTTTATCACATAGCATAATAATTATCGATATTAATATAACAACCAAGATGATCCAGTGTTTAGAAGACGTGCCATCTTAATTGTTGATTCAGAGCACTCTGTTTGACTTCCCAAAATTCACTAAATTTTCATGCTATTGTACTCAGAATTTATCTCGTGATGATGATGAAAGAAAACATCGTCAGGTAACTTGTAGTGTGTGAGAATATGCCACGTGTCGATCAACTACAGATTGGAGCATTGTGGTGGAGATTTAAACCTCCTAAAAAGGATAGGAGTCTTTAGGCTAGCTTTGGAACATTTACAGGCTGTTACTAAGCACTAACTGATAGTTCTAGGTTAGTTCTATTCACTTTAATATTGTCTTAAATTTTCGCTTTTATTACTATTCTATTCACTTTTCCAAAATCCCAAATTACATACATATTTGTATGTATATAACACATTTTGATTCGAAAGCATACCTGACATGATTTTATTTATTTTATTCTTCGAATCTAAGTCTATTAAAATTTACCAAGACAAAAATTTCTTCATAAAATATTTAGAAAATTTGTTTTATTATCTGACTAGGTTTTAATATAACTTTAAAGCTTTTGAGTTTATTTTTTAAACGGCTTCGTGTTGTCTTAACCGCAAACAATTAATTTTTCCTCGAGAGAATTTTTCCAATGCAAAATAGGTCATTATAGCTTATAGACAAGAAATCATACTTAAAATAAAATGTTAACCTATTACTTTCATAAAATTAAATCAATATATTATTTATTAAAATAAGCTCAAAAATCACTTTTGAATCATCATGGTAAGGAATTGAATGAAACGTATATATATATATACCCTTCTATTGAGGCCCGATAAGAACCAATAGTCAAATGCTTTTCTGTAACAATAATTGCAGTTTATAATGGAAAACTAAAAACCTTTAAAACGACCTAAAGAAGATCCTTAAGTTATTATCGGAGATCCCTCATCATCTACTGAACAATAAGTGGTCGTAATGCTGTTAACCCGTTCTTCCGTGACCAGACCTTTCTTTCCCTTGAATAACACACGACGCCTTTCCTCCACGTGAAGTGGGGAGGTATGTTGTTATCGCCGGTGCCCAAGACGCCGAGAGCCCCCTGGTACACTGGAATACCCACTAAAAACCAGCGGTACCCTCTCCATCTTTTCAGTGGGCGCTACAGGATCGCATATAAGATGTAGTTCCTTGTCTACTATAATTATGAACTAATAATTATACAATGAATTTCAACGATGGCATTTTTTAATTTATATTTGATATAAAGATTTTTATTCAGACATTATGGCGTAAACATAAATCAACAAAAAAGCTGAGACCGTTGTAATAAATGTAAATTAAATTACCTTTTCGAAATCAAGACAATACAAAAACTGCTTAATTACGTTTTTTGTGAAGAGTTTAATTTCATCTTAAACAAAGATTATTTATAAATATGTTATATATAATTCGATGATCCTGGAATTGTAAATGGAATTTTTCCAATGAATGATTAATAAATCTTACAGCATCAATGACAAAAACAATGGCAAAAAAATGTTTAAATAATATTTATAAAACCGTATATATGACGAAGAGAGAATGAAACGAAAATTTCGTCAGAAGATTTCTCCCAGTTTTCTACTATAAGCCCGTAAAGGAAAATCGTTCCAAAAGACCAACCGGATGATTTCTGGTATGAAGCTGACAAACCACAAACAAACAAAACTCATCTCATTTTAATATAAGTGTGAAATCAAAGTCGTTAGTCTTTTGAAGATTAATTGAAGGCACTTAGTATATTTTCTTATGGGATAAATACAGGCGTTCTATTTCTTCACTTTCATTACCTGATGTGACGTCACATCCGATACGATCAGCAAGAACTAACGCCAACTTTTCCAACTTTTAGACACAGGGCTCTTTGCGATTTTTTTTAATAGAAAAATTCAGCCAAAAATTACTGTCATTTGGTCCATTGGCTAGTCGCTAGACTAAGAAAACAGTCAATAAATATAACAAGTATGATCCAAATTATCTAACGTCAAGACGTCAAAATAATTAAACTTGTCAGGTTCAAAGATCTTTTGCCGATCTTAGCCGAATAGCCCACTGGACATTGTCGACTTCCCATTAAATTACACTCTAGCCGAAATCCAGATTAAGCTAGGCTAACTATTAAGCTGTTCAACGACCAGAACTGGCAACACGTGTTCGGAAGTGGATTAAATTCGAAAGTTAAATTACTAAAGTTCAACACAAATGTTACTTATTTAAAAAGTCAAGCGTGAAATTGCAATTCGCTTTCTATGACTTTTTTATTACGGTCATTTCGGTTTATTTATTTTGTGTCAGATTATTGGCCGAATTCAAAAAAGGAATACATCCAATTCCAATTTTTATTTTTTTAATATTGATTACTTTAGAACTCATCTAATGAACCTATTTGTTTTTTTTTTGTTATTATAATAATTAATTAATTTACATTAAACACGTTATATTTTGAATAAAAAATATTTCCCTATGAGAGAAAATATAGTATACAATTTTTTTATGGGCAGGATATTTATTTATTTCCTCAAATTTGAACACGTTTTTTTTTAATTCCGTAATTATATTTTTATGAATTATTTGCAAAATACTAAATCCGTACGAAAGCAAAGGATACTTGCGTACTTTATTGTTGGAATTATAAAGTAATGCAAATACTATATAAATGAGGTCAGTAGGATCTGATTGTTAAAATATTCAGAAGTAGGAAGCGTTAGTGTTACTTAAAGCAGGAAGTATTAAAGAAGACCATCGTCTTGGAAGACGATGGATTACTGAGCATGAGGCAAGAGTACCTAAAGATTAGATTTCCCTTGGAAACCTGACCACAACAATCCTAAACGTCACTGTTGGCAGCAAAAGCAGTGGTACCAGATCAGCTTACCCACAGCCCTACCATTACATGTTATTGTAAAAATTTTCAACAACCTCTGGAATTTGAGCGAGTAAAGAAATATTTTTGGGAATACAAATAATTATTCAATAAATTAATTCTGTATCAGAATTTAATTAAAATTCCATGATGCATGAAGCAGTACGTGAATTTGTTTACCAATTATATACACATCCATGACGCAGTACCGGCAAACGCTTTGATCTCAAGTATTTCACGAATACATGATATGATACTGTTTAATATTTACTTATAACATCAAAATCAAAATATACTTCATTCAAGTTGGCTTTTACAAGCACTTTTGAACCGTCATTTAACAATCAAGTGAAGCTACCACCGGTTCGGAAAGTAGATTCTACCGTGAAGAACCGGCATTAACTCATGTTAGTTAATTATAATTATATATGTGTGTAATTTACCCTGCCTGGAAGTCAACAAGTATTAATTCCGCGCTTTTTTATCCTCTGCTTAATCTTGTAATGAATAATATGCCTTCTTTACAGATGTATATTTTTTACAAATGATTTAAATTTATGAAACGGCAATGTTAAAAATGTCTGTCTATCCTAACCTAACCAAACATGTGTAATTACATGCCTGAAATGAAACGCAATCTGATAGACGAATATTGTCCCATGATACTGCCATCAGATCTATCCTGTTAAAGAATCTATACCTCCGCTGAAGTGTTCTGAGTGTCGTCTAATACTGAACTGATCCTATCACTCGTTCTTTCTCCGATTTCCCTGAGCTAGGAAGTTTTATTTACGTATCTTTAAAGGTTTTGACACTTAAGACAGGAAATGTCTTCATTTGAAAAATGTTTATTTTATTTTTTGTTGCTGCCTTGATGATGATGCTGTCTACTGACTTTATACTATGTTCTGTCGGGGTAAGAAAAGGTTCGTCATCTGTTTTTGTGTTCTAAGTATGAGCGATTATCTGCTTTACCGATCGAGAAAATATGACACTGACAGATATACTTATTTTGACAATTTAGTAGAAGATATCATATTTAATTTAAATTTGTAATGACAAATTATGCTATTAAAAATATTTCATTAAAAATATATAAAAAAAAACTATACGAGATCAAGTAGAAAGAGAAGTAGTGATCGTTTTTTGTAATAGAAAAGTGGACTCAAAATTTCGCTTCCTGATGATTAAGTCACCACTATACTATACACACTGTACACTCCTGTATACACCACTGTACACCTATCCAAACGAAAGGAATTGTTGTGAAAATGTATTGTTTCTTGCAATATGATAAATTTAATTTCAATATTTGTTCCAGGTTCATTCTGCAAATCTCAAGACTATTCAGGTAACAAATTTATATAAACACAATTTCAATCATAAAAAAGCAATATCTTTTTTTATCGTTTAAGGAATTTTGTTATTTCAATAAATAATTTGTTATTATTATTAATATAATACTGTAGAACATTCCTATCTTAAATCTTTTATTAATAAATAAATGGAATTACTTCGTCAAGAATTTAGCTAAGTTAATTTTATTTGTTATTCTCAAGTTCGGGATTACACTGATTCTTAATTACAATCAAGATGTTATCGAGATGAAGATAGATGTCCAAGTGTTCTCAAAAATTAATTATCTCGTCTTAAGTTATTAAAATGGAAACAAGGTATACCATTATTTTATTTTCTGACTTCAATTTCTTTTTCCTACTGTTTACCTCAGAACAAAATCCAAAAATAATAGATTTACGATTATACAATGTAGTTAACATTGTATAATCATAAATCTACTTTTAAGTAATTTAATATTATTAATTTAATTTTTGTTAGGAGAAGTCTAAAAAATATTTTGATCATTGTTATTCATCGGTATGTGTTGAAGTAGATTTTTTTTAAGGAATAGGTTGGCGGACGAGCATATGACCCTCCTGAGAGTAAGCGGTCACCATCACCCATAGACAATGACGCTGTAAGAAATATTAACTATTCCTTACATCGTCAATGCGCCACCAACCTTGGGAACCTTGGGAAGATGCTATGTCCCTTATGCCCATGGCGGTAGTGACTTTCCGTCAGGTGAGCCTCCTGTCTGTTTTCCTACTAAATTATCTTATATATATATATATATATATATATATATATATATATATATATATATATATATATATATATATATTTATCCCGCAAACAATTGGCCGTCCACTGAAGGCGAAAATGCATTTAAACTGGCGTCCACCTGCTTTTGGCGTCCGTATACCGGACGCCACTTTTTTAGCCGGTGGCACTGAGGTCCTATACATCCTAGCTAGCCATAGTACAAAAATCGACGGAAGCTAAAAATCGCTTTAAATAGTTGCAATAAAATATTGAAAAGTTCCCGAAGAAATCACCGCGCAGATGAGGCGCTGCCGCAGCGCGTATATCGCACACTGTATATCGAGGGGAATTCCTGACTACGGATTCGCGTATTTGGCGTCCAAAATTGCGACGTTGCCATCTCGCTCATTACTTACGCGTTACATAATACCTATTCGGTGCTTGATTATTGTTTGTTTTACATCAGTCATTTAATGTTTATAAATAATGAATACCTATATGAATTCTCTGGGACTTCGTGGAAGTTTTTTTTAAATATATTACAATAATTAATATTTATATTAATTATTCATAATAATAATATAAAGTATGTCTGTCTATCTGTTATCTTTACACGCTTAAGCTGCTGAACCGATTTAGATGAAATTTGGTATGACATTGTAGAGAGGAATATAGGTTAATTTTGTCTCTAACGAGATAATAAAGGAAAGTAAAGTTTGTACAGGGAATCTTTATCCGATAAACTAATTTAAATTAAATTTGGTATGAAGATAGGATAGTTTCCATCCACGAAATCATCCTCTAAGGCGATAAAAGGGGGTGAAAGTTTGTACAACATCTACATCAATCGTGATTGGTATCTGTACTGTTAAATCTTCTGTTATCTGTGATTGGTAGTTTTTATTATTCGGGGTAAACAAACCGGCGTAAAGCTTAGTAACTTTGTACAGGCGCCAAATAGCCATATACGGACGCCCAATAGCTGTATACGGACGCCCAATAGCTGTATACGGACGCCCAATAGCTGTATACGGACGCCCAATAGCTGTATACGGACGTCCAATAGCTGTATACGGACGCCCAATAGCTGTATACGGACGCCCAATAGCTGTATACGGACGCCCAATAGCTGTATACGAACGTCCAATAGCTGTATACGGACGCCTAATAGCTGTATACGGACGCCCAATAGCTTTATACGGACGCCTAACAGCTACATACGGACGCTCAATCAAAAAAAAAAAAAAAAACAGAAATCAAAATAAAATTTATTCAAGTAGGCGAAAATATGAAAATATTAAACAAGCACTTTTGAATCGTCATTTTACAATTAAGTGAAGCTACCACCGGTTCGGAAAGTAGATTCTACCGAGAAGAACCGGCAAAAATCTCAGTAGTTACTCTTTTTCAACACTTATTTTATTACAATTATTTTTTATTATTTTTTTAATTTATTTATCAGAAAAAAAAACAATATTACAGTACAATGTGTTGATTAGCACTATAAAAAACCACAAAGGTTTGTCCCTAATGCTAAAATTTCACTGCGCTTTATATAAATTAGGCAATATGATAAATAAGTATTTAAAACGATCATTCTTAAGACTGTTGCAAATTATAACGACGATTATTTATATATTTAAATTAATATATTCAGCTTGGAACAGATACCTCCACGTTTTTTTATCATCTATAAAATATTGTTTCGAATAATATGCTTTTTTTACCAATGTATTTTTTACAAACAATTTGAATTTACGAAATGGCAAAGTTAAAAATTTCTGCCGAATTTTATTATAGAATCGGATACCTTGCCCCAAGAAGGATTTATTGACTTTGCGGAATCGGAAACTATGTGTTATAAGCTTATCCTTACTTCTAGTGCACGAACAATGATGATCACTGATTTTATCAAAGTGATCAATGTTACTGTGAATATACATAATATTGTTGATTGAGACGCAACAGTGAGTATTCCTACTTTTTTAAAAACATCCCGAAGAGAGTATCTAGCTCCAAGATTATAAATAAACCGGATTGTTCTCTTTTGTAAAATAAAGACCTGCAACGTTATCTCAAAGTAATATGCCATATGACAAATACTGTGAAAAAAACCAAAATATAATAGACGAGCGGTATCAACCTCAGTTAGTTGTCCAACTTTTCTAAACGCGTATGTTGCAGAGCTGAGTCTTCCTGTTAGGGATGATAAATGAGGACTCCACTGAAGTTTGGAATCCAATTCTATTCCTGAGAACACCGTAGTATCGGCTACATCAAGACGGTCACCGTTTAAAGATATCTTATAATTATGCTTTCTAACATTCGGTAGGGTAAAAACTACACATTTTGTTTTTTGAGCAATCAAAACTAAATTATTTACTGTTAACCAATTGTGTATCTGTGATAATGCACCGTTCACATCGTCAAAGTCAGTTTTTTTTGTCAACCCTAAAAATCAGTGAAGTATCGTCAGCAAACAACACTATATCACAAATACCTTTAACATAAAAAGGAAGATCATTTATATATACCAGAAATAGAAAGGGACCCAAAATTGAACCTTGTACAATAGCCGAGCGATCGTGATCTTGAAGCATACAGTACTATTTTAGGTGGTACTATATGGCTGTATGCTACCAACTATAAAATGAAAGCACTATTCCCAGTAATTTCATTTTATTATGAATACTATCATTTTATTATTGTAAATATGAAATTTGGTAGGTAGATTTTATGACATACAGGAAAAATAAAACACAGGAGATAACAAATGCAACAACAAAGTAATATGCTAGAGAAGTCATAATTATTCGGATAAAGATTTATGGGTAGAGCCACTTGTGCTAAGAGTGAAAATGAGACACGATCATATTTGCGCAAACCTAATATGAAGCTAATATAAAAAATTTGAAATCGCTCAAGTTTTTCGCTGATCCTCCGTGAAATCTGGATAACAGTCGTCGGCGTAATCACGGGTAGGAAGCAAAAGATTCGTATTTACACATTATAATATATCGGACATCCGTATATGTATAAGCCTTACGAATATTGGAACAAAATAAACGTTGAACTGTTTGTACAGAACAGCGATAGGAAAAGAAAGAGACAACAAACCTAAAGCTGGCAACGTCGCACTTCCAAATACAGTCCATCCTGTGAGGACGCTAAATAATCGATGCCATAGGTAAATTATGATCAATATATCTAGGATGCCTTAAATGTATCATCATGGTTAGGGGTTCAAAAGTGTTTGGGCATGACTGAAAGACGAATATCGTGGATTTTTTTTTAATCGGAAAACAACGTATCCCAAGGACCTGGAAATCTAAAAACTAAGCAGTATTCATTAAGACATGTTAAGTAAAGTAAGGGGAACTTGGGGACGTCGTAATGATGCACCACGTGCATGACGCCAAAAAGGTTCTCGGATGTATATATATATATATATATATATATATATATATATATATAATACGAGTATGTATGTCCTGAGTGATTGACTCATCATCGCCGAACGTCAACTATAAAAGAGGGGGCCATTAAATTTGGTGACAAGGATAGTTTTATTGAGTAGATACCTATTAAGGAAGGAATTTTCGAAATAATAATCCTAAGGGGGTAAAATAGGGATGGGAAGCTTGTATGGTATCTCGTCATTTTTTAAGTTAGAAACACGAAACATTATTTTTGGAATAGTGATGAAAAGCATTAGAAAATTTTATTCTACCATAAGGGGTGAAAAATACACCAATGTGGTATACAAAGAGGTCTTGAATTAACGTAACTTAAGTAAATATATAAATATATCCAATATATAGTCGAAATATACATTCGTAAGTATATCAATATCTCCTTTTAAAGGAACACAACACTGTATTCCATTCATCACATGATCAAAAACGGTCTTATGCAATTGAATAATTTAGACTAAAATGAAGTTCGAAAACGCTTCGAGAATTGCCAAATGCATTCTGTTTAAACCCCGGAACCATTTCCAACCTTCGATTTACATATTGCGAGACATTAGACCAGTTTCAGATATATTGAGGGATGATATGCCTGTATGGATATACCAATATCGAGATTGTTTTTGTTCTGAAGGGCCAAAGTTTTGATAACCTTTGAAACATTTTAAGTTTTGTCATAAATATTTCCAGTTTCGTAAAAGGATTTTGGTTTGATTATGCGTGCACGGACTTTAAGGACAAATAGGAGATAGTTTCTTTATAAAGATTGTAGGTAGATTTTACAGTCATCAACATTACGACAGATATGAATATTTTTGATACTGCTATTTTTCCTTCAAACTCAGTGTAAAACTCACGTTTATAAGTTTTATCATCTCCTCACCACTTTAATGGTATATGTATTAATTAGGATAATTTTCAGATATTATGTATCAAGATATTATTATTTCATTATATTGCTTTTTATAAGTGTATAGGTATTAACAAGTTCTCAAAACCAAAACAACATTAGTAGGGAGATTGTAGATATGTAAATTGGTTTTATTCTGGAGTTTTGTTACGAATGTTTCAAGGCACTGTTATATTTTCCATAAAAATAGTTGAATCGTCATTATTAGTCCATTATCATATAATAAGACTTTAGTTCAACGTTTATGATTGAATATGTTCCAAACCTTCTCCCCAAAAGGGAGGGGCCATAGCTCAGCTCAGCAGTGGGAAATTTACAGGTTGTTGTTGTGTATAATAAAAAAAAACAGACGAGCAGAAATCGTTATAAATACCATGTTTAAAAAGATAGTTCCACAAGTATTGAACGATACGTGAACGTGAAATATGTTCAATAGAATAAATAACAATCATTCACTTTAACTGTAAATACAGTCACCTCTAGGATGTTCTATCAAATCGATTGAATCCGAAATAGCATTTCGTAATGAACATTTATCAGCGATTTGTGTATTCCGTAAGCTCATTTGTTCGTCAAAGAAAATAGATTTGGACGAAAATTCTGAAGAGAAAACGTATGGTATATTATTACAAACGCTATCTATCGAGACTGCATCTGGAAAACTTTCAAAATGTTTCCAGACTCCATTCTGTTTTCATATTTTCAAATTGACAATTTACAATTCGCTGACGCTTCAAACGCTTTCGTTGTATGTAGATGAAATACGTGAAAATTTTAAATTTAATTGGAAGGGTTAGTTGCAAATTGTTCAAATGGCTTTTGACGAACATTTTTTTCTTTTTGTTTAAAACAACATGCTTGGTTGGTATTTTTTTTTTCCAAAAAGTCGATCGACAATTTATTTTATTACGTTGCAAAATAATAAATATATAAAATTTCTTTGTTAAATAATATATTGATACGTTCGTTTATTAAAAAAAAATCTAAGACTGAATTTTTTAATTGAAAAAATATATATTCAAACTACAAGGCATACAATTTCCATGAAAAGGATCTGATGCTGACCCGATAATACCATACATATTCATTCATTTTTTAAATTGAAACGCTCTGGTAGAATACTTGAATCATTTCATGGTTAGAGATGAATTAATTAACAAGAAGATCTGCATGTGTCAGACGAAAATCTGCTAAAAGTGTATCCAGTAATCTATATTACCGCATAAAACAAGTAAAAACTTTAGCGTACGGTTGTCCACTTATGGACATGGGCCTCCCCCAGAGCGCGTCGCGTTGTTTGGTCCTCTGCTTCCCTCATCCAGCTTCTACCGGCGATAATGTCGCCGGACATTCGCAGGAGATTAACCGATTGTTACTTTTACTATTATTATAAATAAAAATGTATAAGTACGCTGCTGGTTGTGGACTGCACAGGACCGATCGTGATGATCATTGGGGAAGACCTATGACCAGCAGTGGACATCCTAGGGTTGAGATGATGGTAATGATGTAGTGTGCTTTTGGTAATATCTATTGTAATTTCAGTAGTTCGGGATGGTCAAAATAATATTATCATTTTTCAATGATGCTTCAATCTCTCTATCTATAGTTGGAATGCCACGCGATTGTCCAATTGTTTTCTAATGACAGCTCAATCATATTTATTAAGATAATTAGAAATAGTTTTACATGCCAGTATTAAATGCTATGCCATATAAAATAATATTAATTACAGTTTTGCAAATTGTTGATCAATTAATTACAATAAAAATTGTATATAATAAAGTAATAGCTCCTGCTATATTAATAATATGCAATAATAATGTGATATAAATTATGATATTGAATCAAATGTCATAACATCATATAGAAGGCTAAGGTTACTATCGCATAACTATTTTCTTTCATCCACTAGAGACAGCTATCGAAGTGATATTTCGAACGGATAGTCGACATACTTTAAAACTGACTTAAAATACTTGGTAGTGAAGCCATAGTAAGCAATATGATTGCACAATATTACAATGATGATAATGATGTCGTCTTGATCGATTGGCTTAATGCAATTGCAATAATACAAATCACAATGGAGACCGTTTCACGAAGAATATATTTTGGTGCCGAAATCATTCCTCACTCTTGTTAGTCAATGGAACTGCAAATCCAATATGACCTCAAGAAGTTCAGGAGCTAGACCAACAGGCACAGAAGTATCTTCTCAAATCACTTCTGACTTTCATACTCCACTTGGTACTGAATTTTTTTGAACCCATAACTTATTACCAGTTCTAGTACCAGACTAATGGTTGAACATCGGTCTTTGGCTTCATATCTGGTCTTTACTTGGTGGTAGGGCTTTGTGCAAGCCCGTCTGGGTAGGTACCAACCACTCATCAGTTATTCTACCGCCAAATAACAGTACTCAGTATTGTTGTGTTCCGGTCAGAAGGGTGAGTGAGCGAGTGTAACTACAGGCACAAGGGACATAACATCTTAGTTCCCAAGGTTGGTGGCACATTAACGATGTAAGGAATAGTTAATATTTCTTACAGCGTCATTGTCTATGGGCGATGGTGACCACTTATCATCAGGTGGTCCATATGCTCGTCCGCCAACCTATACCATAAAAAAACTAAACCAATGATCAGTACAAGGGCAATGGAATTTAAAGCGGCTTTTTCCATTCCCAAGAACTATCCTCAACCAAGTCAGTGACGTTAATTCTTCTATTTCTCTGAAATCTCGTTTAAAGAGAAGAGAACAAATAGAGATTTCAAAGGAATCTTCAAATTAATTTAAGACTGCAAAGCGATTTCCGTTGATGAGTTTTGGAATTCAAACACTAATTATTTTCTTGTAAAGGATTTGATTCAAAGCTATCGGTAGTTTGAGATCCGGCTTTCGAAATTTAATTTAAAACTTTTGTTTTTAATATTGGTAATTATTTTTTAGCGTTGAAGATACCTATAAGAAGAGTTCTTATCGTAATTGCAATTTAGACTGTCATTAAAACAGTTTTTATTTATGTCTTTTAATGTACCCTGGATGAGAAAATACATGATTGATTCAGATTTTTCAGATATCAAATGCTGAAAGTTCAATAAACACACTTGTTAGTAAATTTTTTGTTTATGATATATTACAATTTCTACTAGACTACACATATGTATGTATATATAGTGTCTGTTTACAATATTTAAATTATCGCTTTTTACTAAATGCATATTTATGTATAAACGGGACATATACCACAATAACGTATTTTATTAATTTCTGTCGGTCTCTCTAGTTGTTCTGGCTAATCACTGGAACGGCTAGACTAATTTTGATAGGACTTTTACTGGTAGAAAGCTGATGTAATTAGGAGTAACATGGGCTACAACAGTCTCTTTTTTGTTAAATTCAAACGCAAATAAAGTCACGGGCATAGCTAGTAATTTGACGGTACAGTAACAAAATAAAAAAATATGACATTTACCAACTCTACTGTCAAATTGCAATAATAAGTTTACTGTTGGGCTCTTGTTTGGTAAGTAAGCCAGAGTAACGTGCACAAAGAATACAATATCTTAGTTCTGAATATTAGTATCTCATTGGTGAGTAAGGTATGATTAATATATGTTACACTATCAATATCTACGGAAACCCTAACCCAAATATATGCCGAAAAAATACAAATATTGAATCGACAAATATGTTATGCAAATATCAAGGCTAATTAAGTTATGCAAATAATAGCGTTGCTAAAACTCAAACGTTATTTGATATCAGGCTAATACCGTGTGATAAATTTCAATGTTGAAGGATTAATAAAAGTTATGGTCGCTTTAATCTATCCTGTGTTAT
This sequence comes from Vanessa cardui, assembly GCF_905220365.1. Taxonomy (NCBI): domain Eukaryota; kingdom Metazoa; phylum Arthropoda; class Insecta; order Lepidoptera; family Nymphalidae; genus Vanessa; species Vanessa cardui. Next base: position 9,162,199 of record NC_061146.1, read on the forward strand.
GAAAACATCATATCATATCTTGCTATTCCAACTTTATCGAATATGACTCTACGATTGGCTAATGAAAGCATAAAGAACGCTCTTTTCAAATTTCGAATCATCGGTCGTCGTCTTCAGAAAAGAAGAGAAAGAGAAAAATGGGTGAGATAGAGGGAGAGATAATTTTAGATATACATATTTGTCATATATACTAATATTATAAATCTGAAAGTAAAAAGCTAAACCACTGAACCGATTTTGATGAAAATTGATGTAAAGAATTTTAATCCAAAGAGGAGACGCATGCTGTTTTTACCTAAAACTTACTAATAGGGTTGGGTCCTGATACACGGACGAAACAGAGAATGATAACAAATTTCTTTTATTGCAGTTAAAATAAGGCTTAACATTAGATTACTTTAATATATAGCTTTTGATCGTTGCATCACATCAGTTGGAGAAGAACAATAATAAACCAGTTTATTTGGCAAATACCGCTTTTTACTCCATTAAAAATCAATAAAACTAGCATTCCCAAATTAAAATGTCCAATGTTTCAAACAAAATACATAAAAAAGATTAAATATGGGCCCTAGATGTATTTTCTGTTATATAGTTTGAAATAAATTACTGAATATTTTATATGTATGTGATTCATTGAATTTGTTCGTATGTTTGCATCATTAGCTTAGTACTTATATATCGGTACGAGATTTGGATCAGGGTAATAAGTTATTCGTCACGGTAGCATGCGTAAGCGATACCGTGGCGCCCACCGAAAGACGGAGAGGGTACCGCTGGTTTTTTAGTGGGTAAACCCGGTGGACCTGGGCGCACTAGGCGTTCAGGAAACCGGGGAGTCCCACACACCCCCCCACTTTCCATCACGTGGGGGAAGCGCGTAAAGCGTTTTTCCAGCGTAAAAAAAGGGTAATAAGTTATTTAGTTTTCCTCCGATAATCCTCAGTAGCCATTCCGAGGTACAGGCTTGCAACTACCAAAAGTTGCAAGCCTGTACCTAAAAAAGCACGTTGAATATTTCGTTAAATGTTTACCTGCATCTGGTCTTTCCCTTTCCATTAGCTTATTAGCGAGAAATGATTAGAGTGAAAGAGATAGCGAATGAATCTATATTCACACGCAATCTTGTGCATTAAAATATATCCTGCGTCGTGGGCACATCTCCCTTAAGAGTAGTATCCATTTCACTATTTTTAATTGGACAATATAACTCATTAAAGAACACAAAGTTAACCAAAAATATATCGATACAACCACTCTGTGGAACCAGCTTTCGTCGGCGGTTTTTCGAAACCGATACGATTTGGGAACCTTCAAAAGAAGAGCGTACTCCTTCCTTAAAGGCCGGCGACGTATCTGCAAGTTGTTGCAGATGTCCATGGCGGTGATCACTTTCCATCAGGTGAGCCTCCTGCTCGTTTGCCCCCTATAACATAAAAAAAAAATCTTGTTGCTGACTTGGTGTTGGTACCCGATCATCATAAATTTTAACACCAAATAGCAATACTTTGTATTATTGTATTCCACTTTTTAATAACAAACATAAAATAACCAATTTGGAACTTCCCAATTATTTGAAAGTTTGCTTAAAATTACATACCAAATTAACTTCTAATCTAATCTAATCTTATAATCTCCAAAAGATCCAATAGTATTAACATTTTAACCTACTAAATATAAAAACGATTACGAACCTTTGTGATATCAGACCTTCAGAATTATTGGCCCATATTTATTATAAAAGGATTACAGCTATTATCCCGAAAAAAGTATTTGATAACCCATCTTACTATTGAATAGTTCCATGTTAAATAATAACTTCTACATTCCAAACAACCTTTTCGATTCAAAGATGTTTATAATTTAGAGAAACAGCCTTTTGTACAAATAAGGGATCACTTAACTTGATAACAATTATGATCACTTAAATATTTGTTACAGTTTTGAGGCAATACAAGAACTTGCAAATTCACGTGTCTTCTTTATAGTATAAAACAAAGTACGCTTTCTTTAAAACTAAGCAACGGGTTTTGATGCAGTTTTTTTAATAGATAGAATAAAATTCAAATTCATGTTTTGTGTATATAATACATGAACAATATAGCAAAGAAATTTTAGAAGTTTGCAATGTGATGTTGTTAATAAACAAATTTTGTAGTATATTTAGCATCAGTATTGCAACCGTGCGAAGCCGGGGCGGGTAGTATGTTAATAAAATTAAAATCATAATATACTTTACTGTTGCGGGTATAGATATAGTTATTGTTTAGTTATCATTAACCCAAGATGACCTAGATTAGAACGCGTGCATCTTAATTGATGATTTTGGTTATCCCGGGCAAGTTTCACTGAATTTCCATGTGCTTAATTTGAGTGAAATTTATTTCGTACTTAGTGGAAAACATCGCGAGGAAATTTGCATGCAAATTCCAATGAAATTTTGTCACTTATATCTCCATCATCCGCATATGAGCAGCGTGGTAGATGAAGCTCTAAATAAGCTCCTTTACAAAGGAGTGGAGTAGTTAGCAGCAACAGTGGAACATATATCGTTACTTGACTCAATAATGTTACTTCAAGACCTACTTATGTATGGTCCATATGATAGACACTAATACATCAGTAAAATTTACCAAGTTTTAACACCATCAAAGTGTCTGATTCTGATTCAAGGAAGAGCTTATTGAAGCTGGGTTGAGTGAACTTGAACAGAAAAGCTCTCCAAGTGCTACATTCAGATCAATCGATGGGCTTTTGAACTGAAATGAGCCAATAATTGAACAATTTACTTTAGTGGTTTTAGGTTTTAGCTGTAGTGTCATTTTTAGTACTCAGTTCTAGCCATTATTGCTGTGATTTTTTACATCTGACGAGCTGTGCCCGCGACCGTGTGTGAATTTAACAAAAGAAAAAAATATTGTAGCCTTACTCCTTATCATATCAGTTATCCCCCAGTGAAAGTCCTTTCAAAATCGCTCCAGCCGTTCCATAGAACCCGGAACAAACAGACAGACAGACAGACAAAAAAATTGTAAAAAATGTTATTTTGATATATGTACCGTATGCATTGAGTATGAAAGGGCCTATTTTAATATTACAAACAGACACTCCAATTTTATTATATGTATAGATAGTAAGTGGTCACAACCCTTTACAAACATTGGCTCTATATAAAAAATTAATCATTCCTCATATCGCCAATGCACCACTAACTTTGTGAGCTAAGACGCCCTTTGCACCAGTAGCTACTATTATACTATTGGATCACTCACCCTTCAAAACCGGAACACTACATGTCTTGAACAATCTATATAGTATCTACGGAATGGCAATGCATTACATTGTCAATAAAAAAAAAAACATATTACCGATATTTTGTTCATTTTGATTTTATAGTAAAGATCTCATTGATTTAAATGATTACCAAGAAATATTTTTGAAATAATTATTATGCTACTATTGTGGTATGCAAGTATATATTCGTGTCCAAATGTATTTTCTTATATTTTGGAGGAAGATTTTCCATATATTATCAGAGAAACAATCTTAACTACCAGAACAGGTGCGGAAAAAGCTGAAGCGAACAAACGATCCAAATATTCGTGTCTTACTCCAAATTAAGTTTTTGTTCCTCTTGCCGAAACACTTGGCCTTTGGAGTGGTGCAAAAAGCTTCATTAAATGTATAACACCTCGCCTTATTGCCTCCACCGGTAACAGGAAGGCTGGTTCGTTTTTTGCCCAGAGAATTGGCATTGCGATTCAACGGGAAAATGCTAGCATTCTTGCCACCATTCCACGCGGTCATGATCTATACAGTTCCAAATTTGATTCATATTTGTATATATTCAAGGACGCAATAATTCTTGGATAAGAAATTCTGAGCGTTGCTGAGCGTGTGGCAAATTTTGATCAATCAAAACAGAAAATATATCCAAAGAAGTTAAACAAGATTTATGTGAATGCTATTAGTCGCCCGCGGCTTCGTTCGACTTTTAGGGTGACGGTTGTCATGTGTCAGGCAAAAAAGCCTATGCCTATCCTTTCATGGTGTTCAAGTTTGCTTCATAGCAAATTTCATGAAATTAGGTTCAGTGGTTTGGTCGTAAGACAGACAGAGTTACTCTCATATTTATAATAATAATATGTAAATAACATAAAAGTCAACGCTGACAGTTCTGTACCAGACCATCGTTAATTCTGACTCCCGCTTGACCACTAATTGTGACAATATATTTGATAACAAAATCTAGACCAAAGCTTGTAATCCCGCTCGCAATAACGATAAAGTCGCTTACAAATACAAAGTAACGTGATTAATGAGTTTTGGTATTGTGTACGCTGACCACATATATTAAATGTGTACCTAATATATGTTTATTACGTGCATATATTTAATGCGATACTGTTATACGTGATGTAAGTTACATTGGTCACTGTTGTATTATTATTATATTTACACAGTATTATTGTGTTCCGGTTTGAAGGGTGAGTGAGCCAGTGTAACTACAGGCACAAGGGACATATCTTAGTTCCTAAGGTTGGTGGCGCATTGACGATGTAAGGAATAGTTAATATTTCTTACAGCGTCATTGTATATGTGGTCCATATGCTCGTCCGCCAAACTATACCATAAAAAAAGAATGTTGTATAGCTTTTTATACCTAGCTGTTCCAGTACATGATATTGTGACTTATGACATTTTTGATACTACTCAACAACAAACAACATATATGCACGTATTCTAACCACTGGGCCATCTCGGCTCTATACTAAAACTCAAACTCAAATTCCTTTATGGCCTTTTTTCCGTCAAATTAATAAGATACATAATTGTATATGAATAAAAACAGCCAGGAGGCGATCGTTTCATTCCCAAGGTACAGTACACAATACTACACAAATTAGTACAAATTATGTTAACTTGTTCTGATAGCAGGGACCATTTTATTGGCATTAAATATATATGCGAATAAATGCACTATTCAAATGAGTGAGGCGCTAATGAGAATTTTATATTTAAACAGATTTTGAAATAAATTCAAAATATTTTTTTTTTACGAGTAGGCTTTCACAAAACTTTTAAATAGTTATTTTACTGTGTATTAAGACTAAAAGTAATAACGGCTCATATAATCGATACATAATATACTAGTAGTCACCCGCGGATTCGCCTTAGGGTGTTGATTTTCATATGTCAGGTAAGTAGCCTATGTCCTTTCTTGGAACTCAAGTTTGCTTCATACCAAAATTCAATTCGATATGAAATCTGCCTTTAGATAAATGCCATAAAAACTACAGCTTGTCCCAGTATCAGTAACTTAATAAAATTCCGCAGACATTTTTAACTTTGCCGTTTCGTAAATTCAAATCGATTATAAAAAATACATTGGTAAAAAAGGCCTATTTTAAGATACAAGATTTTATAGCTGATAAAAAAGCGTGGAGTTAATACCTGTTGACTTCCAAGCAGGATATAATAATTTAAATAATTTGATTTAACTAACTTGACTTTGTATTTTTTAAATGTTGAAAAAGAGTAACTGTTGCCCGTTTTTTTCGGTAGAATCTACTTTCCAAACCGGTGGTAGCTTCATTTAATTGTAAAATGACGATTCAAAAGTGCTTGTCGTTTATTTTATTTGATTTAATTTATTAATAACAACTATTTACAACCTATATTCAAGACAAAATCAGTAAAGTTACATATAAACGCGAACGATATTTAAATTCATTTCCGATGTCGGACACAATAATTGTTTATTTGTACCATAGAACACGAAATGGGAGGTCGCCTTTCGGAAAAGGAAAGATATAAATCTATAGATTCGACTGTCGAAACAGATACTCGGCGTGTTCATATTGTATAAGCGATAGCGTTTTTTATAATGATGCTAATTTCAAAGAAGACTTTTTAAACCTTTTTGGACAGATATTAAGTGCAGAACCAACGATATCCAAGGTACAATAAAATTACTTCACAACCTCAGCATGTAAATTTCCCAATGTTGGGCTAAGGCCTCCTCTCCCTTTGAGGAGGATTGGAACAGATTCTACAACGCTTTTCCAATGCGGGATGCTGTAATACATGTAGCAGAATATCTGAAATTGGACACATGCAGGTTTTCTCACGATGTTTTCCTTCACCGCTGAGCACGACATGAATTTATACACAAATTAAGCACATGAATACACAGTAGTGCTTGCCTGGGTTTGAATCCGCAACCATTGGTTAAGATGCACGAGTTCTAACCACTGGGCCATCTCGCCTTGTCATTTCCATCAAAATAACTTATGTAGGTATTTGAATACAGGGATTCTTTAATAGCCCGCTTTCGCTCGTAACGTGAACGCGACCGTTCTTCCATTGCGGTTTTTGTAGTCAATACAAATGTTTCGTACATCAGAAACTCTGTTTGTTGTCGGTAATAGATGGCTTTTGAGTAAATTGCAAACTTACTTGTACTGTGATTGGTCACGCGAATAAAAATACACATTACCTTTAAACTAGTTCGCGACAAAGGTTTAAATTCAAGCTAAAATAAGCTCTATTGTAGCGATAATAGAGCTCAAAACACAAACGTGTGATAGAGGAATTGGTACAAATTTAATTTATAGGTTTATTTACTGAAAAATCAATGTAACTTTCTTCTTCTTAATAAATAAAAAAAATCTGTTTAGGTGTGTTAGTGTTGTTTATGTGTTTGTGTATTAGTGTTTCCAAGTTATTCATCCCATTGCTGTGAAACTTTGGTGAAAACTATATACGTTGGTGAAGGTAATGACGAATGAGACTGTGTCTTTTAATATTATGATATAGGCTACATTATGGTAAGTTGTCACTACCGCTTAGAGACAAATGCGCTGTAAGCTACATGATGGTAAGTGGTCACTACCGCTTAGAGACAAATGCGCTGTAAGAAATACTAACCATTTACATCGTCAACCACCAACTTTAGGAACTAAATGTCCTTTGTGCCTGTAGTTACACTGGCACACTCATCTTACAAGCCAGAACACAACTATTGACATGGGAACTACTGTTGGTAGAATATCTCAAGTGTAAGTGGTACCTACCCAGGTGGACTTGTAAGCCCAACCACCGAGTAAACCCGTGCAAAGCTGGGTAGTTAAAAGAAGATCTTTCCAAAAACAGATTATGCAAAGTTTATTTTAGTATAAAATAATTTTAAAAATATTTTCTTTAAATTAACTTCTCTACGGCTACTTAAAGTCTTATACATTTGTAAGACTAATCAAAGACTATTTTTTGATATTTTTAACCGAATTCTATAAAAACGAGGTTGTCAGTTTGACATGTATGTATGTAACATTGTTAGAATTGAATTATATTTGAGTATGATGATTCATTTAGGCTTCCAAGCACGTGTGTTAAATTTCGTAAGTGTATGTTTGTCCACGAATTTCTCAAAAACTAACGTCGCATTGAGGTGCTTATTTTTAATCTATGTACAGTCAGATTAAGAAAATCTTCGTTAGTTTTCAAATTCATTCCTTTATCAAGTCTTAAACTCTTAGTACCTTTTGAATCTAAACATCAAATCATTGCGACGCAATATGTCATTCTCAATCGGTAAAGCAAATTATCGCTCGCACTGAGCACACGAAAATAGATCTTAAGGTGCAACCTTTTCTTACCCGGACTGTACAAACTTTAACATAAAGAACAGTGTAAGTTTCATTATAACAATATATGTTTTTTTTATTATTAGTTTATTAGCTGTTTCTAATGTAGAACACGATTTAATTTGTTATAAATAATTTTTATTATATACTATGTGTTTCTTTTATACGAATATAGGTCATAACAGGCTTTTTCATTAAATAAAATCAATCCTTTTAGCAGACCGCATTGATCGTGTACGACTTTAAATTACAACTGCATTCAGCTATTTCTATTACGTATACAGGGTGGTTTTCAAGCGACTTGCGATTATTTATGGGTTCCGCAGTGTCCATTCATAATCTGTTGTTTCATTCCATGCGGGTCGACGGCCGTTTATATCAACCGTTCATTTCGTACGATACGATATTTGAACGAACTGTTGAATGGTTATTACAAGAACGTTTTATTGTTTGGCAAATACTTTGTTACAATTGGTCTGAAATCATATCTAATTCTTTGATATTTCTTGGAGTTGTGGATGTGATTGTTTTATATATTTGGTAGATAAAATGTAGAATATTCTTAGCAATATATAACTACTAATGACTATTTTCTACGCTTATTAATAGCTAAACTTGTATTAGAAATGGGTCTTCCCCTCTCTGAAGACCTCAATATTTCATAATGGTATTATGGCATAATATGACAAGAATGTCTAATATATAATAATATAAGAAAAATCTTTTGAGGAAGAACATTATAAAATTTATGATTTAAAAACAGTCATAAAAAACATTATATAATATAAACAAAAGGAAATGATCTTTGTGTCCGAGGTTGTGTCCATCTTCCAAGCTGGATTCCAAATCTCAATATTGATTTTCAATGGTACCATTTGTAGATGTGACATGAGCTGTATTAATATTTAAAGTTCAAAGTTAATTGCTAATTAAATTAATTAATAGTTAATTAAAACATCACTCACTTTTTGTCCATATACTTCGAACTATGATGATCAATTTAAACGTTAGAGTTCGTGTCTTAATGAAAGACATTACGTACATATATTATATCTTATAATTATCTACTGGTTTATACCGGTTATAACCAGATTTGTAAATATTATTCTTTTTTTTTTCAATTTTAATTACAACCTATAAAGTGACGAAATTTGACGATAGTGTTCGATTAGTGTGTACACCGATTTTAAGGGTACGCTAGCCCAAGGTCCAGGGTTCGATTTTTAGGCGAGTCGATGTAGAAAAATTTCATTAGTTTTCTATTGTTTTGGATTTGGGTGATTGTGGTATCTTTGTTACTTTTAATTTTCTATAACACAAGTGCTTTAGCCTTACATTGGGATCAGAGTAATGTATGTGATGTTGTCCAATATTTATTCATTTAAAGTATATAGAAATTAATCGTATCGTGTGTCTGTAAAGCTTTAAGTCCCGCATCACTGCTTGCAAAGCGCACGTGGCGTTGAGCGAGACATTTTTGAACGAAATTGTTAGCTGTGTTGCCATTTGGTAGAATGGATTTCGTTGCTGGCAACACTGAATATAAAGGTAATTTGTATCAAAAGTTTTGGACCGATTGTTTTTGACATACTGAACGTTATAATTAATATGGCTCGAAGTTTTCATTGTTCGAATACTTTAATTAACTAGAATGATAAAACTGGTTTATTATTGTTGGTTTATGTGATAAGTTTTGAAAGAACTTTTTGATATTTTTATTCGATTGAAGTTTTAAAAAATTTCGTACATTTTAATCGAATTAGATATATCATGAGAATAATTGACCGATGAGCATTTTTGTGTCTTCAGCTTCTTGCAGATCTAAGAGCAAAAATATGACAAGTTGCATTTACAAATAAAATAGTAAAGTAAAGTAACAGCTTGTAAATTACCCACTGCTGAGCTTAGGCCTCCTCCTCTATTAAGGGGAGGGGTTGGGACATATTCCACTACGCTGTTCCAATGTGGGTTGGTGGAATGCACATATGGCAGAATTTCTGAAATTAGACACATGCAGGTTTCATCACGATGTTTTCCTTCACCGCCGAGCACGAGATGAATTTATACACAAATTAAGCACATGAAAATACAGTAGTGCCTAGGTCTGAACGCGTAACCATCGGTTAAGATGCATGCGTTCTGACCACTGGGTGATCTCGCCTTATCATTTCCATCAAAATAACTTACGTACGTATTTGATACAATACAAGGATTATTTTAAGGGCCCGCTCAGCTCAAAAAGCATTATTCGGTTATTAGAGATATTTCTTTGGCGTAATTAAAATAGCACTTTGTTATGTTCAGCTAAATTTCACGCGGAAAATTTATCTACTTATTAACAATACAAGTAATAATGATTTGTATGATAAATTTAATCACATACATTTATGAAATTAGACACATGCAGGTTACCCTTTACCGCCAAGCACGGGATGAATTATAAACACAAATTATGCACATAAATATTCAGTGGTGCTTGCCTGGGTTTGCACGCTTTGCAAGCTCGAGTTCCAAGAGATGACAGAAGATTACTTTATATGTAACTTAAATAAATATCTAAAACAAGAGCGAGGCCGCTAAAATCAGTTAGTTTTACGTGAAGCGGACTCATCAAGCCTATCGTACATAACATAACATAACATAACATAACATAACATAACATTAAAATGTATCTCATTAATTATTTTATCACTGGGCCATCTCGGTTCACTCGGAGTAAACGTCCACGAAAAATCACAAAACACACAGCACAATTTAATCATTAATTCTAAACACTTGTACACTATTTCTATCTGTCTGTCAATGGAAAACACGGACCAGTTTTTAATAAAACTCGGCATAGTTGAACACTGGATGAACATTTAGTGACTTTTGTGTCTGGAATTAAAAGGAATCCAATTAAAAATTTAACTACAGTGACAGCTTTGTTTTTATCATCCGCGGTGACCTGTGCTGTATGTGTATATGCGTATACAAGCTGGACTAATTTTGCTATCAAAATTAAATTAATTGGTGGTAGGGCTTTGTACAGGCCCTCCTGGAGGTACCACCTACTCATCAGATATTCTACCGCTAAACAAGAGTACGCTGTATTGTTGTGTTCCGGTTTGAAGGGTGATTGAACCAGTGTAACTAATACAAGGCCATAGCATCTTAGTTCCCAAGGTTGGTGGCGCATTGACGATTTAAGGAATAGTTAATATTTCTTACAGCGTCATTGTCTATGGGTAATGGTAAACACTTACCATCATGTGGCCCATATGCTCGTCCAAGTAATTAGAATATATATTCCAAAAAGCATGATAAATATATAAACAAATATAAGCATATAATTTTAAATCAAGTACTAACAATTAGGACCGTATATGGCAACACTGGACTGTTTGCGCAGTCTTGTGCATTTATATAAAAGGAAGTTGTAAAGAAATTTACAAAAGAACAAAACATTGCGTTACATTGTTCCTTAGTGAAATAATTATTAATGTAGTGTGTCAGTGCTATACACGAAAGTGCAGGTAACCTTAACATTAGATATATGTACATTACAGTATCATACAGCGAAAGTTACTCTGTATGTCTGTTTCTCTTTCACTGAACTGAATTTGATGAAATTTCGTTTGAGGCAAGTTCAAACCCCAAAGACAAAGGCTATATACATATAAAGACTTTTTTGTGCCGAAGCCTCTCGACCAGCCTTTAAGAAATGACAGGATCCCCAGGTAACAACTATTATACTTTACATATTTTAAATAAAATGTATATATACTTTACATATTTTAAATAAAATGTATATATACTTTACATATTTTAAATAAAATGTATATATAACTCAAAAAGTATCAAATTAATTTCACACAGTTTTTATCAATAGTAGCAGTGGTTCATGAAAAAGGTTTGAGTGTATCGTCAAAGTTATGTGCAAATTAACGACAATTGTTGAAGATGTTGGAAAAACACAAACCTGGGACTGGAAGCCTCATTAGTATCTAGCTATATCACACATCTCTAGATCCTGGATCCTTCCGCTCAAGCCGGTAACAAATTGTTGGATCTTCCATCGAAACGTACCTAATAACTCAGTAGTAGGTTCGACGCGGTATACTTGAGTTTGGCTTAATGTGAAGAAATAATTTAGGCTTGAGATGACCCATTTAAGATAAAAGAAAAGAAAGCTAAAGGAACTTCTTGGTGGTAGGGCTTTGTGCAAGCCCGTCTGGGTAGGTACCACCCACTCATCAGTTATTCTACCGCCAAATAACAGTACTCAGTATTGTTGTGTTCCAGTTTGAAGGGTGAGACAGGCACAAGGGACATCTTAGTTCACAAGTTTGGTGGCATATTGAAAATGTAAGGAACAGCTAATATTTCTTACATCATTGTCTATGGGTGAAGGTGACCACTTACCATCAGTGGCCCTTATGCTCGTCCGTCAACCTATATCATAAAAAAAAGAACAGCAACATGTTACGACCCTCGGGGGCCGAGCAGTAACGTTAAATGCTTTTGAAAACAGCATGAAGCAGCTTATTATATGTAATCAACAATCAATGAAAACATTTTATGAAAATATTCAAAAACCGCCTTAAACATTAGTGACTAACACTATAATTTTATATCATCCTCCAGCCCTTATCCCAATTTTATTTAGGGTCGGCGCAGCATGTCTTCTCCTTCCATACTTCTCTGTCAGACGTCATCTCACAAGTAACATTATTTCAAACCATATCGTCTTTCACACAATCCACCCATCGTTCCCTTGATCGTCCTCTACCTCTACATCCATCCACATCCATGGTCAAGGTCTTCCTCACAATGTGTTCCTCATTCCTCCGCATTACATGCCCATACCATGATAGCCGCCTTCCACATAACTTCTCGGCTATCGGTGTCACTTTCAAACTTCCTCTTATGGAGTCATTCCTTACTCTATCCATTCGCATAAAATAATATAATTTTATACTAATATATATTTGAAGTTAAAAAGATAATCTGCTATAAGCTTGTACGAGGTATTTGCTTTGTGTGGGTAGAGAATAGTCAGAACTACCCAGACGCAGAAAATCTTTACACAACTACTAAATAAATACACAAAATAATATCGCAGAGTAAATAGCTTAACGTTTGAAATGAAAATAGAGAATCAATCTTGAGAAAAATAAAAAGATTTTGTTGAAAAATAAACAATTTCTGTAGCACGTTCAATTATAGCGAGTGATACATCGCTGTTTACCTTTTGCTTCTCTTAAAATTATAGGTTCATCGCACACTAAATATACCTTGCTATATCTTTAGTGCTATAAAATTATATATTTTATCATTGAATGTTAATATTCATTACAAAGATGAAAGTAACTCTGTCTGCCTGTCTATCTGTCGCTCTGATATTTGGTGTGTAGCAAACTTGAACTTCAAGGACATATTAATTAATCCTTACCCCTTACCGTCAAGATTTCACAATCTACCTTAATATTTAAAAAAAAATCTAACGTAAAGAACAAATACTCACGTAGATATACACTTATATTCAGTGGCGGATTTACCAATAGGCTTAGTAGACAGAGCCTAGGGCGGAAGATATAGAGGGGTGGCAAATTTAGCCCAAAATTGTTATTATCTTACAGAAATAAGAAAAAAAAACTTATAACTATATATATATACACATTACGTCCGTAATCCGTATACTCGTCACTACATAGCGGGTTGGAAAAATAATCTAGTAACTGACTGAAATATCACCTAGTTTATAATCATACTAATAACGGGAAAAAACCGATGTAATGAGGACGATAGAACACAAAACATAAATGTTGAAAAAAAACGGAGGGGCGGCAAAAATTTAATAGCCTACTAGCGGCAGATTTGTAAATCCACCACTGCTTACATTTGAAGATATATCGAGAAAACAATTGAATAAATTAGTTTATATTTGTAAATATTTCTTAGCGACTCATTATTCGTCATCATCAATCCACCAACTCACATTTAAGCGTGGTGAAATACTCCTAACCATCTCCTTAGTCACAGGAGGCATTAGCCCAGCAGTGGGAAATTTAAAGGCTGTTACTACATTACAACTACTCGTAATTCATAAGTTTTGTAAGATTTCTACATTCATAGGAGAATAATATCTTACAAAGCATATTCATACAAAGGTGAATTTTACAAAACTACCTCTTTCAGCTAATAACAGTTTTTGTTTTAATTGATACAAGATTTTATAGATGATAAAGAAGCGTGGATTTAATACCTGTTGACTTCCAAGCAGGATATATTAATTTAAATAATTGTATTAACTAACATGACTTTGTATTTTTTAAATATTGAAAAAGAGTAACTACTGAGTTTCTTGATGGTTCCTGTCGGTAGAATCTACTTTTCGAACCGGTGGTAGCTTCATTCAATTATAAATGACGATTCAAAAGTAATAGCCTGAATAAAGTTTATTTTGATTTTTTATTTTGTCGATAATATTTTCGTACATGTTTTATTTACCCTTCTATAATACGAATCAAATAAAATGTAAAAGATATCTATTTTAGGTCGTATCCCATTAAATTCAAATATCGAAATAATAATATCCACATCACTTAATGTGGTCCATTCAACCCTAGTTGGATAGCTTCTGAAAAGCGTTGCTGTGCATATAATATCCATTTATCATTCATTTGTATCTCAACGTAAATAAAATATACTCTCCAATGGCACAAGTGTCAACGAACACTTCTCCGAAAGTGTGGATTGATCGACTTTTTAGAAACAGGTCAGATTGCGGTTAGGAAATCGCTTTTAATAATATTCGACGCTGAAAAGTAAGGAAAAAATTTATGGATTTTGACGATGAAAAACATAAGTCACAAAACATACATTAGAAAATAATCCTTATTGTTAACATCATAAGTAATATTATGTACTTAAAGAGTTAAGTGAGTTATAACTGTTATTATCAAATAATGATGAAATACAAAAAGGTTAAATTAAAAAGTAAATAAACCTCTTTTGTGTTTAAATCTCCTTTTCTTACTTCAATGTTATTTTACCACTCTTAAGTAGATTTTATCTTTATTATTGAGGAAGATATAAATACAAACATAAATTAAGAATATAAAATTGAATCACTTCTAGAACAGTCATCAACATCTATGTTTACCATCATAAATCAAACATTCTATAAATAAATATACCTAAAAAGCCAAACACTTGGTGGTAGGGCTTTGTGAAAGCCCGCCTGGGTAGATACCACCCACTCATCAGATATTCTACTGCTAAATTACGCAGTATTGTTGTGTTCCGGTTTGAAGGGTGAGTGAGCCAGTGTAACTACAGGCACAAGGGACATAGAATCTTAGTTCACAAGGTTGGTGGAGCATTGAAGTTGTAATGAATAGTTAATATTTCTAACAGCGTCATTGTCTATGGGTGATGGTGACCAATTACCATCAGGTGGCTCGTGCGCCAAGCTATTCCATAAAAAAATGTAAAGCTATTACAATATAAAGTGCTTTGTGAAAATATCATTAAATAAAATCAAAAGTTAAATTTATAATTAATGTGTGAATATTCTGAAACTAAATGAAACGCATCTCGTTAGTACTGGATCTGTTATTAAGCCTTGCAAACTAGACAGAAATGGAAGACTTAGTCGATTAACTAAGTTATTAACTGAGAAATTTACGAAGTTGACATTGTTTCACATCAGATATTTAGAATTATAGTATTATATAATGATATTAACTATATATATATGACAATACTGTGAGTTATGTATGCATATTTAATAATAATAGAGCTGAGATGGCGCAGTGGTTAGAACGCGTGCATCTTAACCGATGATTGCGAGTTCAAATCCAGGCAAGCACCACTGTATATATGTGCTTAATTTGTGTTTATAATTCATCTCGTGCGCGGCGGTGAAGGAAAACATAGTGAGGATACCTGCATGTGTCTAATTTCATCGAAATTCTGCCACATTGGAACAGCGTGGTGGAATATGTTCCAAACCCTCTCCGTAATGGAAGAGGAGGCCTTAACCCAGCAGTGGAAAATTTACAGGCTATTACTTTACTTACTGTATAATAATATTTGCATGTATGTATGGTACTGTAAGATTACAAACATCGTTAGATTACAATCTATCTCATCAGATTGTAAACTGTCGAACAGTTTAAGTTCAATAGATTAAAATATAGCGAAAAATAATGCGTTAACTTGCAATCATATTTCACGGTTCACAATATTTCGAAAGTTTACAATCTAACTAAATAGATTGTTATCTAACGATGTTTGTAATCTTACGGTGACATATACATACAACAGCTTTAAATTATTAATAACCATATAATAGAATTACGTAGTTGAAATTTCCCAAAAAATTCTCATTGAATAACGATTTTATAAAAGAATATGTTCTAAATTTAAAAATTTGTTGCGCGTTTTTTGACAGAACAAACAGTTTTTTTAATTATACATAAAAGGTATAGGATAACATCATGTTTTATTTGTATTACACTATATGTAGGGAATACACGATTTCCTCCTTATAACTTGATCGCGGTTTTTGTTATGTCATTGTCTGTCAAATTACCCAATAAATACCACTTGTTGGTTCCGTATCCCAAACGAAATACAGAAACTTGATTCTTATCTCGAGTGTGGTTTCCTAAGTCCAAAATCGAACAAGCTAAATATAACTTAAAGTCTTAAGTTTTAAAGTTCATTATCAATAATTCCACTTGGCTGACTTGCAATTGACTGGGATTCAAGTTGTGAATTTTGAAACTTCGGAACTAAGCGCAACCAAGTATTGTCGTTCGAGTTGTATTGGGCTTAGTGATTGTATCTGCTCTGATTTCACATAATAAATACGGAGTAATTTAGGTTAAAATGTAAGATGGCCCAGTGGTTAGAACGCGTTCATCTTAACCGATGATTTCGGGTTCAAACCAAGGCAAGCATTACTATGTTTGTGTGCTTAATTTGGTTTATAATTCATCTCGTGCTTAGCGGTGAAGGAAAACATCGTGAAGAAACCTGTATGTGTCTAATTTCAAAGAAATTCTGCATTGCATTGCAGTCCATTCCACCAAAACACGCACACAACAGCGTGGTATATGTTCCGAATTATCTCATTAGTGGGAGAGGAGGCTTGGCCCAGTAGTGGGAAATTTGGAGGCTGTTACTGTTAGGTTAAAATTAATCTCGATAATGAGCATCATATTAAGTAAGCTGGTGATTCAAGATTTGTGATCGATTGAAGAATTCCTAATTATATAAGTGGTAGGTATTCTGGGTATTCCGATATAGCCCGAGATATATTAAGACAAAAACATAGACGAATACACGAATTTGTGGGCAAACTATTGCACAAAGTTGCCTCTCTAACCCAATGAGATTCGATAACTTTTGTTTATTATCTTGGGATTTATATCCAAGATCTTTGAAATTGTGGCTTGAAATTTAACCAATGAAGTGAATGATGTTACATACAGATACGTTATTAAAAATCAACCAATCTACATTGGCGAAGCGTGGTGAAAGAAGTGAAATAGTTATCTTTATCTATGTACTTCTCAAGAGAATCCCATTGAAGACTAAAATTATAGCTCACTTTTAGTAACACCCTTGTCTCCACTAATGTATACCCATCATCAGTGGATGTTGAGCAGTAAAAGTCTAACTGAAAAGTTTATTAAGCCCTCATTGCAAATATAATATTTTTCCCTCTAAATGCATGATATAAATTATATTTACATGCATCATCACTTCAAACGATTACCAAAAATTTTAAAGAAATGTTCCCAGAGAGTTACGGGATATTTTCGCGTATGCTACGTATTCCTAATGTGAAAGCTGGTTGATGTATTGTATGCGTTCGTAATCGTGGCGGGTCATTTATATTAATGGCCAACTTTGACTTTGAGATAAGAAGTGAGATTGAGAAGTGTGATTGTTAGAACCATTACCAATTTCTAATCTGTATTAATATTATACATGTGAAAGTTACTCAGTCTCTCTGTCGCTCTTTTATGACCAAACTGATGAACCAAATTTGATGAAATTTGATATGAAGAAAGCTTGAACTCCAAGATAGAACATAGGCTATTTTTTTGCCTAACACGTGTCAATCAACACCCTAAAACGCGAGTAAAATCACAAACTACTAGGATTGCATAAGATATTCCATTTCAACCAAAATTTAAGTACTCCTTAAATTACCCACTATATCTGTCCCTTTCTAACGTAGAGAAGATTACATAATATTTTACTTGATTGGTGGATGCACTTGTGACAAGATTTCAGCAATATTGACGTCACAGAGGTTTCTCCACGACGTTTTCCTTCAACGCAAATTAAATCACTAATTATGAAGTCGAAAAGTCGGTTCTGTTTACGTTGATTTGAATCCATATCTTCTATAAAGTTTCCCGTTACCTTATAGTGACTGCAAGATAGAATAATATTTTCCATGATTCAGAACAAATATATCATATAGGAAAATAAATTTGAATAGGAAAAACGTCTCCCAAACTACATTACAAATAAGAATCGTGTTTTTAAATTAGATTATCCCTTCGATACATTTTCTTAGGAGGATGCCCTTAGCGACCTTATTTCGTGAATCGAGTGAATTTTTATTTAATATTCATTGTTAAAGTTATTCTTATACAAGACATTATGCATATATGTTTTACATTTGAGATAGTAGCAAAATTGTATGTCAAATTGAAGTACAGACTTATTATTAAATATATGCAACAACAAACAAACAAAAACAACAGCCTGTAAATTTCCTACTACTGGGCTAAGGCCTCCTCTTCCTTTTTGAGGAGAAAGTTTGGAACATATTCCACAACGTTAGTGGAATACACATGTGGCAGAATTTGTATGAAATTAAACACATGCAGGTTTCCTCACGATGTTTTCCATCACCGCCGAGCACGAGATGTATAAATACAAATTAGAAATAATTAGCGGTGCTAGCTGGGTTTGAACCAACAATCTTCGGTTAAGACGCACGCGTTCTAATCACTGGGCCATCTCGACTCAATTAATATATGCAAATGTAAGTTAATAAAATAGTTACTGGCGAAAGTTTTGCGGAGTGGAACATTTCTCATTCCGTGATTTCTTATTTCTTTAAATCTCAGAGCGCCAAAGGCAGATGACCGCTTAACTGGAATAAATCTCTTCTAAAAATACACCCACTCAAATATTTACGGATAAAATACTATTTTTATTTGACTAAGATTAATTATTGCAAATGAATTTGAGCTACTTCTTATTGGATCTGCCCAACTCCTAACTTGAAGTCTTGATGAACTTGATTATGCTCATGTGATTTAGAATTAAATCTATATTGATATTATAAATATGAAAGTAATTCTTTCTGTCTGTTGCTCTTTCACGACCAAACCGCTGAACCGATTTTGATGAAATTTGGTATGAACCAAACTTGAATACCAAGAAAGGACATAGGTTTCTTTTTTCCCTGACATATGACACCCAAAACCCTAAAACACATGCTGCGTTTGACTACTAATATTTGAATGAAAAACTATATAGTTCGTTTCTATAAACGCTTTTGAATCTTCCTGTTCCATGTTCTAATTAATTTTACAACGTAATTGAATGGTACATGCAACTCGCAAACTTCGGAAAAAAAATCTATCGAGATAGCCCAATGGTTAGAACGCGTGATCTTAACCGAAGATTGAATTTTCATGTATTTAATTTATGTTTCTAATTATTCTCGTGCTCGAATCAGCGGTGCTTGTCTGGGTTTGAACCCGTAATTATCTAGTTGTGACAGAAATGTTAGCTATTTTATTATTTACCCTGCATAAAACCTAAGGGTAACATTAGATCGTAGGCCACGTTTTATTTTATTTATCATTTATAGTATTTTTATTTTATTTTTTTTACATTTGTAGGATCAGTAACACTTTTACATTAAAGATTTTTTACCATCTTATTTGAATGAAACTGACCATATTTCGGTCAAAATTTCAAATCTGTTTTTCTATAATTGGTGAGAATTAAATGAATTTTACTGTAGTATTAATTGATACCTTTGTACTAATGGATAATTTCCACAAAATTGTTTGATTTATTTTTATATTTATATACATATATTTTATACACGATACAAGATTTTGTAGATGATAAAAAAGCGTGGAGTTAATACCTGTTGACTTCCAAGCAGGATACTTTAATTGAAATAATTGTATTTAATTAACATGACGTTGTATTTTTTAAATGTTAAAAAAGAGTAACTAGTGAGTTTCTTGCCGGTTCTTCTCGGTAGAATCTACTTTCCGAACCGGTGGTAGCTTCACTTAATTGTAAAATGACGATTCAAAAGTGCTTATAAAAGCCTACTTGAATAAAGTTTATTTTGATTTTGATTCAATGGAAATTTAAGTAATATTTAAGTAACGTATTATGTTAACCTCGAATTTGTAATCCGTTTGCGTTAGGTATAAATAAAAATCACGTAACCTCCGATTTCTTTTGTTTCAATTCGTTCCGGTTGAACACGTTATTTACTTAGGCCGTTTTTATGGAGTTGGGACGAAAATTTATGGATTTTCCGAAGGAGAAAATCCTTTTTGGATCACTTGTTCGAATGAAGATATTTTGTAGGTATTAAGTTCTTGTATTTATTCATCACAACATAGTATAAAACAAAGTCGCTTTCTCTGTCCCTATGTCCCTATATATGCTTAAATCTTTAAAAGTACGGAACGGATTTTAATGCGATTTTTTTTTTAATAGATAGAATGAGATTTAAGATGAAAAAGAAATGCTGATAATTTTAGCAGTTTGTAATGTGATGTCAAAAATAATCAAATTCTGTAGTATATTTAGTATCAGTATAGTACCCGTGTGAAATCGGGGCGGGTCACTAGTAATTTATATAAAAAGAATGAAGGTTAGGGACTTCATTATTTTATTAAGTATTAAAGTTGTACAGTTCAACTCCACAACAGCGCGATTTCTTAGACATTTCCTGCCTCGCACAACCACTTTGTGCAACCAGCTTTCGCCGGCGGTTTTTCCGAACCGATACGACATGGGAACCTTCAAGAAAATAGCGTTCTCCTTCCTTAAAGGCCGTCAACGCATATGTATGTATACATGGTACATATACCAAAAAAACACTTTTTACAATTTTTATCTGTCTGTCTGTTTGTTCCGGCTAATCTCTGGAACGGCTGGACCAATTTTGACGAGACTTTCAGTGGCAGATAAATATAATAAGGAGTAACTTAGGTTACAATATTTTTTTTGTTAAATCAAACGCGTACAAGGTCGCACACTTAGCACAGCACAGCTAGTTTCGTCTAATCATTAATAAATGAAATTATTATAATAATATAAATAAATACAATCTAAAATTAAATATAGCTGCTGAACAAATTACGAACGCGTGGAATTGTGTCAAGAATACCAACAGAGTTTCCCCGTTGCTTATTAATACATCTTATACCTAAGACTAAAAAATATTATAAATCTTCCAAGAAAGTATTGTAACTTTGAAATAAAATTACAGTGAATGAAATAAACGCTTGAAAGATTGAATGAATAAAATGGATTAATTTATCAAACTTCATTGTTTATATTTATACAAATGTTTAAACTGACCGACTGACATTGAACTACACTTGCTAGAACAAGTCTAATATATGTATAATAAATGTATAATAAAGTAAGTATTCCCTTAAAACGAATTATATATATTGCAGCATTTTAATGGGGGAATTGAAGGGGTTTGTTTGATATTGACTCGTAAGGAGTCGTGTTGGATGTTAGTAAACTAAATCATATAATTTTAAAATGTAAAACTATAATCCCACTACCGTTATGTGTGTGTTTGTTGGCACAAGCCCGTTATAACATTAGGTCACTAACATAAAAAAAGTAAAAGTAAAGTAACAGCCTGTAAATTTCCCACAGCTGATATAAGGCCTCCTCTTCCATTAAGGAGAGGTTTTTGAACATGTTTCACCACGCTGTTCCAATGCGGGTTGGTGGAATATTACTTTACTCTTTCACAAACAAAAATTAAAAAAAAAAACCAACTTCAACAATATACTACTTCAAAACAAATTAATATGCACTAAAAAAGTAATAAAAGAATTGCTCATTGAAAATATGCTAGAGTCCTCCTAAGTAAAGTGAAATGAAAAATGTTAGACCACTTAAAGTCGATTTACGTTTATATAATGTAGTTATAGTTATTGTTATAATTGGAGCTGGCGTCAGCCACGGGCACGCACCTCACCGATCAAGAGTAAGAAGCGATAAACTAATTTGATACACAGTATATTGTCGTGTAAAAGTAAATTTGTAAAAAACATATTAAAGTATTTTCATTTTATTTTTTGCTAGATATGTTGTAGGGTTTTCTTGGATAACATCGAATCCACGGTTCATCTAGTGAAAAGTTATGGGGTAGGAAACATATTATACATAAAAATACAGACGAATTGATATCTTTTTTTGAAGTCGGCTGAAAACTAAAACACAACCAAATAGGCTGTGGTCCAAGATTGGACCTTTAAAGGCCGACACGCGGCGTAATAATATAAGATGGACCCAGATATTTCTGCACCAAGCGTTATAATATACGTTCATGTTATCGATAAACAAATATAAGATTTATTTGTGACATTTTAACTACCACAGTCCAAAATCCTGGTCCACGACCGCATACTTTAAATTGGAAAGTAGAATTAAATAACGACACCGCAAATTATATTAAAATAATACGACACAACGTCGGAATGAAATTTTAATGATAAAAATTTTAACACGATTTTCCGAAAAACCGCAAAAGCGACTTTCCGACCAGTCGTGTCCAGAATACCGCGGGCGCTGATGAGGTATCTCATTGCTGTTGTATTTTAAGCTTTCTAGGACGAATGTTGTTTTTGGACAATAATGGGATAATCGTATACACAGTTCGCTGGGCGCTGGCAAGATCTAAAACATCTTGGATATGATTTTTTTTTTATTTTTTACGAAAAAGGTTGGCGGACGAGCAAATGGGCCAACTGATGGTAAGTACTCACCATCACCCATAGACAATGACGGTGTAAGAAATATTAACTATTACTTACATCGTCAATGTGCTACCAATCTTGGGAACTAAGATGCTATGCCCCTTGTGCCTGTAATTACACTAGCTCAGTCACCCTTCAAACCGGAACACAAAAATACTGCGTACTGTTGTTTAGCGGTAGAATATCTGATGAGTGGGTGGTACCTACCCAGGCGGGCTTGCGCAAAGCCCTACAAACACATTACTAGCAATCTGCAGTGTTCAGCTATAAACAGCTGGTACAACGGTAGACACATGGGGCACGTTATAGTTCGTAAGATTGGTGTCATGTTGGCGATAGAGGTGTAACCACTTACCACCACATCGCTATTGAAGATGTAAGGAAGGGTAGTGGTGTTAACCACTTACCATCAAGTCGCTAATCGCTGCTGCCTATATAATAAATTGTATTTAATGCACATCCATAAATATATTATTATAATTAGTTGAATTATAGAATAATTTGTTTATACTATACTAGTGACCTGTTAATGCTATTACATCACAGTAGTTCCAAAATTGACAGCGGTTTTTTACTAAATTATCCAGCTTTTATATATCAAACCTTCCTATCGAATTACCCTATCTATTAAAAAAAATCGCATCAAAATCCGTTGCGTAATTTTAAAGATCTAAGCATATATATGGACAGAAAGGACAGACGGCTTTGTATATATAACTATGTAATGATTATTCAAGTGTAAATAAATTGTTTTTTTTTTTTCATTTCCGCTCTCGCTTCAGTTTCCGCTGCCGCTTCAGCTCCCGCTCTCGCTTCAGCCCCCGCTCGTAATGTGGTCAAATAAATTTGTTAATCTTCTCTTTCAAGGGATGTCTTATTCATTCGTTTCAATGGGTCAATCGTAATCCCTCTTAATGAATATTAAATCGCGTCTTATTAATTATTACGATCGTCTTTAACGAAATTCGTTTACGATTAATAATAAATTGTAATTTAATTAAGTGTTTTTTAATTGTAAGATAACATGTTATAGGAAAGAATTGGAGTGTTTTTCATCTCGTATCTCCAATAAGGTTGGTGGAAACACATATGGAAGATTTTCATCAACAACAACATGTAAACCCACTGCTGGGCCAAAGGCCTCCTCTCCCTTTGAGGAGAAGGTTTGAAACATATTGCACCACGCTGTTCCAATGCGGGTTGGTGGAATACACATGTGGCAGAATTTCTATGAAATTTGTCACATGCAGGTTTCCTCACGATGTTTTCCTTCACCGCTGAGCACGAGATGAATTATAAAGACAAATTAAGCACATGAATCAGCGGTGCTTGCCTGGGTTTGAACCCGCAATCATCGGTTAAGACCCACGCGTTTTAATCACTGGGCCATCTCGACTCTATTCTAGATTTTCGTCTTTTACATGAAAATATGCTCGTAAGTGGAAAGGTTATGTACATTGTTAAAATTGAATTATATTTGAATATGATGATCCATTTAGGCATCCAAGAACGTGTGTTTAATTTCGTAAGTGTATGTTTGTATGTTTGTTCACGAATTTCTCTAAAACTAAAAGTCGTATTAAGTCGTATCCTTAAGTTCAGTTCAGAACAGTGTATGTCATTAAAAATCGGTAAAGTTATTGCATAGATATATATATTTCTTTAGTTTAGTATCTGTTTCTAATTTTGATGTCCGTTTAATTCTTAAGATAAAACCAAGAATATACGGTCATTATGATTAATGATAATATTAGTGTCTCGTTCAAACGGAATTCAAACTTATTATATACACAATAAGAATCATTTTTAATTATTTTTTATGGCAATATGAATGTGATACTAATTGTCCACATAATAAAGAATCGTTATCTAAATTTGTATCCAAAATTAATCACCAATTATGGCGAAAATATACCCAAGGGAAAAAATTTGACACAAGATAAAATATTTTTCTATATTTTTAAAAACAATTCAGTATTATTATGTTACCATTAGTTGCTTTAATTTGAAGATAAATTATTGATAAATTGAAAATCATCATTACATAGTAACCTAGCTACTCCCCCCGGCTTCGCACGGGTGCAATGATATGCCATTAAAGTCGCTTACCGCTGTCTGTCCCTATGTATGCTTAGATCTTCAAAATTACGCAACGGATTTTGATGCGGTTTTATTTAATAGATAAATAATGAAGAGGAAGGTATATTGTGTATGTCACGGACAATATAGTAAAGAAACACTGATGATTTTAGATGTTTATAATGTGATGTCGTAAATAAACGAATTCTGTGGAATAATTAGTATCAGTACTGCGCCCGTGCGAAGCCGGGATGGGACGCTAGTTAATTTAAGATTATACCCACATATGACTTTTTACAACCCTGCCTAAATAAGACGGTTTTTAAAATAGCGTCTGTTTATTCCATAAAAACTGTGCTCGAACAGATTTTGGTTTGGATGTTGTTAAAATCCTTACACTAGGGGATAGTGTAAGGATTTTAAAGTGACAACAGTGTATAATTAATTTTTAATATTTGCATGTTATAGATGATAAAAAAGTGTGGAGTTATTACCTGTTAACTTCCAAGCTGGATATATTAATTTAAATTATTGTATTTAACCAACTTGACTTTGTGTTTTTTAAATGTTGAAAAAGAGTAACTACTGAGTTTCTTGACGGTTCTTGGTAGAATCTACTTTCCGAACCGGTGGTAGCTTTACTTAATTGTAAAATGACGATTCAAAAGTACATGTAAAAGCCTACTAGAATAAAGTTTATTTTGATTTGATTTACATTGTTTTTGCCTTTTTTTAATTATTTATATACATAAGAATTATTAACATAAAAAATAAGAGAGATTATCTCACACCTCAAAACATACAAATGAGAAACGCATACTTGTGATTAACAATGTTGTAACTGTAACATATATGTATGGCACTATTATGGAGGATACAGACTTCAATTTTTTTAATTATTAATAAAATTTAATTAAATATTTTTTCTAACAAAAAATGTCGATTAATATAGTACCGAGTTTTTTTTCTTGCTGTTTTTGTTCTGTGTTTCCAGCCATAAAACATTAAATAAAACTCTAAATGAATTAATAATTGAAGTCACTTAAATATTATTTTATTTTCAAATACATATTAAGGTGTTCTCAACCTTATAATTACAAAGGAATTCGAAACAAACAAACAGAGTTCAGTCGATAAGTCCATCGTCCTTCGTGCACGAGATGAATAATTATGAACCGAAATTTACACTAAGCGCTTGCCTTAGTTTGAACCTGCAGGGTATATCTATCGTACGATGTACGAGAATAACACTTACACAAGGCCATACAGGAGCCATCTTAACCGATCATTGTGGGTTAAATCTCAGGCAAGTCCACTATCTATATATGTACTTAATTTGTGTTTATGATTCATCTCGTGCTCGGCGGTGAAGGAAAACTTCGTGAGGAAACCTGCATGTGTCTAAGTTCATCAAAATTCTGCTACATGTGCATTCCACCAACCCGCATTGGAACAGCGTAGTTGAATATGTTCCAAGCCCTCTCCTTAATGGAAGAGGAAGCCTTATCCCAGCAGTGGGAATTTTGAGGCTGTTACTTTCCTTTTTTTACTTTTAAAGCCATACCAAGCGAATGCATAAATGTATGAATCAGAATAACCCACCAGGTATTTAACTTTTCAATACGACCACTCTTAATTCAATTAAAATCTTTATAAAAAGTCATTGAACGCTTTGTCACAGAGAGACTGGACGTCAATATTGTTGATTGTTATCTGGCCTGTTGTTTCGATAAAAATAAATATATTTTACAATTTAAAAAGTATTTGTAATTGTTATTTTGAGGTGTCAAACTACCGTCGACTTGAAATAAAATAAATTGTAAGGTGACTTTTGTTTAAAATAGTTATACAGGTTTGGTGCTATCTGATGCTAAGGTTTTACAATGATGGATCAACATTGGTTCCCTGGGAACGAAGGCCTTGTATGGGACATGCGTTGACATGTTGTCCGTCCAACACCCAAGAAACAATATTAAGAGTCGGTGCCGTTGCGGAAAAAGATGAAGCAAAAAAAAGATCTAAATATTCGTATTTTATGGCAAATTACTTTTTTGTCTCATTTGCTGTCGAAACACCTGGCCCTTGGAGTATTGGTCCAAAAAGCTTCATTAAAAGTATAACACCTCGCCTTATTGCCTCCACTGGTGATAGGCTGGTTCATTTTTAGCCCAGAGGATCGGAATTGCGATTCAACGGGGAAAATGCTGCTAGCATTCTTGCCACCATTCCACGCGGTCAAGATTTATACAGTAAATATTAGTAATTCTTATTATAAACATTGGTATATAGTAATATTATACTGAAATACCGTGAACTGTGAACTAGCACAGTAATTAAAAATGCATCCTCGTTAAAATTATATCGACGATATAAAATATATCGTACCACATAAATATTTAGAAAATATAAACCCGTATCGTATCGTCGCGTCGAAATTAATAAAAGAGAAAATACATTCGCTTGCAGCGACAAAATTTATCCTGAAAATAATTAATGAGATACATTTTAATGTTATGTTATGTACGATAGGTTTGATGAGTCCGCTTCACGTAAAACTAGCTGATGCCGGCGGCTTCGCTCTCCTTTTAGATATTGATTTGTGTTTGAAATATAAAGTAATCTTTTGTCGTCTCTTGGAACTCAAGCTTGCTTCGTAGTGAATATTTAACAAATTAGAACGCGTGCATCTTAACTGATGACTTCGGGTTGAAACCCAGGAAAGCACCACTGAATATTCATGTGCTCAATTTGTGTATAAATTCATCTTGTGCTCGGCGGAGGAAAACATTGTCAGGAAACCTGCAGGTTTCTAATTTTGTTCCACCACATATGTATTCCACCAATTCGCATTGGAACAGCGTGGTATAATATGTTCCAAATATTCAACTCAAAAGGAGAGGAGGCCTTAAACTCACGGGAAATTCACGGGCTGTTGTTATTGTTTGTTGTTGTAGTATTTCATATTGACAGTCCACTATTGATTACCTATCGGTAGTTAAGATGTTAGAAATAGTATCGATAGTATGATCATATGTCAATAATATGGATAGTATCGATATCTGCCCATGAGCTTGATTGGTATTATCGATAGTATTGCAATAAGCTAAACTATCGTTACTCGATCGAGTATCAATAGTATTCCTGTTACCAAACAAATCTAAATAAACTTTATTCAAGTAAGCTTTTACAAGCACTTTTGAATCGTCATTTTACAATTAAGTGAAACTACCACCGGTTCGAAAAGTAGATTCTACCGAGAAGAACCGGCAAGAAACTCAGTAGTTACTCTTTTTTAACATTTAAAAATACAAAGTAATCTTAGTTAATACAATTATTTAAATGAATATATCCTGCTTTGAAGTCAACAGGTATTAACTCCATGCTTTTTTATCGTCTATAAAATATTGTATCGAATAATATGCTTTTTCTACCAATATATTTTTTACAAACGATTTGAATTTACGAAATGGCAAATTTAAAAATGTCTGCGGAATTTTATTACCAACAGTATTGCTCATGGAGAGCTATCGATGTTACCGATACAAATTTGAATTATACATGAAATAATAAATTATTCCAACGCCTCATATTAGCGCAAGCGGAACAAAGCTTTTTATTATATTATCACGGCGGATTTTGATAATATTTACTTATTATAATTACATATTTATATAAAATAGCTATACAGCTGTAATATATAACTATATAATATAAATAATTAATTATATATTCTTTTATTATCCTACATATAATAAAGTTGGGTGTATCTGTTTGTAAAATTTAAATAACCACTTTTTACTAAGGGCCAAAAAAAACAATTTTTGTCAATCTGTGTACCTATCTGCTTATTCCAGCTAATCTCTGAAACGGCTAGACGGATTTTGACGAGACTTTCAAAATCAGATAGCTGATGTAATAAGGAGTTACATTAGCTTCAACTAAAACTTTTTTATTAAATACAAACGCACACAAAGTCAATTCATATCTAGTTCAAATCTAAAATTGAGCTAAGAGAAATTCTGAATAGTACAAGTTAGTACTACTACTCTTCAGTGTCATATTATTAAGAATTCCTTACATCTCAGCGACGCGCCAGCTTTGGGACTAAGATGTTATGTCCCTTGTGCCTGTAGTCTGTACTTAGTCCGGTCACTTTTGTATTGCCTTTCCGTCGAATATTGGTTCCGGGAAGCAGAAATACGCTTGCATTTACGAAAATACTTCTACAATATAATTTATTTAGTTATTTGAAAAGTTACACCAATTACTTACAACTAATTACTTAAATTATTTGAGGTAACATTCAATCTTTTGCCGTAATCAAAATTGATTTTTAAAAATAAAAACCAACTAATATATACAAAATATAAAATGAAATTTTGATAACTAAATTATATAAAAATGATAATTAAGTCATAACTATGTCGTGGCGTGTCTATATTTATACACGATAATTTAAAACACAGTTTAATTGAAGAAGTATACGCTGGAGGGGTTAATTACCTCTGGATATATCTTGAAAAATACGCACTGGACATAGGACTTGTTTACAATCCCGGAACAACGAATATATCTGACTTTTTTGAGCTTTACTCGACACAATTGGTTCAAAAGAAACGAGCAATTGTATTCGGTGACTTTAATATAGACTTATTATCACAAAGTCGTAATATCAAACGGTATAAAAGTATTATAAAAGAATCTGGATACATATTCATCAGTAACATTCATCAAGATTATTGCACACGAGAAACGACACTGTCTAAGACTATTCTTGACCATATATGCTCAAATCTAAAAGATAAACGCTTTCATATGGCCATTATTGAAAGCCCCATGTCCGACCACAAGCAAATTTACTTATCTGTAAAAAAATATAAAACACCTGCAAAAAAGCGAATAAATTACGAAGCAATTAATTATGAAACACTTAATAGCTATATTAGCAATACGAAATTATGATCTACAAATTATAGCTATGAAAATTTAGAAAAAATAATACAAGCTGGAATTAACAACAGCAAAGTAACCAAGACAATAATTATAAATCCTCCTCGACAAGACTGTATATGCAAAGATATCATAACTAGTATTCAAGATAGAAATGTATTTTGGTTTAAATTAAAGCAAGATCCTAAAAATGAAGAAGTTGACAAGCAGTTTAAAATTGAAAGATCGAAAACAGCAGAAAAAATCAGAAGTGCTAAAGAGAAATACTATAAGAAGAAATTTATAAATTATCTAGGAAATACTAAGAAAATGTGGAATTTATTAAATACTTTGTCAAATAATACAATCAAGGCTGACAATACTCCTCCAAAGCTTCAAACTGAATCCGGCCCTATACTTGAAGGTAATGAGATTTGTGAAACATTCAATCACTTCTTCGCTACTATTGGTTCTGTTCTTGCAGAGACTATCTTAGCTAAACAAAATCACAACACTTCAAATTCTTCTAATCTATCACACAAACACAAATACGCCATTCATTAAATTTTTCCTCATTCAAACCTTGTGATGCCGCTGAAGTCTCCAAAATTATCCATAATCTTGATATAAACTGTAGTACTGGGATCGACGGTATAACTACTAAAGCTGTAAAGTGCATTGGTAACCTAATAACAGACACTTTAACAAAATGTATAAACTATCACCTTGCTAAAGGAATCTTTCCAGATGCCTTAAAAGTAGCCAAAGTCACTCCTATACACAAATCTGGGTCTAAAAGTGATCCGAACAATTACCGGCCTATATCCGTACTTCCAGTAATTTCAAAAATGTTTGAAAAAGTTATATTTAAACGTTTACACGACTACCTTACGTCTGTCGACTTTATTTACAAAAGACAATATAGCTTTCGCTCCCAGTCTAGCACTCTCTCAGCCACAATTGATATAATAACAAAATTGCACACTAATATCGATAAAAAAAACATTGCTTAGGGGCTATTCATAGACCTCAAAAAAGCTTTCGATACGACAAGCCATTCGATATTGTTGAGTAAACTTCGTGACGTAGGAGTATCAGGAATAGCATACAAAATGTTTGAATCATATTTATCGAACCGTTTTCAGTTAGTTAAAATCGGGGAGTATCAAAGTAAACCTCACAGTACTGGTAAGTTTGGTGTACCCCAAGGTTCCATATTGGGTCCACTACTGTTCTTAATTTACATAAATTCCATACATAAGACTCCAATACAAGGTCATCTTTCTCTATACGCAGACGACACATGTCTATTTTATTTTGGTAGTAATTTAAACGAAATAATAAATCAAGCTCAACAAGATATTAACACACTAGTTCATTGGTTTCAACAAAATTTACTAACGATCAATGCATCTAAAACTAGTTACGTCATTTTTAAATCCAAGAACAAAAGCATTCCAGTACACACTCCTCTCGAAATTAATAATCAAAAACTGCAACAATTACATTCTGAAATATATTTAGGACTTCGATTAGACGATTGTTTGAACTGGAAGGTACAGATTGACCACGTAAGATCAAAGCTCTGTTCTTTAATGGGCAAGCTACGTAACTTCGTTCACTGTGTTCCGCGACAAGTACGACTGATAATATACAATTCCTTAGTAAAACCACATTTACAATATTTAATTGAAATTTGGGGTTTTGCTCCAAAAAGCAACTTAAAGGACCTACAAATTGCACAAAATAAAATCATTAAAATATTATTTAATTACGATTATTTAACATCCACAGTCAAATTGTATAAGGAGACAAAGCTCATGAACATAAAACAATTACACGCATATGGCACTTGTATATTAATAAGAAAAATCCTGAATAAATCAATTAATTCACAAATCTCATTCACAAAAGTTCATCAGGCTCACACCCGTAGTAGCCGAAGGGGAGACTATATCCTATTACCTCAAGTCCGAACCGCTTTAGGTATGCGCACCGTGATCTTTGCTGGAGTACAAATCTATAATAAATTACCTAAAGAGATAAAAAATGCAAATTCATTCAACATCTTTAAAATTAAACTAAAAAAACATATACTACATGACAATACGTTATTAAAATAAAATAAATAATATAAGCTAATACAAAAATAAAAAAATTAAATAAAATAAAATTAAATAGAATAAAAATAAAGTATGAAATAAATAACTGATGATCAAACTGTTTTTGTTACTCTGTGTCTATGAGTTTGCATTTCTTATCGCTGTTTTGTACACAATTATTGTTGCTTTGAGGGTATGTTTAAATTTCTTGTTTAAAGCAAAATTTATTGTAAGAATATGTTAAACTAGTGATACATTTATTATGATTGTCGAAGTTATAATTTAAAAAATGTTTATAGTCATAATTTTCTCAAGTAAGTGAAATGTAATTTCTTTTTGAGAAATAAAGTATCTTTAACCATATAACTAAGACAAAACGCCATAATTAGGAATATAGAAACAAATTATAAAATTAAAAAAAAAAAACACAATTTAAGTATCTCGGATCGTATATCCTACTACTATTATAAAGGCGAAAGTTTGTATGTATGGATGTATGGATGTTTGTTACTCTTTCACGTAAAAACTACTGAATGGATTTGAATGAAACTTTACCACAATATAGCTTATACATCAGAATAACACATAGGCTACAATTTTTGAGGTTTCTAATGTGAGGTCGTAAAAAAACACATTTTTTGCGCTTACACTACTACTATTATAAAGGCGAAAGTTTGTATGTACGGATGTATGGATGTTTGTTACTCTTTCACGTAAAAACTACTGAATGGATTTGAATGAAACTTTACCACAATATAGCTTATACATCAGAATAACACATAGGCTACAATTTTTGAGGTTTCTAATGTGAGGTCGTAAAAAAACAAATTTTTTGCGCTCACATTGCAAACGCTGACTGAATCCTACAAGATAGATCAAAACAATTTACTACAGTATACTACTATTATAAAGGCGAAAGTTTGTATGTATGGATGTATGGATGTTTGTTACTCTTTCACGTAAAAACTACTGAATGGATTTGAATGAAACTTTACCACAATATAGCTTATACATCAGAATAACACATAGGCTACAATTTTTGAGGTTTCTAATGTGAGGTCGTAAAAAAACACATTTTTTGCGCTTACACTACTACTATTATAAAGGCGAAAGTTTGTATGTATGGATGTATGGATGTTTGTTACTCTTTCACGTAAAAACTACTGAATGGATTTGAATGAAACTTTACCACAATATAGCTTATACATCAGAATAACACATAGGCTACAATTTTTGAGGTTTCTAATGTGAGGTCGTAAAAAAACAAATTTTTTGCGCTCACATTGCAAACGCTGACTGAATCCTACAAGATAGATCAAATCAATTTACTACAGTATTGTACAACTTGAAAAAAAGTCTACAAAAAAGTCCGTGATGGTATATGTTTATCTCTTAGGAATAACCCACAATAACCATTTTTTATCCTTTACTTTGTACGAGAAATAATGGCTTATTTACGAAGCGATTTTAAGCGATTACTAGACTAGACGGGACGAACCTGAAGTCCACGCGAACGAAGTCGCGGGCAAAAGCTAGTATACAATAAATCCGGTAGCGCATCGAAATAGCCAGTTACGTCATTAATAGATTATGACGTCATAACCATTTAAGCTCACTCAAGTCATAGAAAGGTTCTTCAGGTCAAACTTGTCCAAATCAAAATCAAAATAAACTTTATTCAAGTAGACTTTTACAAGCACTTTTGAATCGTCATTTTACAATTAAGTGAAACTACCACCGGTTCGGAAAGTAAATTCTACCGAGAAGAACCGGCAAGAAACTCAGTAGTTTTCAACATTTAAAAAATACAAAGTCATGTTAGTTAATACAATTATTTAAATTAATTTAATCTATGTGCATCTATTCATAATCCTTAATATACCCGTGTAAAGCTGGGGTTATTTAATAGGACGATAAATAATGAAGTAACTTCACCAGCTATTTCTGACGGTTTTTCCGATACGACTTGGGAACCGTTGGGGAAAACGTGTTCTAGAGTGGAGACCGCGTCTCGGCAAACGTAGTGTAGGACGTCCTCAGGCACGGTGGAGTGACGATATACGCAAGGCGACAGGTAGGAGCCGGATGCGAGTAGCCGGAGAAAGACCACAGTGGCGTGCATTTGGAGAGGTTTATGTCCAGCAGTGGACGGAAATGGGCTGATGGATTGGATTTGACTTGGGAACCTTCAAGAAAAGACCGCACTCTTTCCTCAAAGGCCAGTAATGCACCAGCAAGCCCCGGTTTTGCAGATGTCTATGGGTGATGTCAATCACTTTCCATCAGATGAGCCCCCAGCTCGTCTGCCACGTTTAACATAAAAAAAATCATTTAGTTTTATAGGATGCAAATATATTTTATACGATATTAAATTTAAACCACGATAATTACAACAACAACAACAACCTTCTCTTCCTTTGCGAAGAAGTTTTTGGAACATATTCCACCACGCTGTTCCAATGCGGCTTGGTACCACGATAATTACTAGTATGAAAAATAAATTGAATATTATGATAAAATATTTTCTTTTTAATTTTCCATAAAAAAATGAAACGCTTCCATGAAGTCTCACGATTAAGTTTCTTGCCGAAGAATTAACATAGTTCCTTGTGAAACGATCTTGTGAAAATATGTTTGAATAAAACAGAGTTTAGTTTAACTTAAAACGTTTTCAAGTTTGACTGTGTTCGTTTTTGTTTTTTTATTATTTTTCATAATATTAACTTAAACTTAAGACTAAACTATAATGAAACATATTAAGCTTTAAATATACCGAGTTATATAACAGAGCTAAGATGGCCCAGTGGTGAGAACACGTGCATCTTAACTAATGACTTCGGGTTCAAACCCAGGCAAGCACCACTATATATATGTGCTTAATTTGTGTTTATAATTCATCTCGTGATCGGTGGTGAAGGAAAACATCGTGAGGAACAACAACATCGAAACCTGCATGTGTCTAATTTCATCGAAATTCTGCCACATGTGCATTCCACCAACCAGCATTAGAACAGCGTGGTGGAATGTGTTCCAAACCGTCTCCTTAATGGAAGAGGAGGCCTTATACCAGCTGTGGGAAATTTACAGGCTGTTACTTTTTTATTTTTATATAATAACTTATCTAACTTAACTAAGAGAATAAAATAAGTGAAACTTTAGATTGTCCATATATATTGGCGCTGTAAGAAATATTAGCCATTACTTGCGTCGCCAAAGCGCCAGCAACCTTGGGCACTAAGATATATAACCCCTGAGTCCGTAGTTCTACTGGCTCGCTTACCCTATAAATTGGAACACAATATTGACTATGCTGTTTGATGGTAGAATATATACAATATACGACACAACTTAGATGTAGCATCGGCAAAATTCGTAAAACCGATCACATCCGAATTAAGTACGCTATCCCAAATTATCAATATTTATTTCATATGTGAATATTATCTTTACACAAGCTTAATAACTTGTAATTTCATGCACATACGCACATACATGCACTTGCTATCTCGGATTGAATTGATACGAGTATCTATAACGTGATATAAGCGATAGGGAGCTATTTCTATTGGTTGTATAAATGAGCAGGAATCAGTTTTATTGAATTTGCCGATGCTACATCTAAGTTGTGTCATGCTATCCATTGTTGAAAAGTTATCGTCCGGATATCTTCAGTAACAGCCAAGTATTCCGAATTAGCAATACGAATAATGCCTTATAAATATCATAAAGTTTTTCGATAAATCTATGTTCGTTCGTGTGTCAAACGGCTGAGCCAAATAATGCAGTTGCGTCCTTAAGATTGGTCAGTAAGGTTGAAAATTGCAAAGCAAATTATTATTGTTATGCACTATTATAAAATTGAGAAAGTATTTATGTATTGCTTAACTTAAATCTAATTGAAATAGTAGGTAATTTAATGAGTATTTTTTTATGCTAAGTGAAATTTACAGGATGTTAATGTAAAAATACGACATATATTCTGCTCCATGATTTGTCATCGGATTGTTCACTTCCATCTCTCTCATATGTCTCTCCATATACTCCATCCAAGTCTTCTTAGGTCACCTTACTTCCACACTTACCAACCCTCCCCATCACCACCCCTAATTTACACCAATTTTCATTATTTGTATAAATCGCTAATTCAATAACTGTTTGATAAAATTAAATAATGACGCAATTCTTAAAACGTAAATAAATATTTTTAGGTATTTACTTATAGATTAGTATTTAGGCGCTCGAAAGGTTGACATTAAGGCTTCAATATCCGAGACCGGAAGTCAGTTTAATGAACTAGGTAATGGGTGAATGTTGCACACATGTTAAGGTCGAAGTACTTTACACACACTTGCGCTGGTTGATTATTTAATAAGAGTTTATGGAACAACAAAGTTTACGTATAAAACTAAGTAATTTATAATATGATCATGGTGGGGTTTTGTGAGAGTACGTTTGTGAAGGCACCCACCACTGATCAGATGTTCTACCGTCAAACGGTACATAGTATTGATAGGGATTACCCTATCAATACTATTTTATTCCTAGGGATTACCCTAGGAATTGGAGGTACGCTTAGTCGGGCTAACCGTCATGGTGTCACAGAAGCATGTGAAAGCGATCCTGCGGTGCGCGCTGAAAATACGAAGGGGTACCGTTGGTTTCTTAGTGGTTGTGTCCGACGTTCTAGGCACCTACAAGGACTACATACCCCGTCCCCCACTTCACGTGGTGGAAAAGCGTATTGCGTTATGCGTATGCGTCAAGAGAAAAAAAAATTAAAAATAGAGAGGACATAGCATTGCTGTGAGCACTGGTTTGAAGATTGTATGAGCCAGTATATCAGGGTTATAAAATCTTAGTTCCCAAGGTTATTGGGAAATTGGCGATATGAGATATTAAGGATATATCTCAAAACACCAATATGTATGTAGTGACCACTTACTATCACGTGATCTATTTTCACACACACCAACAATAATTTATCATCAATATATATAAAACTGTTCCGTTACTGAGAGACTGAGTGACTGACAGACAACGCACAGCCTAAACCACTGGACCTAGAGACTTGAAATTTGGCATATGTATGCCTTAAATGTCCTAGAAGTGCACTAAGAAAGGATTTTACAAAATTTCCACGTGATAGGGAATAAATGAGATTTATATTTTCGAACCAAAGTAGCTCTATCTCCGTAAATATAATTATAAGGGGTTTCAAATTTAGAATGCAAGGTTATAACAACAACTAAAAACTATTTTTAGGATATTTCAGAATTCCCAAGGGATAGGGAATAAACGGGACTTGTTTATAATAAAATTGTAAAGAAAAAAAAAGCAGTATGTTGGAAACAGGAGGGTTCAAAACAAACGTTCATAAAAATAGCCCATTCGAATAAAACGAAATTATTTCAAAGTATTACAAATACCCGATTTAGGTAGTGAGGTCACTAAAACATAACCCAAAGTGTACCGGAGGGATAATCTAATTTAAAAACTCAATTTTATCTGAATCGTTTGGACAATGTTTATATTATATACATCTGTGCCCGCGACCTTGTACGCGTTTGAATTTAACTAAAAAAAAATATTGTAGCCTAAGTTACTTCCTATTATATCAGTTATATTCCAGGCGTTCTAGAGATCAGCTGGAACAAACAGACAGATAGACAAAAATTATAAAAATGTAATTTTGGTATACGTACCGTGTATACATATATATACATAACTCAAACTCAAACTCAAATTCCTTTACTCAATATAGAAGCATTACACTTACTTATTGATTGTCAAATAAACACTACCACCATATATGCATTGAGTAAAAAAGGGCTATTTTAATATTACAAACAGACACTCCAATTTTATTATATGTATAAATTTATACTTTCTTTATTGCGAGATTGTTTCGTAGAAGTGTTTTAATTGTATTATATTTTTGGAACATATTCCACCAC
This sequence comes from Vanessa cardui, assembly GCF_905220365.1. Taxonomy (NCBI): domain Eukaryota; kingdom Metazoa; phylum Arthropoda; class Insecta; order Lepidoptera; family Nymphalidae; genus Vanessa; species Vanessa cardui. The sequence goes on from NC_061146.1 coordinate 9,199,971, forward strand.
GCTGTTCCAATGCGGGTTAGTGGAATACACGTGTAGTAGAATTTCTATGAAATGACACACATGTAGGTTTCTTCACGATATTTTAGAAGGAAAGGCCGAGCACGATAGGAATTATAAACACAAATTAATCATATGAATATTCGGTAGTGCTTGCCTGGGTTTGAATCCGCAATCATCGGCTAAGATGCATGCGTTCTAACCACACGGCCATCTCGGCTCTAGCATCAACAAACTGTAATTTTTCCTTTTAATTTCAAGCAACAACATATAAATATTTTTTAGAATGAACATGTTTAATAAACAAGAAGATTATAATTATTACTAATTGTAAGATTGTATCAATAACAATATTTACTGCAGGTTATTTTAATTAAGTGTAATATACTAAAATTGTATGAAATGCTATTACGTAAACCTTATGAGTAGTATAATACACTAAAGTTTTCAGGAATTATTAAATACATTTTGCAACAGTTTTACAGCTGATAGAGTTCGAATACTTTCAAGTTTACTTAGTTTGAATGCACTATGCACTTATAATCGAATGCTAGTATGAAATGTGAATGAAATAGGTTTATTACTGACAAAATGGACTTTGCCCATCTTCGTATTTTTAAATAAAATAATTACTTTCACCAGCTATGACCTGCGCCATGGAAGATATCCTCATATTAGGAGTACTGTAACTGTAATAGCATGTAAGTTGACAAACCCCCCCAAACTTGGTAAAGGCGGGTAAATCTTGTTTTTTACATATTATTATTTATTTAATAAACTGGATTAGCATTATGTCTGATTCCATCATATATAATCTTTTACTTAATATTAATAAAATAATCTTTTTCTTAATTGGTAATTTATATTTTATGTAGTAGTTTTTAGTTCGAGAGTAGAGATATTTATTAAATAAAGGAAGGAAGTAATTTATTAAATAACTTTGTAACCATTTTATTCTAGTATACTTAGATTTTTTTTTATTCTAGTAGTGACATGGTATCACCCAGTTCAGCCTCATTTCTGTATATTTCGAATCAACGCATCTTATACTTTACTAGCAATTAATTACGATTGAATTTCGCTCAACAGGCGAACCCTAGTTATAACAAAAATGGAATAGTTCGATATTTAAATTTTTCGAACACAAAAGAGATTTACTAATAAAAATAATCATCCCTTCATAACATGAAAAGTGTATGTGCTAACATGAAATCTGTTTCCCCGTCCGCAGTCATAGATGGCGTTACAGTACTTTTAAATCGCGCTGACGAAATACGCAGACCATAAATCAAAAGGCCCGGAAATTCGGTGCGTTACCACATCTGCATAAAACAAACTATAAGTATTTAAAGTCGAGTTATCTATTTATAAGAATTTTTGAAGATCAAACTCCTTAATCGGATGATTTGATCAACATAATACATTCATATTGGTTTCCGGCTTTGAACTTTACTTCACTTTGAAAAAAAAATAATACGCACTTTTCATTTAAAGAAAATCCAGAACCGTTTTGGTTCAAAAATTCGATTTTTAAAATCACTTTTCCAGTTTGAGGAATCCATATGCAAAATTGAGTTTGAAAATGGAATTTACATTCGTTCTGATTCCGTCTCATATCTATTAATAAGTCAACATATATTTCTATGATAAATACATTTTTTATGGTATTACTTGGCGGACGAGCATATGGGCCACCTGATGGTAAATGGTCACCATCACCAATAGACGACGCTGTAAGAAATATTAACTATTCTTTACATCGTCAATGTGCCACCAAACTTGGGAACCAAGATGTTATGTCCCTTGTGCCTATAATTGCACTGGTTCACTCACGCTTCAAAACGGGACAATACTGAGAACTGTTATTTGACGGAAGAATATCTGTTGAGAGGGTGGTACCTACCCAGACGGGCTAGCACGAAGCTCTACCACCAAGTAAACATTATCTTACTCATTTCTAAAAAGCCAGTAATGTACTTGCAACCCTCCCGGTACTGTATTTATCCATGGATATTGGGAGTTCACTTCTCATCAGATGAACTGTCTCATGCCATAAAAATAAATAAATAATATCAGTAATTGCTACATTTTTTTATTTATAAAAGTTACTACTCGTGCCGGTTACTTTTAAATCTGATGGTAGTAATAAAAATTTTAACAAAAAGAAAAACCGACTTAAAAAAAAAACACTATTTTAAAACAAATTAATATCCACTAAAAAGTAATAAAAATATTTGCGTATTCAACATATTTTTTAGAGTAATATATATATACCTAAATAATAAATATTAGACTACCTAAAATTCGATTTACGATTTTATAACGTAGTTATAGTTATTGTGAATTTGGAGCCGGTGTCAGCCAAGAAATTTTATATTTCAATTTTGATTTCGAATTTTGAATTAATAATTAATTTAAATTCAATGAAAATTTCGAAAATTTTCATCTAACAAAAAGAATACTTAAAACCATCACTATGATACACTTTTGTTTGAAAATAATAAATAAAATTTTAACAAAAAGAAAAACCGACTTCAAACAAAACACTATTTTAAAACAAATGAATATGCACGAAAAAGTAATAAAAATAATTGCGTATTCAACATATTTTTAGAGTCTTCCTAAGTTAAATGAAATGAAAAATATTAGACTACTTAAAAGTCGATTAACGATTATATCATGTAGTTATAGTTATTGGTATATTTGGAGCCGGTGTCAGCCACGGTGCCCTTGCCCTAACAATCAAAAGAAAGAAGCGATACGAGCCCCTTGATTGATCCAGTATATTATTGTGTTAAAGGTAATTTGTAAAAAACATATTTGTTAAAGTATTCTCGTATTGTTTTTTGATAGATATACTGTAGGGTTTTATTGGCTGACACCGACTCCAAATATAACAATAACTATAACTACATGATATAATCGTTAATCGACTTTTAAGTAGTCTAATATTTTTCATTTCATTTAACTTAGGAAGACTCTAAAAAATATGTTGAATACGCAATTATTTTTATTACTTTTTCGTGCATATTCATTTGTTTTAAAATAGTGTTTTGTTTGAAGTCGGTTTTTCTTTTTGTTAAAATTTTATTTATTTTTTGATTTTAAGTGAAGCTGATGTTGACTAACTATTTCTTTTAATACGGATAGATTAAGCGTTCCGTTTATATGAGTCAGAAACTACTTCGAGGACAATTTCAAAGGAAACTTGCGAATAAAGCAAAAATAGACTTTCGAAAATGCGGATTTAATACGTCACGCGGCGTAAACTACAAGGATCCCTCGAAAGAGCTGTAATCGAACTCAGCAAAAAAACTTTGAAAAAGACCAACTATATTTCGTACATCATATGACATCACATCACATACACAAAATTTGATTAAAGATAGTAAAAAATTCTGCCCCATATCGCACCCTAACTGCGAGCCGTATAGGAGTTCCATCACTACATAGTATAAAACAAAGTCGCTTTCTCTGTCCCTATATCTTTAAATCTACGCAACGGATTTTGATGCGGTTTTTTTTAAAAGATAGTGTGATTCAAGGGGAAGGTTTGTGTATATAATACATGAACAATATAGTAAAGAAACACTGATAATTTTAGAAGTTTGCGATGTGATGTCGTATATAAACAAATTCTGTAGTATATTTAGTATCAGTATTGCACCCGTGCGAAGCCGGGGTGGGTAGCTAGTTGATTATAATATTCGACTATGATAATTACATAAACATAACCACATTACGGAAGGTGACTCAAATATCCAAATAACCTATAAATAAAAGATTCGACCGAGTATCGCTAACGTGCTCCTCAGAATTGTTCCGTTCCCTTCCGTTCCGTTACTTTGTCATGGATCCTGTGCTCAGAACCTTACCAAACTTTCACCAAATTACCCTTGAAGTATATATTTTATAATAAAAAAAGAATTATCAAAATTGGTTAACGTGATTTTCAGTTATTCACCTATTTGTCGCGCATACACGTAATGCAAATTTAAGACTTATGTCGTTTTCACATGGATACCATCATCGGAAAAAAAAATAAAAAAATGGGACCCCACGGGAAGCACTACCTTTCAAACAAAAAAAAAATTATCAAAATCGGTCCACCCAGTGAAAAGTTATGAGGTAACAAACATAAAAAAAAAAAAAAAAAAAAAATACAGACGAATTGATAACCTCCTCCTTTTGGAAGTCGGTTGAAAATGCATTACTTTTAACGATCAGTTACTTTCAATAATGATTTTACGAATTCATATAAAAATTAATGAACGAAAAATCTACAAACAAACAATCAATACTCACCGATCACGATTTTACTGAAGTTTTATATTGCAACATGTATTTTAAAGGATAATCAAACCAATTTAACACATTACAATAAACGTAACTTGTTCCAGAGTTTATTAACATAAGAATTAACAACATTAAATGCTTAGACATCTACAAATATGAACTAAAACTAGTTACTGTATAAATCTTGACCGCGTGGAATGGTGGCAAGAATGCTAGCAGCATTTCCCCGTTGAATCGCAATTCCGATCCTCTGGGCAAAAAACGAACCAGCCCGGTCACCAGTGGTGGCAATCGGGCGAGGTGTTATTCTTTTGATGAAGCTTTTGACACTACTCCAAGGGCCAAGCGTTTCGACAGCAAATGGAATAAAGAAGTAATTTGATGTCAAACACGAATATTTAGATCTTTTACATAATCATCATCGATCTTTGGCTACTCGCATCAATTGGCCGTGATCGTCTAGTGGTTAGGACCCTACGTTGTGATATTTTACAGTAAAATGATTTTATTTTTAATAACAGCCGAAACTTTTTCCCAGTGGAAGAACACATTGATCTATCGTTTATAAAAGTGACATCAAGAAAAGAGTGTACACGTTCTTTAAAAGCCGGCAACGCATCTGCAAGCTCGCCGGTGTTCAAATTTCCATGGGTAGAGGTAGTCACTTTCCATTAGGAACCTCCTGCTCGTTTGCCCCGTATAACATAAAAAGTACATATACTAAAACCAACTCAACTCATGGCATCTTCTGGTCAATATACATACTTATATTGGTTTAGTTCTTACCAAAACAAACCATCGTCTCATCATTGGTGAATTTCAAATATCAATAAGAAAAGTTGAAAATACCATCAGCATCATATTATGGAAACGAATACTTTGACCCGGGAAGATCTTATTGACTTTTCTGAGTCCAAACACGTGAGCTGGGTCGGGTTTATTTTTATAAATGCTCTCCGTAGAACGGAACTTTCTTTCTTCTATTAAGATAAATAACACACGAACTTACCTATTACGTTTTTAGTTGACAATAAACTTATTTTTACTTAATATTGTTGTGTTCCGATTTGAAGGGTCTGTGAGCCAGTATGTAAACACAAGGAACATATCATCTTAGTTCCCAAGGTTGGTGGCGCATTGGGGATGTAAGGAACCGTTAATATTTCTTCAGACAGCGCCGATAGTGGTGACCATTTACCATCAGGTGGTTCAATATTCCAGATTCAAATTGTATGAAGAGGTCGCAAGCTGCAAATGAAATGAATTTAAGCACGAATAATTGGACCTAGGATTGGACCTATTAGGATTATTAGAAATTGAACACGCTTAAATATTTTAAAGAGTGACTAATATTTTTTCCGATCAATATGACTTTTAACATAGGTCAGACAATTTTCAGTCTAGTAACATATTATAAGCATGCTCCTTTTGAGAAAATGCTAGCGAGTAGCATACTCGTTAAATATAGAGTTAGATTTTTTAACAAGTTCATTTATTAAATGAATATTTAACAACGTTCTAACAGCCAAAATGATTTTCGCTCACCATTTTGTAAATCCAAATACTAAATATTATTAATTGTAATATAATTGTTTTTAAATAACAATAAATAAATAAAAATTGACAACATCACATATATTACTTTGATTCCAATGTAAGTAGCTAAAGCACTTGTGTTATGAAAAATCAGAAGTAATGGTATCAAATTTATAGAAATATAACTAAAAATTTTGACTACTGAAATGTATAAATAATTATTATATTATTATAATTTGGTAGATAATAATATTATGAGTCGGTACCTACTGGGACGAATAAAATCTGATCACAATGATTCAAATCAAATCAAATCAAAATAAACTTAATTCAAGTTTACAAGCACTTTTGAATCGTCGTTTTACAATTAAGTGAAGCTACCATCGGTTTCGAAAGTGGATTCTACCGAGAAGAACCGACAAGAATTTCAGTAGTTACTCTTTTGTAACATTTAAAAAATACAAAGTCAAGTTAGTTGAATACAATTATTTAAATTAATATATCCTGCTTGGAAGTCAACAGGTATTAATTGGAAATATTATACCATAATATTCTTTCACAAGAGCTTACAATTCGCAATGGAAGTTGATGTTCGATTAATATTAAAACCTTGCTATGCAATTACGGGAATTCAGACACCGGATATTGCTGTCTCGATCTCATCTCTCGGTGACAGCAAGATTTAACGCTTAAGATTTTGTTTCTAACTTTGCCTTTACTTATAATAATGTTCCTGAACTGTTATGAAGTAAAAAACTTTATAGTACAGCTATATTTACAAAGTCTCATTTAAATATTAAATTGTCAAAATTCTATTTACATTAGAATTAAGGCCTTAGCTATAGACAAATAATAATTAAAAATATTTCCTGAATAAATCATGACCATGTGCAACAACGGGAAAATGCACCAGCTCATCTGTCACCGGTGGTGATGAAGGCGAGATGTCATACTTTTGATGATGGTTTTTGCACTACTTCCCTAAGGTCTAAATTTGAACTGCAAATGAAGTAAAGAATGATTTGAAATAAGAGACGAAACAAAAAGCACATTTTTATTTGTATAAAAAAAATCGTATCTGTGCTGTAGAATTTTGAGGAGTTTCTTCTTATCGACCCAACCTTGGGCGTAATATATGGCCATGTTTACCATTAAAATGCAGGAATCGAATCAATCAAACTTCAACTTATTTTCTCCTGAATTATTTCAGCCACCGCGGGTTATCGCTTGTAAAACTTCTCAAATATTCAAGAAGTATATGCACAATTTTTTGAGCATACTTTTGTGCATGATTCGAAAGAGTTCATGCAATTTCAAGACTGCGGGCTACTGTTTAGAATTTTTGGACGATAAAACCCAAAAGCTATTTCTCGGATTCGAGATTTGAACTCAGAACCTCAGAAGCAGTCTCATATAGACAAGACAGTCAGTACTTTTTATGATATTTAAAAGGTATTCTATTCAAAGTTAATGAAATATAAAAATGATGAATATTTTAAAAAACAAACTCATTATTAACTCGTTTCAAAACTCTTTTACGCGTTCCTCATCAATTCTCGTAATTTTCATTTGGTTTAACTTTTTCGCTGCACTGCTTTAGCTGGAATAACAGGAAATTTTTAGGGTTAACTTTTCCTAATTACTGAACTTCATACATAATTGTTTATTCCTGAATCGTGACGTAAAACATGGGCAAAAACCACAGAGTAATCATGATTTTGTTATTTAAATAACGTAATAATCGATGACGATCCAAAAAACCTACTTGTGACGTTTTGGTTGTAATTTTTTTTATTGTTTAACAAATATACAGGGTTATTGGAAACTATTTTTGAAAAGCTATGAAAACGGTTATGTTTTTAAAATAATCTGCAGGCCAGGTTTCATAATGATTTTTTTAGTTTTTGAGGCATTTTTGAGGAAAAAAAATCAAATAATTACTGTTTAAATATTGAAAAATATCCAGTGTTTAATTGTTTTTTTAAACCAAAAAAAGAATTATTTTAATTAATACTTTTTTTTTAAATAAATTTTTGAAGTTCCATTTTTGACAATTTTTGAAAAAAACTAAAAACGTGACTCAAAAATGGTTCACTTTTGGATTTTGCATATATGGGGGTTAAAATTATTGCAAATAGTCGCCCCTATCACCTCCTTACGGATATACGTCGAGTTACCAATAACCCTGTATATATATATATATATAACAAGTTGTCACTTTGTTCGCTCATGTTTTAGGGGTTTGTCATTATGTGTTTGCCAAAAAAAATAGCCTATGAGTTCTTCCTTGGAGTTCAAGTTTGCTTCATACCAAATTTCATCAAATTCGGTCCATTGGTTTGCCAGTGAAAGAGTGGCATACAGACAGACAGAGTCACTCTCAAATTCATAACATTAGTATAGAAGTATGGATTAACAAACTCTCAACCAATTTGTACATGATTTATCCCAATAGTTTATTTACTTCAAGTAATCTAAGTTTCATTAAATTGAACTAGATATTGAAGTGGATTGAATATTACTTTGGGAAAAGTTTAAGCCCATTTAAAATAAACCAATTTCAAGTTCAGATTAAGGGTAGATATTGATAACGAGCCTTATTTAAACGATGCATACTGTAAAATAAAAACCTCTTAATATAATTACTGAAGAAAGGTATTTAATAACATACACAATGAAATTAATCAAGCTTTATGGTTAATTAATTAAATAATTAATAATGAAGGAATGTTAAATTATATATGTATTTATTATTTATAACAATAATATTCAGTTATTTGTCAGTATGTGTATATATGTGTATTCCACCAACCCGCATTGGAACAGCGTGGTGGAATATGTTCCATACCTTCTCCTCAAAGGGAGATGAGGCCTTTAGCCCAGCAGTGGGAATTTACAGGCTATTCTTGTTGTTGTTGTTGTTGTAGCTTAATCTACATACAACATATAAATTATTAGTTGTCGCCTGCGGCTTCACTTGCGTTTTAGGCAAAAAAGAAGCCTATGTCCTTTCTTCAGTTACTTCAGAGTTCAAGTTTCATACCCAATTTCATAAAATTTGGTTCAGCGTTTTGGTCGTAAAAGAGTTACTTTCACATTTATAATATTAGCATAGAAATAGTTTTCTTTCAAAGTAAACATTCAGTTGCAGGTAAGTTTGAAGAGACATCTATCCATCCTCCTGCCCTTATCCCAATTTTTTTTGGGGTCGGCGCAGCATGTCTTCTCCTTCCATACTTCTCTGTCAGACGTCATCTCACAAGTAACACTCTTTCTAACCATATCGTCTTTCACACAATCCATCCATCGTTTCCTTGGTCGTCCTCTACCTCTATATCCATCCTCATCCATGCTCAAGTTTGAAGAGACAATAATTTATTTATAATAAGTATATCCTAAAGAAGAAATAAATTTCATGAGAACATATTGAAATGAAATATGGTGAGCTGAGATGGCCCAGTGTAGAACGCGTGCATCTTAATCAATGATTTCGGGTTCAAGCCAAGGCAAGCACCACTATATATATGTGCTTAATTTTTGTTTGTAATTCATTTCGTGCTCGGTGACGGAAAACATCGTGAGGAAAACCGCATGTGTCTTATTTCATCGAAATTCTGCCATATGTGCATTCCACCAACCCGCATTGGAACAGCGTGGAGGAATATGTTGCACACCCCCTCCTTAATGGAAGAGGAGGCCTTAGCCCGGCAGTGGGTAATTTACAGGCTGTTACTTTATAATGAAATATTACGAAACAAAAACTTTAAGAGCCTTCGGTTCAAAGATCGTTTGTATATTTTTCAATATATACATACTATATGTCTAAATTCCACACAGCCTTGTTTAAAATATATTAATATTAAAGACGACAATCACATACTATATTATTAATCAATTTGACATGCGTAACATAGCGACCAAATGCGTGACCGGTTTATTTCATCCGGATAATTCAAATTTCAACCCGGATATCCGGACTTGAACGTGACTTCACTCTGTAATTGAAAACCGCCCCGTGAATAACTCATTCCAACTTACTCAATACTAAATGTGCTAGTCTACACCCGGATAATTTGAATGCCGATTCACATTAATCCGGGTAAGATTGACGGGAAATAAAAAAAAGTGTGCCACGATACTCTGGTGATGTGAGAAATTTATGTGTATTAAATAATTTATCTATACCAATATTATAAAGAGGTAAAATTTGTAAGTTTATAAATTTTTATGTAGGGGGTAATCACTGGAACTCATAATCCAATTCTAAAATTTTTTTAACTGGCAAAAAGCTACATTATTCATTAGTGCTATAGGCTATAAATTGTTTCTATAACATGTATATTGACCGAGCTATCACAACTTTTGTCTAGCAAGTCGGAAAAAAATATCTCATAAAATAGAATTATTTGCGTGCGCTGCCTAAACAGTTGCTTAAAATTAAAAACAATGTATGGCTACCTGGTTCGTCTTAATTATTTCTACATAAAGTCCGCGATACTATATCTCTATCTTTTATATTTTATCTTTTATATACTAATACGCGAGCGAAGCCGCGAGCGGCCGCTAGTAATTAATGAAATGCAATTAATAAGTATGCAGTACGTATGTAGCTATAAATCGAGTAGGTAACGTTAAAAATATATATGCGACGTCATCATTATTATTATTACATATTATAAAATAAAGTCGCTTACCGCTGTCCCTATCTATGCTTAGATGTTTAAAATTACGCAACGGTATTTGATGCGGTTTTTGATAATGGATAGAGTGATTCGAGATGAAGGTTTTTGTATAATACATGGACAATATAGTAAAGAAACAAGAAAAAGTCAGTTGTATATTTAGTATCAGTACTCTACACGTGCGAAGCAGGGCGGGGTGCTGGTAAGATATTTTGTGTGTGTGTGGCATATAAGCAGCGCCGGATTGCACTTGGAACCCAAGGCAGCAACTTTTTTTGATATAGCATAATTCTCGCTATATAAAACTACAATCTCATCATTTTTTCATAAATTTCCTCTATGAATGAATTTTTATGTATATTCTAAATTTCGAACTTTATCTTTTTTAGGTATAAATATATTAGTTGAAACACCTGGAGGAAATATTTCCGTTACCTCCGAATAAATATTTTAATAAAATTTCATAAGCTTGATTATGAGATTTTAAAATTCATTTTTACGTTATTTAGGGAATTTCGGGTATTTCATATTGCGTACTTTAGTGACGAAAATAAAATTATTTTCAGTAAATATTACTTGTTGAAATTTGACAAATTATTCCATACTAGCAGTAGCTCACAGCTTTGCTCTCGTTAGATGGTTAGTTGTCGTTAGGCAAAACAGTAGCCTATGTCCTTCCCTGGAGTTTAAACTTGTTTCATACCAAATTTCATCAGATTCGGTTCAGTGATTTAGTCGTGAACGAGCAACAGATAGACAAGCAGAGTTACTTTTACAGTTATAATATTGGTTGAGATTAAACGAAGTCAGTATTAGGGCTTTGTGCAAGTTGGGTAGGCTACAATGGTAGCTGATAATATATCTTACAGTACTAATATCTCAAACTTAAATTGCTTTAATCAATATAGAAGTATTTATTACACTTTCTTATTGATCAATTGAAACAGTACCACCGGTTCGGGTGTTCAAAACACTTGTGTTATGGAAAATCAAATGTAACGACAGCACCACAAACATCCAGATCCAAGACGTCATAGAAAACTAACGAACTTTTTCCACATCGACTCAGCCGGGAATCGATACTCGGCTTGGAGTGGTGTACCAATAAAAACCGGTGTACAGCTTCTCGACCACGGAGTCGTCAAATCAGAAGGCCAATCCTCGTCAAGAAAATATAGGTTGTGTAAAAAGTGGGAAACTTTATGGTAAGTGGTCGACACTCCTTTAGATATTCTCATTGAAAAAAAATTGACATCACGTGATCCCTTGAAGGCAAGGTAGTGAAAGTACATACGTACAGTCTACAAATATGTATCTTGATTAATTTTATCTGCTTAATATACCTCAAAATACCAATAGTCGGCGGAAAACCATGTGCTTAAGAAAAACATGTGTCGTTATAACAGGCCGAGGGCCCGCTGGTATCGACAGACTTGTTCGAGCCGTCGAAGCGATCGGACTATGTTGGAATAAATCAGAGAATAATTTCATACCTCTTTCCTGAGCTTAATTTCATACCTCCGAGGATGAATAGAAATCCATACGTCGAAGAACAATCTGGGACTAAAAAAAGTAACGGCCTGGACCCTAAGGAGAGGGTTTCGATGCTTGCTGTTCCAATGCGGTTCGGTGGAATGCACATGTGGCAGAATTTCAGATGAATTATAAACACAAAATAAGCACAAATGTATATAGTGGTAGTTGCCTGGGTTTGAACTCGCAAACATCGGTTAAGATGCACGCGTTCTAACCATTGGGCCATCTCAGCTGGGACAACCTACTCCGTCATATTAATAAAATTATACAGAACCCAAATCAAGAAACTGAAACACTGCTAATTAAAATAAAAAAAATACATGAAGCTATTCGAATACAATCCGAGTATAATTTTCCTCGGCGACAATAAATCAGCTAGGATAAAAGTGCTCTTATGTTAAATATCCGGGGGATACCCGGTTTTCAATTCTCGGTAACCGGATTTGATACTGACCGCCTGTGGCTTAGTTTCCATTATTGTGTCATTATTTAATTTTATTGATGTTTTTGTTTGCTAGTTCGTTTGGGTCATTCTCACCCTTAAAGTTTGAAATCTTAGTGATTCTGTGACAATATAAGTACAAGATTATAAAATAGATAGGTAATAATAGGTTGATCTCAAAAAGGGTTTTTTTTTTATATAAAATAGGTAAGGTAGGTAATAATAGAATGTTACCTGATGGTAGCAGGTTGTTATCTCATTATATGTAGTATTTTTCTTGAAATACATGTATGAGATTTTTATTGTATGATTGCGGAGATATGAGGACCATATTGTGAGTAAGGTCTTGGGCCTGGATGTGGATGTATATAGAGGTAGAGGACGACCAAGTAAACGATGGATGGATTGTGTGAAAGACGATATGGTTGGAAATAATGTTACTTGTGTGGTGTCAAATAGGGAAGTATGGAAGATAACATGCCGACCCTAAGTATAATTTGGATAAGGGCAGGAGGATGATGATATATTTAAGAGTATTTTGTTTTATATTAAACGCGTATGTCTATTTACTTATTTGACCTCGAACTCCTAAACGGAAGAACCCAATTTCATTCATTTATTATATATGAAAGGTGACTTGATCAAGAGCGGACCTCTTATTCTTTATAATAAGAGGTCCGCCGAAATTGATGATTGTCAGTTTTTCTTCTAGTTCATTAAGGGATACTTATTTGAAAATATTTGGAGGATTTGAATTTCATTTATTATACATGGTAAATAAGGCTTATATCTAACACTCAATTCATAAATACATCTATACCTGATATTATAAATGTGAAAGTAACTTTGTCTGTCTGTCTTTCTGTCGCTCTTTCACGACTAAACCGATGAACCGAATTTGATGAAATTTGGTATGAAGCAAACTTGAACTCCAAGAATGGGCATAGGCTACTTTTTTGCCTGACACATGACAACCAACACCCAAAAACGCGAGCAGGCGGGCGGCCAATAGTAAAATTTAATTAAAATGATAACATAATGAACGAAACATGGGAACTTACCATTTTCAGTTATTACGATTGTTCCTCTATTTCAAGTTCATTTTAAAACTCCTAATTTTACCCAGCTACGCGTAAAGTTCATATTTGTAGTAGACATTTCCCAAAGGGCGAGGGCAAAGGCCCCCTGTAAAATTTACATAGCCATCACACAAACGTATGTTAAGGTCAGGACTTTCAGGAACAAGATGGTAAATAATTCAACTGTTGGTAAATTCACAAAAGAGCCGAGACGTCCTGGCGGTTAGAAAAGGTAAATCTTATCAGATTGATATTTCAAAGCCTGGCATCTGAATTTCCATGTGCTAAATTTCTGTTTATAATTCACATCGTGCTCGGCTGTGAAGAAAAACATCGTGAGGAAACCTGCATATGTCCACTTGTTGGAGCAGTGTAGTCAACCGTCGAGATAAAAGACTTTATTACAGTGATTGAACGATGGTAGCCGTTACTTGTAAGTTTACTTAATACTTTATAATAAGTAAAGAGGCTGAATAGGAGCGAAAATCGGCCTAAACTAACAAAACGTATAAAAAAATCTATATTATTTAATGGTTCAGTATAATCATAAATACCGTAATACGAAACTCTATTACGTAATACGACATCTCAACCAAAATTTCAAATTTACTCACATATCTAAACATTGTATATTATGTACTAGTATTAAACAGTCGTACAAATATGTATGTTTGTTCTCAATGAGTTGAACTGATTCGATTGTGATGAAACTGTTGCGTGAAGTGCATACATCAGCAAAGACCCAATCACATCAGGATCTTATAAGAGTACCTTGTCCTTCAATTTTAACTTTTTACTTGGTGATAGGGCATTGTGCGAGTCTTTCTAGGTGGCTACCACCAACACATCATATATTCTACCACCAAACAGTAACACTTTTTGTTCCGGTTTGAAGCATGAGTGCGCCATAGTGATTACTTGATACCCAAGGTTGGTGACGCTTTGGCAATGCAAGAAATATTTATTGCATCTTATATCACCAATGTCTTTGGACGGTGGTGAAAATTTACCATCAAGTGGTCATTTTTCCCATTTATATACCCTTTACTCTTCCTGAGCCAGGACAGTTAACTGGTAGTTTATATTTTAAATATATGATCATCTAGTTGTACAAGTGACTTCGTTCACGAGATATTCATTTTATACAAACAACATACATGCAAATAAAATGGTTATGGGCGATGGTAGTCACTTTCCATCAGGTGACCCGCCTGTAAGCCACCTATTCCATAAAAAAAAAGGTTTTGCTTAAGCTCTATTATAAAGTCCATAATTCCAAGCTATTCATGCTTCATTCATAATTCTATTTATTTAATTTTTTACGGTATTAAAAATCATGATCAGTAATTTAGTACTAACGCATGCTTACATTGAAAGTCATGAAATTCACACGACTAAGACGAAAACAGTTGGGTATAAATCTTTATTCCAAAGGAGAGTTAAACATACGTCAGATTTACATATTCCATGTGACTTGTTAATGGATCTGTGATATGATGCTCTACAAACACTTCATTAATATATCCTTGTTATATTAAAAGGCTACTCCGTTACTAAATGTATTCATACAGGAAGACGCATCTTTAAATTAATTGTAAATCAAATGCTGTCCATTTTCGTAATCGTCTCACACACACTAAGATATGTAGACGTATACACACGAGCCTCACTCACTCACACTAATATAACGCAATTAATTATTTCACGAAGAGATGCTCCATCATGATTGAAGGGATCTATGTCTATTTACACCTTACTTTCATTTCTATTGTCATTTTTCAATGAACCCATATGTATGTCAAAGATTATTTTCGATTTCGATCAATGATTAAGTAAGTTCAAGGTCAACAATCTGTATTAATTTCTTCTGCCATTGGAAAATGCATTCCGTGATATCAAGTTGGAATACGTACTTAAATATTTCCATAAAGTTTACATAACATCAATTTACCTGAGAACATCTCGAATAAAATAAGACAAATATTTTCGAGGGTAATGACGAAAAATATTAAGCAAGGGTTAAAAAAAATTGTGGGATAATCTTTATTATTATTACAATTATGGCTAATTTCGCTTGCAGGATTTAATAGGATTTTGAAATTCCCGTTCCTGGATTATCTCTAAAACAATTTTACAATAGGGTAAGGGCCCTTAAACCTAATTTTACGGGTATTTTTTATGATTTTAATTAAATGAAATTCTGGCAATAAAGTGAGCCTAGAAGATCGCAACGTTTGATCATAGTCAAACTGTGTACAATTGTTCTAAATTCAAAATCCTCAGCAATTTACTTGGCGGTAGGGCCTCGTAAAACCCGTCTGGGTAGGTACCACCTACTCATCAGATATTCAACCGCCAAACAGTACTCAGTATTGTTGTATTCCGGTTTGATTGAACTAGTGTAACTACAGGTACAATAGACATAAAATCTTAGTTCCCAAGGTCGGTGTCGCACTGGCGCTGTACATAATATTAATCATTCCTTATACTGTCTGTGCTTCATCAATCTTCGAAATAAAGACGTTATAGCACAGACCTGTAACTAATATGTTATAGGGTTAGACGTGTAATCGATACGACTTGGATACCTCCAAGAAAACAACCTCTAGATTTCTTAAAGACCGTTTGGGCACTGCAAGGTCCCTGGTGTTGCAAATGCTTATGGGCGGTGGTAGTAAGTTTCCATCAGGTGCCTTCTGGTCGTTTGCCACAGGTTTTTTGATCATATCACATGCATTACTCTGATCCCAATGTCAGTAGCTAAAGCACTTTTGTTTTGGAAAATCAGAAGTGACGACGGTAGCACAAACATCCAGACTCAAGACAACATAGAAAGCTAATGAACTTTTTGGTTTTGTGGCGTACTCATGAAATATGTACACACTAAGCGACCACGGAGGTCGTATAACCGATAAAACTTATTGCATAAAAATAATTTACATCGACTCACACCTCTCCAATAATAACCAAACAAATATGTTTTCCCTTTGCTTTTACCAAGTACAACAAATTAGTTTTCGATCCTACTTATATTTTTTCAAAATTCGTCGTTTCATTCTCATTCGTTATTCCACGGGTCGCTTAAATTTGATTAAATCGCTGTAGGACACTCGTTTTAAATAACCTTTGTATTTTTTAGAATCCTAATTTCCCTCAAGGATTTGCCCGTTGCTCCCCCATTTCGTGCTTCTTATTATAACGTTGATCAAGAATAAAATAACATCGTCTATTACACGAACTTCTCATGACTGCTTTTGTCATGATATTGTCATTAAATAATTATTCGTCTAATTTCTTTTTAAATTGTTGAGAAATTGTTTTACCTAAAAAGAGGTTACATTATAGATACTGGCACGATAAAAAGTATGCGTGGTCGATCTCTGTATATAACTAGGTAATTAAATCGAACTTAAAAAATATTGGTATGGATATTTTTGAACTTGGAGTCTATGTATCAACAATGTATATTGCTGTGTGTTGAGACCGTAAAGCATTCCTGTGCATGTATCATGTACAGTTGCCAGTCTAACGTGAGTGGGCAATTGGATTATTTAAGTTATGTGGCAAATTAAACGCTTTGAGAGCGTCTTTTATAAATCTACATAAATTTAGAAGACTTATCGGGCAAACATATCTTATTTGAGAAGATCAATTGTTATATTAAGGAGGAACATATTCCATAGATCGAGTGTGCTGAGATGGCCTAGTGGTTAGAACGCGTGCAACTTAAGCTATGATTGCGGGTTTAAGTCCAGGCAAGCACCACTATATATTTTTGGTTAGGAAACCTGCATGTGTCTAATTTCATCGAAATCATCGAAATTTACAGGCTGTTACTTTACTTTACTTTAATAATTATGAATTTCAAATCATTCTCTCATCAATATAGCGTATCAATGTAATTCCGTTTTCACGAATGAGTTACGAAGTGATTTCTCACGGAATGCCGCTGGAACTAAATATTAACATTGTGTTTACAACTACCCATCCAAAGTTCAACGCTGAAGGAAAATATCGTAAGGTATATGACGCATAGAAAGTGTTTATACACCAACCCGCCTTAGAGCATCGTAAGATAGTAAGCTCAAAAAAGTTCTCTTGAAGAGAAATGGTCCATTTTCAGAATTAAAAAGTAAATAATAAACAATTCAAGATACTTTTGCTTTGCAATCAAATTCTATATACAGTAAACTTGGTTTAAAACCAAACTTTTCCGCTAATTGGCATCTTAATAAATCTTCCTTTGATCACAACATTAAAATGTACAGACAGCAAAAAACAATGAAATAATTTCTTTTCGTGATACATTAAAAAAAAATACTTGCAACAAAATTCAACCTTCTAATTGTATTCTTATCACGCCCCAAAGATAAACATCGTCGTCTCAAATATTAAAACTATAGAATTTTCGTTTGAACAAAAACACTTTATGATGCTAACCGTACAACTTGTTCCCTTTGATTTGACATTATAAACAAGCACAGCTTAGTTAACAAGTTTCTTCTGTAAAATGATTGAAATTCAGTCACAGCTGCGGTGCGACGCGAAAGAATAAATTAACGAAGTTTTAAGTATCTCTCTTGCTTAAATATTTTATTAGAATACAAAGAGCTTGCTTTATTTCGGCAGTTTCGTACAACGTGATGGTTCAAGGTCGAATTTTCTCGAAGAATAAATTGCACTAAAAAGTTTTGCGGACGGTAGCATAGAGATGATAAAGTGTGCTTGGTTCTGTAAATTCTTCCAAGCAAAGTACGCTTACGTGTAATATTCGGATGAGAAGCAGAACTAGAATGGTATAGCCCATTTATCAATTGGACTATGAAATATACTTGGTGGTATAACTTCGAGCATCGTTTGGGTAGGTATCATCAACAACAACAACAGCCTGTAAATTTCTCACTGCTGGGTTAAGACCTCCTCTCCTTTTGAGATGTTTTGGAACATATTCTACTACACTGTTGTCCACGTGCAGGTTTCTTCACGATGTTTTCCTTCAGCATCGAGCACGAGATGAATTATAAACATAAATTAATCACATGAGTATTCAGTGGTGCTGTTTGGGTTTGAACCCGCAATCATTGGTAAGGATGCACGCGTTCCACTGGGCCATCGGCTCCAGGTAGAATCCACTCATCAAATATTCTACTGTCAAAAAGTAACACTTGTGTTACGGTTTAAAGGTGAGTGAGCCAGTGTTACTAAATGCACAAGTGATATTACATCTTAGCCTAGGTTGATGATGTGCATTATGTAAGGAATGGTTATTATTTCTACCACATGTATATGAGCAGTGTTTATTACCAACACACCACCAAGAGATGATCAGATCCTTTTGCTGACAGCAGGGTTATAGATACTCTCCCTAAGCATCGTTCCATATTCCTTTTTTAGAACCAGCTTTCGCCGGCGGTTTTTCCGAACCGATACGACATGGGAACCTTCAAGAAAAGAGCGTACACCTTTCTTAAAGGCCGGCAACGCACCTGCAAGCCCCCTGGTGTTGCAGATGTCCATGGGCGGTGGTAGTCACTTTCCATCAGGTGAGCCTCCTGCTCGTTTGCCTCCGATCTCATAAAAAAAAATAATAAAATTCTTCTAGCGTGTTATCGTTTTAAGTTTTTGTGAACAAAGATATTGTGTCACTTCTGAATTGGCTGTTAGCCAGTTTGGCGGATAAGTGGAATGTTTTAGTTTGGGCACAAACATGTGCGTCCGGTCTTCGAATAGATGACAGACGAGGCTGATGGCCTGATATGACACACCTATGTCGATTAATCTCAAGATCATTAATGCTTTTATACGACTCCAATTATTTGTAGGTGATCATCAGAAGTTTTTTTTTTATGGAATGGGGGCATACGAGCAGGGGCTTGATTGCTTGAAAGTGATTACAACTGCCCACAGATGTCTCCAACACCGGGGGTTTGGAGGTGCGTTGTCCTTGCGTCGCCTTTAAGGAAGGAGTACGCTTTTTTATTGAAGGTTCCCAAGCCGTATCAGTTCGGAAAAACCGCCGGCGAAAGCTGGTCAACAGTCAACAGCCTAGATTTTGTTTAGCAACGGGTGAATGGTAAATGACACTTTATCTTAATTTCCAATCGTGTCTAGAATATTTTGGTATAAGAATACCAAATAACAATATCAAAAACAAAATATCTAACGGGGCTCATCATAGAATGGCTACTTGTTAAGCTATCAAGAAATTTCTTTTTATACAAGACACGCTATAAGTATGGCAATAGCCTTCACCATTAACGAGTTTTCTTCGATAAAACCAAATCCCTTAATTAAATTTTAAGTCTTCTGTAATTACGTACGGAAGAGAAATTACTGTACGGTGATGATGTGGAAATGTACTGTAATTTAGTCTTTATTTATATGGTAATAGGATTCAAATGAAGTCACTGTTAGGCCGTGTGTACAGCGGGCTTAAAAATAAATTTGGAAATAGGCCGTGTCTCTCAAAGTAGGCCCTGAAGGGTGATTCAATGAGTTTATTAGGTATTTGGATATTGGACTCACATTGAGAATTTTCGATTAAAGCTTTATTAGTCGAATGTTGGATAACAGAAATGAATTAGCGGTATTAGATTGCGGTTATTCATAGCTTTGTCGATAAACTATTTTGTTTAAACTGTCATTTTGCTGTGATTTATTTAGGCAATAAAATATTTGAAGCTATCTAAAATAGGTATTCTAAATGAATTCTAGGCTTTTCTCAAATCTAAGGATTTTTTAACATGCTTCCTAATTTGTATTGTATTTCTAGAAGAGTCAAAAAACCGTTTTTTAAATTTTTAATGAGCTTATAGAACTGTTGGTTAAAATAACATAATTCAAATGGATCCTAAGAGGACCATATCATCATCATCAATACATAGTATAAAACAAAGTCGATTACCGCTGATTGTCCCTATGTATGCTTAGATCTTTAAAATTTCGCAACGGATTTTGATGCGGATTTTTTAAATAGATAGAATGATTCGAGAAGCTTTTTGCATATAATACATGGACAATATAGTAAACAAACATTGATCATTTTAGAAAATTGTATAGGAATGTTGTGATTAAATAAATTCTCTAATATATTTAGTATCATCATATTGCACCAGTGCGAAGCCGGGGCGGGTCGCCATTACGACACAAAGGCGAGTGGCAAAGAACAAAAGCTACATATTAACGTTAATAGCAATTTACATTACGTTATGATCATTGACATTAAAGTTTACAATAACACATTAAACCTTATATGTTAGAAAGAGACAGAGATAATTAGAAAGAGAGGGAAAATCATCTAAAGGGAGATGATGTCTGTAAGTTCATACTATAGTAAGTAGTAAAAGAATATCTTTGTAATCAAAATCAAAATAAACTTTATTTAAGTGGGCTTTTACAAGCACTTTTGAATCGTCAATTAACAATAAAGTGAAGCTACCACCGTTTCGGAAAGTAGATTCTGCCGAGAAGAACCGGCAAGAAACTAAGTAGTTACTCTTTTTCAACATTTAAAAAATACAATGTCATGTTAGTTAATACAATTATTTAAATTAATATGTCCTGCGTGGAAGTCAACAGGTATTCATTCCACGCTTTTTTATCATCCTACAAAATCTTGTATCGAGTAATACGCCTTTTTTACCAATGTATTTTTAATAAACAATTTGAATTTACGAAACGTTCGAAATACGAAATAAATCGATGCCCTAAGTCTAGATATCTATCTAGATATCTATCTAGATTTACCGCTTGTATATTGCTATCTAGCAATATTGATTTCTGGCTATAAAGGCAATAGCAACATCACATTACAAAGCAGAAAGACCGAAACCTCTCAAAGTTGGTGACATTTTGATTGAAGTGGCGAACGGCCATTACCCGGTCGGGACGGACATCCGGACCGCTATAAAGATACCCAGAACAGAGGGTGGTCAGACTGAAGTGCGGCTTATCAGTAGCAACTTTCACAGATGTGATACCTACAGTTTTTTTTCGTATGCTATTTTTATACGTTGTTTCAGAAAAGAGTTCGAAAACGAGTTCCAAAAAGTTTGTATATCTTTATGAATCTTTGTGTTAAAGAGTTAATACTCTTATAATAATAAATATAATAATATAATAAAACTAATAAGTTTTTATAACAAACGAATAAAACGGTTTGTCACAAATAAAAACAATTGTATTGTAATTATTTCGCCGGTTTTTCTCAAGTCTGAGATTTTTGTATATTTTTTAAGTAATAATATTTTTTTAAATAATATTTTTTAAATAAATGTATTCTATATTTAAATGACCTTTGATATTGACTAATAAGTTTGTATTGTAAATAATTGAGTTACATTTAAATCAATCAGTGAATAGTATAACGCAAATTAATTTATCACGTCTGTGTACTTTATGATGGTGGTCCAGTGGTTAGAACTCGTGCATCTTAACCGATGAGTATTGCTAGTTCTACTCGGTAGAATCTACTTATAGACTCGGTAGTATCTCATTAAGAATATTTTGATGTACAATTGTAGAGACATACACTCGCAAACAATAAAATTGAATTAATGAATTTTTCTAATTTTATCATAACTAAATTATTTGGTAATTTAAATACAGTACGTAAATGTAACTTACATAATTTATTCAATTATTCAGACTGTTAATCGTGCACTACGATTAACTTCAATTATTAAAAAAAATATTTATTTATAAGACATTTAATTTAAAAAAAGAATTTCGAAAAAAACCTCCTTACATGTAAAACGTTATGTCTTTGTCAAATTAGAAATGACATAATTAAAAAAAAAAAACAGTTCCATTTTCAAATTAAACATTACATAAGAATATCTCTGGTTCGTTTTACAAGAACCATTACGTACGTTCCCTGCGAAGCGTTTATCCGCACTGCTATAAAGATGTCGGGTCTGGTCAAGTTGAGGGGCGTTTTATCAGCTTCCAAATGTTCTGCCATTTCAAGGATACCGTTTTGAAAATTTTCGTTTCAACTTTAGTTATATTTGAATTTGTTTTGGACTGAATGATTATGATTCAATAAAAATATGTTGATTGATTATTTTTAGAATATGTTGTAATGTAATATTTTAATTTTTCACGATTAATACTGACCGAATGTCTGATAGTGGCCGGTAAGAAAAATAATGTCAAAAAACGCGGCGGCAGTGTTTTGTTATAATTCAAATTATTTTTGAAATAATTAGAATTATAGTCCAGTTTTGGATATAAATACGGGATGTATTAAGCACGCATTAGTGGATATAATAAATGTGAAAATATATAATAAATAAATATGGAAGAATATCGTTGTTTAAATTGTGACCATCCTAAGATTTCATAGTACAAAAAAAAGGTTGTTGTATATAATACTTGGACAATAAGTATAGTTAGACAAATATTTGGACATTCTCTATTATATTTAGTATCAGCATTGCACGCTAGATACAATATACGAAGGAAAAAATCGTTTGTAAAACTAAACATATATACTAAAAAAACTAAATATATATAATCTTAGAACTTATGAGATAGCGTCGCTGAATAAACTTTAGAATATTTTTGTAAAAGAATATCCAACAATGGAAAATATAATTCATTTTCTTTCCACTGCACTTACCAAGAAAAAGCCCAATTTGGTTCCAATATTTTTGTCCAACGCTATTTTATTTTATGTAATAAGCAGACACGGGCAAATGACTTGATGGTATGTGGTCACCATCGCCAATACACATTAGTGTTGGAAATATTTGCCTTACATCGCCAACGCGCTGCCAATCTTGGCAACCAAGATATTATGTATGTGCCTGTACTTACATTGGCTTACGCGCCTTTCAAACCGAAAAACAACAATCTTAAGTATTTCTGTTTAGCGAGAGAATAACTGATGAGTGGATGGCACTTAATCGGCTTGCACAAAACCCAACGACAAAAAGATGGTGAATTTAAACGCAAATAAAATATTGTGCAATTTCCTTTACTCAGATATAGTACGACACAATTTAAATGTAGCAAACATCGTTTGGAGAATGTTATATGACATTACAGATTATTACGTTTGCGTAAATATCATTTTCGCTTAAGAACTATATAATGATTGATGATTCTGAAGTCACTTACTTCGAATTTTGACGATGCTATATTTAAGTTGTGTACTTTTTATAAATAACCAACTGTACTCGCGACTTTTTACGCGTTTAAATTTACCAAAAATATATATATTGTCGCCTAAGTTACTTATTATATCAGTTATCTGCCAGTGAAAATCCCGTCAAAATAAGTCCAGCCGATTCAGAGATTAGCCGGAACAAACAGACAGACAAAAATTGTAAAATAATATTTTGGTATATGTACTGTGTATACATACATATGCATTGAGTAAAAAAGGGCTATTTTAATATTACAAACAGACACTCACATTTCATTATATGTATATAGATAATGTTATCGTGCAGTATGGACATAAGTGTGCGTTACATACCATACATCTGATAGCGATAATATTTACGTGTGTGTTTGTGCAGGAAGGCTTCGAGCAATGTCCACATCAAGAAGTTTCAGAAAAGTCGTAAAAGATAAATGTGAGAAATAAATAAATGGCTTGCAACGAATAGTGACCTCACTAGCAAGTTGTAATCAAAATAAATATATAAATTGCACTGTTCTATAAATAACAGAAATTTACTGAAAATAATTCAATTGTTTGTCTAGGAAGTAGATCCTACTTCAGACAGTTTTGCATGCACAGTCAGAGTAAGAAAACCTTCGTCAGTTTTCAGATTCTTTCCTTTATCAAGTCTCAAAAATGTTGTCTTAAATTTTCGCGATGATTACACATTTAAATAAAACTATTTATAACGGATGAATCGCGTATATTAATTATTTTTAAACATCCCGACGTTTCGAGCACTTTGCAGTGTTCGTGGTCACGGTTCGTGTACCTTTTGAATCTAGACATCAAATCGTTGCGACGCAATATGTCATTCTCGATCGGTAAAGATTATCGCTCATACTGAGCACACGAAAATAGATCTTACGGTGACGAACCTTTTCTTAACCCGACTGTACTTTATACGAAGTTGGTGGTAAGTTTGCCTCTGCTATATTTCACATATGGTAGTGCACTCACTACGCCAGCCACCGC
The DNA here is from genome assembly GCF_905220365.1 of Vanessa cardui. NCBI lineage: Eukaryota > Metazoa > Arthropoda > Insecta > Lepidoptera > Nymphalidae > Vanessa > Vanessa cardui. The sequence goes on from NC_061146.1 coordinate 9,224,685, forward strand.
AATAAGGCATAAGGGACATAACGTATTAGTTACCAAGTACGATGGCGCGTTGACAATTAATTAATATCTAGGGACTGAGATGACCATTTACTAGCTTAGACCACTTATTTACCAGTCTATCTTTCTCTAAATGAAACGGTGTTTAATTATAAGTTAATACAAATTATTGCTAATAATATTATTCACTTTTTGGTAGAGCTTAGTGCAGGGTCGTCTTGGTAGGTACCATCAACCAATACCAGTGGCACATTGAGAAATTTTAAATCTCCTCATTATTTAATATTTATTTCAACTGTGAACTTTTACGTGTTTCTGAGAGAATGGTCTTGACGGACAGACGAAAAGCGAAATCATTTTTTAAGGATTGTATTTTTCCTAAAGAGGTAAGGAACCCAAAACAGGATAAATATAAATTATAAAGAAGAATAATAAGTTACGAAACGAACTATAGTTAAACCACAATGAACACTTGAGCAGATAATTTAGGATGGATTAAAAAAGTAAAAGTAAAGTAAATTAACAGCCTGTACATTTCCCACTGCTGAGATAAGGCCTCCTCTTCATTAAGGAGAGGATTTAAAACATATTCCACCACGCTGTTCCAATACGGGTTGGTGGAATGCACATGTGGCTGAATTTCGATTAAATTAGACACATGCAGGTTTCCTCACGATGTTTTCCTTCACCGCCGAGCACGAGATGAATTATAAACAAAAATTAAGCACATATACATAGTGGTGCTTGCCTGGGTTTGAATCCGAAATCATCGGTTAAGATGCGCGCGTTCTAACCACTGGGCCATCTCAGCTCAGGTTGATTAAAAATGTATCTAAAATAACATTAACTTGTTTTATATTGATTATATTACTTATGTGTTAGTATGTATCAATCAAGTGAGAATATACTTCATTCAAGTAGGCTTTTACAAGCACTTATGAATCGTCATTTATCAAACTACATTAAGTGAAGCTACCACCGTTTCAGAATACAGATTCTATTGAGAAGAACCGGCAGGAAACTCAGATATTACTCTTATTCAACATTTAAAACAAAGTTAGATAAATACAATTGAACTTTTATTTAAATTTAGAAAGGCTTTGTGTAAGGCTTGCTTTGTAGAAACTGCCTAGTGTATACACCAGGTAATCCACTGGGTCCCGGGTTCGATTCCTGACCGAGTCGATTTAGAAAAAAAACATTAGTTGTTTATATTGTCTTGGGTCTGGATGTTTGTGGTACCATCGTTTCTTCTGATTTTCCATAACACAAGTGAATTAACTTCTAACATTGGGATCAGAGTAATATATGTGGTATTGATTTGTATGCAAAGTACAATCGGGGTAAGAAAAGGTTCGTCACCTTAAGATCTATTTTCGTGTGCTCAGTATGAGCGATAATCTGCTTTACCGATCGAGAGCATATGACACTGAGAGTCATATTTTGACAATTCAGTAGAAGATGTCATATTATCTATTTTGAATTGGTAATGACTAATTACGCCATTAAAAAGGTTTCATGTTGTTATAAAATAAGACGTAGTCCAAAGATGTTATACTATTTTGAACCAAGCTATCATACTATGACTTCTAGAGTCGAGATGGCCCAAGAGTCGATATGGCCCAGTAGTTAGAATACGTGCATCTTAACCGATGATTGCGGGTTCAAACCCAGGCAGGCACCGCTGTTTCATGTGCTTAATTTGTCTTTATAATTCATCTCGTACTCAGCGGTGAAGGAAAACATCGTGAGGTAACCTACATGTGACAAATTTTATGGAAATTCTGCCACATGTGTATTCCACCAACCCGCATTGGAACAGCGTGGTGGAATATGTTCCAAACCTTCTCCTCAAAGGGAGAGGAAGCCTTTAGCCCAGCAGTGGGAATTTACAGGCTGTTGTTGTTGTTATCATACTATGTAAGTTTAATTTCATATGCAGTTGTCAGTTTAGTGCCTTAGTTTCAAAAGGTACTAAGAGTTTAAGATTTGATAAAGGAATAAATTTGAAAACTGACCAAGATTTTCGTACTCAGAGTGTATATTAAACTTTGTGTATCTGTTCCATAGTATTCGATATTGGTTCACGTGATTACTCGACCATTTAAGGTCACAGCACGTAAGCACGCAGTTATGTGTAGCTCATAACCTTCCTCAATGGACTAGCCGTCTAAGGCAAAATCAATTATTCAAATCGGATTCCTGAGCATAGATTGCTCAAGTTCTTTGTGATGCAAAAATACGATCGGAGATATCATCACGAGAAAGATAATCCTGGTCATTTCCTTAATGGCTATCCCTTATTTAATCTTAGGATTAAAGAGCAAATTTATTATACTACAATACCTTTTAATAACAGTACAGTACAGTAGCAGCCTGTAAATTTCCCACAGCTGGGCTAAGGCCTCCTCTCCCATTAAAAAGATCGTTTGGAACATATTCCACCACGCTGTTCCAATGCAGATTGGTGTAATGTACATGTGGCAGAATTTCTATGAAATTAGACACAAGCAGGTTTCCTCACGATTTTTTCCTTCACCGCCAAGCACGAGATGAATTATAAACACAAATTAAGCTCATATACATAGTGGTTCTTGTAAGAGTTTGAACCCGAAATCATCGATTAAGATGCACGCGTTCTAACCACTGGGCCACCTCAACTTTAGGTTTTAATAAAACAATACATATTTACATTTGCTTATAAATAAATTGCAATGTTTTCCAACCTACGGAGCTAAGTCTGAATATGCAGCTTACAAAACCAATATTGACACATGAATATTACAAAACTCCGCCATCGTAAAAAAAAGGTCCATGTTTCGACAAAAGGTAGTTTGATTTGAAAGTACGAGAACAAAAGAAATAGCTTTATTTCCAATCGGAAATGTATTGAAAAATGTTTTTAGATGGTATTTTAGCTTTGACTTCCATGTTTTATTAGCTGTATTATTTGAGAGGATTGAAATGTTTTCTATCATAATACATTTCCACTGTAATCTGAATGAATTTTTCATCAAAACGAATACGCTTTTAGATATATGCCCATACCCAATTATTTTGGTGATGCTTATCTGATTAGGGAAGGACAAATTGGCGACGTTATGATAGTCACCATCGCCTATAGAAAGATTAAAAAAAAAAAAATTAATATCCGGGTAGGCAGCATATGACTCATACCTGATAGTAAGTGGAAGTGGAGTCCAAATGCCACGACGACTAGTACGGACAGCAAGAATGAGCTGCACTAGTCGCCCTCGCCATGCCAGTCCGCAAGATGCCTCTTCACGCCTCATTTGAAGGCACCCAGGTTATAAGAGGAGGGGAAGACGTGTGCTGGTAAAGAGTTCCATTTTTTGAAAATAGGTGCCAAATTTCTTTGTGTGCGTTAGGGTAGATGGCATAGTTAGCCGGTGACATCACGAGCCAGCACGAATAATAAATAGCCTCAAGTTGTCAAAGCCATGGCCTTCTACGTGAAGTCTCTCAACGTAGTCGGATGCTGTCAGATTATGGGCGCGAGAAAACAAAGTTCACTTGTGTTTGCGCAAATGTCAATTAAACGCCATAACAGCGAACAAAGTTGGAAATGTTATTTAATTCACAACAAAGTTTCTGTTGTACAATGTATCTTCGACGTTGAACAGGTGATTGAATAATATCTTGATGAGTGACTTTATGACCTCATAAACTTATACGATCGATAATTTCAGATAACACTTATGGTTGCGTTCTAATTTAATGAAACTGTTCTGTTCATATGATTATTTTGTCAAAATTGGTATATATTATCCGTCGCATTTAAAAAGGTACCCGAAATGTAGACGTTTCTCTAATCTTTAATTGAATTGAAATAGTTTTTCTTATGTTTATATATGACATTTTTATATTATATAACATACTACGAGTTCATTATTTTTGGTAGAATCTTATTACCCAACAGATGGTTGCTTTACATTTCGTTCAATACTATAAAAAATCCTACTTCAAAAATTTTTTTTGGATGATTCAATTATTATGTTTAATATACATTAACGTTTTCGTGTTGTAATCATACAAATTATAAGATATATTCGCAGCATTATGTGTTGCGGAGTGCAAAAGAGCCGTACGTTGAGTCTAGGTATTTTTTTTTTTGGAATGTGAAGATCAAAATGTCTTTTTTATACGTAAAGGACTTTGTGATGAGCGTATTTCTATCATTTTTATATATTTTTTGTCTTAGATTATATATAGGGCCCCGGCTTCGCGCGGTTGCAATGCTGATACTAAATTAACTGAAGAATGTTTTACAATGTTCACAGTTTTTCAGTCATTCTCTACAATATTGTCCATATATTATACAAATTAATCTTCCTCCTGAATTAACCTATCTATTCAAAAAAAAACGCACCACAATCCGTTGTGTGATTTTAAACATATAAGCATACATAGGGACAGACAGCGATAAGCGACTTTTTTTTATACTGTGTAATGATAAATGCCATTAAAAATAATCGTGGAATAACTTGGATTTCAATAGAAAGCTCAAATCGTTCGATTGCAAGAATCACAGAGCTTTAAGCGTTCACACAGTTTATCTCGTTCGGAGAGGCAAAGGAAAACATCGTGAGGAAAACCTGCATGTGTCAGCAGGAACACACGAAGTGTACTTCCGATAGAACCAATACAGAGGATGCCTTGTAATCAATGAGGAATAGATACTAGTTATGAAATATTTTCAGTATTTTTTTTATATATATTTGATACTTATCTGCATAATATACGGTACATATTGCGGGTTCAAATCCAGGTAAGTTTTATTATCGCTACATTATCGTTTGCTAAATTTCTCTTTAAAACTATAAACTGTCTTATGTTAAAGAAAAAAATGTCATGAAATGTCAGACAAATAAAATTCCATCCAACATGTGTATCATATGACGTAAGCTGTAATTTTTAATTTTAACCCGGAAATAGATTTTTTTTATTAAATATAAAATTATTTAATTATTTTTTATGGCAACAGTACCAAAACACACACATACACATTTCAGGCTGATATTCCTATTATTAAACATCACGCCTACACTCCCAATTTTACGAACTTACAACGAAACGGAAACTACAGATCAGCTATAACTTTTTTACCAGAAATGTGTCCAAAATGCGAGCCAAGTCCTAATCTTGGCACCACGCCCTTTTAAGGTCGCTGGGGCCATAAAAGTTGGGACCACACTTCGACTGAACCTCGGAAACGTGCCCCAATAAAACGTATGGTACAGGAAACGGCGTACATATCACACGAGTATTCGACGTGTTTCGTAAACAGAGGTGAATTTGGTTTTATGTAGTGATGGGAAAACTATGTATCGATGTTTTTTATTATATGGAAATTATATGGAAATTCTATTAAGCGACCTTCAGGAGATTGGACTAACGGAAATCATCTCCTGTGAAAAAAACGTTATATCTCCTCCACTCGACCTTGCCTTCTCTTTTTATTTAATTATTCGTGTAATGAAAGGATTTACATATGGGTACTTATAAAGACTCCTTAAAAATACTAGAAAAATGTGAAACTTATTTATTTATTAATTTATATGGGATTTCCAACATGCCAATTTAATTTATTGTTATTTTTTAATACTCGAATATTGTTAATTATTTTCATTGCATTTTCTATTTAATACATAATATAAAAGTTGCGAAAGCAACTATATTCTAACTAAACAACACTATATCGTTTAGTTGTTACAGCGAACGCTTATAAATAACAGTAACATTAGAATAGTCGAGACACAATTTTCTAAATCGCGCTAACGTTATGTTCGTCGAAAAGTGTATAAGGTTTCAGTGTTTAACACAATGACAGTGTTACCAAGCTTATAAATAGCGTTTCTTAGTTCAGGATTTTCTCAAAGGTTCATTTTACATTGGTTTTGGATGAATATTATCATGACAATAAATAAAATAGATTAGAATATTGTTTAATCTACATTTCTACAGTTCTCTTTGTTTCTGTCTTTCTCATAATTAGGAAATAGGTGCTAGTCATGAAAAACACTATGCTCTTCCTAGGAGGTCAAGTTTGTTTCAAGGCAAATTTGATCAAATTCGGTCCAGTAGTTTGGTCAAGAAATAGCGATAGACATACAGACAATAAGACATATGTAATTACTTTCGCATTTATAGTATTACTGTCAATTATTTATTGTTTTTATTTTACTTAATGTGCAAATGTGTGTGTATACAAAATAAACTTTTAATATAAGTTAAATACTCTGAATCACTTATGGGAAAACGAATAAGCTCAGCGTGACCTTTATGTCAAAACTGTTTTATACTTTGCAAGCGAGGTTAGGTTAGGAAAGTTATTTTGTTATTTCTGGATTCAAACTTTTATCAATTTACGTGATATATTTGACTAATTTTTATTTATACTAATACTAGCGACTCGATCCAGCTTCGCACGGTTGCAATGATGATAAATACACTGCAGAATGTCTTACAATGTTCACAGTTTTTCAGTCATACTACTACATTGTGCATGTATTATACATATAAACCTTTCTCTTAAATCAATTTATGTGTTAAAAAAAACCGCATCAAAATCTGTTGCGTAATTTAAAAGATCTTAGGATACATAGGGACAGACAGCTGTATCTAACCGAATTGTTTAATAAAGGGTTAAATTATTTGTTTGTATGTAGGTGATAATCTCCGGAACTTATCATCAAATTCTAAAGACTTTTCCACTGGTAGAAAGCTACATTATTCCTGAGTGCTATAGTGTACCGTATCGTAAAAATTGCACCCGTGCGAATCTATTCGACTGGTACCAGGTAAATAGACTACATAATCTTAAAGGAGCACTTATCGATCCAAGAGCTGAGATAGCCCAGTGGCTAGAATGCGTGCATCTTAATCGATGATTGGGGGTTCAAACCCAGGCAAGTACCGCTATATATATGTACTTAATTGTATTTTTATTTCATCTCGTGCTCGGCGGTGAAGGAAAACATCGTGAGGAAACCTGCATGTATGTAATTTCATCGAAATTCTGCCACATGTGCATTCCACCAACTCGCATTGGAACATGGTGGAATATGTTCCAAACCTTCTCCTCAAAAGGAGACGAGGCCTTAGCCCAGCAGTGGGAAATTTACAGTTACTTTACTTTTACTTATCGATCCAACGTTATTAAACTTCTGCTTAACACTGACGCAAAACAAATTATTGTTGGTATGTGTAATCTTTGTGTCTTAGTCTCGTCCTATTTCTAAGTGTTCATTTGAGGGTATGAAAATTCTGATGACTGTTTTAATTCCTCGTCGTGTTTTAATTGTTAGACACATGTTTATGAGTGGAACCACGTACAAGGGACATAGGATCTTAATTCCCAAGGTTGGTTAATTTTTGTGACGTAAGAAATGATCAATATTTCCCACAAGGCCAATATCTACAGGTATTGGTGACCACTCAACACCATTTCCAATTATAAAACTCTATTGCTCAATTCACTTCTATGATATAGAATAATATTAGGGTTCATTTGTAAGGAAGTCCAATATGCTCGAATACATATTACTACCTTTATAAGAGCGATAATACCGCGATTCCGTCGAAGTCATGCAAGGCCTGACGTAGTAGTTTGTACTCAATGTCCGATAGTCAGCGTGCTTTATAATCCCTTGTGAATTTTTCAAATGAATTCTTTTTAGCTTCCAATATTTTTATGACGTTCAGTTTATAAAAAATCGTTAATATCGAATAAAGAGAAACGCGTACTTTCGTTCGGTACATCACTAGTAAGCACATAAGCCGCGTTCACGCAATTTTATTTAATGAGCCCATATATCTGATCCGCTTTTAAATAAATTTTAATATTGTCTAACATTTTATTTTACAGTTTATTTCAAATGCATTCAAAAGTAACTCTTATTGATTTGACGATAAGTACTAAAATCGCGTAATGAAAATTTCATCACAATCAGCAGTGTTTACGCTAAAAGCAAATTCGACGTTATTACACAATGTTTACTATTGTGATTGCAATTTCTCAAATCCCAAACACTAAATATTATGTCGAATGCATGACAAAATCAAAGGAAAAGTTTTTGTAATATCAATCTGTTAATTATTATTTTTTTCTTTTTGCAATAGAAACTCCTTCGTAAATGCATAATTCAATTCTTTTTTTAAAAAATTAAACCGACTTCAATATTAAAAACAGCTAGTGAACTAAACTAAACGCGATCTTTTGTTTAATATTATTATTCAACTAACAATATATTTATTACAATTATTAAATACGCAATATTTACCATTTTATTTATTTTTATTTGGTGGAGTTCGATATTTCGACATCTACGAATGTCTTGTTCACGAGACAAAAATGAAAAAAACATGGTACATATCCCGTATATAATAACTGCAATTATAAAAATAACCTGTTAATTTAAAATCTTATAAACAATAAACTTGGATAATATGCCTTACTCTCATTTTTTTTAAATACAAACCGACTATAATATATGTAAATTTTATTTCATATTAGGGTTACCTTCAAACGAGTTTTTTCGACACTGAGGTTATCCACTTTACCTTCAACGCTGAGTATGAATAATTATAAATAAAAATTACAGAGTGGAAACTCTTTTGAGTAAGTGCATTTGCATGGATTAGCAATAATCTCTATCGCGTCTCTACAGATCACTGGTCACCATTTCATACAATGCATGTACTTGAACCTATTTATATGAACAAACAACAACAGCCTGTAAATTTCTCACAGCAAAGGCCTCCTGTCCCTTTAAGGAGAATCTTCGGAAAACATGTTCCAATGCGGGATGGTGGAATACAAATGTGGCAGAATTTCTATGAAATTCGACACATGCAGGTTTCCTCACGATGTTTGATGACCGCCGATCTCGAGATGAATTATAAACACAAATTAAGCAAATAAATATTCCGTGGTGCTTGTCTAGGTTTGAACTCGCAATCATCGGTTAAGATGCACGCGTCGTAACCGCTGGCTCTCGGCTCTTTTAGACGAAATTTGATGTGAAAATAGAGTTTCAATTCAGCCCTTTAGGTTAAAATGGGAGTTGACAGTTAGCGTGCTATATATTTTAAAGTCGCAAGTTTAGCTTAGTAAGCCTAATTATATAAGCCCTTAATATGTAGTGTATAGTAAGTGTATGTACATACATTACACATTTGTGTGTATAAATGCGAAAGTAACTCTGTCTGACTGTTTTTATTTGAAATTTGGCATGAAGCATGTTTGAATTCAAAGAAAGTTGAGAGGTTCGTCATGTTAATATCTCATGATCAACCCCTCAACCCCTAATGCTAGCGAATCCGGAGCGGCAATTACTTCTATGGAAAATTGAAAATAGTCTTATAATCTATATCTATACTAATTTTTCTCTCTAAATGCGAAAGTTACTCTGTTTGTCTGTCGCTCTTTCTCTAGCAAACCACTGAATCGAATTTGATGAAATTTAGTACGAAGCAAACTTGAACTCCAAGAAATGACATAGTGTACTTTCTTTGCCTAACAAATAATAACCAATCCCTAAAAGTCGAGCGAAGCCGCGGGCAATAACTAGTTTTTTCATTATTTATGTTTAATTAACATACATTGCTTATGATATTTGTATTATTAAAATGTTTATTACACATTTTATTTCATTAACTCAATGGATAATCGTACTGGCATAAATTAAAAAAGTACATCATTATATCCAGCAAAAAGTTACCCGAAAAGAGGATTTAATGTTTTTTTAAAAACGTGAATCGAATAATATGAAAAGAACGAGCAACGTTATCTCTTAACGCTTGACTAAAGGTCTTGGAATCTCGGCGCTTAATGTTGAAAGATTGTTATTTAATCGTCGGTCATGCTATTGTTTTCATATTTTACTTCGATTAAAAATTAAACAATTAAAATGAGATGATGATTTGTTACCTGAATTGTTAAGCCATTTTACGTTGGATTTCTCGTTGGTTTTCTTTTGTTATGTTGATATGGATTGGGTTACCTGATGGATAGTTAATGCGTCACGATAGCTTGGAAGAGATCCCCTGGGGCCTGCAGAAGAGATAGAGAGGGTACCACTGGTTTTTTTAATTAATTCCAGTGTATCGGGGCGCATTTACCGTCCAGGGAAGTTTGAATAAAATTAAAAAATCAAAATATACTTCATTCATGTAGGCTTTTACAAGGCAATTTATTAAGTGAAACTACCACCGGTTCGAAAAGTATTTTTCGCCGAGTATTGGTAAGAAACTCAACAGTAACTCTCTTTCAACATTTAAAATACAGTCATGATAGTTAAATACAATTATACATGCATGTAGTATATCATGTCTGGAAGTCAACAATTGTTAATTCCACGCTTTCTACATAAAAAACTTACAGCTTTGCTTCGATGACTAACATGACATTGAAGAAGAGTAATTACTGAGTTTCTTGCCGGTTCTTCTCGGTAGAATCTACTTTCCGAACCGGTGGTAGCTTCAACAACAACAACAGCCTGTAAATTCCCACTGCTGGGATAAAGGTCTCCAAACCTTTGTTACCTTTCTGGTGGTGTGGGTATAAAGAAACAATATTAGGTTATAAAATTTTTAATGCCCAGTAACATAGTATTATAAACAACCAATTACTTAATTTACTAGTTACTTATGTTACTTCTTATAATGACTATTATATAAAAATTATGCCAGCTAGACTCAGCGTGGGTCACTTGGGATAAAAGGCAAGCTTGAAAATTCAATGTAATTCAATGCAATTCAATATAAGGTTGAAAATTAGGCGCCACTGACGATTAAATTAGTTGTTGTGGTTTGAAAGAATACACCGTTCGCCAGACCGGTGTAAACGAACTTTATAATATAATTGAAAGGGGGTACATCACCAAAGTTTCCAGCTACACGTGGATACCGACAACGGCTTAAGGAACAGGCCTGCCGTCCTTGGAGTTGCACCAGCCGCTATCTGGGCACACTCAACCAGGAACCTGGCGCTGTTCACTCTTAATATTTCCATTCAAGAAGTCCACGTGGTGGGTAAATCCGATTAAAAAAAAAAACCTCCTGTAATACGAAATATACAGGTTCAATAAGTTAAGCAAATAAGCAAATGATAAATACCTTAACGAGAGATGTAAGCACGAATTTACCTTCTGGAGGTTCAAAATCCTGCTTACACAAATTGACGATCTCAACTCCGGAGAACCATTTCAAAGGGTCACTGGAAACCACAATTTACACATGATTACGACTTATTGAATTGTAAACCAATGCATTTAATCAAAAACAAGAATTAAAGACTTACAATTTTTTACGAGTCGGTAAACATGATATAAAGTTCTGTCAAACTTCAAAACTTCATTGTTAATATAAATTCTGAAAAGATAACTGCTATTAAAGCACTGAATACTAAACAACCACAAATTACGAAACTCAACTATTAAGACAACTCACCGATATATTCAGTATATCGAATTAAAAGTTTGGATTCGGTGTGAAGCCGATAGTTCCAAAATTCAAAAAGAACGAAATCGAAAGTTCACGAACCTTTGAAAGGTTAGCGAGTGTGACCAGTATCACTACAAAAATACCCTTAATGAAAAAGGAATTATATCCATAATTAAATCAGGGAAATAATTTTGGAATAATTATTAAAATTAAGAAAAGTCAAAAATGAGGCAAAGTAAATTTATTATAACTAGACTCCGACCCCTACATCGAAGAACTGACCTTTAAACTGGAAGACAGCTATTAAATTAATCTGAAACGATGTGAAATGACCTTTAATAAAATTCAACAAACGAATTAGATGATTAAAATCTTATTTTAATAATTGTTTTAATGCACCTTTAAAATAAATGTTATTAGTCGAAGCGTTATACTAGCAACACCGACATAAATTAAGTGGGAAACGGGTCAATGGCACGGAATTTAGCGAATTGACACTTTTTTGACGTTTTATATAATCATAAAAAAAAGTTAAAATTATGAACATAATTTTTAATGTAACAGTACCTCCCCTCCCGGAAGAATTTTGCGAGGGTAAACGAGAAAAATTCGAGCTGGCCCTCCAGCTCAGAACCTCGAACAACACAAATAATTAATTGAAATAACATTTCAAATGTGAAATATAAAATGATAAAAAAGTGGAAAATCCAACTTAAGAAAACTACTACTCACCACAACTCATTTATTCGGCTACAACCAAATAAAACAAACCGAGCTCCCACGATATGTGCAGGATAAACTCCACCAAAGCTTAAGCTCAACAAAAGCTTCGCTGCATGCATAACCAGACGCATGAACAAAACTAATATCTGCTCTAACACAGATAATATAAAAATAATGCTTCTCATAAGCATCTTAAAAAAAAATTTACTAGTAGTCTATGCCACTAAATAGAGAATATAATTAACCTCTATAAAATAGTATCACGACACCAAAATTCGCGAAAATAATATGACTAATTAACTATTCGAACCCACGAGAAGTTAACAGTCTTAACCTTAACACACTATACAAAAAAAAATGTACAAACCAACAGACATAACAAACCTTAATAAAACCAACCGTCAGGACTGATGGTACTCACACATAAGACTCTCTACTGACCAGACGAACAACACACTTGTTAGGTAATATGGGATGGGAAAGGAATATTAGGAAACCAAACAGATACCACACCAAACACAGAAGTGGACACTGGAAGGTGACAAAATGTCAAGGAATAGTATTAAGGCTTATTTTTACAGAGTCACAAACCGCTCTGAGTCGTAAGGCTTATTTTTACAGAGTTACAATCCGCTCTGAGTCGTAAGGCTTTTTTAAGGAGTTACCAACCGCTCCATAAGGATTTAGGGTGAGGAAAAGGAATAAAAGGAATAAAAGGATGCCAAACAGATACAACACCATCACGTTGATACTGGACGGTCACCAAACGGGAAGGAATAGTTTTAAGGCTTATTTTTACAGAGTTACAATCCGCTCTGAGTCGTAAGGCTTATTTTTACAGAGTTACAATCCGCTCTGAGTATTAAGGCTTATTTAAGGAGTTACCAACCGCTCCATAAGGATTTTAGGGTGAGGAAAAGGAATAAAAGGATGCCAAACAGATACAACACTATCACAAAGTTGATACTGGACGGTCACCAAACGTGAAGGAATAGTTTTAAGGCTTATTTTTACAGAGTCACAAACCGCTCTGAGTCGTAAGGCTTATTTTGACAGAGTTACAATCCGCTCTGAGTCGTAAGGCTTATTTTTACAGAGTTACAATCCGCTCTGTAAGGATAATAGGATGAGGAAAAGGGATAAAAGGATGCCTAACGAACACAAACGAAACCTAAAGACACTGCTATCCATACCATAATAAACCAACTGTCAGGACTGATGTTTCATACCTCTCCTCTCTGCTGTCCGGACGTTCACACTTTGCAATACCTAACGACACTATCATACCTTAATAAACCAACTGTCAGGACTGATGTTTCACACCTCTCCTCTCTGCTGCCCGGACGTTCGAGAGACAAGCAATAATAACTTTGCTTAATGGGTGCCGTATCACCCGTATCGATCGAATGTGTTATAACATCCGTTTGACCTAAGTCGAAGTCGAAGTCTTCCTTTCGAAGGAAACCTCTTCAAACTTACCAAACACCTCCTTCGCAATTACGCTTTGCGAAGAAGATAAATCCTCAAGGGGATGTAAGGGGATGTAAGAACTTCACTCCCGAAACTACATTCGTTTCGGATGAATCAAAGCTTACATCAAAAAAAATAAGTTTGGTGCTAAACCAAACCTACACCAAAATTAACCCCAAAAATAAAGGGTGTTGTCACACTAGGGACAACATAAAATTTGATTACGTTAGTCTTAGACTTCAGCGTAACCGGTAAAAATAAATAACCTGACACACGGGATCGTGCATCATTAGCCGATATAAGAAATATCAGATGTGTCATACATCTGAACACCCTGACCGACAAAATATTGACCTAAATTTGACCCTAAGATAGATATAGATGAACCGGGATCTAATAAACCACAAAACTGTTCATCAAAAATAGAAACCAACAAATAAGGACGAATGTCATCCGGAGGACGCTGCATAGCCGCTACACTATGAGTAAAGAAAAGTGAGATTCGTTTTAAATACTTCCGCCAATCGTCAGGATCAAAGTTAGCGAAACGACTTGACGGAAGGCTTATCCGTTTTATGGATCAGCTGATTTACAATTAAGACAGGACTTAACGGTGATGCCCTTAGTACCACAACTAAAACAGACTATAACCTTAGACTTACAAGTACCCAAATCATGTCCCTTAACCCTACAACGAAAACAAAACAAACCAGGTTTACTCTTGCCGCGAATCATCTCGACTTTAAAAGATTTACTATTAAATTTTAAATTTAAACGAGTAATAGACTTATCAGACGAACAAGAAATTTTAGAAATAGGTAAAGAATTAACCAAAGCAGGTGAATGATCAGTAGATTGATCGTTAGCAGCTTCTTCAAAGGTTTTCCTAAAAGATCGAAACAAACTATCCACTTTCGAAAGACAATCCTTAAGTTTCACATTCAATTCTTCCTTTTTATAAAATAAATTAACATCCACTTCAATCCTACTAAATCGATGGAAAAGGTGATGTGCTATAGCTCTTAACCGGTTAAAACTTTTAAATTGAGGCTTAGATGACAAGGTGAGTAAGACTTCATCCAGTTTAGAATCAATAATTTCAAACTCGCTGGCTGGATCCAAAGATGTTTCTAAAATCTCATCAGCAGGAATTGAATTCACTAAGTCCCGAATCTGAATCCTCAACTCTTCCACTGAACCTTTAGGTTTAGCATCCCTTATCTCAACTCCATAAATAAGTTCATCCTTCCTAAGTAAGTGATAAGCTATAGGCCTTTCCATGATGTAAAAAAAAATATTTCCCAAAAAAAAAATATTCTAAGTGTAAGCTATGAATGTGACAACTGGTTTTATATAGATATAAAACAAAATAAAAAAAAAACTATTTGAAAAAAAATTGTATTGAACCAGTATAAAAATTTGCAGAACCCTAAAAGTTGTAATACTAAAGAACCACACAAACAATATGAATAAGGTTCAAAAACAAATAAATTTAAATCAAAGTTCATATAGAACTAAATGTGCAAAAGTCCAAAGGGCAAGTAGAATTAATTGTCATATTAAATGCTGATAATAAAAAGTTAAGTCGAGCTGGCTTCACAATATAATAATATGTAAGTCACTTAATACTAAACCTGTTTAAAATATAATTGCATCAATAATTTAAATTAATCCTCTTTAAGTAATAATTATTATATAATTAAAGTAATATCACAGTATGATAATTTACTTAAAATTTACTACCAATGCAATATGAAATGTTGTAAAGTTAATTTGAAACACATAATAAAGGACATAATTATCAAAATAGTACTTGTTAAATCTTTATAATAGTTTTTATACAATAACAATATTAAACATTGATTTTCAAACGCCTTATTTCAATATAGCAAATACAGACATACTGACTATCCCAAGTCACGCCCCACGTTGGGCGCCACTGTTACCTTTCTGGTGGTGTGGATATAAAGAAACAATATTAGGTTATAAAATTTTTAATGCCCAGTAACATAGTATTATAAACAACCAATTACTTAATTTACTAGTTACTTATGTTACTTCTTATAATGACTATTATATAAAAATTATGCCAGCTAGACTCAGCGTGGGTCACTTGGGATAAAAGGCAAGCTTGAAAATTCAATGTAATTCAATGCAATTCAATATAAGGTTGAAAATTAGGCGCCACTGACGATTAAATTAGTTGTTGTGGTTTGAAAGAATACACCGTTCGCCAGACCGGTGTAAACGAACTTTATAATATAATTGAAAGGGGGTACATCACCAAAGTTTCCAGCTACACGTGGATACCGACAACGGCTTAAGGAACAGGCCTGCCGTCCTTGGAGTTGCACCAGCCGCTATCTGGGCACACTCAACCAGGAACCTGGCGCTGTTCACTCTTAATATTTCCATTCAAGAAGTCCACGTGGTGGGTAAATCCGATTAAAAAAAAAAACCTCCTGTAATACGAAATATACAGGTTCAATAAGTTAAGCAAATAAGCAAATGATAAATACCTTAACGAGAGATGTAAGCACGAATTTACCTTCTGGAGGTTCAAAGTCCTGCTTACACAAATTGACGATCTCAACTCCGGAGAACCATTTCAAAGGGTCACTGGAAACCACAATTTACACATGACTACGACTTATTGAATTGTAAACCAATGCATTTAATCAAAAACAAGAATTAAAGACTTACAATTTTTTACGAGTCGGTAAACATGATATAAAGTTCTGTCAAACTTCAAAACTTCATTGTTAATATAAATTCTGAAAAGATAACTGCTATTAAAGCACTGAATACTAAACAACCACAAATTACGAAACTCAACTATTAAGACAACTCACCGATATATTCAGTATATCGAATTAAAAGTTTGGATTCGGTGTGAAGCCGATAGTTCCAAAATTCAAAAAGAACGAAATCGAAAGTTCACGAACCTTTGAAAGGTTAGCGAGTGTGACCAGTATCACTACAAAAATACCCTTAATGAAAAAGGAATTATATCCATAATTAAATCAGGGAAATAATTTTGGAATAATTATTAAAATTAAGAAAAGTCAAAAATGAGGCAAAGTAAATTTATTATAACTAGACTCCGACCCCTACATCGAAGAACTGACCTTTAAACTGGAAGACAGCTATTAAATTAATCTGAAACGATGTGAAATGACCTTTAATAAAATTCAACAAACGAATTAGATGATTAAAATCTTATTTTAATAATTGTTTTAATGCACCTTTAAAATAAATGTTATTAGTCGAAGCGTTATACTAGCAACACCGACATAAATTAAGTGGGAAACGGGTCAATGGCACGGAATTTAGCGAATTGACACTTTTTTGACGTTTTATATAATCATAAAAAAAAGTTAAAATTATGAACATAATTTTTAATGTAACACCTTTTAAGAAGGTTTGGAACATATTCCATCACGCTGTTCCAATGCGGGTTGGTGGAACACACATGTGGCAGAATTTCTATGAAATTTGTCACATGCAGGTTTCCTCACGATGTTTTCCTTCACCGCAGAGCACGAGATCAAAATCAAAATCAAAATAAACTTTATTCAAGTAGGCTTTTATAAGCACTTTTGAATCGTCATTTTACAATTAAGTGAAGCTAAGATTTAGATGAATTATAAAGACAAATTACGCACATGAAACAGCGGTGCTTGCCTGGGTTTGAACCTGCAATCATCAGTTAAGATGCACGCGTTCTAACCACTGGGCCATCTAGACTCAACTTGTGGTAGCTTCACTTAATTTTTAAATGACAATTCAAAACTGCTTGTAAAAGCCTACTTGAATAAAGTTTATTTTGATTTTGATGTGAAGATCATGAATACTAAAAAAAACATTATATTGACGTTTTTTTCACTAGTCTTAAGTGGATATACAGCTGTCCATCCGCTATTCCCAAAAACTCCTAAATGTACCAACTTTTATGACGAATATTTTATATCCTTTCAAATTACCCAACTTTCGTCTTCAAAGAAGTTATATATTTTTAAGATACACGATAACTAGTTAAACGTGTTTTTCTTCGAGGCACGCAACGATAAGAGTTTTCTGAGTGAGTCAACATCCGTAAAGTTCAGTGAGAATTTTATTCGAAGAAATGTTTTCTATGAAAATGAGCCATTCTTCTAAGAAATGCCAACGATTGCTCAAGGTAAACAACTGTGACACACTTATCTAATACCGTCGTATGTATATTTAAATATTATTTGAACTTATATTTCAAGCGGACAAAGAAATCGACAGATATGAGTGGTCATCATTACCCATAGACTTTGGTGGAAAACTTTATATTTATAGGAAGGGATAATACATAATCAGGAAATAGTCTACCGCCAGCAAAACTTCATGTTGTTTTTCAGTTTAAAGGGTGAGTGAGTCAGTGTAACTACTGACACAAGTAACATAACATAGTACTGCTGACAAAGAGATATTAGAAATGATTGTACATTACATACATATATAATTGTATTTTAACTAACATGACTGTAGTTTTAAATGTTGAAAAAAAGTAACCACTGATTTCAACCTACCAACACGACACGAAGCAACCAATAAACTATAAACAAAAACTAAATATTAGAAAACGCATTAACGATAGGTTTGAACTCGTAATTTTTGATAAAGTTCCACGTGCAAAACCACTGGACCATCTCGTCGAGATATTTTCAATTACGATACTGACGCCTTGATATCAAAATGTTTAGAAGTATATCATAAGAGTGTAAAACGAAATTCAATCTTAGATTTTACAACTTTCACAGGGAAACGACGACACCTTTAAAAAGATAAAATCGTTGAAAAAGTTATAAAAATATTAGTCCAAATATTCTTTTGAAAATAAAATATTAATCATTTAATATCTATACATAAAATGAAATTGGAATGTCTGTTTGTAATATCAAAATAGCCCTTTTTACTCAATTCATATTATGTATGTAAAAGAACATTTTTTTGTCTATTTGTTCCGGCTAATCTCTAGAACGTCTGGACCCATTTTGACGGGACTTTATTTGAACTTTATAAATGTCTCTAAGTGTGCTAAAACGTTACTACTTTTTCCTTCGTGGTTAATTGTATTATAGCTTACCGCCTGGCCACGGCCACGCGAATATTTGCCAGGCGCTTACTAGCGTACCACCCTGGCTTTACACGGGCTTCACAAGTTATATAGATTTTCTGTGAACTAAAACTAACATAACTTTTTGTTTTTTTTTTTAAATCCTTACCCCATCTGTGTGATGCGATATACACATAAGATAACATTAACAGCCTGTAAATGTCCCACTGCTGGACTAGGTCTCTTCTCTACTCTTCTACCTTTGAGGAGAAGGTTTGGTTTCCATCACTGTTCCAAAGCGGGTTTGGGAATACACATGGGGTAGAATTGCGTTGAAATTATACACATACAGGTTTCTCCACATTTTCCTTTACCATGGTGAACGAAATGAATTGTAAACACTAGGTGGAAGGGCTTCGTGCAAGCCCACCTGGGTAGGTACCACCCACTCATCAGATATTCTACCGCTAAACAATAAAACGCAGTATTGTTGTGTTCCGGTTTGAAGGGTGAGTGAGCCAGTGTAACTAAATTCACAACGGACATAGCATCTTAGTTTTCAAGGTTGGTGGCGCATTGACGATGTAAGCAATAGTTAATATTTCTTACAGTGTCATTGTCTATGGGTGATGGTGACCGCTTACCATCAGGTGGCTTATAAGCTCATCAGGCAAATTTAGTGGTGCTTGATTATGATTAAACTAAATAAATATTTATGTATAAAAAATGCAGTTGTATTTCATAATATTTGAGATCAAAGCTACATAGCCTTTGATAATGTTGAATCAGAATTCTCAGAAACTAAATTTGTTTATGATATCGAAGTTACCCACATCACAATACATGATACAAGTCCAAAATAACAGATATCAATACAAATATTGATTTGAACTATTGTACCCTAAATTGTCGAACAAACCCAATTCGTGTTCCAATGATTGTCCAATCGTGAAACCTATTTAATAATCCACATGGAATGCTTGCGAACACATTGATGAGGAATTTGCTCTTCAACTTTCATCACACAATTGTATTTAACAGATAAAAATAAATGTATAACCATTTTTTAAGCTTAAAAATTAAAAGAAAGTAAGGGCTGTAAATGAATAAATAACCACATACGTCCAAATCTACTCACTACTCCAAGGGCGAATTTCGACAGCAAAAGGGACAAAAAAAAATTGAACACAACTGTTATTAAAATTCCGTCTGAATCAAAATAATAGTAAAAATAGCTTAATAACCTACACATATATATAAAAACGAAATACCAATCATTAATTAATCACGAAATCACAGAAACCTACAAACTTGAAATTTGGCAGATAGGTTCCTTTAGGGCTTAGACATTCACTAGTACGGATTTTACGAAATTTCACCCCTAAGGGGGTAATTAATGTCGCCTAGGTAGAGTAGCAGATTCAACTGGTATTGCATAAAATTATATACAATGGAACAAGAAAGAAAAAAGTAAAATAACAGCCTGTAATTTCCCACTGCTGAGATAAGGCCTCCTCTTCCATTAAGGTGAGGGTTTGGAACATATTCCACCACACTGTTCCAATGCGGGTTGGTGGAATGCAATTCTGCTACATGGTAGAATTTCGATGAAATTAGACACATGCAGGTTTCCTCACGATGTTTTCCTTCACCGCCGAACACGACATGAATTACAAACAGAAATTAAGCAATATATACATATAGTGGTGCTTGCCTGGGTTAGTACCCGCAATCATTGGTTAAGATGCACGCGTTCTAACCACTGGGCCATCTCAGAAAGAACGAAAGAGAAAATAAAACTTAATTTTAAAATGAGTTTATTATTAAACTTCATGATCAGTTCAACCGATCATTGAATAACTATTAACAAACGAACGTAACAATTACAATATTAGCGAGATTACGTCACCAATCCAAAGCATCCCTAATCTCTGTCTCAGAGATAGCAGTTTGTTCGTACTAATGGTTCTGAGCAAACGTTGTTGATGCGAGAAGGAAATGCCGTATTTATCTTGATTTATCAAACAGTTAAAGTAATTTATTGCTTAAAACTGTATTACGATGACGTTCACGCCGCTGATTGGTCGGATAAAAAATGGTCGTTTTCTATTGGTGGATTTGTATGTGATACGATTTTGTATTTGTTTAAATTAGTTAATTGTTCAAATTGTAGGTTTTGATAATGGATTATAGAATATATTTTTCGGGAATATTTTTGATTATCCCAAAATACTTCATTTTTTAAACGTGTATACGATTTTCTTTACTACCTACTATAGGTTTGAACTCAGAACCTCGAGATCAACAGCCATGTACAGCCTTCGAGGCTAACACAAGCGATTACTTAAACGCATCTAATGATATAAAGATCTTCAAAAACCTTATTAATATAACTCATATTTTTGTATATGTTACAGTTTTTGCCTTCGTCTGCTAGAAATTGTTTTGGCCGATAATGCTCTCTTTATATACATTGACGTATTAATAAAACTAACTTGTATCTATCTTCTATAAAATATTATAATATATTAGTTCTAAATTCAGAATTAAAAATAGAAAGACTTAAATTTACTATATATTCTATATAATATAATTAGTGTGATGGCCAACATCCATTACCTAAGCAAGTAGGTAAATAGAATAAAAAAAAAAAAAGCAAAGGCCAAAAATATTCAGCCTAAAAATAATTTTTAAACCCATTTAAATTAATCATAGAAATTATTCACTACAAAGGCTAGAACGCAAAAATAGTCGAGTACTTCGCATTTATATTTATTAAATGGTACCTGATTAAAAGATAAAACAATTTACCGACATATTTACGCTAGCCCACTTTCAGTTTAAATTCTTCGCGAGATAAGCTACCCTTTATATAATTATACTCGCGGCATTGAAAATGTTATACCTCACGATTCGATATCTTTACCAATTTATTTAAAAAAAAACTTAAAATATTATCTATATAATTTAGGTAATGAAATATAATTGCCAGTTCGAAATATGAAATCAAAAATTCATTATTTTATAAACTTATTTCTTAAAACCACGAACTAGTTATTCGCCATGATATGACGTCATACGCCTGTTTTCAATTCTTAGTTTCGCCAATTATGTGTTATCTGTAACCTAACATGTGTCAAATTAACTGTCAGCGTACACGGGCTTTGTCCTTTTATTATTTTCATAACCAATGTAAGTCATTGAATTAGTGTAACTTATTTTATGTACTGAGACGTTTTCGTAATATATAATATCTGACAATACTAATTTTTTTTTATGGTATATGTTGGCGGACGAGCATATGGGCCACCTGATGGTAAGTGGTCACCATCACCCATAGACAATGACGGTGTTAGAAATATTAACTATTCCTTACATCGTCAATGTGCCACCAACCTTGGGAACTAAGATGTTATGTCCCTTGTGCCTGTAGTTACACTGACTCACTCACCCTTCAAACCAGAACACAACAGTACTGAGTACTGTTATTTGGCGGTAGAATAACTGATGAGTGGGTGATACCTACCCAGGAGGGCTTGCAGAAAGCCCTACCACCAAGTAAATCTAGTGAAACATATCGTGAAATAAATTCTGTAACTTAAACAGTTTTTAATATGTTAATATCATGACTGCGGCCCCCCTATAGTTTATTTTTCCACCTTGCCTACCAAGAGGTAGCCGACCGCTGTTTTAAATAATACCCTCTCCTAAATTACATTTGAACAATGTGATATTCAATTGCGTTTTCAAATTTGGAAGTGACTTCAAACGACGCAAAAGGTTAAAAATAGTTAATTAATAATAAGCGCATTTAATTACGCAGACAATTGACGTCACGTCCACGGACCAAAATGGCTGGTATCTAATGGAATTTCGTCAAATTACGATTGAATTAAAATTTTAGATAATTGTTATTAAAAATGAGACACTTTTCAAAAATGGTTTTAAAACATCATTGTTCGTTACTTTAGATAAAATTTTGCAAGCTGTTTTACTATATTTACTAGTAGGCCGATCTCCCCGGTCTAGTAGTGTGTACACCGGTTTCCGTCCGAGTCGAGTCAAGTTCATTAGTTTTCTATGTTGTCTTGGATCATTTTTTGGACTGTCGTTACTTCTGATTTTCCATAACAAAAGTGCTTTAGCTACTTACATTGGGATCAGAGTCGTAATAAAACTACTCATACATACATACATAACATAAATTTATGTGACTACATTAATTTACCAATCGATACATATATTATTTATCCGCTTGTTGTATATAATTATATCCTTTTACCTCCCATCCACGAATGTAGCTTTCTTCTGCCCTGCCCGTTCAAATTCCACCGTCTTTTGTTTTTCTCGTGCCAGGCAGTACCAGTCGCCGCACTACGCCACGAGAGAAAGTGACGGGAGTCTCACAATACGGTGTCGATAACCGAATCAATAATTATACTAATAAATGTTATTTCAAATTATAACGTATTTAAAAATTAAATCCGTACTAAATATTATTATTTCAATTGAAATTATATAAGTATATTGGAGCTGAGATGGACATAAAAATTCATGACAGATTAATGTATGTAATGTTGTCCAATATTTAAGATTTTCATATAATATGTTGATTTAATTGCAGTCGTAAATATGATATTAATTAAACGATGTAGTCGTTGCCTGTAAATGAGACTGCGCCAAATTCTAAAAGAGAGGGGTCGTTTTTTTCTTTTCTCCAATTACGAACTCTGAGCTTTAATTTACATGCATTTAATAGTTGTTTTTTTTTTTATTTCAGGTAACACGAACTGATTTTGTGCGTAAGTAACTTCATGAATACATCTTTTGAATTACTAATTGTATCCCGGCTTCGCACGCATTTTGAAGCTGTTCGTCAAGTTAAGTTGTTAAGTATAATAGATAATTTAATGATACTCTGTTTTTCTCAACTATTAGCGAAATTTCATGTGTTGTTGATCAAAAGGTTGCTGGTCAAGTTGACAATTCAGAACCAACTTGACTATCATACATGTGTTTTTATCAATGCATTTTGTGTTAGTAGTGTAGTCAAGTGTTAAGTATAAAAGGTCCTTCCTTGGACTTCAATTATTCTTCATTATACGTTCATCAAAATCGGTTCAGCGGTTTGTACGTGAAAAATCACAGACAGTGTCAATACTCCCTATTAATGGGTGAAAAGTAACCCACGCCTGTCTTTAGGGATCAAGCTTGGTTTATATCTATAAGAAAAGCCTGTAAAATTCCCACCACTGGGCTAAGGCCTCCTCTCCCTTTGAGAAGGCTTAAAACATATTCCACCACCATAATTTAATACAAATGCCACATGTGTATTTCACCAACCCACATTGGAACAGCGTGGTGGAATATGTTCCGAATCTTCTCCTCAAGAGGGAGACGAGGCACAGCGGTAGGAAATTTACAGGCTGTCAAACTTAACGCCTGTCCATGTAATATATAAATGAAACGCGTAATACACAGTCTGTCAGGCTCTTTAAATAAGTATAAACGGATTATTAATTAATATTAATGTCTCGTCCAGACAATCGCAATTCCAATTCAACGGGGAAATACCAACTTATATAATTTTTAAAATTCCACCCGGTCACGACTTGCATTAATTTATTTTAATAAATGTATTTTATTTCATTGTAAAATACTAAAGTATGTTTTTCGGAGATTATATATTTATATAGTAATAATATGCTGTATGCTGCGTGGAATTAATACTTGTAGACTTCCAGGCAGTTTGTATTACACGTATATAATTGTATTTAACTAACATGACCGTATTTTTAAATGTTGAAAAAGAGTAGCTACTTAGTTACTAGCCGGTTCTTTTTGGTAGAATCTACTTTTCCATCCGATGGTAGTTCTTGAATAAAGTATATTTTGATTTTCATCGGTAAAATAAGTGTGTAGGCAGTTACACAGCAAGCCTTACACAAAGCCTTTCTAAATTAAATTAAGAGTTCTAAAGCATATATCTTTATGCTTTTTTTTTCATGCATATATTTGCGATTATATAACTATAACTACGTTATATAATCGTAAATCGACGTTTAAGTAGATTCCAAACTATCATGGCAACCGCATTTAGATTATTTGCAAACTAAAATAACATCACTGACTGGAGCTTTACGCAGGTGTGTCCGATGTATTCCATATAAAGTTCGAACTATTATTTATAACTCATTGGCTAAACCCTCACTTGAATATTTAATAGAAGTATGGGGATCTGCAAACAAAACTAATTTAAAAGATTTACAAATATCACAAAACAAACTATTAAAAACACTACACCAACTGGACTACCGCTTTCCAACCAAAGAACTTTACAAGAAAACTAATACACTATCTATAGCACAATTATACAAATACAAAACATGCATACTTATAAGAAAAATTCTCTCAGGATCTATACACACACAAACTACTTTTAAGACTAAATCACACAAATACTATACACGAAATATACATAAATTACAAATACCTAAGTCTAGAACTAAACATTATGGTAACAAAACTATACAATTTGAAGGAGCGCTAATGTACAATAATCTACCGAAAGAAATATTTAACGAAAAATCTTTTTTGAAATTTAAAACTAAATTAAAAACATACTGTCAAACTTTATAATTATGTTTGAATGTTTGTATAAATAAGGTCACCATTAAATATATATATGTTTATTATTATGTTACTAGTTTAAGTTTCCTATGTAAGTGAACTTTGTTCTTAATGGGAAATAAATCATCTCTAAAATCTAAGTAGTCTAATATTTTTCATTTCATTTTACCTACGAGGGCTCTAAAAATATGTTAAATATGCAATTATTTTTATTACTTTTTAGTGCATATTTATTTGTTTTAAAATAGTTTTTTGTTTGAAGTTGGTGTTTCTTTTTGTTAAAATTTTATTTATATACGACAATATAGTGTCAATCAAGGGACACGCATCTATCTTATTCTTATATCTTTCACATGATTGCACGTGGCTGACACCGGCTCCATAATACAATCGTAAGTCGACTTTTAGGTAGTCGAATATTTTTCATTTCATTTTTCATCATCATGAAGAATATCTTGAATACGCAATAATTTTGAACACTTTTTAGTACATACTTGAAGTCGGTTTTTCTTTTTGTTTAAATTTTTATTTATTTACCCGAGCGGAACCGGGTTTACAACAACAACAACAACAAAAGCCTGTAAATTCCCAATGCTGGGCTAAAGGCCTCCTCTTCCTTTGAGGAGAAGGTTTGGAACATATTCCACAACGCTGTTCCAATGCGGGTTGGTGGAATACACATGTGGCAGAATTTTTATGAAATTTGTCACATGCAGGTTTCCTCACGATGTTTTCCTTCACCGCTAAGCACGAGATGAATTGTAAAGACAAATTAAGCACATGAATCAGCGGTGCTTGCCTGGGTTTTAACCCGCAATCATCGGTTAAGATGCACTCGTTCTAACTACTGGGCCTTCTCGACACTCGACCCGAGCGAAACCGGGTTTACATCTCGGTAAATAATATTTATATAAAATATTTCATGATGATTTAATTACGCATATTCAAAGAAGTCAAAGAAAATACAAAATGCGTTTTAATGTAAAGTTATTTGTGTGTGTCACGTGTCTTGTTAACGCTTAAGATTACATAAGTGGATATGATGACTCTCATAATAAGAAACATGTCGTTTGGTACAAAAATTGTATGAAAATTAATTGTTGTGTTTTTTAAAAATCGAATTTTCAAATATGAAATATTATAGACGACCTCCGTGGTCGAGTGGTGTCTACACCGGTTTTCATGGGTACGCCACTCCGAGGTCCCGGTTTTGATTCCTGGCCCAGCTAATGTAGAAAATTTATTAGTTTTCTATGTTGTTTTGGGTCTGGGTGTTTATGGTCATTACTTCTGATTTTCCATAACACATGTGCTTTAGCTACTTACATTATTAGTAGTATGTGGAGTAGTGTATGTGATGTTGTCCAATATTAAAAAAAAAAAAGAAAAATAGAACAAATAGATACATTTTCATTCATTCAATCACTACCTACCTCTTACATATATAATAAAAATGAGTGTCTGTTTGTATTATTTGTAATACCGCCACTTACCTAATTAATTTTTGTGTCTGTCTGTCCGTTTGTTCCGGCTTACCTTTCGAAAATTTTGACGGGACTTTCAATGGCAGCTGATGTAATTGGACTAACTTAGGCAACATCAATAACTTTTTTTTTAATTCAAACGCTAGTATAACTCAAAAAAACACAGATAAAATTCTGATATAACTTGAACCAAGCACCAAAGGGGCTGATAAACGCTTAAAGTTAGCATTGTTTTGCATAATAAACAGTTTCCAGCGTGAAGTCGGAGGTCTGTTTGTTTTTAGAATTAAAGATTTTATCCGTCGTCAACGAGAGACTGAATTTCCAGTATTTTTTTTTCACCTTTCCAACTTTACACAGCTATTTAAGGAGGTCTAAATTGTTTATTTTATTTAAACGTTTTCAGTACTGCCAGTTTAATTAAATAAATATAATTGCATAGTATAGGACAAAGTCGCTTACTGTCTGTTGCTATGTATGCTTAGATCTTTAAAATTACGCAACCGATTTTGATGCGGTTTTAATAGATAGTGTGATTCCAAGACAGTGATCATTTTAGGAGTTTCGAATGTGATGTCGTTAATAAACAAATTATTTATTGTTTATATTTTATTGAGTCAAGATATCCCAGTTGTTAGAACGCGTGCATCTTAACCGATGTTAGCGGGTTCAAACCCAAGCAAGCACCGCTGATTCATGAGCTCAATTTGTCTTTATAATTCATCTCGTGCTCAGCGTTGAACGAAAACATCGCGAGGTAACCTGCATGTGACAAATTTCATAGAAATTCTGCCACATGTGTATTCCATCAACCCGCATTGGAACAGCGTGGTGGAATATGTTCCAAACCTTCTCCTCAAAGGGAGAGGAGGCCTTTAGCCCAGCAATGGGAATTTACAGGCTGTTGTTGTTGTTGTAATAAACAAATTATGTATTAAATAGTATCAGTATTCATTTAAGTGCGAAGCCGGGGCGGGTAGTTAGTATTTGTTAATTTGCTTCTTGGTTTCGTGTCACAGATATGATGGAACGTTAATATTTCTCACAATGTCTATGGATGACGTGACCACTAACCATCAGCCATTCGTTAGTCTGTCTACCTATTTCAATTTAATAGAAAGGCAATGGGTTGAACACTCCGTTGGAATGAAATTGCCTTCGCTATATACTATGTATTACATAACAGGCACAATGGAATAAATTAACAAGAGAATATGAAATTTATGTGTTTAAAATCGAGCTTAGCTGAGATGGCCCAGTTGTTAGAACGCGTGCATCTTAACCGATGATTGCGGCTTTAAATATGTTCCAGCACTATATATATGTTCTTAATTTGTGTTTATAATTCATCTCATGTTCGGCGGTGAAGAAAAACATCGTGAGGAATCCTGCATGTGTCTAATTTCATCGAAATTCTGCCACATGTGCATTCCGCTCTGTCCAAACCCTCTCCTTAATGGAAGCGGAGGCCTTATCACAGCATTGGGAAATTTACAGGCTGTGACTTTACTTTACTATGTTTAAAATCATGTATGTATTAAAACAATAACAAAATATAGTTTTAAAGAGATATATATAGGAAAAGTTCGCCTGAATAATGACGTATTTTCCTTTCATGACCATTCCAACCAGTCCAGTTTCGGCAGTTTTTCCAAACCGCTACGACTTGGGAACCTTCTAACAAAGAGCGTAGACTATTCTAGAAGGCTGCAACGATCCCACATCTGCAAACATCCCGGTGCTGTTGTACATGGTCGTCCTTATACCAATTTACTTGGGGGTCGGCGCAGCATGCCTTCTCCCATACTATGTAACGTTATCTTACAAGTAACATTCTTTCCAGCCATATCATCTTTGACATAAACCATCCATCGTTTCATTTGTCGCTTCTCTATATCCATCCACGTTCAGGCTCAAAACCTTCCTTACAGTATCTTCCTCATTGCCTCCACATAGTTGATCTTTAAAATCTCTGGTCTAAATAATTCAAACTAAGCTCTTTATTTTTTTTAAATCGGCTCAGTAGTTTTTTTAGTTTATTCATCACACACACACACACACACAAACACACACACACACACACCCACGTACACACACACACACACACACGCGCGCGCGCGCACACACACGCGCGCACGCACAAGCACCTCATCCACAAACCCGCATTGGAACAGCGTGGTAGAATATGTTCCAAACCTTCTCCTCAAAGGGAAAGGAGACCTTTAGCCCAGCAGTGGGAATTAACAGGCTGTTGTTGTTGTTTACAGACACACAGAGTTACTTTGACATTTATTATATTAGTATAGATTATTTGCCAATGCGTTGTAACTACACAATTTAATTCTGAGGATAAAAATACGTTAGTGTGTAGGAAGCCTCCCTTATATAATTAATTACCAGTAGGAGGGAGCTCGGTCTCAGGGGATTGATATACGTTCTTAATCAAATTTCGCATAGTTCGTGGCTGTCGGGCTCACCTCACGACAATCTTAACCGAATATTGCGTGTTCAAATCCAGACATATGCCAGTGTTTTTGTATGTTTCATTAAATTTATGATTTGTCTTGTGTTCGGTAAAACGTCGTGAGGAAACTTGAGGTTGGGTAAAATGTCACTTGTCGATACAACCCAAGCACATACAAAATAACGTTTATATTTTTAGGAGGTAGGGCCCAGTGCAAGCTCTCTAGGTTCCACCACTCGCTCATCAGATATTCTACCATCAAACAATAGTACTTAGTATTGTTGTGTTCCGGTTTGAAGGGTGAGTGAGCGAGTGTAACAACAGGCACAAGGAACATCTTAGTTCCCAAGGTTGGTGGCGCATTTACGTTTATGTTTAATGTTTTTTATAGTGCCGTTGTCTAAGGGCGGTGGTGACCACTTACAATCCATGATGCATGGACCTTTTGGTCCATATGCTGTCCGCCAATCTATAGCATGAAAAAATAACACACATTTATATAATACAATAGATGAAGTAAATAAAAAATCGAGAGCAGAATTTTACATAATCACTACGTGTTTAAATACCGGTAATCAATATCTAATTAAGATTTAAATATTAATTACAATTTAAATTAAAAGCAAACACAGCTTACATTTCAATAGCATCAAATATTATTTACATGGAAATAACGCTGATCACATTCATAGTCCAAATTTCAAGCGAGTGAAACTGTGAAGCACTTTCAGCTTTGAGCTTATTTGTGCCCTAATGAGATATAGTTCCAGAAACCTAATGAAACCTTCTTCTAGATAGGTTTTAGACCAATGTTGATGACGTCATAATCACCAAATCACATGAATAAAAGTTAAGAAACCAATTTTCAAACTCAAATAATTCTACCTCAAGTATAATCAAAGTGTCTATTCTAAATTTCAGGAAGATTAGAGCCATAGCGTTTATAAACAGAAATATTAACTATTCGTTACATCGTCAATGTGCCACCAACCTTGGAACAACAACAACAACAGCCTGTAAATTCCCACTGCTGGGCTAAAGGCCTCCTCTCCCTTTGAGGAGAAGGTTTGGAACATTTTCCACCACGCTGTTCCAATGCGGGTCGGTGGAATACACATGTGGCAGAATTTCTATTAAATTTGTCACATGCAGGTTTCCCCACGATGTTTTCCTTCACCGCAGAGCACGAGATGAATTATAAAGACAAATTAAGCACATTAAACAGAGGTGCTAGCCTGGATTTGAACTCGCAATCATCGGTTAAGATGCACGCGTTCTAACCACTGGGCCATCTCGACTCACCACACCTTGGGAACTAAGATGTCATGTCCCTTGTGCCTGTAGTTACACTGGCTCACTCACCCTTCAAACTGGAATATAATAATACTGAGTACTGTTATTTGGCGGTAGAATAACTGATGAGTGGGTGTTACCTACCCAAAGGGGCTTGCACAAAGCCCTACTTACCACCATGTTTTTATACCTGCTTATTTATGGTCAGCAAACCTTTTCATTAAATACCCATGTTATGGGAAAGTATTATAAACTTCAAAATTCCACCATTATTTATGATATGTCAGAATATTTTTCCAATTATTTATTTATTCAATAAAATTGGTATCAAATTTTCATCAAGAAATTGCAATGTTCGTAAAATAATTCCAAAATGTCTTCCATTATTTAAGCCCAGACATATTTGAAGAATTCGTGTTTACACAAAGTTACCTACGTAGAAGTTCAAGTTAATTATACGATGTACTTGGATCGAAGAGATTGGGTCCCTCTCGTCCTCTCAAAGATCACAAAGGGAAAATATTTGTTGTTTGCTATTGACTAAGTTAACAAAAATATTGTATTCATTAACAGACGAATTACCAATGGAGATTTCTTAAATAGCTCCGAAACTTTTTAACCGAAGATTGTCAGTTCAAAGCATTAATCAATTCGTTTATTAATAATTCATCTCGTGTTCGGTAATTAAGAGAATCTTCATGACATTTATGTTTACAACGACTTGGATTCGTATAATGCGATGGAATAGGCTCCAAAATTTTCTCCTCACAAGGATTAAGCCCAGCTTTGGACCTTTTAAATGCTGATACGATTTCGATATTAATTTGTGGTATGAAAGAAGTTATCATTTATCTTCAAACACACACACACATTTAAACAATCATTTTATAAAACCCACACACAGAAACCTAAAATTCGAATGACGATATTAAGAAAAAAATTCAAGCCTCTTCTTCTCCTTCTCAAGAGGAATTGCAATTCCATAATAATACATTTTTTTATAGTATAATTAGATGGACAGGAAAATGGATCGACTGATGGTAAGTGGTCACCACCCTTAGATATTAGTACTGTAAGAAATACTAACTATTCCTTACATTGCCTATGCTAAGCCTTTCTGTGTCTGTTGATATACTGACTTACTTATTCTGTATTCGGATCAAGTAGGATATATTAGGGGTGGATGGTACCTACCCGCATAAGGTAAGGCCTACCTCCAAGTAAGGCAATACGTAAGCACGATCTTGCTATTGATATTCCTATAAATCAAGATTTTATCCAGATCTTTGTCCAGTTAATTACAGTGTGATCGCATTTTCCTTTTCCTTCTTAATTAAGAACTGTATCACAAAGTGATAAGATTTTTCTCGATTGTTTCACTTTTCGTGTCGATAAATTTGTTTAATTATAACGCCTCCAAGAAAGACAGAGAGCTGATATGACCCAGTGCTTAGAACACGTGCATCTCAACCGATGATTACGGGTTCAAAGCGGTGAAGGAAAACGTCGTCACAAAATCCTTAAGATGTTGTGCTGTGTGGTGACAAATATCCTCCAAACTCTCTCCTCTAAGACATAGCCCAGCATTAGGAAATTTACAAGCTGTTGTGAAACTACATCATCGGTATAAAAATCATCATAGTTCTAGACTAATATATACGACGATTCCAAGCAAGAATCCCTACACTAACCTCCTCATTTTCCTGTTACATCTTCCTTCTCAGCGTCAAACTCGTATCTTATCACTATTTGGTCCAGTGGCAAAATTTTAGGCCCCAGGTCCCAAAGCTGTAAGCAAGTTTTTGGGTTTTCCTGATGTAAGATTCTCAGTATCCGCTCTGAGTCTTAAAGTTGGAAGACAAATTGCCTCGGAAAGGACATTAAGCTGTTGTTTCAGCAGCTGAACTGTTTCCAGTCGCATCGGAATATGCCGTTCTTTCGGTGTGTATGTGAATACAGAGTGTTTCTGTGTTTGCGCACAAACTTGTGCAGTACAATACGTCCTGCTTAGTTTTTTTAGAATTGCCATCATGGCCGAAATCAGTGGACATCATCATTACCTCAGACAGCAGTTACTTTTACCTTTCTTATAAAACTAGGTCAGTTAAATAGGACAGATTCAAACCTGAAAACAGGACAATTATTTCTATCGCTTATACATTTTTATTCATTAACTGGCAATACATACATACATATACATATGGGACAACATCACATACATTACTCTGATCCCAATGTAAGTAGCTAAAGCACTTGTGTTATGGAAAATCAGAAGTAACGACGGTATTACAAATACCCAGACACGACAACATAGAAGACTAATAAATTTTCTACATCAGATCGGCCAGGAATCGAAACCGGGACCTTGGTGTGGCGTGCCCATGAAAACCGGTGCACACACTACTCGTCCAAGGAGGTCGTCGATAAAATATAAATCCATCTGTTCACATACAAAGGAGTGATATCGATTGTTTGTTTCTTTTAATAAAAAGTAAATAAAATTTTTTAATAAAACAAAAAAAACAATATTTGATTCGTTTTACGATTCCTTAAAAAAAAATCTTCCGAAAATTCTGCAAACAGAAATTTAAAAAAAGAATGTTGCCATCACATGGCACAAATTAATATGTAAAGGGAGTATGCGGCTCATGTTATGAGAAACGATTTGAGCAACGTTAGAATTTAAATATCGAACTTTGGTTTTCATTGCGTTCCATTTAAATGCGTTCTGCGTTACCAATTGTGGCCTAAAAGTCGTTAAATAATCAATGCCTAGATAAAGCCGAGATGGCCCAGTTGTTAGAACGCGTGCATCTTAACCGATGATTGCAGGTTCAAACCCGGCAGTCGGCGGGGAGAGAAAACATCGTGAGGAAACCTGCATGTGTCTAATTTCAACGAAATTATTACATATGTGCATCGTGGTGTAATATGCTCTAAACCTTCTCCCCAAAGGGAGAGGAAGCCTTAGCTCGGTAGTGGGTAATTGCTTCGTTCAGTGTTCTACTTCGAAGGTTGTATGAGCCATACCCACTTTAAATTTAAAAAAGTCTCGCAAATGTCAAATCAATGACATCAGTAATAGTGACAATAAGTATGTAGTTAAAAACATTTATAAGGACAATAATTTTAATTTAAGTTCATAATAGCGTATTTTTATTATTTGCTTAAACATATAATACGTATTTATCTTTCTATAATCACGTAAAAACTACTGAACTTACCAAGAGTATGATAATACTCAGAATCGTTTGTCATGATTAGTATTTTTCAATTTAATGTCCAATAAAATATAGAATTCTATAAAAAGGATAATCGTTTGAAAATTTTATTCCATATTGATAATAAAGTTAGGAATAAAACTTCGTCGATTCAATACAAGAACATTGTAGCATCTTGTATTACACGCTGAACGAAAGGATGAACAATTTCAAGAGTTCTTCCCGAAGTTACGGAGGGTAAAGTTACGAGAACTGGATATATACGATTTATTGACGTATCACACAGAGATACATCGAAAGGATTGTAATATATAGGGATTAAAATTGATTATTTCCAAGAATGTAAACTAATTAATATGACTGTACTTTTAATTGTTGACAAAGAGTAACAACTGAGTTTCTTGCTGGTTCTCCGTGGTAGAATATACTTTCTGAATCGATGGTAGCTTCACTTAATATAGTTGTTAAATGACGATTTAAAAGTGCCTAAAAAGTATTTTTTAATTTATATCACTGACAACTTTGGCTGTGTCGCAACCAGATTACGAGAAATTCTGGTTCTATTATTCTCAACTAAACAAGAAATACATAAACTTAATTAGTATAACAAATGTAAGAATTTAGGAGCTACTGATTCGTAGGATACTGGATTATATAACGGCACAATGGCCCTAAAAGTTCGTATACAGCAAGCTTGAATCCCAAGGTAAAACATAGACTATGTAACCCATCCAAATTCAAAAACTTGGCGTAAGAAGTGAGCGATGACTGGTTCATTAAAAATAAAAATACTAAATTAAATAAACCCTTATATTAAGATACCACAAAACAACTAGCATTGAGATATATACGTTCAAACCTATAAGTTATTCCAAGCATCTGATAATAGCCTAAAAATATTACATGAAGATTACTGAATGATACTTTGGCTAGATGTGAAACCATTAAGATAAGGCCATTATACATATCTTGTTTACCTGTTTGAAATGTGAGAGAGTTAGTAATTATAATCACTAGGGATGTGTATAGATATCACAGCTGGTGATTGGATTATGGAATAGGTTACATGATCATTCTGATCATGAGAAGCTTCACAGACGATTGTAACTTGTATGACATATACTTGGTTGTAGGGCTTTGGGGTAGCCCCCACCCACTCATCAGTTATTCTACCGCCAAATAACAGTATTCAGTATTGTTGTGTTCCGGTTTGAAGGGTGAGTGAGCTAGTATAACTACAGGCACAAGGGACATAACACCTTAGTTCCCAAGGTTGTATGTAAGGAATAGTTAATATTTCTTACAGCTTCGTTGTCTATGGTGATGGTGACCACTTACCCGATGGTGGCCCATGTGATAGTCCGCCAACCTATTCCATAAAAAGATTTAAAAAGGAACGCGTATATCTTCTTTCAAAATGATAATAACAAACCATGCTAGAATTATAAATGTGAAAGTAACTCTGTCTATCTGTCGCTCTTTCACTACCACTTAAACCACTGAACCGAATTTAACGAAATTTGATATGAAGCAAATTTGAGCTCCAAGAACGTATATAGACTAGTTTTGTCTAACATTTGATAACTAACCTCCCTGGTCGAGTAGTGTGTACAACGATTTTCATGGGTACCCCACTCTGGGTTAGGACGAGTCGATTTAGAAAAAGTTTATTAATTTTCTTTGTTATCTTGTGTCTGGGTATTTATGGTACCGTCGTTACTTTTGATTTTCCATAACACAAATGTTTCAGCTACTTACATTGGGATCAGAGTATTGTATGTGATGTTATCCAATTATAGATTTGACTGAGGTGTATAACATTTTAAATTGACATGGTTAAATTTATTATTAAAGTGATTAATTTCGGGATATTTACATAGTCTCGTGAACAAGACATTCGTAGATAATGTCGAAATATCGAGCTCCACCGACCAAAAAAAACATGGTAAATATCCCGAAATTAATAACTTTGACTGAGGTGATTCTAAAACGCGAGCGATGCATCGGTAACAGCTGGTATATCACAAAGCATCTCAATGTGATACGGCAAATAAAGTTTCTGAAACACATGTAACTGTCGCAAAAGTTTCACACAAGTCATTTCCTCCAGTGATATTTACGTTTTTTTCGTTTCGAAGAGATTTTTACACTTCAAAATGTTCGCTGTCAAAAGTTTCACGACGACGGTTGTTTGTGTAGCCCGAGGCGTTTACGGATATCTTTATAAATATTTTGAACAATGCGAAAATTTTCTTTTATTTTTTTTATTTTCTCATAATGTTTATGTCAATTATTTTCGAGACCATTGAACAGTATCGCCTTTTTTGTGAAATCGATTGACATTATCTCGTTGAGCAAAAACTGGCTTTATCTTGTAACATTTGATCTGTCAATCATATTTATTTAAAGGATCATCATCCTCCTTCATCCCAATATTATTTGGGGTCGGCGCAACATGTCTTCTCCTTCCATACTTCTCCGTCAGACGTCATCTCACAAGTAACATTATTTCTAACCATATCATCTTTCACACAATCCATCCATCGTTTCCTTGGTCCTCTACCTCTATATCCATCCACATCCATACTCAAGGGCTTATTATTTATTATTTATATAAATGAATTTTTAAACAATGATATGACTGTGGTTAGTCAGCCGAGATTTCCGAGTGGTTAGAACGCGTGCTTTTTAACTGTTGATTGCAGATTCAACCCCATTCAAGCACCACTTAATATTCATGAGCTTAATTTGTTTCTCGTGAAGGAAAACATCGTGAGGAAAAATGTGTATTCCACCACCCCGAATTGGAACAGCGTGGTTGCATATGTTCTAAATCCTTCTCCTGAAAGGCTGAGGAGACTTTAGCCCAGCAGTGGAAAATTTACAGGCTGTTTTTGTTGTAGCTTTTCAGAGGGGTACTTACCCCCTAGGTATGCCCGATTTCTGTCCGTCTTCCTACATATAATAAAATTGTCTTTTTGTAATATAAAAATAACCGCTTTTTGCTAAATGCATATGCGTATACACTCGGTACATATACTAAAATGTCATTTAAATTTTTCCATCTGTCTGTTTGCTTCGGCTAATCTCTGGAACAGCTGGATCGATATTTACAGGACTTCACTGGCAGAAAGCTTATGTAATAAGGAGTAACTTAGGCTACAGTACCTATAAATTATTTCAATGAAATCTAATTTGATGTTTTACATTTCACCTAATCTATTATGGTCACGTTTTTACACCATAAAATACATTTAGATGATTTAACTACGCAATAATGTATTTTATTTTATAAATAAATCGCCAAGATGGCCGTCCGATGCCGACGATAATGGCGGTAATTTTTTAAGTGATTCAGTCCATTTAGGTTTTTGACCCTTATTAATAAAATTACGTCTGCCTGTAAAATAAATAACATATAAAATCTTATTACGCATAAAACAAATTATCAGATATATAATTAATATAATTTTGTCATTTATTTTAAAAGAATAATTATGCTTAATACTTGTTGTTACAACAACAACAACAGCATGTAAATTTCCCACAACTGAGCTAAGAAGTCCCTTTGAAGAAGGCTTGGAATATATTCCTCCACGCTGTTCCAATGCGGTTTGGAATACACATGTGGCAGAATTTCTTTGAAATTAGACACATGCAGGTTTACTCATGATGTTTTCCTTGACAACCGATTGCGAGATGAATTATAAAAACAAATTAAGCACATGAATCAATGCTGCTTGCCTGGTTTTGAACCCGCAATCAAATCAAAATCAAGATCAAAATAAACTTTATTCTAGTAGGATTTTACAAGCAGTTTTGAATCATCATTTTACAATTAAGTTACCACCTATTCGGAAAG
Source organism: Vanessa cardui (assembly GCF_905220365.1). Lineage (NCBI taxonomy): Eukaryota > Metazoa > Arthropoda > Insecta > Lepidoptera > Nymphalidae > Vanessa > Vanessa cardui. The sequence continues at coordinate 9,262,381 of NC_061146.1, forward strand.
TAGATAGAGTAGAACCGGCAAGAAACTCAGTAGTTACTCTTTCTCAACATTTAAAAAATACAAAGTCATGTTAGGCAATACAATTATTTAAATTAATATCATCATTGGTTAAGAACCAATGATCCATGATGAGTCCACCAACCCGCATTGGAACAGCATAGTGGATTATGTTCCAAACCTTCTCCTCAAAGGGAGAGGAGGCCTTTAGCCCAGCAGTGGGAATTAACAGGCTGTTGTTATTTGTTGTTTGATTGGTTAAGATGATTTTCTGACATCTGATCATGAAAATTCAATAGATTCGAACCTTGTTATCGGTTCAGATTCGTCCTATCTAATTACTGGATAGATGGTATCTTTAGCTAATATAATGAGATGAAATACAATACGACATTGTATGCTAATTACGTTGTTTCAATGCATGATACAGACTCGATTTGAATGTGGATTAATTATTTCTCTATACCCACCGAGCTTTTGGCTTCGTTCCATGATTTTTTTCTTTTATCTAACTTTTATCTAAATTAACGGCTCTTTACTAAACGTATGTGTATGCATACACGGTATACGGTATACTCGTATATACTAAATTAATATTTTTTTCAATTTTTGTGTGTCTGTTTGTTTCGAATAATTAATCTCCGGAACTGGACTTTGATGGGGCTGACAAATTAATGAACAATGAATGGTAAAATAAGTTTTAAATTTTAGTCAAAAATGTCTTTTGGCTTTGGCTTTTAGTAATGCAAATCAAACCAAATTGAACCAAATCATCTCTCAAGAAATATAATATTTTCCTATCTGTTTTAATATTTCATCCATTCTGGAAACAGGAAAATTCATCTCAATATTACGCACGGCAAGCCGACTTATTTTTATTCATCTTATATATAAAGGCCATCATTACGCTAAGTATGCCAATATTTTTAGCAATTATAATTTATTCTGTATGACAAATCGGCTTTTATAAAAGGAGAATATATAGAGGGATGAAAAGGTTCCTTTCATTCCTATACTTGTAGTTTTGGTATTGACGAGGATGTATGTATATTTCTTTGTTACACACCAACGTCTTAACTGCTCGACTGATTTTAAAATGATCAGTTGGGTTATATTTTAATGGACTAAGCCATTTTTTTATGATATAGGTTGGCAGACTAGCAAATAAACCAACTTATGAGAATTAGTCAATTCTCACAAAGGCGCTGTAAGAAATATTAAACATTCCTGACATCGCCAATGTACCGCCTTGGCAAATAAGATGTTATGTCCTTTGTGCCTGTTACACTGGCTCACTCACCCGAGACACTACAATACTGAGTACTGTTGTTTGGCGGTAGAATATTGGATGAGTGGCCGGCACCTACCCAGACGGGTTTGCACAAAGCTCTACCACCAAGAAATTTTAGGTACTCTAGGTACACTTCCTCAACCGTAAAGTCCTTTAAAGGTCTGGCTTTAAATGAACTGGTTTTCCCATCTTAAAATAAACATCAATTTAGATGTCAGTTATTTCGATTATAAGAGACAAATGGAGTACGCGGAACAATATTGTGAAGCAAGAAAAGCGAATACAAATATTCGCAATTTTTTTTATGATTTGGGGTAGTAGTCATCATCGATCCACAGATATTGGCGCTGTGTGTGATATGGAATAATTTTATTTTTTTCAATAATAATGCATATTTCTACATATAGTATCGCACTAGAATAGAAATAAAATAAATAAATCTAATTTACTATCCTAGTGTGCGTGTCAGCTACGCTTGTCACTTGCCTAACACTATGCTAGTGTGTGTACAAAGTGGCTTCAACTTTTTCAACCTACCTAAACATAAATGGACAAAGACGATGTATTACTTTGCTCACTCCACCTGTCTATTGTTTTGTAATTCGACGTTATTATATTAGGATAGTTTGCTTATTTTAATTTTGACGTATTTTTATGGTATTGGTTGGCGGACGAGCATATGGGCCACTTGATAGTAAGTGGTCACCATCACCTATAGACAATGACACTGTAATAAATATTAACTATTCCTTACATCGTCAATGCGCCACCAACCTTGGGAACTAAGATGTTATGTCCCTTGTGCCTGTAGTTACACTGGCTCACTCAATCATAATATCATAATATGCTGTCAATTTCAACAATATTTGACCATTTTGTGTGTTTTAGATAATTTCATGTATTCGTGACACCGCATAGTAAAGAATCCTATTTAAGATTTTACTCCCGTGGGCCGTACCCTTTCTTACTTTCTTTCTAAAGAATTCGGCAGCAAAATGTTTGTTTCAAATCTGACTGAAAATTCCAAGTTTTGAAAATTTGAGAAGCGGATATAAATAAAAAAGAAACCCTTCATCTTTTTTACATTCGTAGGTAGATATACAACCTTCTTGATCTAGCCAAGGCAAGATAATTATTGGGTTATTCGTCGAAATATTGTCCGCACCAGCTCAGAAGGTTGAAGGTTGGAAGTGTACTTTGATTTTGTCCGGTTGTGTTGGATTGCCATCCCATTGGTGATAAAGACTGCACCATTGTTTTCGTATACTGTAATATTTCCTGCGTAGTTAGCTAGATTCCCATGAGTTTGGACATTATTATCATATGTAAGACCGTCATCAAATTAAAGATGGATTATTAACATCAGTCTAGATCCAAAACGAAATATCACACGTGCATTTCTTTGGCAACTGACAAGTCTTAATGACATTTCAGACATACACAAACATGCAATACAATAGAATCCCACGTCACCCTATCCCTTTGGCAGGATTCAAAAACCATTCAATTCTATCTTTGTAAAGTATGGATGAAGGGTAGTTACACAATGGGTACCTGAAAAATGTCCATCTTTTAACAGCGTCAGGTGTCAGGGAGGGTAGTTACAATGGGATACTTGTAAAAAATTTACATACCTCCTATCATTAGGTCTGAATATGTAATATGTTTATTCATTCAGAACAAGAATTATTATTAGAAGTTCACGACTATTACGTCAATAGTCCTTATTTAAGCAGCTGAAGTTTCAACTGTTTAAATCATATATATTTATACTTAAATAAATAAATAAACGAGCCGAGATAACCGAGTGGTTAGAACGCGTGCATTTTAACCGATGATTGTGGGTTCAAACCCAGACAAAACACCACTGAATATTCATGCGCTTAATTTGTGTATGCAATTTATCTTGTGTTCTTTTGAAGGAAAACATCGCGAGGAAACCCGCATGTGTCTAATTTCATAGGAATTCTGCCACATGTGTATTCCCACAACCCACATAGGAACAGCATGGTGGAATATGCTCCAAACCTTTAAAGATAGAGGAGGCCTTATCCTAGCAATAGGAAATTGACAGGTTGTTGTTGCATTTGTTGCTGTTATCATTAGGTCTGACTATGTAATGTGTTTATTCATTCAAAAAAAGGATTACGAGTTCACGCTTATGCCTTGTAGACTAAATTAAAACTGCTGAAACTGCAAAGTATAGATAAATAAATAAATAGATATTGGACAACATCACATACATAACTCTGATGCCAATGTAAGTACCTTAAGCACTTGTGTTATGGAAAATTAGAAGTAACGACGTTACCACAAACACCCAGACCCAAAACGACTTAGATAACTGAACCTTTTCTACATCGACTCGACCGGGAATCAAAGGCCCTGGACTTCGGTGTGGCATAAAATCAAAATCAAAATAAACTTTATTCAAGTGGGCTTTTACAAACACTTTTGAATCGTCATTTAACAATTAAGTGAAGCTACCACCGGTTCGGAAAGTAGATTCTACCGAGAAGAACCAGCAAGAAACTCAGTAGTTACTCTTTTTCAAAACTACAGTCATGTTAGTTAATAGAATTATTTAAATTAATATATAAATTAACATACCCGTAGAAACCGGTGTACACACTACTCAACTACGGTAGACTATATGACATAATTATATACTAAAACCTCCGAAACGCACAGTATCTTCTGTAATAAGTTTTATGTATATTGGTTTAGCAGTTCTTTTTGTTAGGCATTACAAAGAACATCCACTTTTATTACATATAAGGTACGGAACTTCTCTCGGGTACAATAAGGCTCTATATTATACAACTTTAAGATGTATGAACAAATATAACACATATATAAACACGTCGCACTTTTTCCTGTCTAAGAAAGTTGATGTACACGACTTTTCTCTACTATAATATGCATGTACTTTACATATAAACCTTCTTGAAACACTCTATTTGAAATCCGTTGCGCTTAAGATATAAGAAGACGACTTTGTTTTGTACTGATGTATAGATACGTACAACATATATTATTTAATTTTCTATCTCCCTTTCTCCCTTCTCTTTCTATCTATATATGTGTTCAAAGGTCAAAAGTAATCTTATTGAGGAAACAATACCAGACCTTTTTATAGAATGAAATTTGATATGTACCGATTTATTTTTAACTGGATTTTTTTACATGAAAATACACCCGAAAACAAATTCAAATACAAGCCTTTATTGTACGGAATTTCATTAATCCATCCAGTTATATCCGGTTATAGCCAGTTGTTTCCGGTGTTAGATTTTTTATTTTGATCTCTATGATGATATTAACAATGAAATCCTTTTATTTTTTAAATTGTAAAGACATTATGAAACGCATTGTATTTAATTTTATTTTAATTTACATATAATACACTTTTAATATTAATAAAATTGGACTGTTTTATAGATTAATTTAAATAACATTGTAATATATTCCAGAAAACATTATTTTTAAATAGCGATCCGCCCCGGCTTCGTAAGGAGGCAACACTGACACTAAATATACTACAGAATTTGTTTATTTACGGCATTACAGAAGAAACTTCTAAAATTATCAGTATTTGTTAACAATTATATATATTATTCATGTATTATATACAAAAACCTTCCTTCAGAAACACTCTATCTAGCTCAAAAACCGTTGCGTATTTTTAAAGATTTTAGCATGTATAGGGATATAGGGACAGAGGAAGCGACTTTTGTTATATTATAAAGATTCTTGCACGATAAATGAAACCAATCATTTCATTTAATATATATGTATACATATAAAACCTCTTTTATAGTTCCCATTTAACAACCTTTACGTTTGAAACTTGATTTTGACGAATAACTACGCGCAATTGATTCATCCAAACCATTAAGTGGTCTTGACAATCAATTAAGCGGTTTCAAAATGGAAAAATTAACTATTTTTTTTTATTTCATGACTCAAGTACATTCGTATTCAGCCACAGTTTTAAATAAGTAATTAATTGTCAATTTTTACTCGCCAATCGAGATGAAATTATAAAGTTGGATTCATGCCAAGTTATCAGTGATCAGCTGGAGATTACTTTGAGCTTTCATTCAATACTCAGTTTTATAACAGTCAGTTGCTCGAATATATCTGGCCAAACGAAATAGCAATATTTTTTTTTAATTTAAAATTCGAACGCAATAATGGTAATTGGTGCCCCATATACATTCACCTCGTAAGAACTCATCCATACGTCGTCGAAGCCAGCCACCATCGTTGGGAACAAAGAAATATGTCCTTTGTGCGTGTAAACTTACTGGTTTAACATTAACTTTGAATTGCACCTTTGAGTAGTACTTTTGAATCATCATTTGACAAAATATATTAAGTGAATCTACGTTTTTTTAGAATGTAGATTCTACCGAGGAGAACCGGCTAGAAACTCAGTACTATTTTCAACATTTAATAATACAGTCACGTTAGTTACAAATACAATTAGGTATATATGTATGTAATATATTCTGCCTGGATGTCAACAAGCATTTAGTAGTTCAAATCGTATCACACTACAATAATCCTTGGTTAGGTCTTATAAGAAATGGTGTGTCGAGAAATTCTGTAGCAGTATGGGTTCTGGAGTTGCTGACTTATCCTTGACTCAGCACGTAAAGCCGTCCGTCATGCATCTGACCTCTTTGTGTTCGTGTCAGATGGTACCCCAAAGTATATGGTAATATAATCGCTTTATGACAGTGCTGAGAAGTTCGCAATAATGCCTCCGTAAACGGCAGTTCTTTGAAGTTTTCGTAAAAGTCATCAAACCCGGCTCAACCCGAGCTTTGATCCCAGGATCTCGCGAACTGCGACTTTATGGCCACTAATAGGGCAATTACTGGCTCTAAATGAAATTAGCTAACTTTGTTCAATCTCGAATAAATAATTATTGTAACCCTTTTAGATAAAAAGAAATCTCGTAACTTTACCAGTGTGTTCCGACACGTGACCCAAAGTCGATACTTTACTTTGAAGTACGGTGTTTAAGTTTACCGTCCACTAAAATAATCAAAGAATATCGCATATCATATCCTTAATACGCTATATTACTTCTACTTACAAATTGTTTTGCATATTTAAATGGTCTTGGTAGCAGACCTTGCGTAAGGTCGGAGCAGGCCTTGTGGAGAACCAACCACTTATACAGCAAAACTTAGTATTATTGAATGTGCTGCTTTGCTCCCAAGATTGGTGGTGCATCAGTGTGATTTAAGGAATAATTAATATTTCTTAAAGCCAATAATGTGTGGACGTAACTTTATAAAATTATAAAAATGGTAAACATGTAGAAGTAGATACAAAAAATAATTTCCCAATATCTAAATACCTAATTGGTGCCATCTACAATGCTGGTGGCCAAGAGTTATATACTCTTCAGGCATTTTCCAAAAATTTTCATCTTAAGTTCAAAAACTATGTTTACTGCTAGTATTGTTTTCTAGTATATCTTCAAATGGAAATGCGTCTTTATATTTTACGTCAAAGAAGTAAAATGTCAAGAGTGATCGTCTCGGGAGGATCGTTGGACGGAACTTATTACGTGTTCTGATAGCGATTTACTTGCTATCAAATGTAATTCTAGTTTTATGTTCGCTATAATGTATATAACAAAAGAGGTATTATACGACCAAGTGAGATTGATGGTCTATTCATCGTATGAGTGAAATAGTTTTACGTTCGTCTGACGTAGTGCATTTGTTCGGGTTTTATTTCTGAGTTATGACGATTTTGGGTATAAATTAAAACTTTTTCCTCTTGTTGTATAAGAAGCTAGAGGAGTTTTTACGGGAGAAAGTGAAACGGCATATGAATGAACATTGGGTAATATACGGATACCCGGACATAAGTCTATGAGATTAAGAAAATGCCAGTAACTTAACCAATACCTGCAGATAAAAGTAAGGGATGACTACTTTTTTTAGGGTGCCAGTATCGGTATATTGGTATATGGGCGACCACTTACTTTCAGGTCAATTGGCCCAAGCACTTATATCATACAAAATATATATATCACAATATGCGATAAGATATCCTTAAAGGGATATACGGACTTATTTATAAATACTTCACAAATCTATGTCCAATGAGCATTAATACAAGAACTCTCGAATTTGTCATTTAAGTACCTTTTCTAGTCGAGAGTTTGGTCATAGACCATATATTAAAATAGAAGTGACATAAGTAGATATACGAAGGATAGAGGTGTCTGATAGAATATTAATTCGTAGATGTGTTTTGTTAACAATAAAGGGCTATCTGATTATAAGTGGACACACTGAATATTGCACCATAAATCTTGTGGACTAAGATGCAATGTCCCTTGGAGCCCTATAATAGATAGAATGATTAATATTTCTTGTAGTACTAAAGACTATGGGCAGTGATGATTACTATTTGGTGTATTTTCAAGTAATCTTGATGTAATCTAAAATTCGTAAAACAAAACCAATACACCAAGTATTGGTTTTGTTTTACGAATTTACAAATTGAAGTAATCAAAAAAAATCATTTTTTATTTAAAGAATAATTAAATGAATGAAGGTTTTTATACAAATGGTATATTGTTACATAATATTAATTAATAGAATAAAATTACAGAGTACGAATTTAATAAAAACAAATTGAATTCAATCGAAACTAATTAAATTACAACAAACGAGAATAAATCAAATCAAATCAAATTGGACCAATTTAAAACAAATTAAGACAAATGAAACAAATATAAAAACTTTGGTAAATATCAAAATTGCTTTAGTATCTTATTTCCTTCTCTACTGCAATATTCATCGCAGTTAGGAGCTTAACAAGCAGAAAACTTAGCTGGTAGGAAGTGACTACCACCGGTCATGGATATCAGTAACATCAGGGTTACAAGTCAAGGGACATGTCAGTTGTCAGATTTCTTGATAGATTCCAAGTAATTTTGTGATTATTTTTAACGAGTACGACAATAGCCCAAGCGTCGGGATCGATCCTGTATCGCTACAGTAACAGTGATAGCCTATAAATTTCTCACTGCTGGGCTAAGGCCTTTCCCATTAAGAGATTTAGGAACATATTCCACCACGCTGTTCCAATGCGTATTGGTGGAATGCACATGTGGCAGAATTTTTATGAAATAAGACACATGCAGGTTTAATCACGATGTTTGTCTTCACCGCCGAGATGAATTGTAAACAAAAAATAAACACATATATGTATATAGTGGTGCTTGCCTGGTTTGAAATCATCGGTTAAGATGCACGCGTTCTAACCACTGAGCCATCTCATCGATAAACCATTGCGTTATTATCTAATAGATTCAGTCAGCCACATATTTACTTCACTTATTGACTTAAGTAAAAGAGCAGCAAGTTGGAACTGCTGTCGCAGCTACATTTGCAATTATACGTTTTATTGTCGACATAAAAAGCTGTTTCCGAAACATTTCACTTGTGGCGAGATACGGTCGTAAACTGTACGCCATTGTTTCTGAGATTTTTTTTTTTAAATTCCCTTTATTAAAACCGCAGCCACACTCTCGGTTTGCGCGAGTATAGAACTGGGTGTATAATTTTTAAACTTTTATTTAGTTTTTGCTATGCATCAATAGATGTCGTTATTCATTCTATTCGTGTTTCTAAATCACGCTATCGTTATTCAAGATAAATTATATAAGACTAGCAATTCAAATTAATAATCTGTCCGCACGGAATACGTTCTGAACCGAGGTGCAATTTTCTAGGAGTCATCCTCGAGGATAAATGTCAACCCTGAGCCCAAATGGGCTCAAACTTTAGGGCCGAACTTAGAACTCGCCTGAACGTCCGTTGACGGTTTTTAAAGTTCTCCTAAGTAAAAGGAAATGAAAAATATTAGACTACTTAAAAGTCGATTTACAATTATTTAATTCACCTACAATTATTGTTATATTTGGAGCCGGTGTCAGCCAAGAAAACCGTACATGTTATTATGAAATTCAACACATGTTGTAAAGGCTGAATTGCCACAATTAAGTGGCAGTGGGGGGGCACATCGCTCGACGAACCGACGGCCGATGGAGCAGACGAGTTCTCGAGTGGTGACCACGAACCCGAAGACGCAGCGTGGATAGGCCCCCACAAGGCGAAGGCTGCACAAGACCGGTCGTTGTGGCGATCTCTGTGGGAGGCCTATGTCCAGCAGTGAACGTTCCTTGGCTGACATGATGATAATGTAAAGGGTTACTTAAATGAAATACATATATATTAATGTAAAACTCACACATATATAAATATAGAAACATTAAGCACACACACACAAAGCATTCAAGGATGATCTTAAGCAACCGACTCTAATACGCTAAGCTTTGTATTTTAAACTCCGCGAAGTGGTTCGTGACGATCCGCAATACAGGTATCTCAGCTCGTAACACCGGTTTGCAGCAAATTTATTTTATTTTTAGCGTGGAAATGCTTCGTTTTCCTCATAATGGAACGAATTTAATGGGGGTTAATGGTGTGTTTATATATATAATAATTTAAGAAAACAAAAACAAATCAATATATACGTCAATGCCAGATGAGCTGAGGGTTAGTGTTTTTGTCTATGTTTATTGGTACGGGTCCTATCACGATCATCATCATCCTCCTGCCCTTAAGCCAATTTCGAATCGGCGCAGCATGTCTTCTTCCATACTTTCCTATCTGACGTCATCTCACAAGTGACGTTCTTTCTAGCCATAACACCCTTTCCGCAAACCATCCATCGTTTCTTTGGTCGTCCTCTACCTATCCATCCACATCCAAAACATGCCCATACCATGACAGCCGGCTTCCACATAACTTCTCGGCTATAGGTGTCACTTTCAAACTTCCTCTTATGTACGCATTCCTTACTCTATCCCTTCAAGACCACACATTCCTCTCAGCATTCTCATGTCCATATCATCGGGTACCTCCAGTTATACTCAACGTAGGTATAGCCAAGATAATAATGTGCAAGAGGTGAGATTCGGCGAAGTTGGCTAATCTCTGGAACGACAGGACCGATTGTAACAGGACTTTCACTGGCAGATAGGTGATGAAATAAGGAGTAACATAAGCTACAACAATAACCTTTTTTTAATACGTGCACAAACGGCACAGGTTATAAATAAGATTCGAAGTCATGAAAAATTTCATGTCATTTCTTACATTTAAAAATTGTGTCTTCAAATTTAAAAGGGATTGAGAAAAAAAAGTATTTTTTTCCAAATCGGCTTATGAATGAAAAGAGTCTCGAGGTAACAAAAATACAACCGAGTTGAGTACTTTATTTTTTGTTTAAGACAGATTAATACAGTATCAGATAGGGCAACGACCTGAACAGAAATATATATTAAAATCGAATTGGTACGTCCTAATTACATGTACATATATTATATATGTATGTCTTTCATAGATATTTCCGTCTTTCAAATTCAATAATAATTCAAGGTATCTGACATTTATGTTATTAAAATACTTCACGAATACTTTTTTATTGTTTTTTAATATACATATATGTGTATATATTTAAATGCTAACTGTGGCCGAGACCTTAAATTTAACAAAAAAAAATATTATTGTAGCCTAAGTTACTCCTTATTATATCAGTTATCTGCCAGTTTCCAGTTTAACCAGAAAACAAAATACATACAAAAACAGCCTGTAAATTTCCCACTGCTGGGCTAAGTCCTCCTCTCCCTGTGTGGAGAAGGTTTGGAACATATTCCACTATGCTGTTCCAAGGTGGGTTGGTGGATTTACATGCAGGTTTCCTCACGACGTTTTCCTTCACCGCCGAGTACAAGATGAATTATAAAGACAAATAAAGCACATGAAAATTCAGTGGTGCTTGCCTGGGTTTGAACCCGCAATCATCGGTTAAAATGTGTGCGTTCTACCCACTGGTCGATGTCGATTCATACGTACATATCTTTCCATAAATTAATGTTTTATTCATTGTTAATTTGATACGAATTTTATTAAATGTTGTTTAATCTCCTGTCAATAGATTGTTAATTATAATTGTAAGTTGAATGTTGAAAATAAACGTTGCATCGACGATCAGCTGTTCTGAGCCATTACGGGTCACTAGAGGTCACGCGTCAACACTTTGTTCAATACTGTATCATGTATCCACACCCTTTGTGTATTTATTGCTTATTTTGTAATATTCGTGTGATTGTTTATTCATTTTGGAATATATGTTATATACGGATGATGGGTTTTCCAAATTAAGCAATTTGATTCATCTTAAATAGTATTTAATTTTGTTAGTAACAAATAAATTTTACAATTAAAAAAAATACAATAATAAAAGCTGAGTATTACAAACCTAAAACAGTGAATCGACAATTGCAATGTTCTTGCTTTAGTTTTTAGGCAACAGAGACCAAATGAACATTAATTAATAAAAAAAATACTTTTATAACATGAATGTCTTAAATCAATATTTTAAAATTAACGGACACTTCTTATGTCATTAAAAAAATATAATATCTTTTTTTACTGCGTCAACCTCCTTCGACTCAACTACCAACACAAAGCTTACATGTTATATATTTAGAACGTTGATTTTTGTCCAGATGATTGTGGGACGATAGCTGCACATACAAAATCGATCATGGTCTCACTTTGAAGAGTTCCAGCAGTAGATGTGCAGAAAAATATATATGATTATTAATTATAATTTAACTGGGAGCACGGTAGTGCCCCAGCCATGTCTCGAGCAAAACGTTCACGGCCGTACCATCTTTTCTCGAAACGATTCGCGGCTGTTTCGCCCCCCCCCCCCCCTTATATCTTCGACGTGGATAAAGCTAGGAGTTTAGGTTTTCGCTGAATAATAATAGACATTACAACAAGCTTAAGTTGGAAATTACATACCAATTGAATTAATAGTTTAGAAGTTACGGTCGATCAAAGTTGCACCATTTGGTCACTCACTGACTCACTGACCGATCATCAACCTTACCTCAAATTTTGCACCAAGATAGGTCATTAGCCACATATAAAGGAAAAATTATAAAAACATTAAAATATAATATACCATAGAAAACTATTTTATATTTTCGGTTTGGCAAGAACTTTGTGTATGGATTTTGACTGCATCGTTAACTTTGTTCGTTGTTTAAGTATTCAATTTGTTGAAGTCACTATAATTATAATATAAAGAAAACTGTTGATACAATTACTAAATGTTGATTTATAACTACAAAATAATTTGAATAGGACTTGGCTTCTATGAGATTTCAAAACTTTTTACAATGGAAAGACTGTATCGAGAGACTTGGCATTTTTTTACATTTAATGTTTTTGGTGGGATTTCAATTAAATAAAGTATTAATTTTAAGTATCGGAAAACGGGAAAACAATTTATTGGTCGGTTAGACACAATGTATTTGACATTAAAATTTTCATTAAAAAAAGGTTTCATCAGTTTAAAATGCAATGAAATCAAGACAAAACCCGCCATAGGAATGGAAATACCAGAAAATCTTTTGAATAAAGGCAAAGTTTTGCGGATGATCTATAAAATATTATTTACACGGGTAGTTTGCAAGTTAGATTATAACAACAACAACAGACTGTAAATTTCCTACTGCTGAAACAGCGTGGTGGAATATGTTCTGAAACCATTCAAATGTAAGAGAAGACCTTAGCCATACAATGGGAAATTTACAGGCTGTTACCATTTATTATTCAGTTGATTAAATTCCAATCATAGAAAAACATTAATTACATTAATGAAATTAATCCCTATCTCTTTAATTATATAAATTAAATTGGCGACACTAACAAGCGCTAAGTATACCTCAATTTTCTTTAAAATACGTTGCATCTTTCAATATAAGTTATATGTATATTGGTTTATATTTTTATTTTACTATGGCATTAAAGAAAATACGTTTTGTTACATTAAACATTAAAGTTGAATGCTCATCCCTAACAGGTCGTAGCCACACGTTGAACCGAAGGTTTAGTTTTTCCATTTGACGCACCAAAACCACTCCCTTAAGCTTGAATGAGCAGGAAAATATTCCCCAAGTTTGACTTAGAAAGTCTTACAGCAAAAGGAAATAAAAGGATTTAAAATGAATTTCAAATAGAAAATTTTACGTGGAATTTCAAAACGTTTTAAGTGTATATGAGCATAGTTGGAGCAGTGGTTGGAAAATGTGTATCTTGATTATTTCATCAAGATACACATCTCTGCCATCCATGTAATTGAAATTTCTAAAAATCATTTCTTAGATTAATAAAGCTAGGTTCCAAATTTTATCCGTCTATAAATAGTTATGTCTGCTGTTTTAGTTTAATCAAAACGAGCATACATATTTCATTCTAGCTACTAATCTAATCTACTTATTTATTTTTAATTTGTTTAATTTACTTTCAATATCTGGTTATTTATAATTGGAAATTAGTAAAAATTAAAATTTTTACGTGGAATTTCAGAAGAATTTGGGTGTATATGAGCACAGTTGAAACAGTGGCTGTAATGTGTTAATCTTGATCGATGATTGCTATTTCAAGTCCAGACACATTATTGAAAATACATGTGATTAATTTGTGTTTTTAATTCACCTTACGCTCAACGGTTCAGAAGAATTTCTGCCACGTATATTCCCAGAGCTGAGATGGCCCAGTGGTAAGAACGCGTGCATATTAACCGATGATTGCGGGTTTAAACCCATACAAACACAACTGAATATTCATGTGCTTAAGTCGTGTTTATAATTCATCTCGTGCTCGGCAGTGAAGGAAAACATCGTGAGTATACCCACATGTATCTAATTTCATATAAATTCTGCCAAATGTGTATTCCACTCCGCATTGGAACAGCGTGGTGGAATGTGTTCCCAAAACTTTCTTCTTGAAGGGTGAGGAGGACTTAGCCCAGCAGTGGGGATTTTACAGGCTGTTGTTGTTGTTGTATTTATAGCACTCCGCAATGGGGATGCATGGTTATGAAAACTGTGTATCATGAGGCATCGTATTACGTATAATAAGTCAAAACCTAATAAATATCACGAAAAGCAAAAACGGTTATAAGTATCCATTAAACCATTATTAAATCGTATATATAATCGAGGAACTTCCAGAAGACCATAAAAACCAAAGTCTTCGAATCGGAGCGGCCATTAGTTCGTAACTGGTGATATCAATATTCTGTATCGATAAATTAAGTATATCTATACGGTCCTGGACACTTGCCAGTGAGCTCAGGCCGTGACCTGTTAATGTTTCGAATTATCAACGAAAGGCTAGAAATATTCCTCGGATAATTGACACGATCGGGAACGTTCGTGGAATGTTCTCGAATATTCCACGAATTTCTTATTACCCTTCGTAAATAATGCGTAATAACGCTCTTTAGACAGCTATGTGACCTTCATATTTAATGTTTTTCAATCTTTTAATTTATATATTTATTTAATTTATTCAATTAGGTAGGCTGGTAGTTGCAATGGCTCATATCATTAAACAGGAACACAAAAGTATAAAGTATTGTTTGTTATGGTGGTAGGGCTTTGTGCAAGCCCATCTGGCTAGGTACCACCGACTCATCAGTTATTCTACCGCCACGTAACAGTACTCAGTATTGTTGTGTTCCGGTTAGAAGGGTGAGTGAGCCAGTGTCACTACAGGCACAAGGGACATAACATCTTAGTTCCCAAGGTTGGTGGCACATTGACTATGTAAGGAATAGTTAATATTTCTTACAGTTTCATTGTCTATGGGTGATGGTGACCACTTACCATCAGGTGGCCCATATGCTCGTCCGCCAAACTATACCATTAAAAAGTACTGGGTTGAACATACCGAGATGAAGTGCACAGAGTCAGATTACTAGGTTAATTAATAATGCTCATCTAAAAAATGTCATCGAATTTGATGACATCTTTTCCAGAAACCTATAAAAATAATCAATTTTCAAATGTAGAAAAAAAATATATTCATTATTTATAATGTACTTACCAAGACTCACAGTTTGCTTAAAATGAAGAGTACAGTATAAACGCACTCAGAACCAATTTTATGCGTGTTCCAGGGAGATTATACCACAATGTTTAATTTAAACTTCATTGCATATTGCTTGAAATAGTGATTTCAGTTGAATATTACAAAGA
The DNA here is from genome assembly GCF_905220365.1 of Vanessa cardui. Taxonomy (NCBI): domain Eukaryota; kingdom Metazoa; phylum Arthropoda; class Insecta; order Lepidoptera; family Nymphalidae; genus Vanessa; species Vanessa cardui. Next base: position 9,277,833 of record NC_061146.1, read on the forward strand.
AGCTTCTGCTTATTTATATTATATATTTACAATAATACTTTTTGGTTAAAGACGCCAGCACTTAAACTCGGCTCCCAATAATAGCAGCCTAAATTTGTCACTGCTGGGCTAAGGCCTTCCCTTAATTTGGGGAGAAGGTTTGGAACATATTGCAAACCGCTGTTCCGATGCGTGTTGGTGGAATTCACATATGGCAGATTTTTTATAAAATTAGGCACATACAGGTTTCCTCGTGACTTTTTCCTTCACCGCCGAGCACTAGATGAATTATAAACACAAATTAAGCATATGAATATCCAGTGGTGCCTGAGTTTGAACCAGGAATCATCGGTTAAGATGCAAGTGTTTTAAACACTGTGCCATCTCGGCTTTACATGGGATTAATTAAACAATAATTTTAAATAATAACATAATTATAAATCTGATTATTTAATGAAGCAACGATGCTAGTTTCTATTGTGAAAGTGAAATATTGACCATAAATGCACTATTATAAAGTTTATTTAAATAAAATAAATTTGATTTGATTCAATATAGGTATTATCTAATACATTATTGAATTACTGTTATAAATATTTATTCTACAAAAGGCGTTTTCAATTCCAAAAGTACTCTTTACCAGCCAATCTCAGGAAGTGCAGAAACGTTTGTGGAATATTTGCTAGAGAAAAATAGAAGATTTATATAAAGTACTATTTACATATATTTATACATAAAATAAATGTATGCCAATACAATTAATTCAAATTCACATGACGGTGTATCAATATAAAAAACGGCGGATTTGTCTGTCTGAACGCGTTTTACTCAAAAACTACTGAATGCTTTATCATACAGATTTCTCCTAAAAATGGAGCTATTTATGAGGCTAAGATGTATCCGCACCACCTTGATTTCTGAAAATCCACAACAACGCGATTTTTAAGACATTTTCTGACTCGCATAATCACCCAGTTAA